>NC_045602.1:23488214-24088214 GCF_009762305.2 Zalophus californianus | reverse complement strand
CTCCCATTCTGTCGGTTGTCTTTTGGTTTTGTGGACTGTTTCTTTTGCTGTGCAAAAGCTTTTTATCTTGATGAAATCCCAATAGTTCATTTTTGCCCTGGCTTCCCTTGCCTTTGGCGATGTTTCTAGGAAGAAGTTGCTGCGGCTGAGGTCGAAGAGGTTGCTGCCTGTGTTCTCCTTTAGGATTTTGATGGACTCCTGTCTCACGTTTAGGTCTTTCAACCATTTGGAGTCCATTTTTGTGTGTGGTGTAAGGAAATGGTCCAGTTTCATTCTTCTGCATGTGGCCGTCCAATTTTCCCAACACCATTTGTTGAAGAGACTGTCTTTTTGCCATTGGACATTCTTTCCTGCTTTGTCAAAGATGAGTTGACCGTAGAGTTGAGGGTCCATTTCTGGGCTCTTGATTCTGTTCCATTGATCTATGTGTCTGTTTTTGTGCCAGTACCATACTGTCTTGATGATGACAGCTTTGTAATAGAGCTGGAAGTCCGGAATTGTGATGCCGCCAGCTTTGCTTTGCTTTTTCAAGATTCCTCTGGCTATTCGGGGTCTCTTCTGGTTCCATACAAATTTTAGGATTATTTGTTCCATTTCTTTGAAAAAGGTGGATGGTATTTTGATGGGGATTGCATTGAATGTGTAGATTGCTCTAGGGAGCACTGACATCTTCACAATGTTTGTTCTTCCAATCCATGAGCATGGAACGTTTTTCCATTTCTTTGTGTCTTCTTCAATTTCTTTCCTGAGTATTTTATAGTTTTCTGAGTACAGATCCTTTGCCTCTTTGGTTATATTTATTCCTAGATATCTTATGGTTTTGGGTGCAATTGTGAATGGGTTCGACTCCTTGATTTGTCTCTCTTCTGTCTTGTTGTTGGTGTATAGGAATGCCACTGATTTCTGTGCATTGATTTTATATCCTGCTACTTTACTGAATTCCTGTATGAGTTCTAGCAGTTTTGGGGTGGAGTCTTTTGGGTTTTCCACATACAGTATCATCTCATCTGCAAAGAGTGAGAGTTTGACTTCCTCTTTGCCGATTTGGATGCCTTTGATTTCTTTTTGTTGTCTGATTGCTGTGGCTAGGACTTCTAATACTATGTTGAATAGCAGTGGTGAGAGTGGACATCCCTGCCGCGTTCCTGACCTTAGGGGAAAAGCTCTCAGCTTTTCCCCATTGAGAATGATATTGGCTGTAGGTTTTTCATCGATGGCTTTTATGATATTGAGGTATGTACCCTCTATCCCTATACTCTGAAGAGTTTTGATCAAGAAAGGATGCTGTACTTTGTCAAATGCTTTTTCTGCATCTATTGAGAGGATCATATGATTCTTGTTCTTTCTTTTGTTAATGTATTGTATCACGCTGATGGATTTGCGGATGTTGAACCAGCCTTGCAGCCCAGGGATAAATCCCACTTGGTCATGGTGAATAATCCTTTTAATGTACCGTTGGATCCTATTGGCTAGTATTTTGGTGAGAATTTTGCATCCATGTTCATCAAGGATATTGGTCTGTAATTCTCCTTTTTGATGGGGTCTTTGTCTGGTTTTGGGATCAAGGTAATGCTGGCCTCATAAAATGAGTTTGGAAGTTTCCCTTCCATTTCTATTTTTTGGAACAGTTTCAGGAGAATAGGTATTAATTCTTCTTTAAATGTCTGATAGAATTCCCCTGGGAAGCCATCTGGCCCTGGGCTTTTGTTTCTTGGGAGATTTTTGATGACTGCTTCAGTTTCCTTAGTGGTTATAGGTCTGTTCAGGTTTTCTATTTGTTCCTGGTTCAGTTTTGGTAGTTGATACATCTCTAGGAATGCACCCATTTCTTCCAGGTTATCTAATTTGCTGGCATAGAGTTGCTCAGAATATGTTCTCATAATTGTATTTCTTTGGTGTTGGTTGTGATCTCTCCTCTTTCATTCATGATTTTGTTGATTTGGGTCATTGCTCTTTTCTTTTTGATAAGTCTGGCCAGGGGCTTATCAATCTTGTTAATTCTTTCAAAGAACCAGCTCCTAGTTTCATTGATCTGTTCTACCGTTCTTTTGGTTTCTATTTCATTGATTTCTGCTCTGATCTTTATTATTTCTCTTCTCCTGCTGGGCTTAGGCTTTATTTGCTGTTTTTTCTCTAGCTCCTTTAGGTGTAGGGTTAGGGTGTGTATTTGAGACCTTTCTTGTTTCTTGAGAAAGGCTTGTATTGCTATATACTTTCCTCTCAGGACTGCCTTTGCTGTATCCCAAAGATTTTGAACAGTTGTGTTTTCATTTTCATTGGTTTCCATGAATTTTTTTAATTCTTCTTTAATTTCCTGGTTGACCCATTCATTCCTTAGTAGGATGCTCTTTAGCCTCCATGTATATGAGTTCTTTCCGACTTTCCTCTTGTGATTGAGTTCTAATTTCAAAGCATTGTGGTCTGAAAATATGCAGGGAATGATCCCAATCTTTTGGTACCGGTTGAGACCTGATTTGTGACCTAGGATGTGATCAATTCTGGAGAATGTTCCATGGGCACTAGAGAAGAATGTGTATTCTGTTGCTTTGGGATGGAATGTTCTGAATATGTCTGTAAATTCCATTTGGTCCAGTGTTTCATTTAAAGTCTTTATTTCCTTGTTGATCTTTTGCTTAGATGATCTGTCCAGTTCAGTTAGGGGGGGTGTTAAAGTCCCCCACTATTATTGTATTGACAACAATACAATGTTTCTTCGCTTTTGTTATTAATTGCCTTATATAATTGGCTGCTCCCACATTAGGGGCATAGATATTTACAATTGTTAGATCTTCTTGTTGGATAGACCCTTTAAGTAGGATATAGTGTCCTTCTTCATCTCTTATTACACTCTTTGTTTTAAAATCTAATTTGTCTGATATAAGGATTGCCACCCCAGCTTTCTTTTGGTGTCCATTAGCATGGTAAATGGTTTTCCACCCCCTCACTTTCAATCTGGGGGTGTCTTTGGGTCTAAAATGAGTCTCTTGCAGACAGCATATTGATGGGTCTTGTTTTTTAATCCAATCTGATAGCCTGTGTCTTTTGATTGGGGCATTTAGCCCATTTACATTCAGGGTAACTATTGAAAGGTATGAATTTAGTGCCATTGTATTGCCTGTAAGGTGACTGTTACTGTATATTGTCTGTGTTCCTTTCTGATCTATGCTGCTTTTAGGCTCTCTTTTTGCTTAGAGAACCTCTTTCAAAATTTCTTGTAGGGCTGGTTTTGTGTTTGCAAATTCCTTTAGTTTTTGTTTGTCCTGGAAGCCTTTTATCTCTCCCTCTATTTTCAATGATAGCCTAGCTGGATATAGTATTCTTGGCTGCATATTTTTCTCGTTTAGTGCTCTGAAGATATCATGCCAGTCCTTTCTGGCCTGCCAGGTCTCTGTGGATAGGTCTGTTGCCAATCTAATGTTTCTACCATTGTAGGTTACGTATCTCTTCTCCTGAGCTGCTTTCAGGATTTTCTCTTTGTCTCTGAGACTCAAAAGTTTTACTATTGGATGTCAGGGTGTTGACCTATTTTTATTGATTTTGAGAGGGGTTCTCTGTGCCTCCAGGATTTTGATGCCTGTTTCCTTCCCCACATTAGGGAAGTTCTCTGCTATTATTTGCTCCAATATACCTTCTGCCCCTCTCTCTCTTTCTTCTTCTTCTGGGATCCCAATTATTCTGATGTTGTTTCATCTTATTGTATCGCTTATCTCTCGAATTCTGCCCTCGTGATCCTGTAGTTGTTTATCTCTCTTTTTCTCAGCCTCTTTATTTTCCATCATTTGGTCTTCTATATCGCTGATCCTTTCTTCTGCCTCATTTATCCTAGTAGTTAGTGCCCCCATTTTTTATTGCACCTCATTAATAGCCTTTTTGATTTTGACTTGGTTAGATTTTTAGTTCTTTTATTTCTCCAGAAAGGGTTTCTCTAATAACTTCCACACTTTTTTCAAGCCCAACTAGTATCTTTAAAGTCATGATTCTGAACTCTAGGTCCGACATCGTACTAATGTCAGTATTGAGTAGGTCCCTGGCAGACGGTACTACCTCTTGTTCTTTTTGCTGAGGTGATTTTTTTCATCTTGTCATTTTGTCCAGAGGAGAACAGATGAATGAGAGAACAGAATGCTAACAGGTTAACAATGTCTCCAGCAAATATACTCTATACAAATCAGAAAAGACCTGAAACCAGGGGACAAGAAAGGGAAAGAAAGAAGAGAAAAAGAAAAGGAAAAAGAAAAAGATAAAAACAAACAAAAACAGAACAAAACAACGAAAAAAATATGATCAAATAGGATCAGGCTAGTGCATAGATCAGTGCCACACACTAGCTTTTGGGCATATTTTGGTCTGTTAGAAGAAAGTGCCTGCTAAAATTTTAAAGGAAGAAAGACTTATATATGTACAAAATAAGGGTTGATACAATGAAGGGATGGCAGATGACTGTAAAGATGAAAATTATAAAAGATTTTATAAAAGGAATTGATAAGATAAGAAGTTGTTTTTAAAAAGAAAGAAGATTTAAAAAGAAAAAGAAAAAAGAAAAAAAAAGGGAGAGAATGTGATCAGGCAGGAGAATAGAACAAAGCCATATACTAGTGATTTAGGGTATATTTTGATCTGTTAGAAGAAATTGTATCTCAAAATTTTAAAGAGAGAACAACTTATATATATATATATATATATGCCAAAAATAAGGGTAACTACTATGAAGGGATAAAAATATGACTCTAAAAATGAAAAATAAAAAATTTTTTTTAAAAGGGATTGATAAGATGTTGTTTGAAAAAGGGAAAAAGAAAAATTCAAGAAAACCAGTTAAAAAAATTAACTTTGAAAAACTAATGAATTATGGTATAAAAGCCGTGAATTCTATGTGCAGTATTCCCCTAGCGCTGGAGTTCTCCCGTTCTCCTTGATCGGTAAACTTGGTCTTGGCTGGCTGGCTGTTCCGTGCTGATCTTCTGGGGGAGGGGTCTGTTGCCGTGGTTCCCAAAGGTATTTGCCAGAGGCGGAATTGCCCCGCCCTTGTGATTCCAGGCTAAGCAAGCTGCTCCGGTTTGCTCTCAGGAGCTTTTGTTCCCTCCAAGCTCTCGGTACAGCTTTGGAGGATCAGGGTGAAAATGGTGGCCTCCCAATCTCCGCCCGGAGGAGCTGAGAACTCGGGGCCCCACTCCTCAGTGCGCACCCAGAGAAAAGCAGTCACTCCCGTCTCCCCGGTCTCCGGCCGCACTCCGTGCTCACCCGGCTTGTGACCGACCGTTTCTATCTCTGGCTCCCGACCCCGTGTGGAGTCTCCAAACCCAGCAGATCCCTGCGGTGCGTTCCCACGCCGCTCCTCCCAGGGGAGGAAGGGAGTCTCCCCGGATCTGCCGCTTGTTGGGTCCCTGCTGGAGGAGCAGTGGCCCGACTGGGCCGCGGATCACGGTTTATGGCCACCCCGAGCTGAGAGCCCGCGCCTCGGCTCCGTCTCTGCAGCCGGCTTCCCCGCTCCAATCCCTGGGAGCTCTGCCACACTCAGGCACCCCCGGTCTTTCTGTGACCCCGAGGGTCCTGAGACCACACTGTCCCGCGAGGGTTCCGCCCCCCACTTAGCCACTGGAGCGACGTCCCTCAGCGGAGCCGACTTCTAAAAGGTCCGATTTTGTGCTCCGCGGCTCTATCACTTGCCAGAAGCGGCCGAGGGAGGCCCCTCCCCCGCCGTCTATCCTCCCAAATATCGCCTCGGATTCACTTCTTCGCATGTCCTACCTTCCAGTTAGTGGTCGCTTCTCTGTTCAGAGAGTTGTTGCTACTCTTTTCTTCGATCTCCTGTTGAGTTCGTAGGTGTTCAGAATGGTTTGATCCCTATTCAGCTGAATTCCTGAGCCCAGACGAAATCCAGGTCTCCTACTCCTCCGCCATCTTGCTCCGCCCCGCTAATTCTTTATTTTAAAAAGATTCACCACTCAATTACATCAGGTAAAAATGGCTCAGAGTCAATAATATAAAACGTAAACCCAATAAACATCCATTCTGACCAGGGGGCATGGATTGAGATGAGGAAAAACAAACAACAACAACAACAACAAAAATTATAGCATCAGCTCATCAAGAACAGTATCTTGTAATTTCCAGTAAATTGGAAGCACTGCAAGTCATTTTCCCCACTTGAGTGGCAGGTATATTAATTTGTTATCGTTTGTCAACCATCAAAAATAAATTGTTTACAAGGGATGGGGGAGATGCTTCAGAGAGTCAGGCTGAGGTTATTATTCTGGCACGAGTTTGTGTGCCAGGGACCAGGGGCCAGGACCAGGAGAGGTAAGCAAGGTGCCTCAGGCACAAAATTTAGGAAGGCACCTGCTCTCAGGTTCGGCGGGGTATGGGGTCAGCACCTGGGAGGGAGGTGCCTCATCCACCCCGGGGCTTGCGTAACGGCTTGGATTTGGATCCAGTTCTGTCTGCATTCAAGCCCATCCATGCTTTTCTCACTGTGGCACAGCCCACTCCAGAGATCAGCATTGTAAGTAGTGACCTGGATGGGAGACTAGAAGCTTCCAAAGGAATGCAGCTGTATGGTGGGATGTCAGGCCTCAGAGGGCTGACGAGGAAGGCCCTGCTTCTCCTACAATTAGTCCAGGCGAGTGGTTGCATGCTCCCCTGGCTTTAAGCCAACCCCTAGTCCAGGTCGGAAACATGGGGCAGAGACCCACACAGGAAAGTAAAATGCGGCTGCTGACAGCTGGTGGCCAAGCTCTACTATCTACTCCGTAGAGCTGACCCAGCCTAGAGTCCCACCTTGCACTTGGCATCCGTGTGCAGTCTTTTCAAATCCATTACTTCTCCTCATGAGGGCAGGGTTCCTTGTCCTCCTTTTCTCCCTCGGTGGGGAAGCTGAAGCTCCTGGAGGTTAACCAGCTTGCCCCAGGCCGCACAGCCAGCAGAGCGCCGGGTATATGACTCAGAACTCAGTCCTCTTTGCTTCCCACCTCATTGCCAAGAGCTAGGTCTAGACCTAGATGGGGTTGGGGGCTGGGGTCCCTATTTGGGGGTGGGGGTGGCAGGAGAAATAGGAAAGAAGGGCTAGTGAGGAAAAAGGAGCCAGGAACAAACAACTTCTAAAATATAATAATTTGGCTAAATTTAATCATGTGCAAGAGTTCAGAATGATTCATAATGCATGCAGATTGATGCAAATGACTATGCAAATGATGCAGAAAGGGCTGAGCAGGGTATAGCTTACCTCCCAGCCATAGCGCGAGTGGGCAGGACAAGCTCTCTGGGGCAGCAGTTTTCCAAGCAAACCATACCTTCAGGTTGAAAGGATTTTCTCCTGACAAAGCCCTGGAAATACGGAGTAATGAGCAGAACCAAGGTGGGGGCGGGGGGGGGGGGGAACCACACCCTCTCTCTAGATTCTACACAGGCCATCCCTGGAACCCCACCACCACCCACCCCTGCCCTGCCCCAGGCTTCCCTTCTCTGAGCTAAATAATCCAGCTGCTTTCCTGTCACCAATACGCCTTCCTTTTCCCTCTGTCTTTTAATAGTCCTGGCCACCTTCTCCATTTCTAATGAGTCAGGAGCGAGGATGGGCCAGTAGCGTGTCCGACCACCCTCGCCGTGTAACCAGATAAGCCTCGCAACAGCATGTTGGAGAGAAAATGGTCTTTTTGAGGGGAGGGGGGCTTGGACCAGGGTCTGCCAGTGACCAGCTGTGTAGCCTCAGATGAGTTACTCAGTCCCTCTGAGCCTCAGTGTCCTCATATGTCAAGTGCATTACTAACAGCTACTATTTATGGCTACTGGGGAGATGTCCTATTCATGCCTGCCCCCTTGTAGGACGCTCAGGAACTAGCCCCTACCCCGCTCGGCAGAGCTACATCCCTTCCCTGCTCCAGCCACCTTCTGCAGCCACACCCCGGAGGCTTTCCTGCCTCTTCACTTCTGCTCACGCAAGCCCGACTCCTATCCTCCATCTCTTTCTGCGTGTGTGAGAGTCCTACCCATCCTTTGGCTCTGCCGCCGCCACCCCCCCATGTCCAGCAGTGGCGTGATACTGCTCCCCTGCCTGTCACAGTCCCGTCTCCCTTCCCAAGCCCTGAATACCTAGCTGCCCTGACTTTGCGCAGAGATCTGTCACTTTCTCAGGGCTTTCGCCCGTGATCTCTTTTTGATGCTGAACCTCTCTGCTACCCTGTGAGTTCAGAGAAGATACGGTTCTTCTTTGACTACAGAAGAGGCTGGGACTCCAAGAGGACACACAGCTAGGAAATGGTCGGCCCTGGTCATAGAACCCCGGAGTCTCTTTGCCTCCCTAATATAGCCATCCTTAAGGTGAGACTTCTCTTTTCATAACATAACTGTCTCTCCAGTTTCTTTGGAAGCCCCATGAGGAGCTGAAGCCCATCTCCAGTCTCCCCTTATGCACAGAGCCTTGAGCCGTGTCAGCCTTCAGTGAGCTCCACTCAGTGTCTGGCCACCAACAGGGTGACAGACATCAGACTCTCCGTGGCATTGCACAGAGACCTCTGTTCCTCACCTGCCACATTAGCAATCTGCCAGCCCTCCAGGCTTCTCCCTGCACAGACGGGCTCAGCTCTGCCTTAGGAGAGCCCCCAGGAGGCCCCTCGCATGCTTGGAACATGGTACATTTCCTAGAATTACAGGGGAGAAGCCACCACGTGTGCACATGTACAAAACCGCCTCACATATCTCCCTGAATGCTTTCTATAAAGGACCCTGCATCTGAATACACGGAGACATGAACACCTCCCAAGACCTTTCCCTGGCAGATGGTCTCTGGGGAGGCATTTGTAGCTGGTGTGTAGCTGTCTTCAAGACATACTGCTTTTCTGATAAGGTTCACCCGTTGAGTTCTCCTCCCATCCTTGGGCGACTCCATCTCAACAACCTAAGAGGCACAGAAATAATCCTGCACTCCCCCCACTCTGTTTTTATTCATCATGACTGGTTGTTTTCTGTACGCACATGGCTCTAGAGAGAGTTACTGGTGGGATGGACTACTAGTTACCACTAGTCTGCGCTCAGAAACACTGCTCACCTTGGTCATTCCATGTGCGACTTCCTTGTGTCTAGACCCGGGGAGAAAACTTGAAAACTGTATACCCAGTCAGTTACTGCGACTTCCACCAGTATAAAATGTAATAATATATATTGTATAATACTATGGAATAACTTATTATGTGTCAGCCACAATTCTATGGCTCCATGTCTTAATTCCTTTAATCTCACACACACACATGCTAGAATGTAGGGGCGCTTACTATCCCCATTTTACAGATGTGGAACAGGAAAGTTAGACAAAGTCATTTGTCTAAGGTCACATGAGTCCTTTGATCTCAGACGGGGAGAGAAACCGTAATGGGACATTGCAGGTATTCAGGAAAGCATCACCCCAACGACCCCCCCATTAAAACAGACTCTCCCCATCTTCCCTCTCCTCTCCCTCTCTTTCTCTCTTGCACCCCGTACTAGTTCTTTACTCCCTGGCCCTGGGAATGAGGCATTTCCCTATCCCTCTGTAAACCGGACTCCTGACCATGGGGAGAGGAAGCCTCCTTGCTGACCCCATGGGCTGACGTGAGGTGGAGCGGGAGAACCATCAGGACCACAATGGCGCACAGAACCCACTAGGAGCTGCTGGGTTGGCAGGAAGGGAATCAGTCTTCATGTGCTCTGTTCTGTTGCAGCATCTCAGGCTACGGAGCTGCCGGAGGGAAAGGCGGGAAGAACACCATGATGCGGTCCCACGGCGTGTCTGTGCTGGGCATCTTCAACCTGGAGAAGGGCGACACACTGTATATCCTGGTTGGACAACAGGGGGAAGACGCCTGCCCCAGCGTAAGTGCCCAGAGCAGGGACCTCTGCTTCACACTTACCGGGACCTAGTGGCCCTTCGGAGGGCATCAACGCTAGATACCCTCCTTCTGGGAGCTCATATTTGAAGATGGCAGGACTCACCCCTCGTCCTGCCTACAAATGCCCCTCCCTTTCCGGGCCCATTAGGGTGTATGAGAAAGGGGGTGGTATGGCTGTTGGGGGTTCACATCCCCACAGGGACCAAGGCTGAGGGATGGGTTTCAAGAGTAACCCTTAAAACTAAAGAACTGGATCCTACTTGAATGGGTAAATGGTGGTTCTTTTCAGCAGACTACAAGCTAAAGCCCATCTCCTAAACTTTCTTGCTGGGGCACCATGGTCTTTAGTCCTATTATTATAAACAGGACATATTACAGTTGAGAAAATCAAGAGTACAGAAGGGAAGGGACTTTTCAAAAGCCGCTCACAATGCAGCATGGAGTAGGGACTCTGGCTCCTGCTTGTGCTGTGCTGGGCGCTTGCTTAGGCCTCAGTTTCTATGCCCTTTTCCCACTGAGAGCCCATCATCGGACAAGCCAGACTGCCATCCTCTGCAGCCGCAGAGACAGCCTGTCCTTCTGGTTTCTGACCCCATTGGGGTATCCACCTGTTAAACAGGGAGCGCTCCAACAGCGGGACTTGAGAAAGCCGGTGGTGGTCTAAAATACCAGGAGAATCAGACTTTGAAGACTGACAAAGCTGCAGCTGTGGAGACTCCAGGCATCCCGGTTGTTTGCCTCTTGTCTGTGTTGGGGGAGAGAGGTCCCTGGTGGTGCGGGCTGTCCTGGCAGAACTCAGCACCAGAAGGCCAGGCCCCACCCTCCTCTGAAGGCCAACTTCCACCCAGGGTGGGGCCAGGGCAGGGAGCTGGGTTCTCGTGCCCAGGACCCAGCGCCCCTTCTGCAAGAGCTCATTCAAGAGTAGCCTTGGGGAACAGATGTGGGAACCAGGACTACCCAGAAAGCAGTACAATGCCACAAAATAAATTCAGGACTCTTAAAAGCTGGGCCCCAGGCTGGGAGCAAGGAGGAAAGCACAGCACCGCACCCCCACCCCCACCCCCGACAGGGTTAAAACAGAGCAACAGGAGTAAGCTCAGCAGGTGCAACCTTGCACGTGAGAAATGTCTGGACTCCAACTTTTATTTAGCAACTATAATCAGGACTTTCGAGCCTGGTATAATATATTAAGTCATTAAGTTACAGGCTGCTGTAATTTCCACAGGAATGTATCGAGTGCTAATGTAATCCTTTCATCTAAGCAGAAAGATTGCATTGACTTCTGCAAGGGACTTTTACTTGATTGGATTGTAATCAGTTGTGTCTTTTCACAGGACCACGTCCTTTTTTTTTTTAATTCAATTGTAATCTACTTGTTCCTCGGGGCTGCTGCCCTTTATCATTTTATTAATCAACCTACTTGCTCTTGAACTTTGTGAATGCACAGGGAGAGTTCTAAAGAAGCCCATTCTCTTCCAGCCCCCTACTGGTGGGGCCGGGCATAGCAGGGACGGGGCGGGGCGGGGCGGGGCGGGGGCGGGGGCGGGGGGTAAGTCATGGGTCTTCCCTGTGGCTCCACGCCTCCTCCTGCAGGAGTCACTGGGAGAGAGAGAAAGAAAGATCTTTTATGGTACTCCCTCAATCTGCAGTCTTCTCTAGGCAGAAAAACGGTGCCTAAAGAGGATCCTCTAAAGAAGGGAGTGCACTCTAAGAATTAAACTGCAGGATTTGGCAGCTCTCCCGGTTCAACAGCACATCTCTGTGGAGCTGCTCTTCCTTTGTGCCTGGCCTCACCTGAGCCTGGGATGGGCTCCAGCAGCTGGAAACCCCCTCAGCTACAGCTTCTTCAGTTTCTCCCAAGCCTCATAGGGTGGCATGACCACCAGACCTGGTGGCATGGGTTTCTTGACATCAGCACTATTGACATTTTGGAGATGAGTCTTTGTTGTGGGTGACTGTGGTGGGCACTGTAGGCTCTCCAGCAGCGTCCCTGGCTTCTATCCCCCCAATGCCAGTAGCATCCCCCAGTATTAACGATCAAAAATGTGTCCAGATCTTGCCAGATGTCCCCAGGGGAGCAAAACCACTGGTCTAAGTGTTACGTTTCACAACTACCATCACTCGAAAGGCAAATATTGTGAGGGTCAGCGCATACCCAGACAGTCCCCAATTCATTCGAATGTAGTCAGCAAATATCTATCAAGTATCCTTCTATGTGCCAGTCGCTGTTCTAGCAACTTGAGATAGATCCATGAACAAAAGAAAGATCTTTGCTCTGAAGGAGCTAACATTCCCACTGGGGGAAGAGGGATGAACAAGGACTAGTAATATTAGTCAATCAAAACGCCCAGAAGTGAAAGTGTTCCGGTGAACAGAAGTGGGGTAACAAGAGTCAGGTGTGTAGGGCAGGTTGCAATTATAGATGGGGTGGTCGACGGAAGCCTATTGAACAAATGACAGCCGAGCAGAGTTCTGAAAGGAATTGAACCAGGAACATATGTGGGGGTGCCAACCAAGCAGAAGCCAAGGCGTTGAGGTGGGAGAGTGCCTGGTGTACTCTCAATCGGCTGGGGTGAGTGCGGGGAGCAAGAGGGAGAGTTGGTGAGAGATGAGGTGATCAGGCCACCATCAGGACATTCTTAAGCCATAGGAGGGTTTTGAGCCTAAAGGTGGCAAGAAGGTGGGATAGGGAGCCTGCCGTGATTTGCATATTGTAAGACCCACTCTGGCCGTCATGGCCTGCTTGGGACCAAGGGAAGAGTCAGCACAATGAATCCAGTGGTTACTGCATTAGTCTGGGCAAGAGATGATGGTGGCTTGGATAAAGATGGCAACAGTGGCTGAATTCTGGGCATATTTGGAATGCAAAATCAAGAAGGATTTCCTGCCCAACTAGATGAAGAACTGAGACAAAGAAAGGATCAAGGATGACTCCAAGAATTGCACTTGAACCATGGGAACGAGGGAGCTGCCGTCACCTGAGCTGGGAATGGTGTGGAAGGAGCAGGTTTGGGGGCACGGTTAGGAGAGGCCTGGCAGACAGCCAGGTGGAGACTTCTGGTAGCCAATGCAGATGGGCAGCGGGGGGATGGGCGTGAGTCTGGGCTCTCGTTAGAGGAAAGGCCATTCCCCAGCCCGCCTGCTCCCTCCTTCCCACTCCTGCAATTCCCAGCCGTCAGCAGATTCTGTTCACAGGAAGAGGGCATCCGCAAAGGGTGGAGACCCCACTGCTGCTGGACAGAGAGGAGGAGGAGAGCAGGGTCTAAAGGGATGGACATTCTTCGTACCACTGGTTCAGACTGGACAGCCCCTCGATTTACACAGGAGGAGGCAGGTCCGGGGAAGTGAGGTGCCTCACCCAACATGGCTCAGCAAATCTCCAGCACAGCCAGTCAAGAAGCCAGATTGGACCCTGTATTTTGTGCTCCGCTCTGCCTGGTGGACAGCTCACATTTGTGTCCCCTGCCCCCGGGCTCAGCCCTCTGGGCATGCCCCCAGCTTCTCATGCCCACCCCACAGCAGTTAGCAGGGTTTCCTCCCAGCACTGCCCCCCCCCCGCACTCCCCACCCGGACAGCACTGCACAAACACACAGGAGAAATGTCAGCCCTGTACAATAGCAATTCAGAACCTTCCCACCCACACTAAATCCACTCTAAGAAATATCAAATTATTTCCATCATTAAATCCAAAATGCCTTAAAACAAATTGCATCTTGGCTATTTATCTGGAAATTTCTCTAGTACTCATTGCCTGCACCCCTGAATGCTTTTGCATAAGGAGTGGCTCAAGATGAATTGGCATGTCCACTGGCTGGTTACACAGCAGCAGTCAATGGAAATGTGATGTTTTATTGGCCTTTTTTTCTAATAAGTGAAAGAAAAGCCATTTTCCTCCGAATTCGGGTGGATATTTGGAGCGTTCTTCTTAGCTGCTGTGCCCGACAAGCGGGCTGGTTCTTCCTGAAGCCCTCCCCCTTTATTCAGGGATTCCCGGATTCTGGGTCACAGGGATTTCCTGCACATCCCCAGGGACTCCCAGATGCCTGGGGGCACACCGAGACCATGTGAAATAATAGCAGCTGTTTATTCAGTCCCTAACACAGGAGACACCATCCTAGACACCTCTCCTAAGTACATACAGCCTGCCCATTCCACACCTGGAGGTCAGAGAGGTTGAGCACCTTCTCCTCAGGCACCCAGGGGTGTCTGCAGATTCCTGGGGTCGCACCCTGTTCTCCATGATGGACACAGCTCCATTTCAGGCTGTGTTGGGGGATTCCTGGAGGCAAGAAGTGAGACCTTAGATGGGAGGGAAGAGATGTCCAAAATGGAGAAATGATTTTCACATAGATGGGCTGGGGATAAATCTGAGCCTGGCTCGCACTGCTGTGTTCTCTTCCCATGATACTTCAAAACTGCAGCTTCTCAAAAAACCTTCAATGGCTCACCACCGCCTAGAGAATGCAGTCTGATTATAGTCAAGTCTTCTGGCCATTATCTGACTGTCCAGTTGAATTCCCTCACCCCCTCCAGCCCTACCTCGCAAACCAGGGCTTTTGTCATCCCTTCTTCAGAGTCCAGAGGATCCTAACAGGTCCTCCTGGACTGTCTCTCTGTCCTAAAGTGGACTTTTCTGAACCAAAGAGACTCTTGTACTTTTCCCCAAATCCCCCAGCCCCCCCCCACCTGCTTCTCTCTGGGCTCATGCTACTCTCTTCCTCTGGGTTGCTCTGACTTTCCCCCATTTTCTGTTTTAAAAGCTCCCTGTGCTTCAAGGTCGAACTAAATACCACCTCCTACAGGCAGTCCTCCTTGACCACCAGTCAGCAACAAAGTTCCTTGTTGTGCCCCAACTTCCCGGCATTTTCTATCTAAGCTATCCTATGGTCTTTCTCTAATATGCTCTAGGGACAGTTATGTGTGAGTGTGTGTGTGTATAAATATAGATATTGATTTATCTACAGATATATGTCATATATCTATCTCTATCTCTTCAACTCAACTGTCACCTATTTGAGAGGTCGTCAGAGCCTATCATGAAGCACAGAAGGTCTGTCTGCTGGGAAGTAGAGAACCTTGGGCACCAACCTGAGGTGCTTTTTGTCTCTCCAGACAAACCGATTAATCCAGAAAGTCTGCATTGGAGAGAACAATGTGATAGAAGAAGAAATCCGCGTGAACAGAAGCGTGCATGAGTGGGCAGGAGGGGGTGGAGGAGGAGGTGGAGCCACCTACGTGTTCAAGGTAAGGCCAGCTGCCAGAGCTCGCCATGGGCGGTGACTTCCGCGAGTCATGGATCCGTCATGCCGGGTCCTCACGACCGCCCTGGGAATGGAGCACCTCAGGTGTCCTTAGCCCCATCTAAAGAGGAGCAAAGCGAGGCGCAGACGGATGTAGGGGTCCCTGTCTGTCCCAGAAAAGGCAGGTTCTTCTCTTGCTGACATACCAGCCCGATGGCCCCATGCAGGCCTTGTCGTCCCTGCCTCAGAGTTCCAGAGGGTCCCACGGTGCCCTCCCCTGTCCCATGGTGGCCTTTTCTGACATGCTCAAAAGCAGTCAAAGGCATCTGCTAGGTCCTCCCACCAGGACAGTGGTGCTGAGGGCTTAATCTTGAAGTTGTGGAGGTTAGAGCCAGAGACCCCGGAGAGTGGGGAGGAAAGGGGGAGGAGAGAGACGTGCTTCTAAGCACCAGCACCCAGTCCTCTGAGCCTAGTGTGAGCAGCTTCAGGAAAAGATCCATCCCTGCCTCCTGGTATTCATATATTTAGATCTCCTGGTGCTTTTGCTTCTCTGACTGGACCCCGACGGATATGGGAGCCGGGGGCGGGTGAGGGCGGATGGGTGGCTGGAACATGAGGTCAGAGCCCCCAGACCACCGGGATGTCACCCACGGCCCAGCCAACACTCTGACACTGTAAACACTGCAATGGCTCAGGGGTCCCCAGAGTGGGAGCCCTGCTCGCTTTCTCAATCTCTGATCGTCTCCCCGGCAGATGAAGGATGGCGTGCCAGTGCCCCTGATCATTGCAGCCGGCGGTGGCGGCAGGGCTTATGGGGCCAAGACAGACATGTTCCACCCAGAGAGACTGGAGAATAACTCCTCAGTTCTGGGGTTGAATGGCAACTCCGGAGCCGCAGGTAAGGCGCTGCAAGCCTGCGCTTCCCCGGAACTGACCCCCAGGACAGGCCCCCAGGACTGCATGAGCTCGGGCTCGGCCGGCCGCCATCACACACCTGTGTCTCAGTTGCTGGTGCTTGAGAAGCTGGGAGCTCTGGATACTGGTACCCACATCGAGGGAGGGAGGAAGGGCGGGCCACAGCTTGGGGAAGTGGAGGCATCTCTGCAGACATGGGGTTTGAATTGCAGAGGTCACCGGGCACAGGAGACAGGCAGCCACTTTGGGACGGGCAGCCCAGCCTCCCTGGGTTTCCTCAAATGCAGCAGGATGTGAGCAGATGGAAGAAGTGCGGGCAGAGTCAGGCCTCCCAGGCCCTGTGGTTGGTGCCTCCAGGCCCGGGGCTACCAGCTCGCACGTCTCACTGCAAAAGCTCTTTCAGGAACCTCCATGGTTTGGCAATCCATGCTCGAGAGTCAGAGGCAGCCACACAGAACCTGGAGACAGACACGAAGGGGGTGTGAATTCGGATTCCTCTGAAGCCAGCCATGTCCGAAGAGGAAACGCAGTTCAGTTTTGTATTTTCTTTTCTCCACAATCAGACCAAGGATCTTTGGAGGCATTTAAGATTCGAGGTTAATTAAACAAATACTCAAACTTTCCCTTCGAGTGAGAGATGGCTAGAAGAGAAGGAAGCATAGAAATAGGGGTTGTGGTCTCGGTGAGGACAACCCAGCACTATTCTTGGCACCCCTGCAGGTTGTTTTCTTTGCTTAAAAGCTGTAAGACGGAGTGGGGGGATCAGAAACCCCCTCAGCCAGGGACTGCGCTGGGCACAGGGTGGAGTGGCAGACACGGTGCCAGGGCCAGGTCATCCTAATTTATTTACCACCCTCATGGCCCACTTCAGGTCCCTAAGTTTGCTGAGGGGGCTTCTCTTTGCCATGAGACATCAACGGCCCTGAAAGGCCCACACGCCACCCTCTGGCTGGCCGAAGGGAGGCCAGACGCTTGAAAACCAAGCCGGACGCCACAGGCCTGCAGCTTCCAAAGCTGATTTGCCTGGGGGCCTCAATTCAGTTCTGATCGTCCCTGTTCTAGACCAAGCTTGTTCCTGACCTTGGCCTCGGGTCCTAAAACCCGGCTCTTTCTCTTTAGCACAGTACTGATCTCCAGCCGCAGCTCCTTACCTAGACGTCCCTCTGCTGCCCCCTCAGGGCCCAGAAGAGCCTCTGCCACACATTCTTCCAGAAGGCCCTTAACCGGCCCAGGCCAGTTAACCCTCGTGGTTCCGCAGACCCATGCACTACTGTTTCTCCAGGTCCTCACCATCCATCACCTGCTGGAACGGAAGTACTGTGGGGTCTTTTGGAGTAGACCCCCTGTTGAAATGTCATAGGAAACAATATAGGTGGAGACAAAGAGGGTCCTGGAATCTCAAGGGCCTGCATGAGTGATTGATTCTGGTTAGCCTGTGGCCTTAAGATAAAGTTGCATTCAACCTCAGCCCCAGGCCCGTCGGAAAGCACAGCTCCAGTGGCTGCCATCACAGGGGCCTGCCCACCCCTTCCCTCAACCCCCTCCCCACCCTCATCTTCCCTGTACCTGACCTTGGAGCAGCTCTTTAGAAGCAGTCAAGCAAGACAAAGCTTCAGAGTGTGAAGACCTCTTCACACTTGGGTTCTACTTCTGATGCCCAACCGTCCCTACCTGTCGTGGTTTAGGAAGCGTCAGCCATGCCCACTGTCCCCTCCGGTCTGAACATCAACCCAATGAGGCAAGTCTTACTATATCCAAGATATAGGTGAGGAAACTGAGTCTCAGAACGGGCACGTGCTGGCCCAGGGTTTCAAAGCCAGTAAACAATAAAGCCCATCAGGTTGTCTGGCCTAGTCTGGGATTCCTGCAGAGGAACCCGACTGCAGTGACCCCAGCAGGATTTTGACAGTTGGATGCCCAAGGACTGGCAGGTCCCAGTCCTTGTTGGGATGCGAAGCATTAATGAAACAAAGTCCCTGCACTTCAGGAGTTGGGGCATGGAGAAGAGGCAGAGGAATGAGTTTAGTTGTCATGCTGCCCGTCCCCCCACGTCCCCACCCCTAACCAAACACCCTCCCCAGCTTTTGATCCAAAGGCCTGATGGAAAGCAGGGGTCTGAAGCATGGCCCCAACTGGCTGTGCATGGCTGAGGCCAAAGCCGGTCTCACTAGGGCCAAGGGCACGGTGCTGTTTTTCCAGCTGTGGATTCCGAAGCCCCCAGGCCCCCCTGGGCTGGGCGCTGGAGCCGGAGTGAGCACCCTCAGAGCACGAGCACACACGGCGTCCTGCCTCCTGTGCCGGGTCCCCGCGGCGGACGCACCGAGCCTAGCCAGGACCCTCTCGCTTGAGGTTTTCTCTGTCTCTTCCTGCAGGTGGCGGAGGTGGCTGGAATGATAACACTTCCTTGCTCTGGTCTGGAAAATCTTTGCTGGAGGGCGCCACCGGAGGACATTCCTGCCCCCAGGCCATGAAGAAGTGGGGGTGGGAGACAAGAGGGGGTTTCGGAGGGGGTGGAGGGGGGTGCTCCTCAGGTGGAGGAGGCGGAGGATATATAGGTAAAGATGATTCGTGTTCAAGGTGTCACTCCCTCCCTCTTAGTCCTAGGCACTCCTGTCCTCTCCCTGGCCCTCGCCTGCCCTCCCCCCACCCACCCCAAGTGTGGACTGTGATGTCACCATGCACGCTTTCCTCTCAGCCCCATAGGACCGGCCAGAGGCAGGGTATTGGCTCTCGAGCCAGCATCCTGCCTCAAGGCTTCAAGAGCTCTTGTGTTCTTGATGCCCGCCTCCCCCAAAGCCAATGATAAAGGGCTTCGATTTCCTAGACTGTTCTCTGAGCTGCCCCTAACGTCGCGCTGCCACGAGAACCTTAGAGGCCACGCTCCCCAGGCCCGTGCCTCCCTTTGGACGTCCTGGCCTGAGTCTTTGCCAAGCCAGCTCCTTAAGGGCCTGGTTTGTGGCCTCTGGCCTCACAGACTCCCTCTCCCTTCCCTGCCCCAGCCCACCAGCTTCCAGAACTTTTGCCCCCTCCATGCCGAGGGGCAGCCCCAGCCCAGCCGGTCAGCCAGCAGCCGACCACTGGCCCCAGCTCTCCTCCGAGCTTCAGAGCAGAGCCCAAGAGGCTTCTGAAGCTGGGAGGCTGGGAGGCTGGGAGGCTGGGAGGCTGGGAAACGGCAGCTCCACCATCCCCACAGATTAGGACACGATGCATGCACGCACTGTGATGTTCTGTCTGTGTTTTGCTTTCCGCTGTGTGTAAGATGCTTGTATTAACCAGATGCTCTTCTTTTCCAAACTCTGGGGGTGGGGGGGAGGAGCCTGAGGGGGGAGCCCAAAGATAACCCAGCCCAGCTGAAAGGAGGGACAGGAGCCTAAAGGCACAGGGGCCCACCCCCCCATGTCTCACCCTGACCCGATGGGACTGGAGAGCAACTCCTCAGTGCTACTGGCCCGGCCAGTTCTGGAGGAGGCACCAAGGGGCTAGTCCAGCCTGAGGACACGAGACCGCTTCTGATCCTTATTCACACGAACTGCTTCCAAGCAGCCCCAGTGCAGTGGTGGGGACTCCCCAGCAGGAGCTAGCCCAGCCCGGGGGGGAAGGTGGCCCCCATACCCAGCATCTCCCGAGCCACACCCCAAGTGCCGCCCCTGTGCCCCAGGCCTCCCTTCCCTCCCCACCGCCCCGCCCTGAGGCCCTTCACCGCCCTGAGGCCCCGCATGCCCCGCTGATACGCAGATGTGTTGAGACATGGGCCCCCTGCCTCTCTGCGTTAAACTCTTCTCTGGTTTGGCACAGGCGGCAACGCGGCCTCAGACAATGACCCCGAGATGGACGGGGAGGACGGGGTTTCCTTCATCAGTCCGCTGGGCATCCTGTATACCCCCGCTCTAAAAGGTATCCCCTCTGCCAGGCCTGTTCTCCCACCCAGACCAAACCTCAGGGCCCCTGACACAGAGCCAAGATATGAAGGCACCATTACGGGTCCCTCACAGGCAAGTCTTCCCGCTGCTCGTCTCAGCACGTTTTCTGGAAGTCAAGAGGTGTGGTCTGATCCGGACATGCAGGCAGAAGACTGACTTTCAGGCAGGCCCGTCCTAGAAAATGCCGCAGCAATAGTCCCGTGGCCTGGGCCAGCCCGCCAGAGGGGCATGCACTCGGAGCCGCCCATCCGCCCACAGCAGTGCAGCCACGTGTCCCCTGTCTGAGCTCCTTCAGCTGCGTGGGGGACTTCCCTCCCCACTGCGGTCCCTCAGGGGCCAGGGGACGTGGGGGCAGGAGCCAGAGAACCCACACTGACCAGCTAGAGACAAAGCACACACAGAGGCCGGGAACGGGGTGCAGGGTGGTCCTCGCTGCCTCAACCCCAGGCTGATCCTCCCTTCTTGTCGCCAGTGATGGAGGGCCACGGGGAAGTGAATATTAAGCATTATCTAAACTGCAGCCACTGTGAGGGAGACGAGTGCCACATGGACCCCGAGAGCCACAAGGTCATCTGCTTCTGTGACCACGGGACAGTGCTGGCTGAGGATGGCATCTCCTGCATCGGTGAGGGGGCGGTGAGGGCGGTGACAGGGAAGGGGCCCAGAGTGTGAGCCCACGGAGGCCGCAGCTGGTGTCCACGATTCTGGGGCTCCTCAGATGCAGTTCGGTAAGCGTTCTGACCCCCATCTCTCCGCCCCAACACGGGTGCTCTAAGGACTGGGCAGAGGGACCTGTGTGTGAAAGGAGCCCTAAGGTGTCCTGCCCCACCCCTAAGCCAGGGCGTGCCGCCCCACGTCCCCACCAAGGGGCCATCCTGTCCGCACTGGAACACCCCAGCGCCAGGGACCTCCACACTCCCAAGGCGCGCTGTCCCATCAAGAGTTTGCAAGCTGGACTTGCAGATCCTCTCAGGCGCTGCAGGGGTTTGAAGCCCGAGCTCCGTCTCCCTCCTCCTACAAGTCTCCAGACGAAATAACGCATTTGTTTCCATCAGTTCACATGGGACACTTTCATGTCTCCTCCCCACCCTGTGTCCTGCATCTCCGGCCGTTCCAGTGACAATGTCCTTGTGAGATGTAGTGTCCAGGACCCGGCAGGATGCCCCAGGGGGGGCTGTGCCGGTGTGCACCTGGGCCCCGGGCAGTAACTCAGCCTCCCAGGGTCACTGACGGGCACCCTCTGTTCCTGGGTCGTACTGAGCCTGTGGTCACCCAAGGCCGCTGAAGCTCTTCCTTAGCCTCTGCTGGCTCACCTTCCCACCCTCCTCGTGTCATTGTGCACTTGATGTTGGGGATCAATGTCCAGGATTTGGTATTTATCCCTGCCACGTGTTCCCTCACCCAAAAGCTACTGCTGAAGGCTGTAAGCCAGAACGAGCCCCCTGCCTGCCCTGGCCCTCCACAAAGAAGGCCTCCGGAGTGGGGGAGGAGCGGGTGGGGTCCGTCCGGGCGGGGGAGGGTATTTCTGTCTTGGAGCTAGCTCAGAGGGTGATCAGTGTTGTCACCAGTGCCCCGCGGGGATCTGTCTTGCAGTGTCCCCCACCCCAGAGCCCCACCTGCCGCTCTCGCTGGTCCTGTCGGTCGTGACCTCCGCCCTCGTGGCCGCCCTGGTCCTGGCTTTCTCAGGCATCATGATTGGTGAGTGTGCCAGAGCCCCAGGGCTTCCAGGGAGGCGGGGCAGGGGGAGGCAAGGAAGGCCAATCTGGTGGAACAGAACAGCATCTCCTGCTTTGCCGTGGGTGCAGAGGTGTCACTCTGGGTGCGTGGTGATTACAGCAGCCCAGGCCAGCCTCAAACCGAAGCCCCCTCCCCCAGCCCCCAGCACCGCCTTGGTTCCCTAGAGGAACTGCTGATTCCACACCCCGATGCCCCTTAGAGCCTTCTGGAGGCACTCTGCAGAGGAGGACACAGTAGCCAAAGCTCGCCCCACCCCCAGAGTTCACTTTCAGCTGCCATCAGACCTGGGCTCCAGGGGACACCTGGCTGGGCTCACTCCCCAGGGAACACCTCCAGCCCCGCCCTTCCCCATGTGGGGCAGGCAACGCGAAGTTGGTTTCTAAGTGTTTCTGTTAGGCCTGTGAGCCCAGGTGAGCTGATAGGCAGGTCTCGGAGGGCTCAGCGAGGTCCAGCCAGGCTCTTCCTGCTGGAAATGTGCAGGGCAGGTGGGCAGGGACATGAAGGAAGGCAGAAGGGAAGGCTTAGCATGGACGGCACTTTTAGAACAGCCCCCCTGGGGAGCTGGGGGCGGGTGGTAAGGGAACCTGCGGGTGGCCAGGGGGAGGGCAACAGGCATTATTCCTATATGATGCCATCCTTCTGAGAGACAGGATGATGAGAGCTAACACTTGCTGCACACTTACCATGTGCCAGGTGATTTACACCTTTTAGTTCACTGAATCCTCACTTGACCCTATGAGCATGGTTGGTCCATTTCAGAGAGGAGGGCCCTGAGAACACAGCTGTTGACTCACTTGCCCTGGCCCATAACTAGCGGGATGGGGCTTTCAAAACAGAATCCATCCCCTGCATCACAGTTTCGTCTTGCCTCCCGTGGACTTGGCCCTACAGAATGTTCTCACAGATAGAGAGTAAGAGCAGTGATGATGGTCCCTTCCACCGGTGGGGCTCTTGAGACTTTTTCAAAACCATTTTACGTTGGTGAATTCATTTCATTCTGACGTCCCCAAGGAGAGGGAGTGGGGGTGCTTAGGGGACAGGCAGGAGTTACTGTCCCTGCTTACAGAGAAGGAGGCTGAGGGCCAAAGAGGTCACATGACCTGGTCAGTGTTGCTCAGTTGCTAGTAATGAAGGCGGGATTAGAATGCACGCACGTCCTCAGGCACCAGTTGAGAGACCTTTTCAGTCCGTGGCAGTTTCTAGCTGTAGGAAGCCCAAGTGACCAGGACACCCAGCTGCACCGGTGACAGGGCTGAGCAGAGACTCTGAGGCGGGTCCATCCCTGGGAGACAGGGGACCCCTCTGAGAGCTGACTTTGGCTTCAGAACTTTCAGCCGTCTTGCTGAAACTTGTTTAGATTGCATGGCCCTCTCAGGTCCTCACTCAACCTTTCCTCACACTCCCACACTGGGATTCAGACTTTCAACACCGCCTGACGGCCCTCCCAGCCTGCCCGGGCCCCTCCCCACCACCACTCAGCCATTTCCCCTAATGAAATCCTTGCACGGTGAATCTTGGGTCTGCTTCTCAGAGGACCCCAGCTAATGGGCTTCTGTCCCTGTATGAGACAATAAAATCTTTTCCATTGACATGATCTTAAACTGTACATCTCCTTTAAATGATCTTTCATTTTGTTAGTATTACTAAGTGTGATGGAAACGTTTAGATCCCCGAGGAGGAGATGGAGATCCAGGAAGGCTTCCTGGAGGAGGCAGCCCGTGCTGGGCTTCACGGGCCAGGCTGCCTGGTCCAGGCCACACTGCAGCTAACCTTCATCTGTCTGTAGTGTACCGCCGGAAGCACCAGGAGCTGCAAGCCATGCAGATGGAGCTTCAGAGCCCTGAGTACAAGCTGAGCAAGCTCCGCACTTCCACCATCATGACTGACTACAACCCCAACTACTGCTTTGCTGGCAAGACCTCCTCCATCAGTGACCTGAAGGAGGTGCCTCGAAAAAACATCACCCTCATCCGGTGAGTGCTCCACGGCTGTACTAGGGGAGGGGGGATGGCAAGTGGGGAGGAGTTCTAGGGGGGCTGGATGTCTTCCCTGCACCATGGATTCTTCTAGCCACAAGAGGCCATCAAAGCCACCTCTCAGGCATTTCCAACCCTCCCGGGAGGAGAACGTTTAATGTTTGGGGCCATTTGGGGAGATAGTTGTTTATTTTAACACCCCATCTATTCATGGGGTTTGCACAGCGAGAGGAGAACAACATGGGAGGGAGCCAGGGCATTCCTCAAAAGCCACTCAAGTGCTCCCTCCCCGAGTCTTCCTGGCCCCTCCTTCTCCAGGTGGAGCAAAGTGTCCCTCCTCTGAGCTTCCAGGTCACCCCATGCCTTCCTCCATCATTTACTGAGCACACCCCACAGGAGGGTCTGCCAGTGATCTGTCCCTCCCCAGGGCGTGGGAGCCTTTCCCTGGGGAAGGGCCGTGTCTTCTTCACCTCTGTGACCCTGGTGGATATCAAAGACTTAGTCTTCATTGAATGAATGAACATTCAACCAGTGTCCCGAATCCCCGGTGGGAACCTTTCTTGCCAGTTTTCAGATAACGCAGGGGCGGCCTGGGATGGTCTAGCCAAGCCAGGTGGGGGGTGTTACTCTTGAGTGCGTACGTGACCCCCGCCTCTTGTATGTCTCTTTCTCATGGCCCGCCCCCCTCTGCCTCACCTTGCCTTTTCCTGCGCACAGGGGACTGGGCCACGGTGCGTTTGGGGAGGTGTATGAAGGTCAGGTGTCCGGAGTGCCCAGCGACCCGAGCCCCCTGCAAGTGGCCGTAAAGGTAAGAGGCAGCTCCATCGCGGGCCTGACCTTGGCCGGCAGTCTGTGTGGGCCTCAGCTCTTGGCTGCGGCTCACAGCCTTCTCCTTTCCCACCCTCCCCTTCTGTGCCCAGACGCTGCCTGAAGTGTGTTCTGAACAGGACGAACTGGATTTCCTCATGGAAGCCCTGATTATCAGGTAAATAAAGCCACAGAGAGACACCCCCACCCCTGTTAGACGTTCCTGTCAGTCTCCAAGGGACACGGTGTCATCCTCCAGCGTCCCCTTCCTCTCCACTGGGAGACTCCCTAAAATTCTTAACACATCTTACCAGGGTGAAATAGCCCCAGGTGGTTGTCCAAGAAAAAAAATTTCTGTGGCCTAATAATCCGACGGATATCACTCTGCCTTCAACGAGCACCCCTGTGTCGTCCAGTGGGGCTCCCCCCTTCTCTTAATAGAGCATGCTAGTTGTTGACAGTGGACGATATACTTTCACCCCCGCTAACTCTTCCACAAGGCCCCTCACCAATCCCAGCTCTCAGATCTTGTGTAAGGAAGTATGCCCCTAACGTGCTGGAGGCCACCGCACCCTGTCCCACACCAGCTGGCTTGCACCCTTCCATGTGTGCTTCTGGGGCCCCTAACTTGAAATCTTAGTGCCCAGGGCCCCTGAGGGCATGTGCTCTGACAGCAGATCGCCTTCAAGAGGACACAGGTGTTTAACCTTAAGATCTCACCACGCTTGTGGTCTCCCGCTCGAGGCTGGAGAGCCTCAAACATCCAGACACAGTGGGGTGGCCTGGGGTCCCCGCCCCCCCCCCCCGCGTGGAAGCGGCACGGGAATAAGGCCAGGACAGGATGTGAGGTGCCCATGGGGTCTGGGGCCACAGGAGGGATGCCCAGCAGGCTCAGCCCCTAGCTCTAAGGGTAACGTATTTTCCGATTAGACAGGTGATACATGATTATTGACTAAAATTTGGGAAGTATAAGATGATGTGGAAGGAGACCCAAATCATCCCTTCTCACTGTTGCTGATCTCTCATCACTACTGTATTTCCGTGAAGAGCAGTGTAGTCCTTCAGCTCTGCACGAGTGTGCCCACACGGAGTACACTGGCCCCACGCCCCAGGTGTCCTGACAGGATCCCATTAGCAAGAAAACCCAAATCTTAGGGCCTAGTGGCCAGACTCAGTCTCTCCCCATGAGCACCCATGGGGGTGCACCCAGGGCCCTCTTCCTCACTCTCGTTCACACACGGTCACCTGGCAGGGCTCACGCGGTCCCTGGAGGAAGCAATTCCTTCAGCTTCTCTGCCTGACAGCTTCCTCAAAGAACTCACACATGAGTCCTAGCCAGCGGTCCGTGCACCAATGGACAAGACCCTGGCCGCTCTCTTGCCCCGCCCCCACTCTGACCCCACTTCCTCACCAAGTACCTGTGTAGCGTCCTTCTGTCTCCAGGCAAATACTCTCCTGCCGACGGAGCTCCTGCCCAGCCTGCCCTCCGCTTCTTCCACCTGCTCAGCAGTGAGATTCTCCCCATCCTAGGCTCTGCGTGGGACCCCGGCTACCCACATTTACCGAATGCATTTACATAATGCAGCTGCTGAAAACATAACTTTGTCTCCTGCTTTTCCTACTTAAGATTTTTCCCAGACTCAGCTCAGTTAAATTTGGTTACTCCCCCTCTGCTCTGCAGCAAATTCAACCACCAGAACATCGTGCGCTGTATTGGGGTGAGTCTACAAGCCCTGCCCCGATTTATCCTGCTGGAGCTCATGGCAGGTGGAGACCTCAAGTCCTTCCTCCGGGAGACCCGCCCTCGCCCGGTGAGTGAGACCCACTCTTGCCCTAGTGGTTGTGCCAGGGAATGGAGCAGAGGGTGGGAGGGGCAAGAGGGGGCAGCCTGAGGAGCAACATCCCCAGTGGGAGGGTAGTCAGCCCTGGGGCTTGGGTCTGGGGGAATGACCAGGAGAGATTGGACAGAAGGTGGATGCCGGCTGAACCCACCCTGGGGAGCGTGAGCCAGGCTTGTGCAATGGGTCCTCCAGCCTGAATCCATTTTTGTGGCCTGCTGATTCCAAGAATTAGGGACAAGCACAGAGGGGGACTCTCATGTCGGCCATGTCATTCACTCAACCGACTTGGGGCAGGGCATTCTACATCTACTCATTCTGAACCCCACTACCCCCATCTCTTAAGTGGGGACATCCTGAGCTTGTAGATTTACTGTCAAAATAAAATACTGAAATATTTATGAAGGTTCTGCATGTGTGTCATGATTAAGGGGCTGGAGTTTGGGGGAGTGAAGAAACCTAGGTAGACCCAGGAATGCCACCCCCCCATCCTGGTGGGCCATTAGACAACCCATGTGGCTTAGGACTGTGAACCCCCTAACCTCAGGATCGGCAGTGTGAAATCCAAGGGCTGGACTAGAACATCTCAGAGATGGTTCTGAATTCTAAGACGTAGCCCATGGGGCCTACCCCAAGTCCAGCTGCCAACTCCTGTCCCTGCCGGGGTCTTCAGGAAGCCTTGAGCATCAGGAACTGGAGCAGAGCAGACCCCCGAGCTAGGACCCAGCTTCCTCAAGTTGCTGCTGGACCATGAAGACCACAGGGAAGATTTGTACCCTCCCCACCCCCGGGGCAGCAGAACAAGAGGACAGCCACCTTGAGCCAGAAAGCCCAGAACTGAACGCGGTGCTCTCACGGACTCAGACTGGAGGCAGAAACGTTGAAAGGGCACACCTGCTCTAATCCCCACCGTCAGTCAGACTGAAGTTAGGATACCTTAGGCCAGGGAGCCTCCATACTCTTCCTACAAGCCTCTGGGTGATCTATCTCAGCATCTGAGAAGAATCCGGTCTAACTCCCGGCGAAGTTGAGTGTGTGCACACCTGAGCACAGCTGACAGGAGGATGAGGAGAGAGGGGGGTGAAGGACCAACCCCATCTCATAATAACCCTCATCAGCATTATCTTCATCTTCCTCGTGGTTGCCACATTTCTGAAAGCCACCCTGTAGAGTAGACAGCGTAGATCTCACCTTAATTTTCCAGCTAAGAACATTGTGACTCAAGAGAGGTTAGGTGACTTGCTGAGGCCACACAGGAAGTGAAAGACCTGAGACTAGACCTTAGAACGTGGGACTCCTGATTCAGGGCTCGCTCCAACGTACCATGCTGTTTATCCAAATGATCCTCTTTGGGAAGCCATGGAATGCCAAGATGAGGTTGGGTCCTTGAGAGCCCATACGGCCAGACGTCCCTGCAGGGTATGGACACCAGCCTCAAAGGCTTTCCCACCACCACTCGGCAAGGCAGAGCCTTCAGCTCTTGTGCCCTGAGATTCTCAGCAGTGCTTCTGGCAGGGGTCAAATAAGGACACATAGCATCACACTTTGGAAGGAGACCTGGCTCTGGTTTTCCTCCTGGATGCTCCTGAGGCTTGAGAAGAAAGTATTGTGCACACAAAGGACAGACTTGCTTGTACAGGGGGCCTGGGACCCTCTCACTTGGCAAACCCGAGGACATGGGGGGCGGGGATCTTCCCTCTCTCTTGCAAGCAAAGAGTGTAACAATCTAGCGAGGGTGATGGTAACATGCCTCTTCCCTCTCTCTTGCAAAGCGTGTCTGCCTTGTGATGATAAAGATGATTTGTGTATTGTCCCAAAGAGCAAAGTACCAGCAAGGAAAGGCAGACCGTTCACACCTCATGCCACCTCCTACCCCCTGCACCACCCTAAGGAGCCTGATGCCAAGTTGCGACCTCTAACTGCAGGCACCGCCCAGGGGATGCCCACAGCCAGAAGCTGGTCGACTCTCCTTGGGAGGGCCGCTTCTGAGGGTCAGGATCCCACTCACCAAATCCACTCTTCTAACCCTTGACCCCACTCTTCCTCTGCGTGGCTCTCCCTGCCAGCCAAGCCCCCACGTCCTGGTAGCATCCCAATCACCCTGCTCCTCACCTTCATACACACCCACGCATCCCAAGTGAGCCGGTCCTTCCTGAGACGCCCACCCACGAGAGGTGATTTTAAGTCTTGGATTATAGCTCTCCAGAGTGAGCCCTCGAACATGAGTTTGTGGCTGCAACTTCCTTGGGGGTTGGGAGATTTGCCGGGCGTTGGGCACGGATTCTCAGAGCCACAAAATCCAGTTTAGCTGGGTGAGGATCGGGCTGACTGTGAGAAAGGAACATGCACTGTCGTGGGCAGAGGGGGCTATCCAAGTAACCTGCACGGGATGAAGGCCGGAGGGACTGGCCAATGAGCATCGCAGCTGGAGAAATACACACACCGAAAGACGGCAGGTAGAGGTGTGACACTGGATTCCAAGGCCTGAGTTCCACCCGGTTCATTTGTTTGAACCCCCTGAGACTCTCAGGGCTTACCTGACACCTGCTGTATGCAGGCGCTTGGCTGGGCATTCGGAATCAGGCACGGTCTTAGTCCTCTCTTCCTGCCGTCCCTGGGGTCCAGCAGCTCCATAGACTATCAGGATCGAAGGACCTCAGAGACGGTCTAAGAGGCTCTGGCTTCAGATAACAGGTGTGCTGACATGAAGTGACAGAACAGGTATGTGCAGACGCGGTGGGACAGAATGGATGCCCTGGCCAACCCAGGCTGTCATGGAAACAAAATTCATGAAAACCTCATTTGGTCCCAGGACCCCACCTTCTCAAGAAGGAAAGATTAATGTCAAAGTAATTTTACAGACCCAATCCTTATTCAACAAATATTTATTGAGGGTTTAAGATAAGCCTGATACAGGCTAATAGCCATCTTTGGTATCCGTTGATTCAATCAATAATGACAGAAGCCATTAAGGGGTCAGTAACCTGTCAATTAAAGGTGGCCGTCGTTAACCACAACAGTGTCTGTACCTATTTGGAACACGGCAATGCCTGTGGGTAGCGGCTCTGAGCAGATGCTCAGGACACGGGAGGTTCCTGTATCCCAGGGATCACAGTGTCCAGACGAGAACCTTTGCTTTGGGCTAATGCCCAAGTGTAAATCTTTGGCTCTGAGGTTGCCAGACCAATGCTGGCTCCAAAATTCACGAAGGGGCATTTGGTTCTGGTGAAAAGTCAGCCACATCAGCAGCCAGGAAATACGAGGCCCCAGCAGCAGTGACTTCTCATCGTTTTTGACAAGGGCTTTCTGCTGCTTTTTGTACCTCACATTCCCCATCTGCACCTGCTTCTTCCTTTCACCTTTCTCTCGTGCCCTTCTATGCATCAATTTAAAATATACCCCTACCCTGGGGGCGCCCGGATGGCTCAATCAGTTAACCATCCGACTCTTGGTTTTTGGCTCAGGTCAGGATCTCAGGGTCCTGAGATCGACCCCCGTGGCAGGCTCCACGCTCAGTGGGGAGTCTGCTTGAGATTCTCTCTCTCCCTCTCCCTCTGCCCCTCCCCCTGCTCGCTTGCTCTCTCTCTAAAATAAGTAAATCTTTAAAATATATCCCTATTCTGTTTTTCACTGGTGAAGCAGTTCCTACCCCATCTCCTCTGATTCTTCACCTCTAAACGGCCCAGGAGAAGCTACTTCAGGAAGGAATAGATACCAATATTGCTCTGCATTTTATTAGTATATACGTTACCCTTTGGGAAGAGCCCCTCAGAAGCTGTAACCAAAGAAATCATTCTCCTTCACTGCGCCTGTTTCCTGACTTGCAAAAGTAGGATATTGGTCTAAACAGTGTCCCTGAGGGGAACACCAGTGCCCTGAGGAGCACACTCACACGCAGGCTCGAAAGAATTCCATGGTCAGACACATCTCAGAGCCATGCAGACTGCTGTCTTATTGATTAGCTATGGACATCAGTGTATAGCCAAGACTGATAATTCCTGTGCTCAAGAAACCGTTTGGACCCAGGAATTCCCATGCCTATTTGATCAAATTCCATCCCACAAGCCCGCTTTGGGAAATACTGAACAAAATCCTCTCTGAGTACTGGACAAGATATATGTCCATGACAATGGCTGCCAAAGAATGTATGGTTGCCAAACAGTGCCACACTCAGTGGTGAATCGGTGGGGGAAAAACAAACAAACAAACAAACAAAAAAACCCTGATTCCAACTCCTTCTTTGCCTGGATCAATACAAATGCCATTGGACACACTAGCTATGCTCTGCATTGCTAGTTTGATTATCAGTTTGACACAACATCTAAACCTTCCCCAATTCTCCCCCCAGACACATACTCACACACACACACACACACACACACACACACACACACACACACACACACACACACACACACACACACAGCTTGCCAACTGTCCGCTTCTGTGCAAACTGATTAGCGGAGCAGTTAATTTGCTCTGAGCAGCAGAAGACAGGGAGCTCAGATAAACCTGGCCCATGGGTTAATGCCTGGGAAGATTTAGTCCCTGCCAGATGCCAGGCTTTTAAGACATCAGTGGTCCTTGCAGCCTGAGTGATGGGGGCTAAGACACAAAGAGACTCAGGGGAAGCGATGACCGGTCCTCTTTTATAGGAATAGAGCATTTTCCTGGAGAGGGAGAAGATATTTCTAATACTATAGCAAAAAAGATTAGTATTTCCCTCGGAAATATATTACTTCCCCCCCACCCCCAGGAGATGGGTACTCTCTCACAGTGCCCAGAGGCTCTGACCCTAATCAGGCCCTTAGAGAAGCCCAAACAGGGACCATTTCCTGAGACCACTGTGGTCCTCCATGTAGTAGCCCCACCATAACTCCAGATCCTTTCATGAAGGATTCACTCTGTGACTCTTGCTGTGGTCCTTGTAACAATCTAGCGAGGGTGATAGTAATATGCCTCTTTCTCAGACGAGGACACTGACTTGGAGAGAGGCAAAGTAATTCGTCCCAGGCCACACAGTGAGTAAAGGACAAGCAGGGATGAAGCCCGGGTCAGTTCAACTGGCCACTGAACTATGTTGCTCACTGCATTTGTGTGCTGTATTCTGATTCAGTTGGGTACTATGCACTGTGTCCATGAATTCTCCATCCCTTCTTGGACATGTTATCCTGAGCAGCCCAGTTTTAACTCCTAGAATCCTGCCTCCCCCAACCCAGGTCCTTAAAGCCCAGCTCAGGGCGGTTTCGGCTCCCGGCTATTGGCTGTGTGACCTGTAGTGAGTTACTTAGCCTCTCTGAGCCCTCAGCCTTCTCTTTAACATGGAGATACCGTCTCTTCCCTACAACCACACAGGATGTTGCATCAAAGGAGGTCATGTGCCTGGACTTGCTCTGTTGCGTATAAGGCACTGCCTGAGGTCTCGTGGGCAGAGGGTATATCCTTCCCCAAGTCGTCTCCCCCAGAATTGAAGCATGCCCTAGAGCAGCTCGACTCCTCTCTGCCTCCCCTAGATCCATACTATTGCTCCAGGGAGTCCTGAGGAGGCCTTGATCTGGGGCAGAGAAAACTCCCAGCCGGCATCTGGGCAAATCAAAGTTTAGCTGTCATCAACCAACCCCCCACCCCGCCCCAGTATTCACCGAACTGCTGCCGTGTGCCGAGCATCATGCTGTGTACTGCGGAATTGGACACTGAAATCCCCACTCAGGGACCTCGCAGTTTACTTGGGGATATGGTCAAAGAAACACAACAGCAAAGTGAATGTGACACAGTGATAACAGGCTACTGCAGACTTCGAGGATTTAGGAATTAAGAGAGACACCAAGATGGAATGTAGCCTTCGGAAAAGCCTGCCAGGTGCCCGGCAAGGCTTTCGAGGAAGCTGAGATGAGCTGCACCCCCGGGGATGGGGTGACTTCTCCTTTTGCACAAGAGACTTCACAGAAGAATGCTTGACATAGCTCTTCACCAGCCCAGCATTTCCTGAGAACTTTTCTTTTTCAGTCCACTTTAGGTCTAGATCTTCTTGAAGAAGATGATTTCTTTAAATATTTTTAAACATTTAAACAGAACATTTTAAAAACCTATCTCCTTTGATTTCTTTGCAGGTTTGTTTATAAGTTTGGGAGGTTTGAGTGTTTGTGAAGTTTGAGGTGGAAGAATGTGCAGAATAGACCTGCCCCATCCTGGGTTGCTGTAGTTTGGGGGCTCTCGGCTCTGGCTGCATGTTGCACGGACCCGGGGCGGGGGGGCGGTGCACAGGGAACCTGAAAACACTAACGCTCCCCAAGAGAGGCGGGCTCGTTGGTCTGGGTTGAGGCCCGGACGTATGTGTTGAAAGCTGCCTCGTGATTCCTGAAGTGGGCCGGGGCTGAGACCCAGCTGGACAGCGAGTCCGTGTTCGCTCCTTGCCGGCTCTTAAAGGCCGCGTTTCAGATCTTCTCTGCCCATGAGCTTCTCGTCAGCGGACCGCTTCTGTCTCCCCACAGAACCAGCCCTCTTCCCTGGCCATGCTGGACCTTCTGCACGTGGCTCGGGACATCGCCTGTGGCTGTCAGTATTTGGAGGAAAATCACTTCATCCACCGGTGAGTCAAAGCGACCTTGCTCTCCCCTCTGCCTTCTGTGTGCTTCCCTGCATGTCTCAAGCACCCAGGTGCCCCCCTTCAGAGTACAATGGTAGGTCTCTCTCCAGACTTGTTTGGATGACTCGGCTTCACTTGTCTTTAAGATAATTACTTATTCTATCAGGGCTTCATTTACCCCATATGTAAAATGGGTATCATAAAATCTCCTTCCCAGTGCCAGAGATCTAGCCGAGCTGTTCTTGACCTTCCGCAGGGACTCCTGCCGGTACCTTGCAGTCCACTATCACTTTAACATTTTTCCCATCTAGAAAACCGAGTTCCTTAAGGGAAGTTAGAGGAGTTCCTATTTTCACATATTTGACTATGGGTAACTCTAAGGCAAGGACCTGTTTTATTCATCTTCGTATCCCTGGTATTTCGTGGGGCACGATTAATGTCTGTTGGATACATTAATTTTTTTCTAAAATACTCTGAAATGAAGCATAATAGATCATTTTCTTTGCTTCCATACTTCATCTCCTCTACTCTATAGGACCCTTATGTTTAAATGGTATTTGATTGGGACATCAAATCCACATGTAATGCTATAGACATGATAGATTATACATATTTCTTTCCATGTGGATGTTGACGACTTTCTCAGCTGACACCTTGATTCTGAAATTGAAAAGTCAAATAGATTGTTAGGCTGTTTGCAAAGCTCTTCCTAATGATATGCTTCTCAGTTGGTAAATACCAGCCTGGTGAATGAACAATCACTTTTTAACGAATGTCTTCAAAGAGCATAAGACATGTTTGTAATAATTAGAATATGTAAGTACAAAGCAGGAAATGAGAGAAGCTGTGAGTTCAGAGATGGAAAAGCATGTAAGCAGATAGCAAGCTATGCTTCCTGCCCTAATAAAAATGGAGAAATTAAAGATCAAGAAAGGCACCGCCTGGGCCCCTAAATTCATTCCTAAAACAAGGCAATAAACGTTCACACCGGCATACCCTTTCACTGTCGCTCCATCTCTTTGGTCTTCAGATCGTCCTCTTGATTCTAATGCTGTCCCACTTGTAGGTCTTGTGCGTAATAGAAATAACAGGAGTGAAAAGGGAGCTGGGACCAGTCCTTCATGTTCTCCTCCAAAGCTACGCCCTCTGCATCAAAGCACAGGGCAGCCCTGCCACTGTTCTTGCCCTCTCTGTTGTGGCCAGAACGTACCATAAATCTCAGTTCTGGGCTTTATGGCTGCTCAGATAGGGCAAGGTCGTGCTCTTCTTGGAGTTCATTCTTGGCTAGAGCCACCTTTCCACCCGTTGCCTGTGTCCTCTAAGTCTGGACTCACTGGAGAGCGAGCTGGGCAGCCACCTTGGTGACTCTGGCCACCTGCCTTCCCTTCTCAACGAGATCATTTCTGCTTTCTCATCCGAGCCCCATGTTCGTCCCCAACCGTCCAGACTCTCCAGCTGAGGGGTCACATTCTTCTTTCCTCTGTCGTTGTTTAAAATCTGCTTTCCTGGAGCCATGAGACCTTTGACTATATCCAGTGCTCTGTTATTGTAGATAACGAGAGAACAGGATCACATTCTCTCGAGATTCTTATCACTTCCACATCTGTAAATAGTTACTGAAGGTCAGAATTATGTCCCAGAGTAATTGTTTGTTGCTACTTTTATCTTTTTTGAGAAATGAAATTGTCGGAGATCAAATCAGTAATGTATCAGAGGGTCTGCTTTATAAGCAAAAGGCAACATCTAACAGAAACTGTCCATCCCAATCAAAGCTTTTCTTTTGGGGTAACCAGCATTAGGAAAGCATCCTTCCCACCTCCTCACTGTCCATGAGCTCTGTGGCACACACCCCCACAGCAGTGTGACCTCTAATGCCCTCTCCTGCACGGACATCCGCCTCAAGATTCCCAGTCTCCCATGCGTGCACACCTCCTGAATTCAGAGCGGAACTCCTTTCCCAGATCCACAGGCTCCTGTTTTTCTATTAAATCTGTTTCCTTTGGACATGGTTTATTGCCATTTCAAGAATTATGGGTCATTCTACCACTTCTTGGTGTGTTCTCTGATATCACATTCACTTTCTTACCATTAAATTCAAGATCACTGTTTTAAGCAACAATTTCATGCGCATCAGCATAAAGACCTTCCTGGAGATATAAATATTGTTTGCTGCTTCAGTATATTTCTCTTGAGAAGCAATGGCTATATATCCTATTATTTTTCTTCTTTTTGATGTCATATATGTTATGCTTTCATAGTTTTATTAGGGTATTTTATGTACCACTGCTCCTCAAAATTCAACTGAAACCCTCTGTATCAGGTCAGTGGCATTGACAACATCCATCTCCCACTCTGCCCCCCTGTTCTGGTATCTTAGTGACCCTCAGTCTAGATCCTGTTTATTTCACATGTTATCCATGTCCTTATTTCTTCACCAAAGATCAGGACCTTTGGGAAACTGGTTGAAAACAGGAAAATGCCACTTGTACTCCCTAAGAAAGACTTTTTTTTCTGCCCAGGACTTCAATTTTATTAGAGACCCATTCCAGACTTTCTTTGGATGCATCCTTCATTCCCACATGCATGTCAAGAATGGGTAAGCAGTTGATGAGTGGATGAGTCTTACAGAGCTTTGATCATGCCTTCCAGGCGTGCTACAGGAAAATAGGCCATCTGGAGTACAACGGCAAAGAAAACACGATAACTTTACGACTTGAAATGATTCCTCAGCCCCAGAGCTGTGATGCATACAGCTTAGCAAAAGCATTAGTGAAAATCATAAATGTAAGAACAATAGTAGCTTATTTAAAAAGAAAACTAGAATTATTGGGGAATACTTTGACCTGCTTGAACTTGGTATCATGCAAGTCATGCTCTCCCAGAACAAGCCCCAGGCAACTGGCAGAAACCAACAGCAATCTGTACAAAAAAATAAGCTAAGGCCAAATGGCATTTCTTATGTCCCTATACGATCTTCTTTTAGCTTAAGTTTTTTAATAGAATGAGAATAGAGCCCTGTATCTTCTAGGGTTGTTGTGATAATTACCATGAAACATTTAGAACAATGCTTAGTGCAGAGTAAAAGGCCAATAAATTCTAGTTCCTATTATCATTACTTTCATTATTGCCATCCCATTAAACATTTTCAATCATCTGCCCTAATCCGTTTCCACTCACCTGTTAGTTCTGAGGGCTGGAATGGGTCGAGCTATCTTTCCCATACTGGAGTATAACATAGTAAAGGAAATCGAGGGCAAAGGAGGGAACTATTTGAACTTTAATTGGAGGTGAAAATCCTTGTGATGAATATTACCTGTGTATCTTCCCAGAAATAAAATTAGGAAATGCATTTTCGCTTTCCTTTTTTTCTTCCAGGGACATTGCTGCCAGAAACTGCCTCTTGACCTGTCCGGGCCCTGGCAGAGTGGCCAAGATTGGAGACTTTGGAATGGCCCGAGACATCTACAGGTGAGCAAAGACGGCTGTCACCCAACAAAGCCCCATCCCCTCAAGAGACTGGGACGTGGCTGCCTGTGCCCTAAGTCCTCTATGGCACCCTGTCCACTGGCCGCCTAACATTTCCTTAAGGCCCTTTCCGGGACATACAACAGCTTAGTTAGTGCGCATGCCTGGTGGTCTAATTCTAGGATCACACTGACTGCTGTCACTGACACCATGTTCTTAAGGAGATCGTCTTTCTGGTTCCAACTCTCTAATCCCAGAATGTTCTCAGACACAGAGTAACCTGGATACTTAATAGGGAAAAAATTCTCAGTAAACTTTTACTCCTCAATACTCAGGAATTCTAAATGGGACTTGGCTTCCATCACCCCAGACAGGAGCACCCCAGAACTGACAACATTATGGGCCGGCTCCCCAGTCTTTTCTACCTACACCAGGAGCCACGGGAGGGTGGTTCAGAGCCCATAGCTCAGCTTCATCTCTTTACCCCTGTCATAGTCTCAGGGGTACATTAAAAAATAAAATAATTTTTCTAATTAAAAAGAAAACCCTCCTACTGTACTTTACCTTACTCTTCTCTTCCCAACCCCTCATTTCACTTTCAGCTGACTATTTACAACCATGACGTGCTGCGTGAGCTGAGCAAGTCACTCCTTTGCATGGTCACTAATTACGCACCTCCCACCCCTAATCCAGGGAAGGAGTGAGGAGTGATGGTCACAGAGAGCTTTCACTCTTTGAGTGTATGGGGGAGCCCTGAAGGCCCCCATAGAACTAGTAGGGATCGACATGGGAGGGAATGCTGAGGGCACCCCGTTCCTGCAGGGTAGCAGCACAGGGAGGATCAGGTGCTCTGCTCTCCCTTCTCTTAACCTCTCAGGGTCTCAGCTCCCCTCCCCCTCCCTTCTCAGAATACCCAGGATTGCCCTTAGTTCAAGATAACGAATGTTGCAGCATGACTCATGACTCAGCGAGCCGGCCCTTTCTCTCCATCCTCAGCTCTGACGGCTCCCCGGCCCTGGCTTCACCACCCCAACTGGCCCCACTGGCCCCACACGCCCATGCCATCTCACGTGTCAGGAATAGTCTTCCAGGAGAGCTCCTCAGCACTCAGCTCCATCGGCCCCCGTCAGTGAAGCTCTTCCTGTCCCTCACCCCCGCCTCCGTGTCCCTGAGCTTCGTACACACTCCATCACTGTACGGGTTCTTCTCCGCTGCAGGCGTCTGTGTGTCTGTTTCTTCCACTAAACTCTCCGCTGGGGCGACAGAGACCATGACTTATTCATGTCCTCAGCACTCGGCAGAATAAATACTCGGTCCGGGGCCCCCCCTTTATCCGTGGTTTCTCTTTCCCAGGTTTCAGTTGTTTGGGGTCGACTGTGTGGTCTGGAGGCAGATGACCCTCCTTCTGACTTACCATGAGAAGGCCAACAGTAGCCTAACTCCACGTCCCAATCCCTGTGTCGCTGGGCTCACGCTTCATCTCCTCACGTAGCATTTTATCATGTCACATCACAAGAAGTAGGGTAACTACAGGACAGGAAGCTACTTCGAGAGAGAGAGACCACATTCACATTTATTACACTATATTGTTATAATTGTTCTGTTGTATTGTAGTTTTGTTGTTAATCTCTCACTGTGCCTAATTTATAAACTAAACTTTATCATGGGTATGTATGTATAAGAAAAACCTAGTTTATGTAAGATTTGGTACTATCTGTGGCTTCAGGCATCCACTGGGGGTCTTGGGAGGATATGCCCCATGGAGGAGGGGGACCACTGCACATGTTTAGTGAAGTAATTAATCTAGGCGCCTGGTGGGGAGCTGCCTCCCTGAGCGCACCCCAACAGGAGGACGCGGGGCTGGGGGTGGAGCTGGCTTCGAAGGTGTGAGCTAATTTATTAGCTATGTCAGTGATGTCATTAATGCTGCTCATGATAAAAACTAATAAATCAACTCGCACCTTTGGAGCCACCTCTGTCACCGGCCCCGTGTTCTCGGGCTAGGGTGTGCTCGGGAAGGCAGTGTCCCTCCAGCTCCCCAGATTATTTGCTGAGCACCTATATTGAACGAAACACTGTGTGAGTGCCACGGAGAATCCAAGAGTCTGCGAACAAGACACAGGCCCTGCTCTCAGTCCCCCCAGGTTGGGTCTTCCATGACTGTGGACCATCAGGCACCAGGCTGGAATACTGTTAGTCGTGGCGAGTTTTAATACACGAAACCCATCCAGGGAAATCTACCCATCTGCTACTGGATACTCTAGTCATGACATAGATCTTTCCTTTCCTCCGGCGGGCCACCTCCTATTAAATGACCCCAAAGTTCTTACCTTAATTTTCAATGACCTGTGTCCCCCTGCCCTCCCCCTGAGCCACGGGAGCCCCTCATGTGTCCCCCTGCCCTCCCCCTGAGCCACGGGAGCCCCTCATGTGTCCCCCTGCCCTCCTCCCGAGCCACGGGAACCCCTCATGTGTCCCCCTGCCCTCCTCCCGAGCCACGGGAGCCCCTCATGTGTCCCCCTGCCCTCCTCCCGAGCCACGGGAACCCCTCGTCCATTTTAGTCCTGGAATGGCTGCAGCCTATGGTTGCCCAGCAGAGCTCCCACTCGGAGCCCCCTCCAGAACCAAGTGTGGGTCCCCTCTTCTCCCCACAGAGCCAGCTACTACCGAAAGGGAGGCTGCGCCATGCTGCCCGTCAAATGGATGCCTCCAGAGGCCTTCATGGAAGGAATATTTACTTCTAAAACGGACACATGGTGAGTCTTTCCGCTGCCCTCCTGCGGGTCTTGCTGAGGGCCTTTCCCTACCGCTCTTGAGCCAAGTGCTCCCACACTCTCCCACGGGGAAGAGTAAGAGGAGACACATCAACGCACCTCTGCCACAGGGGCTGTCAAATGCTGGCATGCATCTGAATCAGCAGAAAGGCCTGGTAGATCACAGATTACTGTCCCCACCCTGAGAGAATCTGCATTGCCAGCAAGGGTCTAGGGGATGCCGATGCCCCTGGCCGGGGACTACACATTGAGAGACACGTGATTTATTTTTTCTTTCTCACCTAACTACAAAGTTGGGGTTTATTCCAGGAATGCAACATTGAGTTAAGATTAGAAAACTTGATCAGTGACATTCTCTCCATCAACAGAAGAAAGGAGAAAATAATTATCAGCACAAAAGTGCTACATGCTTAGGGGTGTTGAGACCCATTTTACAGTTAAAACTGAGAGTGGAAAACACGGTACGTGAAATCTCCAGAGTTTACTCGTCCTGCAGCAAACTGACCTTTGTGCTCCCAGACCAACATCTCCCCATGTCTTCCCTCCTCCCGCCCCTGCAACCACCATTCGCTCTCTACTGCTCTGATTCCACCTCCATGTGAGAACGTGCAGGAAGTCTTTCTGTGCCTGGCTTATTTCACTTCACGTCAGGTCCTCCAGGTTCATCCACGTTGTCACAACTGGCAGGATTTTCTTCTCTTTTAAGGCCGAGTAATATTCCATGGTACATATCCATGCCACGTTTTCTTTATCCATTCATCTGTCGGTGGATATTTATTTATTTATTTATTTTTAAAAGATTTTATTTATTTGACAGAGGGACACAGCGAGAACAGGAACACAAGCGGGGGGAGTGGGAGAGGGAGAAGCAGGCTTCCCGCTGAGCAGGGAGCCGGACGTGGGGCTCGATCCCAGGACCCTGGGATCATGACCTGAGCCGAAGGTAGACGCTTAACAACTGAGCCACCCAGGCGCCCCTGTCGGTGGATATTTAGGGGGCTTCCGTAAGTTGGCTATTATGAATAATGCTTCAGTGACCTTGAGACTGCAGATATCTCTTCGAGATACGGACTCTTATTTCCACTGGCTGTATACCCAGAAGCGAGATAGCTGGAGCTTAAGGTAGTTCTATTTTTAATGTTTTGAGGAAATCTCCATGCTTTTTTTCCATATAATGTCTATAAGAGCAACACAGAATTTTAAAAGGCAGATTAAACCTGTGCTGTCTGCCAAAATACACACACACACACATGCATGCACACACACACATGCACAACACTAAAGGGAGTCTTTTTAGTTGTATAAAAACCCACAAGGACAAAAATGACAACAATGACAAAAGTTTGGAAACTGGGAAGTTTATGCACAAGTGGTACCTTTCTTGGGAGACTGGAAAGTTGATATCTAGGTCCAGAAACAGCCTGGTTCACTCTGTGCAAAAGCCCCGGAAAGGCCCAGAAACTGAGGGTGCCAGTCACCCCTGGCCATAGAGTGCTGCAGACAGGAAAATCAGTTACAGGTGTGTTTAAAAAGTAACCAGATCCTTGGCCCATTCCCTCACCCCCTATCTGTCCCCTACCATCACCCAAAACCAGGGGTTCCCTCTGTGAAGAGACTGAATTAAAGCCTTTCTGGTCTTGGGCACATTAGACATTACTGAGGATGAATCCTCTACTATAAACAGGGATACATATTTTTTAAGTCTACCGACTTCAAAATGTGTGCCCTCCTTCTTCCCCTCAGTGCCAAGAACGCGGCCACGGGTAGGAGTCGATCAGAGAACTCCTCACTCGAGGAACTGACCAATGAAGAGAAAAACTCCAGATACTGCAAGTGGCAGTAGGCTAAGTAATGGCCATCCAAAGTATCAGGCTCTAATCCCAGGAACCTATCATTGTTGCCTTATAAGGAAAGAAGAGTCTTTACAGATGTGGTTAAGTTGAAGATCTTGAGGTGGGACAGTCATCCTGAATTATCTGGGGGCTCTAAATGCCATCACAAGAGTCCCCATAAGAGGCAGGCAGAGGGAGATTCCACACACAGAGAGGAGGAGGGGACAATGTGAACAGAAATAGAGGCTGAAGACGTGTGACCACAAGTCGAGGAATTCTGGAAGCCTCCAGAAGCCAGAAGAGGCAAGGAATAGATTTTCCCTTGGAGCCTCTGGAGTGAGTGTGGCTCTGCACACACCTTGATTTTATCCACCTTGATTTTATCCTGGGATACTGTGCTGATTTTGGATGTCTGGCCTTCAGAGCTGTGAGAAAACAAACTTCTATTGTTTCAAGCCACAAGTTGGCGGCAGTTTGTTACAGCAGCCACAGGAGACTGATACACCCAGTGAAAGGTACAAGCCAGCTGCCCCCCAGTGGACAAGATCTACAAGAGCTTCCCATCGGCTTTGCAATGTCCCAGTCATAAAATATGAACAGCCAGCCAAGAACCAAAAAAGGCTTGAGAAAAGAGTCTAATCTGAAGGAAACAAACATAAAGAGGGAACTTGGAGGAAGAAAAATACAGAAAGCTTAGGAAAACTTGTAAAAACCATAATATCGTCGGGCGCCTGGGTGGCTCAGTCGGTTGAGCGACTGCCTTCGGCTCAGGTCATGATCCTGGAGTCCCGGGATCGAGTCCCACATCGGGCTCCCTGCTCAGCGGGGAGTCTGCTTCTCCCTCTGACCCTCTCCCCTCTCATGTTCTCTCTCTATCTCATTCTCTCTCAAATAAATAAATAAAATCTTAAAAAAAACCCATAATATTCTCAGAAAGATAAATTATTGCAACCATGATCTAAGGATGAAAGATTTTTTAAAACAAGGTTTTTAGAGAAAAAAGCTCTTAGAAATAAAAATAGGAAAGAGCCCTGAAAGAGATGGAGCATTAGTCTCCGGAAGCTTGTGTGAGCTGCACACAGCAACGTCAGGTCAGGTGACCAAGGTCAATATCAACAGTGTTAGATCATGTTGATAGCGTGTGCCTTTGATGTGATGTGATGAAAATGACATGTAACCTCTGTGGTCTTTCTCCCCACACCCAACAACTCCGGTCTAATCATGAGAGAAGCAGACAGATCCCAATTGGACATTCTACTAAAGCCCTGACCAATACTCCTCAAAACTGTCAAGGTCATCAAAAACAAGGAAAGCCTAAGAAGTTGTCACAGTCAAGAGTAGCCCAAGGAAACATGACAACAAGATATAATGTGATATTCTAACGGGGTCCTAGAACAGAAAAAGGAAATTCAGCAGAAGCTAAGGAAATCTGAATAAACTATAGGTCTTAGTTAATAATGATGCCTTAATATTGGCTCATTAATTGTAACAAATGTACCATATGAATATAAGATGCTAAAAATAGGGGAAACTGAATGTGGAGCCTGTGGGAACTCCGTGTATTATCGGCATCATTTATTTACAATCTAAAACTGTTCTCAAGAAATTTATATTTTTAGTATGATGATAGATATGCAAAAGTACCAGAAAGTTTGGAAGACAGAGTTGAATAAATCTTCTAGAAAATAAAACAACTAGGGGCGCCTGGGTGGCTCCGTCAGTTAAGCGTCTGCCTTCGGCTCAGGTTATGGTCTCAGGGTCCTGGGATCGAGCCCCGCATCAGGCTCCCTGCTCAGTGGGGAGCCTGCTTCTCCCTCTGCCTGCAGCTCCCCCTGCTTGTGCGCTCTCTCTGTCAAGTAAATAAATAAAATCTTAAAAGAAGAAGAAAACAACTATAAGCAGATGGGATGCATAGGAAAGAAAGGAAAAGAAAATTAAGAGGATTAGACCATTAGGTCCAATTAGCTGACAAACAGGAGTCCCAAAAAGAATGTGCAGAAGAAATGAAGGGAATAAAAATATCAAAGAAATAATTCACGAAGATTTTCCAGAACAGACAGGCATACATGTCCAGAATGAAAGCATCCAACAAGTGCCAACTGCAGTGGATCATGAGAGCCACACAAAAGCATGTCATCATGAAATATTCAGACCAGTGGTGATCATGATTCTGTAAGCTTCTAAGGAGAAAAACAAAATAATCGTAGTAAAAAATGGTCAGAGATAAAAACAGAGCATCCAGATGGCATCGAATTTCTCAACAGCAACACAGGAAACCAAGAAGACAACGGACAAAAGTCCTCCAAATTGTGAAACCTGTGTGGAAATAACATCACGAGTTGGAGGAGCCACAGTGAACAGAGTCCCTCTCTGACCCATGTTTGACGATGTGAGCAGGAGCTTTGTTGTTTTAAGTCGCCGAGATCGGACTTACCCAAACCCAGTGGATCTCGGTGTGGTCCTCGGATCAGCAGCACCAGCATCACCTGGGATGTGTTAGAAGAGCAGGTTCTTAGCTGCCCCCCTCAGGCCGAATGGGATAGGAAGTCTAGAGGTGGGGCCAGCAATCTGTGTTCTAAGTAATTGTGCTGAACACATGTCTCTCCTACGTCTCAGCAATCCTACCTCCAAGTGTCTGCATTAGACAGAGGTCGACAAAAATGGACTTGGGCAAGGATGTTCGTTTGCAGCATTGTTTATAATAGAGAAAAAGCACAAAGCAACCTAAGTACCCCTCAAATGGGTGATGGAAAATAAACTGTGGTTTACTGATATCACGGAAAACTCTTTAGCAATATAAAAGAACAACCCAAAGCTACATGTATCCTCATGGATAAATCTCTGTGCAGCCTTGAGTGAAAGAAAGAAAGACAAGTTCCAGAAAGGGATGGAATATCATTAAGTATAATTTTACAATACAAAAATCAAGTCTATCATACAGATTCTTTACGGTTTATGCTTTTACACATTGTATAAACTGTGAAAACACATCTGTGTTTTCTAGATTCTAACTTCAGTGCGGGAAGGGGAGGGAGGAAGAGAGGAGGGAGGGTGGGACTTAACTGTATTTATTTTATTTCTTCCAAAAGAAAAGGAGACTAAGCACAAATAAGACAAAGTTTTAACATCTCAGTACCTAAAGAACTATTAAATTACATTTCCTTCTTAAAGTTTAGATTATTTCCTAATTGAAACCTTTAAAGACACAGGTAAATTGCATAGCCTCGGATACTGGTGAGTGTCAGGGAGACAAAAAAGCAGAGGATCAAGAGTGGAGGGGTGGAGCGGCCCCAGGAGGGAAGCTATTTTATTTTATTTTTTTTTTTAATTTTTTATTGTTATGTTAATCACCATATATTACAACATTAGTTTTTGGTGCAGTGTTCCATGATTCATTGTTTGTTCATAACACCCAGTGCTCCATGCAGAACGTGCCCTCCTCAATACCCATCACCAGGCTAACCCATCCCCCTACCCCCCTCCCCTCTAGAACCCTCAGTTTGTTTTTCAGAGTCCATCGTCTCTCATGGTTTGTCTCCCAGGAGGGAAGCTATTTTAATACAGATGGTGGGGAAGGCTCCATGGAGGAGGTGACAGTCCAATGCCTGAATGGCAGAAAATCTGAAAGACTTTCCAGGCTGAGGAGGAAGTCAAGTATAAAACGTCAGTGGCAGGGGCAAGATGAGCTTGTTTGAGGCATGAAAACAAGCTTTCATGGCTGGAGCTAGTGAGCACGGGGGCCAGTGGTAGCTGAGTTAGAAGGGCAGGCAGGGGCCAGACATGGAGGGCCCTAGGAACCAGGTTAGGGGATGTGGGTTTTATTTAGCACCCAATAGGATGCCCCTGAAAGGCTGGAAGCCAGCGTTTGACAAGATCCTTAAATATATATATAATATCGGGTGCCTGGGTGGCTCAGTCATTAGGCGTCTGCCTTCGGCTCAGGTCATGGTCCCAGGGTCCTGGGCTCGAGCCCCGCGTCGGGCTCCCTGCTCGGCGGGAAGCCTGCTTCTCCCTCTCCCACTCCCCCTGCTTGTGTTCCCTCTCTCGCTGTGTCTCTCTCTGTCAAATAAATAAATAAAATCTTTAGGAAAAAAAAAAATATATATATAACATCACTCTGGCTGCTAATGAAAAGAGACTGGAGTGGGACAGGGGAAGATAGGGAAATCCTACCCACTTCGAGATAAGAGAACAGAGGGGCTAGGCTTAGTGGTGGCAGGGGAAGCCATTAGCAGTGGTGGGATTCAAGCTCTGTCTTGAAGGTGGCAGACAGGACTAATGAAAGTAGGCCGTGGAGTGGGAGGTGTGGAAAGAGTGAGATCAAGGACAATTCCTAGGTTGGCCATCACTGGAGAGAACAAAGGAGATGGGTTGGGTGCGGAAAGAGCTTTTGCACAAGTCCAGTGTGAGATGTCTGTAAGATGGGTCAGTGGAGACGTTGAGTGGACTTCTGATCTGTGAGTCTGAGGCTCGAGGAGAACTGCAAGAGACAGTGGAATCAGATGGCTGCATATTTAAATACAATACAGTAACCTTTTTTTTTCTAAGTATAGCTGACACATGATGTACAGAATGGGAGTGGACAAGTCTACACATTACGCTGTGCTCCCCACAAGCATGGCTACCATCTGTCACTGTAGAGCATTATTACAACACCATTGACTACATGCCCTCTGCTCTACCTTTCATCCCCGAAACTTACTCATTCCATAACTGGAAGCCCAATACACTTTGGGCTCCCAGTTTTCCAAAAACTGTGCTCCACACCTCAAGACAATCTTCCAGGTATGAATAAAGGAAAATAAAATGTAACTTTAAAAGACTGATAAGCACAGCACAACTCATAATTTTAAAACCTTTTCATCAGATTATCTTCATTGATTCAAATTTTTAAAGTAATTTAATCAGCAATCACTTAACCTGTTTCTATCATTTCAAGCAAAGCAAGTTTAATACCGAGAGAAGGAGAGTGGGATTTTTTAAAATACTTGTTTTTATTTGACTTGGAATGTTTACTGCAAAGCTGTGGGACCGATTGCTTCTAGTTAGGACAGGCTTATAGGTAAGTAAAAAACATCTGGCAGATAAAATATAGATTTACTTGACCTGTAAGTTTGCTAGACAAAATAAAAGATGACCAGTTAAAATTGAATTTCAGATGAACAGTGCATAATTTTTTAGTATAAGTACATCCCATACAATATTTGGGATATACTTATATTCTAAAAGCATTTCTTGTTTGTCTGGAACAAATTTAACTGGACGTCCTGTATGGTTATTTGCTAAATCTGACAACTCTCCCTACCTGAAATTATCAAAATTCTATGACCAACACTACTTCTTGCTTCTTTGAACTCCAAACCAAGAAAATAAACATCTGTTTGCCATCTATATGCTGCTTCTCTCAAAGATACCACAATCTATTTCTCTAGCTATCTAGACAGGCAGAAAACAGATATATGGAGTTCTTGAGGCCTTACTGCCAGGCTTTTGCATGATTTTGCTTATTTTGTTTTGCCTTGGAGGAAGACAAACCACCAAACAGAGAAAAATACGTACCAGGCAATTTGTAGGTTCCAGAGTCGAGGGATCTAATAACGTATTCCAGTCTGTCTCAGATTAATTGCATAATAACCTCTGCTTCAGCCTTCTCACCTGAAAAATATGGAAAATATCTTTGCCCTATGCTCCTCACTAGAGTCTGAAATTTCACCGAGCCGATGTACTTTTTGTTCCTTCGGAGATGGAGTAGCTGTAGTTCTCTAAAGTTTTTGATAGAATATTTATAACATCCAAAAACTACAACCAGATACAAAAACAAAGATAGGCGCGCTTTTTTTTTTTTTTTTGGCCAAAAAGCTAATAATGAAATTAAAGTTTTAAAATAGAAATTTTAGTCAAAATATGAAAGGAGATGATTCTGAAACATGATAGTATCATTTTAAAGTTCATTTAAAATAACAAATGAGAATTCAACTATATTTATTTTTTTAAAGATTTTATTTATTTGTTTGAGAGAGGAGAGAGAGCATGAGCAGGGGGGAGTGGCGCGGGCCTCAATTCTGGGACCCTGGGATCAAGACCTGAGCTGAAGGCAGATGCTTAACCAACTGAGCCACCCAGGCACCCCTTAACTATATGTCTTTAAAAAGAGAAATAATCAAAAAAGTGCCTACCAGATATTAAAACATAAATATACAAAGAGTTAACATAGAATGGTATCAATGCAAGAAGCAGACATAGAGATGAAGCCAACAGAGAGCCGAGAAATCTGTTTTTACTCACAAGTCAATAGTAAGGGGAAAAGTATTCATGCATAGTGTTAGAAGAGTGGTTGTTTGCAAAACAATTCAATTTAGAACCCTTACCTCACACCACACACCAAACTAAGTTCTCAGATCCAGCTGGAGACGAAGAACAAATACAAGAAAACAGCAAATACTCACCTAATCTTTAGTGAAGGGAGGATTGCCTAATCTATAAAACAGATGGAGGAAATCACAAAATTTTTAAAAAATAGATTTGACTACCTAAAAATAAAATCTTTGGTAGTTTTAGAAAGCAATTGATAGAAGTATTTCAATTTTGGATAAAGGTTAGCATCTCATAAAGTACGTCTACAAACCAAAAAGAAACTTGATAAATACCAGAACAATATGTAGATACAAATGGGCAAAAGATACAAACAATTCATAGAGGAAAAAAAGGAAGTGAATTAATAAATACTTGAGAAAACACTCAACCATGTTAATTATCAAGTCAATATAATTTAAAAGATTCTACCATTTTTTTCCCTTAAAATCAGTCAAAGTTGTCATTTTTTAATGATACTCAATGTGGGTGAGAGTGTCTGATGCATTCCTGCACAATGCTGGCTGCTTGTGATTGGAATGACGCGTTTGGAAGTGTGGAAGTGGACAATAGGGTGCCAAGAATTTTTCAATGTTCATATTCTTTTGATCTAGTAATTTGATTAGAATTATCCTAGATTTTACTAGATTATCCTAATCGTAAATTTGAGGGATTTGTCCTAAGGAAATTGTCCTTTTAAAAAATGCATCACAGATTTAAAAGCTGTTCATCAGTCTTTTGAATATTTTAAAAATTGAAGACAATATGGAAATGATAAGGCAAATTGTGGCACAACTACTCAATGGAATGTTTTATGGCCATTTCAGATGTTTCTATGAGCACAGAAAATGTTTATGCTCTAATAGAGATTGCAAAAACAGTCAAGGTTCAAAATTGCATTTGAAATATAACTGCAATTATGTAAAAGAAATCTAAGTACAGAAACGACTGGAACAAAAAATAACATGCTAACCATGGTTATCGTTTTATAGAGCATCACCTGTGGCTGCTTTCTCATTCTTTTTTTATTTTTGTTCTCCGTATTAAGAATTCTCAATTGTGGAAAAATGTGTAATAAAAAATTTAACATCTGTGCGTATATATGTGTGTGTGTATGCAAACCCGTACGATCTCTTCTGTGTGCAGGTCCTTTGGAGTGCTGCTGTGGGAAATATTTTCTCTTGGATACATGCCATACCCCAGCAAAAGCAACCAGGAAGTTCTGGAGTTCGTCACCAGTGGAGGACGGATGGACCCACCTAAGAACTGTCCTGGGCCCGTGTATGACTCTTTTGGGAAGATTTCTACGAGTTGCTAAGAACAGTTTTTCTTTTCAAAAAATATTGCAGCCACACATGATTTTTTTGTTTTAAGATGGAGGGGCAGATAGATGGCTGACCTCCTTTAATATGCCCCAGGATAGGAGTGTGTCTGTGACTTCAGTGAGGTGGGTTAGTCTTCCGGCCCCTCGAAAGCAGTAATGTCATGCCTGAAACGTTATCCTCTGTCTGGCTGGAGACTGTGGACTCACCAGGCTGACGTTCCTCAACACCGCCTAGGAGTCTGTGTCCCGGACTCCCCACCGTGCTGCCCTGCACCATCTGTCTTAAGTCTCCTTTGACTATTTCCATTCCCTGCATTTTCTGCTGTCCTGTCTGGCATCCCTCACCTCCTTCCCACAACCAAGGCAGATGGGAAATATAATTAGAATATTCTTCCCCAGAGGTGCCTTTAATTCAGAAATGGAATGAGAGGAGCCATATTTCACATAAACACCAGGATGTCTGTTAGGGAGCTTTGGTGTTCTAATACCTTCGCACCTGGGCACCATTCCTTGGCCCATCAGCAGAGGGCAGCAGATGCCAACCACATGGGACCTAGCTGAGTTGTCACTCTCCAAGACGGTGCCACCTTCTGGTCCCCCTTAGAGAAGTGCTGGGGAAAAGGTATTCACCCCTCTTTCTCCTGGTTTAAATTAGCATCTTTGCTCTTCTTTTAGATACCGGATAATGACCCAGTGCTGGCAACATCAGCCTGAAGATAGGCCCAACTTCGCCATAATTTTGGAGAGGATTGAATACTGCACCCAGGTATAAGCATTTTCCCCTTTGACCAGCATTTATATGAAAAGGTGGCAAATACCAAACTATGAAATGGAAGTTAAGCCAGCCAGAAAATAGGAGTTATTAATGATCACGAGAATGACTGTTGATCTATGAAGTAAGCTGACTGGTACCTCAGTTTGCCCGTTTTGTAAATAAATGCCGGTCACTGCCTCTTCCTTCTCTGGCACATGACGCAGCTGCAGACACCCAACACTATTAGGGGATCAATTCAGCTCACAAGTATGAACTAAATCCGTCCCCGTCCTGGATAACTAATCGTTTTTTAGACAAAACTGGAGCTCCAGAGAAGTGTGGGAAACACGTGTTCTCAAAGAGCTTATAGCGTGGCTAGAGAAATAATAATGTGAAATAATTAACAATATGTAATTGTAAAATTGGGTGCCCAGTGATAACCACTAGAGGGATTCAAGGAAGGAACAGAGTAAGCTGGAGAAATGTGAGCTCATCAATAGCATTAGTACAGGGTCTGTAACACACTAATCACTTTTCCTGTACTTCATTTTAGCCTCAGTGAGGTACGTAAAATATCCCCATTTTCCAGATGAGTTGAGGCGTGGAGAGATTTTCCAAGCTGCGCACTTTCCTGGCCGTACCGCTGGCCCTTATGCGGATCCTTCTCCCGTTTCCTTCAGAAAGGACTCTAAATTTTCCCTTTCTAAAACGCTATTTTAGCAGACCCTGTCTCCTACCTCAAGAGAGGAAGAAGCTGAGAATTCATTCCCTCCCCCCCCAATCTGTGCATGGACACTGGTTCTCAGCCCCCTCCCCACATGTCAGTGGAGGGGGCAGCCCCCCTCCCTCAGAGGAGCCCTTCAGCCTGCACCACCAGCTGCCCCCTCAGGGGCGCTCCCTCCCTCCGGCAGTATCTCCTCTCCACACATCTGCTTCCTTCCCTGCCTCGGCTCTCATTCTGCCAGGATATGTAACTCTGGAGAGTATTTCAGAAGTCGCATAATGAGCCACTACCTCCCTAAATCGCCCATCTTGGTTGTGACAGAAGCCATATACATGTTCAAGCCACCTCATTTGTTCCTAACACCACTGTCCCACCCTTCGACTCCTTCAGCTCAGAAGGGAGGGGACTGGCCTTTATCTGGATGGACTTCATTGATCAAGTTCTATGGGGTTCTTTCAGAAAACTTGCTGTCTGATGAATGGCATTTTAGGTTATTATGTTGTAATACTAATGGAGTATACCCACTCAACTATATATACTTTGGAGTAATTCTTCTCCCAAGCATATAACATCCCTCTTTTAAAAGATGGTAATTCTGTACAAGCATATTTTGAATGACTCCCCATAGAGAATGAATAATTACCCAGGAAGGACCTAAAGAATAAGGGAATCAGAAGGTAGTTGTTTTTATTCTTATACTCTTTTTATTGATGAATGCTGGACCAACGTGTTCTTCTGCTACACTGAAGCAATGGTTTTCCCAATTTGCACAAAATATTAAAGAATTAAATTCCCCCAAGTTTAAGTTTCCTTCCACAGATTTTCTTCAAATCTCTGGCAACTGCTTCTGCTTTTCTGTATTACCATCCATTGCTGTAAAAAATGATCTAGCACAGAGCTAGTTTTGTGAGTGGTGTTCCTCATGGCACTGCAGTTCTTTCTGGGCTTGACAAAGGGTCCGGTCAGATCCAGACCAGATCAAGAACCACTGTGCTATCTGCACACAGAATGGCACGATGATGTAACACAGGAAACGTCATCATCAAGTGCAGCCCATCCAAATATGATGAAAGTGGAAGGTAGCTAGGAAGAGAAGAGGTAAACCTTGTGAGCCAACACAGCGTGTGTCTCTCCTCCCCTCCCCTCGTCCTGCATGCGCGCGCGCGCGCACACACACACACACACACACACACACACACCTGAAGTCACAGACTCTTCTTTTCAGCAGAAGGGATTTTATTGGGAATGGATTGGAATAATTTTTCTAAATCCATGAATCTGTAACATTTGCCCAAAGGTGGTGTCTGGAAAGCCACTCCCCTGTGCCAGACACCTCTAAACAAGTGTTTACCCTCCAAGCTCTTCAAGGATGACGATGACCTCCCATTTTCATCTATTCCCTGGGGCCTATGAATTAATATATTCCCAATAATCACTGGGTGGTCTCCTCATCCAGAAAAGAAGTCTGGATGAGACCATCGCTAAGGTATCTTCCAGACCCAACGATTTTGGTCTGTGATTCAACATCTTAATCGGTTCATTTCTCCCGCCTGTAGGACCCAGATGTGATCAACACGGCTTTGCCCACAGAGTATGGCCCACTCGTGGAAGAGGAGGAGAAGGTGCCCATGAGGCCCCAAGACCCGGAAGGTATTCCTCCTCTCCTCGTCTCTCCTCCGCAAGCCAAACGGGAGGAAGAACAGGATCCCGCTGCCCCGCCCCCCCTTCCTTCCACTTCCTCTGGCAAAGCCGTGAAGAAGCCCACAGCAGCGGCGCTCTCTGTTCGAGTCCCAAGAGGGCCAGCCGTGGAAGTTGGACACGTTAACATGGCATTCTCCCAGTCCAACCCGCCATCAGAGCTGCACAAAGTCCAGGGATCCAGAAACAAACCGACCAGCCTCTGGAACCCAACGTATGGCTCATGGTTTACAGAGAAACCCACCAAAAAGAACAATCCTCCAGCAAAGAAGGAGCATCAGGAGAGGGGAAATCTGGGGCGTGAGGGAAGCTGTACTGTCCCACCTAACGTGGCACCTGGCCGACTCCCGGGTGCCTCTCTGCTCCTAGAGCCATCCTCGCTGACTGCCAACATGAAGGAAGTGCCTCTGTTCAGGCTGCGCCACTTCCCGTGTGGAAACGTCAACTATGGCTACCAGCAGCAGGGCTTACCGTTGGAGACCACCTCTGGCCCCGGGACCGGTCATTACGAGGACACCCTTCTGAAACACCAGCCTGGGCCCTGAGCCCCCCTGGCCCTCATTTCTCTTCCTTGGGAAGCCTGAGCCCGTGGAGGAGGGCAAGGTCATGGCTCCAGAGACCAAACGTCACTTCTTATTTTGTGCCAACTTGTTTTGAAGTGCCCCAATACACAGCTCTATTTTCAAAATGCTTTAGAAAAAGGTTTTGAGCATGGGTTCATCTTATTCTTTCAAAAGAAGAAAACATCGTAGAGACAACTGATAACTGCAAGGCCCCGATTCAGTTGCAGAAGGTTTTTTTTTGTGCATGGTTGACGTCCACGTCCTCCTGCTCACTCACATTGTGTGTGCTCTGCTCAATTCGGTCAGCATTAGCTGCTCATGTGGCTCCGAGTTGGAGTCACAGGTGTTTCCTGACCTTGCGGGTGTGGACCCGGACCACTTGAACGGGGGAGGGAACAGAAATAAAGGAGTTACTTGTCAGGAGCCGGCATGGGGAAAGACGCTCTTTACTGGGAAAGGAAAAATCACAGACAACTAGCTGAAATGTCCCTTTAGGTGATGTCTGGATGCTTCCGATTGTGCCGATTCGCTGATGATTATAAACACGTGATGAATAGTTATGGTGCGATAGAGAAAATGCGCATATGCTCATCTGAATGAAAAGCAGATATTCAGCGTACTTTGAGTATGATAAAGACCCAGTCCGTCCAGATCCAGACATTCAAACATCCTGTCAATATACCTCATGCCTTAAGAAAACCCTCCTACTAAAGGGGGCCTGAGTGAGAGGTTTCCTACCGGATTGAAAGCTCGAGATTTGAGTTCTTACTAAATTTAAAACTTCCCACTAATTAAAATCAACTCTGATCATTTAAAAGCAAAATTTGTAAGCAGCAGTGATGCATCGAAGCCTAGACACATGCCCCTTCATGGGCCTAGGTGTTGTTCCATCCCAGGCCCAAACCTTCCAGCAGTTTCCATCACAAAGGTTAAGCACAGGGACGTTTCCACCTGCAGTGGCAGGCGAGTCACTGGACACCCAGGCCCTTGGTGGTCCTGAGAGGTGCAGCGTCCACCCTTCCAGTGTCCATCTACCTTCACCCTCCTGCAGCATGCGATCCCAGCATACAGGGGAACACTGATTTGCTCACATAGGCACAACATCCTTGGTATAGCTACCAAATACAGATGGAAACAGGACTCCCCCTCTGGGTGGCAGAGGATCAGCGGGGCACTGGAGTGTGGAGATGGACATCGGCACGCGATATTGGGGGCTCCGAATTTGGGTTTTCACAGCTGACATTGATTTCCATGAAAACGAACTGCGAATGGGTTAAGTTTTCCACACACATACTTAGGCAATAATGCTTTATCGGTGACCTTTCATTTCATTCTTTCCTTTCTGGTGGTGGCTGTGCTGAAACATTGCTTTGGGAGGAGAGCATTTTTCCGTGACTTGTCAGGCTCTAAGCATCCCCAAGCGAAAGGACTATTATATATATATATATATATATATATATATATATATATATATAAAACCACCTTTTCCCCACCTCCTCACTCTCCCCTAGGTCACGAGTATCGCTGTAGATGTGGGAAAGCCATTCTGATCCAGGCCCACACTAGACAAGTGTCCATTCTGTTTGAGGCAAATGCCTCGCCCTGGTCGGGGGTCCTGCACATCTGTAGAAGCACTCATACCCTGGACGCCACTTTTCCTTTATCCTAACTGCCAAAAATATTCTCACCAGACCACAGATCATGCTGAAACATCAACAAACTCATCTCTAAATAACCATATCAGTAAAGTTTTGGCTCATGCCACGTGCAAAAGTAAATAGTCTAATTATATGATCTAATTCATAAACCACTAGCGGGGCCCAAGAATGAAACACTGAGAAACACTCTCCTAAAGGATAATGACAGAGGAGCTGACAAGACCTGAGAAGAACAATTTCATTTTGTATCTGTAACACCAGTAAACAGTTAAACAGGGAGCATGCTACATGGTTAAATAACCAACTCTTTATTGTCATTAATGGGGAAAAAAATCGTATCCCTTCCTCTTCTTAAAAACTACAAGTCCATTACATTTTCAGGTTGTGCCTTACTACCACTGAGTTTGATTTGCTGATTCTAATTGTCTTCATTGGTATCAATTTTCATGTAAATGATAGTCAAGTCTTAAAAGCCTGTGTACATGGATAAGTAAATAAACAACTCCACACTGAGATATTATGGCCTCAAGATGTTTCATTTAATTCGCTGTAAGCCCCAGGTATCACCAGGACTTTAACCTGGACTAGTGCCCCCTCGGTCATGCTCCAGCCACACGGCTGTGGCAATTCGCCTAGATGCTGTGGATGCTCTTGTCCAGTGACTGATAGAAGAGTCCTACCTAGAGCATGAACAGGCACAATTAGAGTTTACAGAAAGCCATGTTAATGAAACCATAAGCTAGAATAATGATTTATATTCCATGTCTATAAAGCAGCTCATCAAAAGTGCACAACTTGTACCACTGGGAAATTGGCAGTTTGTAAGGGAATGACCAGCTTAATATGTGGCAACTCAAAATTACAGCAAATTTCAAAAGGGCGGGAATAAGCTTAATTTTTCTTGAAGACTACGATCTACTCAGTGGTCAAAAGACTGGATTCTCTCCCACCAGTTAGGTTGTGAGTCCTGGCTCTCCTTGGGGTTTCACACCTGGCCTGGCTGTCCCTGTCTCCATGTACAATGAGGAGAATGGCTTCCTTTCCTCATGGCCCCTCGGGGAGATTACAATCTGTGTCTAAGCACGAGCACTCCTTCGTACACCCCTTCAATTCCCAAGTGATTTGGGCTGGGTGTGGGGGAGAATTTCAAAAGTCAGAATGTGCCTATCCACCCCTGCCTCGCTACCACCAAAGCGCCATGTTTGATTTCATCTGTCACTTGTGTAATCACAGGAACAAGAACCCTACCAGCACCCAGTCCTTTTCAGCTCAAACGACTGTAAAGACTCTACCACACTTAGAACTGTTTAAATGTTAAAAATAAACATCACAGAGAGGAAGGTAATCAGCTTGAGTAATTAAAAAAAAAATTCTCTGGCATCTTCATATAATACTTGGCAAACTCTCTAGCTGTAAGTTATTATGTAACTCTAGGTTACCTTTATTCCACTAAGAAATCCTAAGTGATCAGGCTAGTTTAATAGATTTTCTCCAATAAGAGCAAGATTCACATTCACATGAGCTTTGGAGACCTAAAAACAAGATGCGCATGAATTCAGACTACCCTTGATAACAGACTCCCTATGACAAGATTCATAAAACCATATGAAGTGTGTTGTCACTCTGTCTTTAGCTAATGATTTTTTAAATGGGTCCCCAAAGAACATACAATTTGACTTTCCTAAGTTCATTGCAGCAGATGGTTCCCCATGTTGTGCGAATATGTTGTGCGAACATGCAAAACAAAACCCAGCATTCCTGTAATCCTCCACAGGATGCCCTAAAATAAAAGAGAATTATTGAGAACAAACAGTAAGGCTTCTATTAAGATTCGGTTTTCCTTTCGTATTCTGAGTAGGTGTATTTAATTTTTAATGAGCGACTCAAGTACAAAGCTATTTTTAGCTCTAACTCAACTTTTGAAACACTGAAAAAGCTCAGTGTAAGAACACACTATACATGCAACGGTGGGGGCAAGGAACAGGAACTACAACCACAAAACTAAAGCAATGACTTCCCCCTCTTCGGTATTCAGTTAACGTAAAACGAGTGTGCTACCCTTCCCCGTGAAGACGGCACTACAGGCCAACCTCGGAAAGCCTGCAAGCACCAAAGTCCGTATGCCTTGTGCTGGCCCCATATCCACTTCTCAGAGGCCTCTGTTCCACACCCGCCAGCCATCTCCCTACGCCATCCATCTACCGAGGCTCTTGCCTTCTTGAAAGCAATTACAATTATTTATCCTGCCCTCCCTCAAATGCTCGTTCACAGGCACGTGGCAGCTGGTATATGTTAGGTTGAAAGGCAATCTGATTAAATGAACTCCCTCGACACCTCAGCAACTAGTGTATGTTAATAGCCTCTAGAATATTTACATTCTACGAAATAGTATTTGCCAGTATAGGTGAGTAGCAGATGGACGATATACTACTTTGGATGGGTTGGCACTACTTGGTATCTGAGAGACAGAGGCAGACGGGTCAGCCTCGACTGCAAGTACCCTTACACCCCAGTGACTCCAGCAAGTTCCGTGAAGCCTCGCTTTCTCATTTCACAGCATTAACTGTTTGGTCTCAAAGCCCCTTCCAAGGCAAATCCCAGCAGGACTGGTGTGTGGACGCTTGTGTGTCCTTTTCCTTAATCTTAGCACCTTGACTCTTGACTCTTCATGCATTTAGAGCCGAAGCCAATTAACTCAGTGCGCCTTCCCAGTGAGCCAAATTATAGTCTTTATGCAGAAGTAGCCCAGAAAGTTTAGTATCAGTTCTCTGTTTATTCTATTCGAAGATCTCTTTAACAAGTCATAAAATTATTAACATAGCAAAAAAGTTAATTGGGTGGTTTCCTGAAAGCAGCAAAGCTGCCAGGGCTAGGAGAACTGGGTTCGTTGAATGAACTGTACGCCTTCAGTGCCGTAACACTCATTTCTCTCTTTTATGTCTGCTACAATTGCAGACTTATTGGCAAAGTGGAGTGATAAAACTTATCTTTGGAGGGCTTGCCATACCTGATATTTCACGATAGGTCTGATGCACTTCCTGTCCATCGTCAATGAGCACCTCCCAGGCTCCATTCCCAGAGCCAGATACAAAGCCCAGAATAAGCCACAAGTTTTGGGACAGGAGGTGTCTGCTGAGTCAGGCATCCCTAAACAAGTGTCATGGTGCCATTACGGTAAGGAATTCATTTATAACAGGACTCCTCTCTCCCAGCCACAGAGGATCGGAGAGAATCCCTCTTTTCAGGTTTATAGACACACCCACAGCAACTGGATGGCCATTTTTTGAACATGGGGTAAATAATATAGCTTTATAGTAGATCTAGAACTAGGGAATCCCCAAAGAGAGCCCACTCAAGTATCTCACCGAAAGATAAGATTGTGAAGACTTGCCAGCAAATTTTCTACATTTTAGTACTTCTAATACTTCAGAAAATTTTAAAAAATCTAAGCCCTTTTGCATTATTCCAAATAATATTTATGGTATATTTCACAGTTCTCAGAAGAAATAGAGTGATATTACAGACAGATTCTTTTGGCACACATGTGCACCAGTAAGCAGCTAGTGAAGTTTTGTGCAAGGCAGGAAACGTGCAGAGCATCACCTGGATTCTCCTTTGGTCACGCACCAGGCAGCGTGAAGTGAGGCCTCCTGAAACTTCATGCACCTTCTTTATTCCCTAAACTCTATTCCGTTCAAGAAAAGGGAAAGAGCACTTGAGAAAATTATAATCTTTTAAACTCATATGTATAATCTATTGGAATTCTTATTAGAAATTCGCTTTTATTAAGCAGTTTCAATTAAAGGACTGAAGTTTGACACTTTACTCTTCTCTGTTGTCTCGAATGCAAAATTCACTTGCCCTGCCATCAACATGGGACTTTTTCAAGATTTTATTTATTTGACAGAGAGAGACACAGCAAGAGAGAGAACACAAGCAGGGGGAGTGGGAGAGGGAGAAGCAGGCTTCCCGCGGAGCAGGGAGCCCGATGCGGGGCTCGATCCCATGGGACCATGACCTGAGCCGAAGGCAGACGCTTAACCGACTGAGCCACCCAGGCACCCAATATGGGACTTTTTGTGACTATTAAAATTCATTTTAAAATCCATCTTAGGATGTTTTTTTCCAAAGACGCTGGAGAGTAACACCTATCCTTCATGACGAGAACTGTGAGGGACAGCCATTATCTGGAACACTGTGGACTGAGATTTAAGCTGAATCTCAGACGTCATATTAGAAAGAGAGTGCTGGAAGCTTTGTGTATGATTTGAACACGACTCATTTCTTTGTCAGTCTGATTTGTCAAGTGAAGAATAATTAGTTCAGTCCTCAAGAAGGGAAGTCTGAGTAAAGCCAGCCTGAACTCTGGTGGACTGGATTTGAAAGAACGTAAGCTCTGAGGAGATTGGCTCAGGCTCAGGAGGATGCAGCCTCTGGGTATTTACACCTCCTACACGTTAGAAATGCTTAAAATTCAAGTTCAGTGCGATACAAGTAAATTTCTGAGACTCCCTATTTAATTTCATCTATCCAGTTCAGACAACTCTGACAGAATACCCAATCCTGAGACCATATTCCTCCAGACAAAGAAGCCCGCAGGGGTGTGCAATGCGGGTAAATACCTAGTACCTACAGGAGCAGCAGATTTGTCTGTCTGGGTTCATTCAGGATTTTAGAGCTGAACTTATGCCAGATTTGTGAGCATTTTTAAAATGACACTAGTGATCTTTAGGAACAGATTCTATTTTAAGCTAAGAGCCTCGATTTAAACACCTGAAATACCTTTGCTAACATAACTCAGAACTCCACTGCCCCCTCAGCACCACCATGACCCCCACCCTTCCCTGGGTAGTAGATGATGAAAATGTTGAAACTTGCTGCTGCTGTATCATGAAAATTTTATTCATTGTAAGATATTCTAAAGGAACAAGAGGCGGGGGGGAAATGTTCCCACACCTCTTGGTGCCCTTCTCTGCAAGGGAGAGGCCATAAGCAGAAACTCAGCTTCATTCCTACCAAGCATAATGAAGATAAAGCATCATCAGTAACAGGTGCCCACCAACCATAATTCCTCCGCATATGCTTTGTTTTTCCCTCCTGTGAAAAGGAAAATTAGCAAAAATTTTGGCAGAGGAAATCCTTTTTGCCTATGCAAAGGCATCATATTCTGCTTATAATAAAATCTTAATGTGTCCTATTTAACTTGTTCGGCCTACAAGCGTCATTAGGAATGTCCTTTGTATATTCAAGCAGCTTATATGTGACAGTGTTTGTAAATAAGGGCCTATGTATCAAGGGATATTAAATAATTACTAAAAATATATGTGATAATGTGAGTTTTGTATCAACTACTGCATTTGTATTATAAGTATAGTGAAGCACAGGGTATGAATAAAAAATTCTCCTATTGATTGCATTGTGGCAATACGTAGAATCATTTAGAAATTGTCCAGTGAGTAGTTACAATTACTAGATCCATTTCTTAATTAAGAATGATTCTTAACACGTTGGGTCTCTAGCCATTGGTCAATGTGGCTTAAATAATATTATCACATATTCTAAGTGGAGAGGTCCAAAATGAAACTCTGAAATAAAAAGGTTTGGCCCCAGAGACCAATGCTGTGCACCACTCAGTATCTGACCATACATATGACGACATTCTCTGGATTACGGTCCTACCAAAATAGAAATTCAAAGCCATCCCCAGGGAAACACACACACACACACACACACACACACACACACACACACACGCGCCTCCTCCCTTTCTCTTACCCAGCCCCTGGCATCCTTCTCTGCAGGTCACTGTTCTGGGGGAAAGTTAGACTCCCATGATTCAAACCTTCCTTGTCCCCTTCCCTCCCGTACCGAGCACAATTACCTGTTCCATGGCCTGGTCTCTTGAGGCCACCTGTCTGAAGCTAGCTAGATAATATCCCTACTTTAACCATCAATGGCCTTCATTGCCTTTGTTCATTCAACAAGCATTCACTGAGCATCTAACTAGGTGCAGGTATTACTCCAGGTGTCAGGGATAAAGCAATGGACCAGTCAAATCCATCCCTCCACCTAGTGAGGGAAGAGAGAAATAAGAAGCAAAAAGTCTAGCCTGATCAAGGATGGTAAATACGAAGGAGAAAAATCAGATACGGAGTGGGGGTGGTATATACGGTTCTGGACAGAAGGGTGCAAGCGTCTCAGACCAAGACTGCAATGTCTCAGAGTTCAGAGTTGGCAAACATCTGCATCTGAACACTTTTATGCACCTAATATTCCCACCAAATTACCCTAAAATAAAAAATAAAGCTTTGTAGTAGAATGTAGGTAATTATTTATATTTTTTTAATTTAAATTCAAAATAGTCTATCCTACCCTAAATAAACAAATGAAATCGCATTGGTATAAAAGAAAGCGAAGCAATTTTAGAAAACTCTAGAAACCCGTTCTTCTCTTAAATGGCTCTCTGTCCATCAAAACGAGACAGTAGGAGGGTGGCTAAAAATATAACTTTACTTGCTGCCTAGAAAGCATGATACTTTTTAAGACCCTAGAGGGCCAGGACAAATCCAAGTCATTGCGGTAAAGACAAAAAACGAACGCACGGGGCCCATGCACTGTGAGTTACTGAGAGAAGGCGCGATGCGGAAGGGGGACGACAAGGTAACACTCCAAGACCGAAACAGCTTCCCTTTTTTATTAATGCTCAAGAATTGAACTGTGAATGACATTTAGTAAGCAAAACACAAATGAAAACACTTCATTTGTATGTATAGTATATGTAAACATACACATTATATGGATTTAATGATCCTAATCTAAATATGAGAACAATTGTTTCCCTGACCTTAGAGTCGGCATTACTGTTTCTTAGAGTGTTTCATATTTAACAGGAAGAATTATGGACACCCAAGTTCAGAGTAATCATGAATTCCATATTAAGGTATAAATAGAGTTTTAAAGAAATAAGCTGTATAATAAAATAAGTTTACTTTTGAATTGCAATACAGGCATTTTCTTCAATCAATAAAAATATTCCTTGATTATAAAGCAGCCATATTTTGCAAATGTATATCAGGAAAATAGCTCTGGCAATATTTGAAATACCACACTTCTTTTTAAAAAGGCAGCGAAGCAACAGAATTTAGATTTTAAATAGTATATTGCAAAATAGTTCAACATATTATTTCTAAGCACAAAGCGACCTCCATTCTAAAGGATACTTTTAATCTTATAAAGTAAACTGTTTCAATATTTCTGTGTCGTTTAAAGGCTACATATCTACACTAAAAGATAAATCTCTACACATATAAGACATAAATGTCAATACATATCCACAGCACAAATGTTTTACATTATATCACTATATTTTGAAGCCCAGTTTGTTAACATGTGCTCAAAAAGAAATACAAAAACATGATACAGTTCTGTAGCTTTGTAACAGGCTGAATTTTGCAACAACTGAAAACATAAAAACAGCAAAGGTAGCAAACACAACACCAGTTTTATGATTAGAACCAAAAACATCGAGAAATCATAAACATTTAAATAACTATTATATTCTTCCTAACACATCTTAATTTATTCTCTTCTCTTAAATATAATTTTTCTAAATGTTTTTCATATCCCAGGAAGAAATAATGGCAAATTCTCCACAAAGATGAAAGTGCATTGTTTTAAAAGTGCTTCGTGTGTGTGTTTTATAGGTATGTCCAATAAGGAATTAGACAAGTACGTGCAAAAAATTCCAATTATGACTTGAATTCATAAACCTAATGATGGGGTTTTGTAGTTCATTCAGATGAGGCAATTGCCAACACAGAAGAAAAATCTGTGATTACATACTTTGTGTAGAGGAAAGAGCACGAGCCACAGGTCAGGAGACCCCCATTCTATTCTGAGCTCTGTTAATCAGCTAGTTAGACACTCTGGGTAAAAGAACTGCTCTAGAACCTCCATTTCTCTATCTGGCAATAGCTGAGAGGCTCAGCAGAAGAGCCTCGAAGGCCCATTCGACTCCAGAGTTTTAACATATCTCTAGATGAGGCATTCCTGAAAGGGCAAATCATTTCCAAAAAAAAAAAAGAGAGAAGAAAAATACACTAATCATAAGCTGCTCTTCTCTTACTGCACTTATTAGTACAGAAAGAAAAACTCCAAAAATACTTGACAGAAAAAAGGATGTGACGGTCATATGTTAACCAAAGCCTGTGAAAACTCTCACGGATGACAGCCTATGAAAAATCCAGTATTATGTGCAAAAATGAAACCGAGTAAGCAACGTCAGTTGGTTACCTAAGGGCACATTTTTTTCCCTAAGTCTCAGAATGTCCTTGGCTCTAAAGCCTTAAAAGCTCTTAAAAATGCTTATTTTGAACTTATTTTAAGAGAACCATGGTTCCCATGGTTCAGATTTCTAGCTTTCTAAAGGAGTCTCTCTGAATTGTTATGTTTTTTTTTTTTTAGGAAGATAGCTCTATTTTCAAATCTAAAATAATGGCTAAATAAATAAACCATTGGCCATGGGCTCTTTAGGCATGTATATGAGCTCAGTGAATATGTTAGAAGTTTAACTCAACAATTCTCATCCACAAGCTTTGACCCATTTATTCCCCGATAGGTTACTCTGCTTGGCCTAACTAAGACTCCGTGGTTTGGCTTACAGGTGAAATAGCGCGTGTCACCCACGGCTCCGTCATTCTTCCCCTTGGCATTTCGAAGCTCAAGTCCAAGCCAGATTCCAGAAGCAAAGTCAGTGGGGCCCACATACCTAACGGTCCCCATCTCATTAGAGCTGGTGAGGAGGACCTGGGACCCCTCGTGCAGCTTCACGCTCCCTTCCCCGCTCCCAGCGGAGGTGGTGCTGCCCCAACTGCGGCGCAGGGCAGGTCTCGGTCTGGCGGAGGGAAGAGCAAGGGGACGGCTTCAGCAGGAAAGCAACACAAGCCATCTGTCAGATCCCTTCCCACCGCCACAGTCACGATTCATTCGCAAAACAAAATACTCTCTGTTCACACCCTGATTGTTTGTATTCGAAATAGCCACCTTAGGATATACTTTTGTTCAACATTTGAAACATTTTTCTCTCTTGGCTATTTTAATAGTACCCTAATCTGGATTCAAGATTTCACTAGCAATTTCTAAATACACACACACACACACACAATTTTTACTTTCTGTAAAAATAGCCACTAGAAAAAAATACACTTGTAACTTGTTTAACTGCGCTCAATTATCAAAGCAAAAAAAAAAAAGAACGTAGCATTAGGGCTATGGTAAATTAAAATGACCTTCTGTTCACTTTTTAAACATTTATTTACCTGAAAAACAATGTTTAGAAACTGCTCATCTCTGACTTTATAAAATAAATTTATATATATCTTCTATGAATGAACTCCAGCCACACTTCAGGATCTACCACCCTCCCTGTCACTAACAGTAAGGAGGATCTTAGTTTCCAGACACAGGACTCCTCTCCTTTTCTCTACAAAACGTTATTTATAATGAACTGTGTCCTGGCACCCACCACCAACCTGACCTGATAGCAAAAAACTACTGAGCAGGGAACTCATCCAAGGCCTCAAGCCAATACTGTCCCTAGCACCCTCCACTGTCACTGTGAAGTCGCTGAGCCTGGAACTCAATAGAAACATCACCAGGTTCTTGCTGCCCTACATGACCTGAGACTTCCCCAAACCACCACCACTGAAGCCTTGCAGGCTCCACCCGCGTACCACCTCTCCTCCAAAACAAAACCTCTCCCCGTTCCCACTGTAGAGACAAGGCAGAACCTGTTACCAAAACTGCATGGTGCCTGGAAGAAACCGGGTCCTCCTGGTTCTCTATCCCATTTCACTGTCTATATTTCCTAAAACACTATCACACACAACACTGCATTTCCTTCCATTAACAACTCTGTAAGAAAGGAAGACCACTCTAATTTCATGGGTAAGAAAACTGAGGTCCAAAGATTTGTCCCAAGCCACATTTGCCAACACGTGATAGAATTCTAGTCAGAAAATATAATGGAAAAACGTATTATTTATTACAAACATACACATACAATGATAAGGTTAACAAAGAATGCATAACACCTGTTGGGAAAAGTACAAACCTTTACTGAAGAACACACAAAAGAAAAATATACAAGCTTTGCTCCTGGATAGAAACATATATGTGTCAATTCTCCCTAAATTCACCGCCCCGAGGGATATTTGCAACCTCACAAAATCAGTCTAAATTTCAAATAAAAATGATGCCATGTATCATTTCCTGAGCACCTACTATGTGCCAGGCACTTTCCATCCACTATCTTATCCAACCTCACCCAAGCCACTGCCATAGATATTATCTCCCTTTGAACAGAAGAGGAATTTGAGGACCAAAAAAAATTAAGCTATTTGCCTATGGTCGGAGATATGGTGAAGAGGACAGATGGGGCTCCCGTGCAAGGTGGTCCAAGCACAAAGGCCAGGTGCTTACAGCCACAGATGGGTATTAGTAATTAACACAAAAGTGAAAAATAACACAGCAAAGATTTACATTGCCAGCACATTAAATTCTAAAGTTACTATAACTAAAACAATGGGGCTCTGGCACAAGAAGGTACTTCTACATGACACAGAAAAGATACCTTAGAGAAATACACATAATTTCTTATGTGATTAAAAAGGAAAACTTCAAATCAGTAGGGACAGGAGTGAACATTCAACTAGGAGTGCTGTAAAAATCATTTGGGGGGGAAGAATATGATTCTTACCACTCGCTGTATGTTAAAATAATTTCCAAATAAATTAAACAGCTAAATACATACATTAGAAAACAGGAAAGAACCAGAAGGAAATAGAGCTGGATATCTGCCTGAATACACACACACACACACACACACACACACACACACACACACACACACACACGAAGGGAGGGAAACAGAAAATGTATGAAAAGTCTAGCATCTACTCTTAGTTAAATTATTATTTTTTCACTTATTATTATGCCATAAAAACATTTCCATATCACAGGACAGTCTTTTAAAATACTGCAAAAGCCACACTGAGGAAAACTGTTAAAGAATACAGGATTTATTAAGGGAAAAACTTTCAAAGGGTATGGAGAATCTGATTTGTCCATCTTGGTTTAAAATTCAGATACATGCTTTAGGAAAAAAATTAGGAAAGTATACACCAAAACGAAGTGATAATTTCATCTAGGTGATAAAAATTACAGATGATCTTTATCTGCACTTAGTTTTTTATAATTTTTCAAATTTTGTACAATCAACTTTCATAATCAAAAAAGTTTTAAGAGTAATAAACTAGTAATAAATGAATTCGAGATCTAAACCAAAAACTCATGGTTTGGGTGAAGAGTTAACATTCTAATAAGAATGATCTGATTCAAGTTACGTCTAAAAGCTCTAAAAGCTCTAAAAGCTCAGGGAAGTGAGAAACTAGGAATTACAGTACATTTCAGAGCTACTCATTCAAAAACATTAACTAACCACCTATGAAATGGCAGGCCCAGGGTTAGGTTCTAGATTTGTGCATAATAATCAGTAAAATGTCATCAATACCACAATACAGACTGTGTGCGGTGCAGAAGGAGCACAGGAGGAGGAAGAAGTCTATCCTCCCTTAAGGGCCAGGGAAGACCCTTCAGTGAGGAAGTGACCTGTAAGCCTCACCGGTGAGGCTATCCCCACGAGACCGAAGTCAGGGGCACACACAGGAGCCGTGCGTGCAGGCGGGCCTTCAGATGCCGTGCCAGTGAATCTGGACTTCATCGTGTGTTTGAGAATTGAGAAGCTTCAAGGCACAGGCAGTGAATGCAAACGGATGATGTGACATAATGGAACATGCAGCAAACAGGATTCTGCGAGTTCTGCCTAAAGACATTCAAATTTGAGCTGACCACACAAACCGTGTCCACAGGCTGGATCCCACAGACGGGACGCGCCGTGACAGCACGGAGAGGCGCTGAGAGAAGCTGGCAGGACCAGGCTGCATGTGGTGACAGGACACAGATGCAGGCCGGATGCCAGGTGGGCGAGGATGGACTCCTCGTGACCACCAGATCACTGTGGTGCCGGGTTCAATTCCCAAGCCCCCTTCCTCTCTAGTCCTATTCTTGGCATTAGATCCACATAGAATTCTGAAAACATGAGAACTGCATCAAGCCCCTTGCCATCATGTTGTCCTCTGAATGAAATGCGTTCATCACTGTCATTTCGACAAATGACGCAGAAAACCAGATCCTGCCCGCCTGTCCTCACGTCCTCTCTCATGTGGGGCAGGCACGTCCTTTGCACAAACCCTTCAAGTTTCCTCCCCAGGAATTTTCATACCACTACGTTTTCCATGTTTCTTCTGGAAGTATCATTTATTTCCATATGAATAAACAAGAAAATGGTAGTGTGCGGGGAACCTCAACGAACTCATTTTTCAACCCAGTCTTCAGAATCCATCGTGCTTCCGGCCTGGTCACAGCACAGTACCCGATCCCCCCTGTGCCATCGGCAGAAGGCCAGCCGTCACCCCCACGTCTCCCCTAGCCCAAGGTCACAGGCACCTCTCTTACTACCTGCCAACACCCAAAGTCTTCCTCTTGTTCCTCAGAACAGTGTCCACCAAACATTTCAGTCCCGTACTCTATAAGCAAACATCAATTATTTTTAAAATTGATTTTATACCAATAAGAGAGGTTTTTTTTAAACAGGTACTAGTCTCAATCTGTACAAGGATCAGTAAAGCTTCATTTCTTTTGACTTTTATAGAAAATAAAGAGAAGGTCCTCACATTTTCCCTCGTGTCAGCAGATGATCTTGTGTCTACCCATACCTGCGGCGTAATTCCCATGGTTCAGATTTCTTGTCCTTCCCTTGGTTCCCTGCACATCGTGTTCCCCCACCCCCAGCATCGCACACGGTCTTTGACACTGCCCCTAACCCCGGGTCCTTTATAACCCGATGGTCTCTTCCTGGTATTTCTCCTATTCTGCCTAAGAACTCTTGGATATCTTCAAGAAACTGGAGCAGAGAGTCACTGCTCTTAACACACTCAGCCACTCAAGTGAGGAGACCAATTTCAACACTCTCAAAACTGGTGAAAGTTTGAAGGAAAGAAAAAAACAAAAACAAAACCCCCAGCCAACCCTGCTAAACAGTACCTAGCAATGTCTTAATCAGGGTTGGCAAGTGAAATTTCAGATCCTTGTGACGCCTGGAGTAACTTCCCAGCAGATTATATAAACCGCCTACCTGCTGCTCAGCTGACTGCCCAGTTCCAGCGCCTGGGCTCCACTTTCTAGTGGTTTCCAGAGTACCACACTTAAGCAAGGACGTGTGCTTTCCTGCTCAGCTAGTCCTTCTTTCCTTCCCCACCCACCCCTCCACAGCCACGGGCATTAGCCTTTAGATGAAGTGGAAAAATTTTAAATTTAAAAAAAAAAAAATAAATAACTCCTTAATCCAATCAATCTAGAAGAGCCTCATATTCCTCTAAAAATAAAAAAGTTTCCCAGAGTGTCAGAAAAACATCAGGGGGAGTAAAGTGGGTCTGAGGGAAATCAATATAAATGAAAAAGAAAAAAAAATTCTATAAAGAAACAAAAAAAGCATTTTGAGCAGTATATTCTACAAGAGGGAGTGGGAGTATTTTTTAAAATAATACTAAGATCACTTTATGCAAACAAACCTGACATTTCTTTCATGTGTTGCTGAAAATATTAAATCAAATCTCTGACTAATTAAATAAACAGTTTAAAATCAATCCACCCTATTCAATGGTAACATAAAATGTAAATTCCTCCAACTCTTATTAATGGTACTAAACCCTCTGAAAATATATGCAGCATACTACTCTTAGTCATTGGTGACATTTTTAATTGAGCTCGCAGGGGAAGGAGGGAGGACTCTTCTCAATACACTCATCACACCTTTTCTTGTAAGTGCTAAAATTCTACCAAGCAATGCAAAAGGTACAAAATCTACTTTCTTCCTTCACAGAATCCTGTCATGTTCATCTTGAAAAGTGTTTTTCTAAATCTTCTTAATACTCACTTGGCAAAAGCATTTCTTCTGTTAATCTCTTTTTGGGAAGAAGCAGAAGTCGTACTGAAACTTCTCCTAAAACCTAAATGTCAAAGTTAAGGTCAAAAGAGGAAAAATAAATCACAAATTTGCAGTCCTCATTAAAAGGTATCTTTTATCATTTCTTCTATAGGTGTTCTATTCTATGAAATGTTTCTTTGGAAACAGAAAGCAAAGAAAGTTAAGTACATACAGAATATAATAGTGGTTTACATTTTTTTGACAATTTTTTATCTTACCTTTCTCATCAAACTATGCATATGCAAAAATAAGATCATGACATTCCATTTGGAGGTTTTTATTATAAAATTTCTTGAAAACCAAATAAAACTAAATTAGACACTGATAAAGCTGAATCTTTTTATTCTCAAATATTATAATCTTGATAAATCATATGAAAGGATAAAAACAAACAATGACTCATGGAACACTACATCAAAAACTAATGATGTAATATATGGTGATTAACATAACAATAAAAAATTTAAAGAAAAAAAAAGATTTCATGAAAGGCACATTTTTAAAAAGATGTCTTCAAAAAAGAGTAAGATTTCCAGTTCTGGAAAGTAATGGCAGACCAGATGTGCTGAATCCATCTCTTGATCAAAGCAAGCATAATTTTATACAACTATAATTAAAAATATATATATGCCGTTGAGCTGATACAAAGGCACAATTTCAAAGAGATGTACCACAGGATTGCCACTAAATTCTAGAGAACTTTGGCTTCTGCCTTACCGGCTGCACAGGAGACAGGAAAGGACATAAAACCTGGGACCTACAAAAGGGGGACTCTAACACAAGACTCCTGGTTAAAATGCAGATTCCAACCAGCTCACCCTCAATGTAAGTTTAAATAAGGAACAGAATGAAACACCATTCTGACAAAAACAAAACAAAGTGGCTTGTGTCAATCTTAATGCTGAGAAGGTGGCAAAATTTTCTCCCTTCAAAATTTGTGATCATAAGCCAAATTCATTTTATCTATGTAATAAAAAAAAATTGCAGGGAATGTAAATTAAAGTAGTCCCAGGTTGGCAGTACCTCCAGTAATAACTGGCAAAAGTAAATATAATCTTCTCTGGAGGCATCAACCCAGGTCTCAAAGAATTCCTACACATTAAATTATGAGTAGAATAAGCACCTCACAACAATAAATTACAAAATTCACAAGGAAAGAAGGTACCATAAGTTAGGCTCACAGAAACAGATTGGCAGAACCATAAGTTAGGCTCACAAAGACTTCAGACATGGAATTATTTAACATAAAAATAACAATATTTAAAATGTTTAAAGACATAAAAGAAAAACTTAAAAATATTGGGAAATAACAAGTGATAATAAATAACTACAAAACAGATTTGTGAAAAGGAAAAAAGAAATGAAAATTATGTAACTAAAAACTTGGTAGTAGGATTAAACAGCACAATAAACATAGCTGAAGAAAGAATCAGGAAACATGAAAATAGAGCTAAGGATGTCTAGAATACAGTCCAGAAAGACCAAGGTGAAAAATATAAAAGAGGCATGGAAAAGTGAGAAAGTCTACTACACTACTCATCAGAGCTTCTGAAGGAGATAATAAAGAGATTGAAGGAGAAATATTTTAAGTATACAGACAAGAGTTTCACAGAATTGATCAAAGATACTAATTTCCAGATCCAGGAAGACCCATGATACCAAACAGGATAATCAAAAAGAAATCTCCATCTAGACAACATCAGAGTAAAACTATACAACACTAAGGAAATAGAGAAGACCTTTAATGGCAGTCAAAAAGAAAGATAAATCACCTACAAAAGTATGGGTTAGGCAGACTCATAGCAGACTTCTCAAAAAAGTGACAGAAGATGAAAATAATAAGATTATATTGTCAATGTACAGGGAGACAACATCTTTCAAACTCAAATTTTCACCAATTGTTAGGTTTACCCAGTAAAACTATCATTAGAAAAGACAAAAACTGACAGACCCTTTCTAAAAGAAATTTCAAAAAATATACGTGTAGTAGGGGCACCTGGGTGGCTCAGTCAGTTAAGCATCTGCCTTTGGCTCAGATCATGATCCCAGAGTCCTGGGATCAAACCCCACATAGGGCCCCCTGCTCAGCAGGGAGTCTGCTTCTCCTTCTCACTCTCCCTCTGTGCTCGTTTGTTCGCTCTCTTTCTCTTAAATAAAATCTTTAAAATATATATACAGACACACACACACGTGGTAGGAACAGAATGATCCCAAGTTAAAGTTCTGAAGATTAAGGACTAAAGTCACTGGTAAATATGTGAGCAAATTAAATATTGGTTATTAATTATATTTAAAAAACTATTATAATAATGCAAAATTTGTGGGGGAAATAAAATAGAAACTGAATAACTCAGTTTCTAAGGATTTTCTATCACTTGGGAAAGAGTACACCTGATGATCAACTTTAGACTTTGCTAAGTATGTATGTTACAGTACCTACAGTAATTACTAAGAAGTATGTTCATAGAGTATAACTTTCATTCAAGTAGAGAATGGAATGAGAACAAGAGGGGGTAGGAATATAACTAGAATAAAGTCAAGAAAGAGAACCACAAGTATAAAAAACTGAAAAGTAGCAAACAAATAGCATAAATAAATCCAAATATATGAGTACTTACAATAAATGTAAATAGGTGAAACTCTCAGGTTAAAAGGCAAACATTGTCAAACCATATTTTTTAAAGAAGTGAAATCCAACCATATTCTATTTATAAAATATTCCAAAAACATAAGCATATAGAAAAGTTACAAGACAGCTGATAGAAAAAGATGTATTAAGCAAATACTTGACCAAAAGAAAGCTGATATAAGGTAAAAGGAATTATTTAAAAAGCAATACCATTTACATTAACACCAAAAAATGAAATAGACTGGTATAAATCTAATAAGACATGTACAAAATCTATATGAGGAAAACTATAAAACTCTAATGAAAGAAATCGAATAAGATAGAGAGGTATTCCATGTTCATGGATAGGAAGACCCAATATCGTTAAGACGTTAGTTCTTCCCAATTTGATCTATACAATAAATGCAATCTCAATCCAAATCCCAACAAAATTGTTCTGTAGATACTATTTGTAAAGTTTGTATGGAGAGGCAAAAAGCCCAGAATGACTAGCATAATATTGAGGGAGAAGATCAAGAAGACTGAAGAAACTTGAAGAATCACTATAAAGCTATAGTAGTTAAGACAATGTGGTATTATGAAAGATAAATAGATCAACGGAACAGAACAGAGAGCCCAGAAATAGACCCACACAGATATAGTCAACTGTTCTTTGACAAAAGAGCAGAGGCACTTCAATGGAGAAAGGAGAGATTTTTTAACAAATAGTCCTAAAATATGCAAAAAAAAAAAATGAATCCAGACATAGACTTTACACCTTTCATAAAAATTAACTCCTTGGATCACTGATCTACAGGGAAAACACAAAACTATAAAACTCCTACAAAGATAACACAGGAGAAAATCAGGATGACATTGAGTTCAACGATGACATTTCCAATATAACACCAAAAGCACAATTCATGAAAAAAAAATTGATACCCTGGACTTCACTAAAATCAAAGACTTCTGCTCTGTGATAGACTGCTAAGACAATGAAAAGACAAGCCGCAGACTAGAGAAAATGTTTGCAAAACACATTCTGATAAAGGTCTAGCATTCAAAGTATACAAAAAAACTCTTAAAACTCAACAGTAAGAAAACAATGAACACAATTTTAAAAATGAGCAAAACACCAGAATGAACAATTCACCAAAAATGGACAGATGGCAAATATGTGCAAAGATCTTCAACTTCTGTTATGAGAATTGTGCCCGTCATTCATATGCTAAAATCCTAACCCTCAGTGCCTCAGAATGTGACTGTATTTGGAGATGAGGCCTTTAAAGTGGCAATTAAGTTAAAATCAAATGAAATAGGTCAGCCCTAATCCAAGATGACTGGTGTCCTTAAAAGAAGAGATTAAGACACAGACACATACAGAGGGAAAGACTTTGTTAAGACACGGGAAGACCCCCATCTACAAGGCAAAGCAAGTGCCTTAGAAGAAACCAACCCTGCTGCCAACACCTTGATCTTGGACTTTTAGCTACCAGAATTTTGAGAAAGTAATTCCTTTGTTTAAGCCACACCATCTCTGGTTCTTTGTTATGCTAGCCCTAGGAAACTAATACGTACGACATCATACATCATCAGGGAATTTCAAATAGAAACAACAATGAGATACTACTATACACCTATTACAATGGCAAAAATCCACAGGCCATAAAATTAATCTCAACAAATATTTAAGGACTACTTATACAAATCATTCTTACACAGATGGTTATCCTATGGAAAAAAATGTAATTAGACCCTCACTATATACAAAATCAATTCCAGGTGAATTGATAATTATGAAAAGCAAAAATACAAAACAAAACTTTTAGAAAGCAATATAGGAAAATATCTGTGTGGGGTTTGTTTTAGGAAAAGATTTCCTAAGATAAAACATGGAAAACATAATGGTTTGCTATTTTTTTTAAAATTTTATTTATTTATTTCTCAGAAAGAGAGTGAGAGCGTGCCCATGGCAGGCAGAAGGAGAAGCAGGCTCCCCGCTGAGCAAGGAACCTGATGCAGGACTTGATCCCAGGATCCTGGGATCATGACCTGAGTCGAAGGCAGACGTTTAACCAACTGAGCCACCCAGGTGTCCCAGTGGTTTGCTATTCTGATTACTTAAAATTTTTAAATATCTGCTTATTAAAAGACATCAAATGGGTGGTGGGGGCGGGGGAGGCAAAAGACAAGTCGAAAACCAGGCAGGCAAGACATTCACAACACACAGGACTGGCAAAGTATTAGTGTCCAAAATATATTCAGAAACCTACAAATTAATAAGACAAACCAAAAAAAAGTGGGCAAGAGACTTGAACAGGTACGTCATAAAAGAGAAAATGCATATGGCCCATCAAGAAGAAAAAAATGAGGTTCAACCTCATTTATAATCTGAAAAATGCAAATTAAAACCACGAATACAATTTAAATCCATCAGATGGGCAAAGACTTCTCAATCAAACAGGACTAGTGTGAGATAAGGGGCTGCAGAGGCTCCCATTCACTGCTCATGGGCACGTGCACTGCAAACAGTCTGCAATTACCTAGGAAGGCTGAAGGTCTGGATGGCCCATGCCTCGCAACCCTAGAGAAACTTCGGCAAAAGTGTGCAATAGTCTAGTTTGTAGTAGTAAAAAAACAAATGTAACACAAATATCCATCAAGTATAGGATGAATAATATATTTTAATGGAACACTAACAAAATAGCCAACAACAATTAAATATATATACATTTTATAATATATATTATTTATTAATATATCTATACAGGGGTGATAAAGATTTTTTTTAAAAAATCAAGAGAATAACATAAAATTCAAGACTCATAATCTGAGGACAAGGTATATGAGAATATAAAAAAATTGATGAATAAAAGCAAAGGAATAATTATTAGGAACATAAAACAGTGTAAACCTACCAGGATAAGAATGATTCTGTTTATTCGAAGAAATTTCTGAAAGAGTATCCAGGGAATCTGTTACCCTGTGAATAAAACAAACCTAATTAGCAAACCTCATTAGAAGAAGTAGCAGGTCTTCAGATTTAAGATTGCCGCTTAACTGAGGTTTTCACACCAGTGGTTATTTCTTATTTCACCTATTCAACAAACATTTATTGAGCATCTATTAGGAGCCAAGAATGAACTTCAGGCTAGCACTGAAGACGGGCACTAACAAAAACAGAAGGGATCATTGTTATCTAAGGATGAGTAATGCAGAAAAAGTCAACTTAAAGTAAATTCACTTAAAATAGAGACCTGAGTTTATTTCTTTGGAACCTGTATCTTCCAAAATGAAACTTAAAAATCTGAAAATAAATTTGTTTTATGTTAAATTTAACAAATGTTCGATCAGAATTATAAAAACATCACATTCTTAAATTGAAAAAAAAATACTGACTCAGTCTGCGTATGCATGTAATTTTCTGATAAAATTGCATGGCTAAATAGAATCCAACATCTTTTACTTTATATTTGACTCTCAGCACAACCATAAAGGTAACTTTCCTGCAGGTCTGTCTGTATTTTTTAATATTCAAATCATTCTTCATTGTTAAAAAGCCAATCCTCACAGTTTCATTTTCTTTCAGTTGTTTACTGACCTGACCCACAAAGCCTTCATTCTGTCACCCACTTCCTGCAGGACACTTGGTCACCATCCAGAAACCCTGCAACTCTCACAATATCTGCAATTCCATCTTGCACTTCATGTGCATCATTTTTACATGATATACACACTACGGCAATCAGTGAGAGACTGATGAACGCAAATAGGACTTGATGAAGAGGACAGATAAGTAGGTGGTGATGGGTAGTTGAGAAGAACTTAATTCTAACAGTGATCAGTTCATTAATAATAAGTACCTAATCGTGAGAACTAAGAATAAGAAAATTAATACTGTGCTGATGAAGACCACCTAAGCAAAAAATAGGTAAGTAGGTAGAGAGATAAGATTAGATCTAGTCAGTAAGTCTTCTTGGAATTTCTGCAAAGAAATACCGGATGATTTATATATTAACAGAAAAAAAGGTATGAACTCAGTGAAAGCTGGTGATAGTAAGAAAGCTATCCAAGCAGAGGAAATAACACTTGCGCAGATTCTCATAGAGGAGGCACATTGGTTTTTCCTCAATGGAAAGGAGGGGAAAAAAGACAACTACAGTCTAGGAGGAGTGGGATTGTGACTGGTCACTACTTTATTAAGACTGTCCTCAAGCAGTCCTTAGTTTAAAATGCCTTCTTCTCGCAGATCAGTGGTGTCTTTCAAGAGCTCTAAAGCTGGTTTAAATTAGAAATTCCTCAAAATCAGGGACCATGTCTTTTTATTTGCTTATAGAATGCCTAGCACAGCACAAAGTGCTAAAAGACACTTAATAGTATTTGATGATGATGAATGAGACAATCAGAAGATGACAGGAAGACAGCTGGATTGAGACAGCAGTTCATTTAGAGAGAGAGCCCTGTATCTTCTAAGAAGAGGGGGGTGCTTTTAAATAAATCACCTTAAAGAAGACCAAATAGAAGGCGAGGGGGAAAAAAAAAAGGTAAAAACCATGTGTTCCATAAACAAAGCAAGAAAAAGAACATGAAACCATGAGAAAGAAAGTGGCTTCATAATATAAAAGGAGGAAAAGCTGTTACAGCATAAAAAAACACTGCACTAGATTTGGTCAGTATTTACTGTGTCTAAAATATGCCAAACTATGTCCTCTGGGTAATCAAACATAAAATGAAGAACTCCAGTCCTCATGACTAAGAGACAAATAAAATTCATAAGAGACTATAGCAATGTGTTAATGAAGATTTGTCCAAAGCATTAAGAGAACCCAGAAGACTGGGGACTCCAGCATGGATTTTCCCCTCAATCAATCAATCCAGAACACATCGGTCCTAAAGAAAGTCAGCAACCCTCTTTTAATCATTACAGGGTACTGGTTAAGAACATAACTTCAACTACCTGGGTTCAAATCTCCACTTGGGAGCTGTGCACACTTGCATAACTCACTTAACCTCCCTGTGCCTTACTTTCCCCCACTCTGAACTAGAGATAATTACAGGACCTGACCCAGAGGGAGCTTCCAAGGTGTGAACAGTGCATGCAGCGCTATTAACTGCTGACACACAGAAGTGCTGTGTGTTGGCTACGGCTTTTTCTCTATTTATAAAATGCCTACCACAAAACAGCAAACTATCTAAAAGCAAGGGCTTAGGAGAAACAAAATAACAAATCTGGGCTGAGTCCAGCTCCATCATTAACTAGTGTAAGACAGATCAAAATATGCCACTCCAAAACATGCCACTCTGGCAGAAGGATTATTTTGAGCTAAAGACATTTGAGAATCAACAAATGCAGGAGGATGAATGGATAAAGAAGATGTGGGCTATATATACAATGGAATATGATGCAGCCATCAAAAGGAATGAGATCTTGCCCTTTGCAGCGATGTAGATGGAACTGGAGGGTGTTATGCTGAGTGAAATAAGTCAATCAGAGAAAGAGATGTATCATATGACCTCACTGATATGAGGAATTCTTAATCTCAGGAAACAAACTGAGGGTTGCTGGAGTAGGGGGGGAGGGATGGAGTGGCTGGGTGATAGACATTGGGGAGGGTATGTGCTATGGTGAGCGCTGTGAATCATGCAAAACTGTTGAATCACATATCTGTACCTCTGAAACAAATAATGCAATATATGTTAAGAAAAAAAAAAAGAAGAAGATAGCAGGAGGGGAAGAATGAAGGGGGGGAAATCGGAGGGGGAGACGAACCATGAGAGACAATGGACTCTGAAAAACAAACGGAGGGTTCTAGAGGGGAGGGGCGTAGGAGGATGGATTAGCCTGGTGATGGGTATTGGGGAGCGCACGTTCTGCGTGGAGCACTGGGTGTTATGCACAAACAATGAATCATGGAACACTACATCAAAAACAAATGATGTAATGTATGGTGATTAACAATAAAAATTTTAAAAACCAACAACAAATGCAGGAAGAGGCTTTCTCTGAACTCTCCTTATCTGCCTAAAACAGGTGCTCCCAAAAAAGAACTCTTCTGTCCTATATCCGCTCCCCAGCAGTTTCATCAAGGAGGGAAGACCGACTCTTCTCATAGGTGAGGAGCTGGGAGGTTAATACCACATCACAAACTATCTTATCTCCCACCCAGCTAGCTTCCCTAAAAACCATGTGCCCTCCCACAAGTGGCCTTGTTCTCCCTCCCTTTCTCCTACTCAGATGGTCTACAAAAACACCAATCTCACTACTTATATGGGTATTCACTTCTTTCCGTGATGCCCAGGTGCATGCAAATTTAAATGTAATAAATTTGTATGCCTTTTCTCCTGTTAATCTATCTGTTGTCAATTTAATTCACAGACACCACCCCCCACAACCCCCTCATCAGCTACTGACCCTAAGAGGGCAAAGGAAAATTTTTTGCTCCCCTATGCTAACTATATGACTTTAGTTAAGTCACTTTATCTCTTGAAACTTTTCTTCACTGGCAAAATGAAACAACTATAATAACTTACAACTCACTGGGTTTGAGAGGGATTAATGAAATATGCATCTAAAGTACACTGTACAGAGCCCACCATTTACTAAATGCTCAATAAATGTTTGTCATAATTACTGTTATTTTCCAGCTTACCTGACTCAATACTTATTAGAATCAAATGAAACAACATTCAATTGAAGATACTTCATACACTGCAAAGCACTACATATGTTCAATACCATACTGTCATAAATAATGAGAAAAAAAGTACATCAAGTACATCAAAGAAGGAAATTAATACAAAAATTATGTGAAATTATTAAGAAAAACAAAGTGAGGTGGAAGACAGACCTAAAAAAAACTCTAAAATCTGCCAGGAGGCAGTCACACAGCCTAGGTAGAAGGGAACTAGATGGGGCTCTGGGATGTGATGGCAGATCCGTTCTCATGAACGTGATTACACCATATATGTTCTTTCCTATTTAAAGATTAGCATCCCATTTCCCCTGCACGGAAAAGCATGCCAAGCCAACTTCTCTCAGCACATAAGTCATTTCACATAATGGTACCTGGGATTTCATGAGAACTTGTTTCTGCTCAACTTGTTTTTTTAAAGCCAGAGTGAGCTGGTCCAGAAGTGTACCATCTTAAGGAGAAACACCGAGGAGGTACATTATATATAAATCCTTAAAGCTTCACTTCCCCCGAAGATCTACTGCCTATCTATTTTTGAAAACTAAAGAAATCAGAGGAAAAAGCCATTTTGGTTCCATTAGGTTTGGAGGAGAATGAATGGGGTGCCTGCTGGCAGGAAATTTAATGTAGTTAGGATGTGACTGAAGCAATCAGAGAGCATTTTTACTTTTGTTTGCATGACAGATTAAGCTTGCTGCTCTCACTGTTCTTAGCAGCAAACGCCACTTGTAATAGCCTACACAAACTCATAGGGTTTGCAAATGAGGAATAAAGGAGGGTTTTAAAATTGCAAATCCTCAGCAAAGCAAATTTAGCTTTCCATGAGCCTTCTCTCTGAAGAAGGTGGTGGGTTAACCCCTTGAAAGAAGACATGAGCTGTAGTCAGTGCCTGTCTTTAATATAAAATGAGGAACTCTAACTATAAACCACTGCAAATTACAAAAAGGCCTTGTGAAAAAACATAAATTTCCTTTTTCTCACCTTTGTACCCTGGATGGGGGAGCAAATATTCCATATCTTGGAGAACAACTAAAGTACTGCACACCTCCAACTGAACCATCATTCTTGCCATGGGGTTTCTCAAGCTCTATACCGTACCAATATCCTAGAACAAGAATATTGGATTTTAAAAGCATCCGCATTTCACCCAAAATGGTTATGCTATTATACAAACCCAGAACCCGAATGGCTTAACATTTTCACAAAATGACCAAAATGATGGAAGAGCATCATGATCGTTGAGCTTTCAAATGATAAAATTTGAAAATTTGAAAAAACGAACAGGAAAAACATTTTACAAGCACAATTACAGAGTTGTACATTAAAGGAGAGAGATAAAATACAGAAATTTGGCACGACTTAGCTATTATGCAAGTAGTGTTATGACCACAGTACATCTACAAGCTATAATGAAAAAGAAACTGCCCTTGACTCAGTGATACAGCGCGTTTCAGTAAGAGCAGCACAACACAACACTGAGCCGTATGGATCATAAAGTGCGTGTGCAATCTTCTCCTTTCACTCTCCCAACATTCCAACATCACAGACTGTCCTTAAATAATTAAGGAAGGACAAAAGTAACATGGAAAATATGATTAGACCTCAGGGTGACTCTTCTTTTTCTCTTTTTGTTTTCCCACCCAGGATAAAAAGAAAAATCATAATACTTAACCCTAGTGAAAAGATTTAGATTAGCTAGTAGGAAGAATTTTCTAAAAGGCTTATTTTAAGTATGTAAAAGGACCCACTCTGAGGAAAATAATAGGACCTCCTTTTCTAGAGGGCCAAAACTAAAGCAGTGAGGTTGCTTTCAGTGTGGTGAGAATTAGGTAGATGGACATACACTCCTAGTCTAAGTGTATACATACATACTCCTGGAATAAAGATTCTCAAATGGAGGGTACCTCAAGACCAGTTAGAAATGTCTAATGATCCATTCATTTTTATGTAAAAGGAGAATACAGTAGTAATTGCATCTGGTCTCTTACAATCAGTATCAAATAAAAAATAAGAATACAGATGTTGAGAAACTTATTGCAAATTCCAAATTCCAAAATACAAAAATACTGTTTCTTTCAGATGACTAATTCAAAGAGTCTATATAACCTCAAAAATGGCAACCTAGAAGTTCTCCAGTCTTTTCCTCTTATGTTCAAAAAGACCCTTGAGCCCACTTCTCAGTACTTTTGCACTGAAAAGACTAATGAATGACGGCAGTCCTCTATACTTAAACAGCATACGAGTGCAGAGTAATGTAAACAAACTTACTTCTTAGCCATACTAATGCTCTGGAAATAGGTCATCACATTTCTGAATGTCATTAACCAAGGTTGTCTGGTTGCCATTTTTATTTCTGAGTGCCACAGTTACAATGTTCAATGGTACAATGTACCATATAATGGCAATACATTTACCATATGACTCTTGAAAAAGCATAACATCCCACAGAAAGACATGACAAGTGTTAACAATTGTGACTACACCTTGTCTGGTAGTGGTGAGGTATGTACGGCTTCCCACTTAAATGGTAATTTTTTTTCCAATACAAAGGCTAAAGAGGCTAAAAATGACGTACTTCAGGTCTAGATCTTATAATCTAAAAAGCTTCAATGAATCAGCACTGTTCTCTAGAACTGACTGATCTAAATTTTGATGCCACAAGACATACATGCTACTACTTTCTAAAAGGACAGAATGACTTTAACAGAAAAGTTTCCAACTTTACGTTTGCTTATGACTACCCAAATTTCTAAATGCTTAACCTTAGGAATTTAAAAATTAAAAGTCAACCTAAAACAATGAATTGCATCCAGTGACCCAAACCACTCTAACCTTGTTTTAATATAGAAAAAGGGAACTCAAAAGGCATGGAGATTGTGAAAAATACCCCACCTTTGGGGTCTTAAAAGTTTTTATTTGAGAACTATATTAAGACCATCCTAACTCCTCTCAATTACTACCTGGAGACCTGTGAGAGACATGAATTATACAACACACAGCCCATCTCAAATCAATTAGCTGGATTGCAATTATAAGTGGTATAATGAAACAAGACTGTGCTGGGAGACAAGTCTCCGTGGCTCGCTCATGTTTCTGCATGTCTTATGAACAAAGGCACTGTCTTTCCATGGATGTCTGCACAGAGGACAGCCTTGGAGGACAGAGACAGGGTGCGGGCTGCATGCCCCACCCAAAATACAGGCATGCGTGTTGTCTAATATACAGGGTCAGATTCCTTAAGCTCAGGGCTCTTCTCCTGTAGCATAAACCACTGGGTGCGCAGGTGTCACCTCCCCCCCCCACCCCGGGGAACTGGGGCTCAGGAAGCAAGTGCAAGAAAATGCTGACCCTCTGCTTCTGCCGCTGCTGGGACTCCAGAAGTCCTGCCCTTGAATCAGGAGCCTAACGTCTTCCATTAGCATCTATGAAACTGGCAATCTAACTTGTCAGCTTATACATGTAGGGTAAAATCTCAGATCCTTCACAGTTCTTGACAGAAGACCACAAATTTAAAATCAATGTTCTGGGTAACCTTTTCCTAAAATGCTGCAATGCCACCATGTGTCAAAATAGCATACTGCCATTTAAAATACACAAACATGGTTTCAGTCAACTGGCTTCTATATTTGAAATTAAAATCACTGAAAATACAAAAGAAAGCTAATCTTTACTTCTGGAAACACAATTTTAAGTCTAGATTGGAATGACTATGTAAATACACAAACATGTATTTTTAAGGTCCCAGGGTACACAGAAGCTTTTCATTTTCCCTCAAATCTGTCTGTTGGCTTTTCTTTCCAAGCCACTCAGATAAAAGCTATATGCTGTGAACTCATTTTAAGAATATCCTTAGCAATTTACCCAAAGGATACAAAAATACTGATTCAAAGGGGTACATGCAACCCGATGTTTATAGCAGCATTATCAACAATAGCCACATTATGGAAAGAGCCCAAATGTCTATCAGCTGATGAATGGATAAAGATGTGGTATAAATCCCCTGGAATATTACTCAGCTATCAAAAAGAATGAAATCTTGCCATTTGCAACGACATGGATGGAGCTAGAGTGTACTACGCTAAGCGAAATAAGTCAGAGAATGACAAATATGATTTCACTCGTATGTGGAATTTAAGAAACAAAACAGATGAATATAGGGGAAGGGAAGAAAAAAAAAAGGAGGCAAACCATAAGAGACTCTTAACTACAGAGAACAATACAGAGAACAAACTGAGGGTTGCTGGAGGGAGGGAGGTGGAGGGGAGGGTGGATGGGGGAGGGGGATTAAAGGAGGACATTTGTGATGAGCACTGGGTGTTACGTGTAAGGGATGAATCACTGAAGTCTACACCTAACACCAATTTTACCAATTATGTCAACTAGAATTTAAATATAAAATTGAAATTTAAAAAAATAACCTTAGCAAAAATCTAATCCTGGTATCTTCTCTCTGTTATTGAGCATGCTTGGCAATCAGTGAGCATGAAGTTGGAGAACGGCCACGAATTTTAACATTAGACAATTTAAAATACAACCGAGATTTCGCGGATGACAGTCAACCCGAGTCCAGTCAGTGTTTCCATCACTGTTTGGCTTTGTCGGTGCCATAGATAACTAACATCCACAAGAACTGTTCATCAGGAATTCCCTACATGTAAAATTTTAAACCTTTTGTATTCTGAAGTGCTCAAGCTGAGCCAAGAATATACAGATGAGTTACCTGGAGCAAAGTTTGTTGTCCCGAAGAACTTAACGGTGCCGATTCTCTGGCCTACCACCAGCACTCTATCTCCAAGGTGGGGCTCTCCTGCACAGCGGCTGTTATTTGCTACAGATGCTCCTGAGGAATTCAAACCTGTTTAATTGGTTGGTGGGGAAAGGGGAAGGGGCAGGAAAAGAGAAGGGAAAATAGCAAAGGGGAAGAAAAAAAAAAACCAACCTCAAAAAGTATATTAGCCAAAAAATCACCACGTGTTTCTAACCAGTCTAGCTAGTTGAGAGATTTCAATGTATGACACCTTTCATGATACACATCACCTACAGCTGTGGCTCTCACGTGTGAGGTCAAGACATTCAAGGAACTTGTGAAGGGTTTCCTGAAAAAGTTATTGCCATGAGAACCTGACACGCACATGGCTCCTGGTAAAGCATCAATTCTACCCAGACTGCCTGGAGTGCACTTACTTGAACAGAGGCCAACACGCTTTTTCTGCAAAGGGCCACTGAGCGAGTACGTGAGGCAATGCGGCCATACCATCTCTGTCATAACTACTTGGTTCTGCTACCCTAGCACAAAAGCAAAACAAGGCCTGGTACGTTCCAGTAAAACTTTACAGAAATAGGGGGCAGGTTGGATTCGGCCCACGGGCTCTATTGTACCAATCCCTGTTCTGCTAAAATGCTAGAATTAGAGTCGTTCATTGGGACTCAGTGTGAATTATATATTCAGGAATGTGATCTGAACGTGAAAATTGCTCTAAGTTTCCAATTAGCTCCAACTGATTTCCTTCTTAGGAACCAAACCAGTCCCCCTCACCTTGATTCAAACCTAATCCCTGAAATGCCAACTATCAAACATCCTAGAGAAATGCTGTCTGGAAAGCTGTTCAATTATAACAGAAAGTGGGCCCTTGAGGCTTCTCCCATCAGTCCATAAACAGACTTGAACAGCCATCATCTGGGAAGGCCTACAGAAGCCTCTGTGAAGACAGGGGACAGAGGATAAGTCACACCGCCAACGGGAGAGAAACTAAAGCCATGGCAACAAATGAGGAACATGAACCCAGAGAGAGGGGCAGGGGTGGATAAAGCGCTATACTAAAAAGTCCTAGGTCCTCATAATAGCTAATATTTCTAATGCACTTCAGAGTTTACAAAGTGCTTTCCATAGAATTACAACTATGGATAAGACACAGACTCAGGAATTAACTAAGACATGGTGTTCACAGGTAGTCGATGGCACACCCGGACGAGAGCCCGGGGCTCTACGACCACAAGTCCTCAGGTGGGTCCCCAGGCTGTGTAATGGACAGCATGTTTGATCATGGGATACAACGACGCTGAGAACACACACCTCCCCTACCTCTGCCATTCCCCTCATCTGTTCTTTCTGCTCTTTATCCTCACTTGCCAGTATGTTCACATCCCTCAAATGCAAATCTATGGAGAAAGTGAAATACCTACTCACTCTACAAAAGTGTCCTAGGGAAACGTCTCTGAGGTCCCAAACATGGACTTCCTCTCACGGATCTCCCATTCTCTCTCCCTCCCCTCCTAAAAGGCCTTCTTGCTCATTCTAATTGACAGGTCTCTTCATCTACTGCTATCTAAGCCTATATCAGGCTTAAATTTATAAAAAGGGTAAAAAGGTTAAATACATAGCTACACTAGAACTACTTCTTATAAAAGTAAAACAGGTACTTCCATACGCACATATAAATTTTAAAATCAAGTAAATGTCAAAAGCCCAAATTCCAAGTGAAGGAGGCCTTGTACTGTGAATAAAATGAGGACAAGCAGGAATGCCATACCCCTGTCTCGGTAGCTCTGTTCTTCAGGGGGCTAGACAGAAACTGCTCACAGGGGAAGGAGCACCTACACTGAAAATACGAGTTCCAAGTAAACAATTTCAGGCAAAACTTCTAGGTTCTCTGCTTTTAGAGTCCCACCCTATAGGTTTATTACGTCAATGCTATCGCTGAGGGCTCCTCCCCATCACAGTACAGTATTTTAAAGAGAAAAAACAAAAAACAAAAAAACTGTCACAAACATTTTCTATATTAAAATACTCCTTCAGTATAACTGTTAAAAGTACGTGAATGAGAGTCTTATTATGAGGCTCAGTGAAAACAATTTATGCCAAAAGGGTTTCATTTTGTTTCCGAACAAGTTTGCTAGGCAGCCAAATGAGTGAACGATAGTATGTTTCATATATGTTGATTTCGGCAAGATGTCTGCTATGAAGTGCTTTCTATATCCTTACATGTAACTGGAGAAATGTGGACTGAACAAGGTTACTCAGGACTCGCCACATCCCAGTGCGTTACCATCATCCACCTGTCAGGAGAGCCAGTGACCCTCTCCTACCTAGTGTTAAACAAGGACTTGAACTTCAAATATGAAGATGACACAAAAGTATGTGGGAAAGCTAGTATTCAAGGTGTAAGCAACAGAATGCAAAGGGGTGAAACCCCTAACATTCAACTAAATGAGAATGCAGATAAGTCCTAAGTGAAGTGGCAATAAGAAGGGCCCTGGCCGGAGGCTCCTTCGGAGCCAGGATGACGGTGTGGTCGCCACATTGCAGGAGGGGCCTCACACTGTGCTGTGCCCACGGGCAACAGTTCAGCTCTCCAGGGGCTGGCCGTGAGGGCTCTAGAGACCCAGGAGCAGGAGGAAGAGTGGAAGGTACTTGGGATGGAGGCAAAACCTAACAGCAGCCGAGGAAGCAGCAGACCGACCTCAGGCTAAAGCCCAGGCGTGCCACTTAGAAACTGCCATCAGGCACCAATGACTTACCTCCCCTAAGCCTCGGGTCCCTCATTCATAAAATGAGGGTGAGAATAACAGTACCTACCCAAAGGTTTGTTTTGAGAATTAAGTGAAATAAGGTATGTAAAGTGCTTAGAATGAAACAATAAGTATACAATAAGTGTTAGTTATTATTAGGTCTAGATTAGAAAAGAGATAAGAAAGATAATAACCACATGGTTTCCACATATCTGAGGATCTATCATAAATTTCTAAAATGAACCTTACAGGGTCAGAGGCGTTACATGCATGTGGTAGGGAGGAAGTCAGTCCAGACAAGGACACGGCAGGAGCACGGGGAGGGAGGCAGGGGGACCAAGGACGCTCACAAGAAGGGAGGGGCACGGGCAAGACAGAAGAGTACAAGTAGTTCAATCTGACTGAAGTAAAACGTTCCTTCTACACATTTAAAAAGAGCAAATCTACTTACAAACAAACCAAGATAAAAAACACCAAGAAAGCCTGGTTGAAAAAGCCATAGATACCAGCACTGGCTCTAGAGGAGACAGACGGGCTTTTGCTCATTGTCTTCTTGTTATTGCTACGTGCATTCAGTTTCTTGGGGTAGCTCGGTTTGTGTTCCAAAGATGATGTGGAGGAGGAGCTGCTGCTGGGTCCAAGCAGGGTACCTAAGACAGGTGAAGGAAAAGAACACAGCGAAGGGTGGGCAGTAAGAAGTGAGCCAGTAAGATGTTTCCCAGGTAAATCCCTCTGAAACCCTCCATTTAGCTTTCTCAGCTGTGGAATATCTAGTGTTGAATTAAATGCCTGGTTTCATCCAGCTGTCCTGTAGTTCATACAGACAAGACTTTATCAGCCAAGCTATTGTACTGTAAGGGTTCATGCTGCACGAGGACACTCTCACACAGGAGAGCACATCCGGGTTCACTGAAACTGACTACCTCCCTATTCCCCCCACACTCTCTCTCACCTCCCACTTTAGATGGCTCAGTACAATCCAATCTTATTTACACGTAAAAATTCTATTAATTTAAGATAAAAAAAGGTAGTATTAAAATGTTTTGAGTTGGGGCGCCAGGGTGGCCCAGTCATTAAGCGTCTTGCCTTCGGCTCAGGTCATGATCCCAGGGTCCTGGGATCGAGCCCGCATCGGGCTCCCTGCTCAGCGGGAAGCCTGCTTCTCCCTCTCTCCCTGCCTCTTCCCCCTGCTTGTGCTCTCTCTCTCTCTCTCTCAAATAAATAAAATCTTCTAAAAAAACGTTTCGAGCTAACCTGAAGGCAAGCAGGAATACTCTTGAATGTGTTGTTCATGCTCTATTCACCCAATGATTTGACAGCTGAAGGCAATTTTAAACATTTTTATCAAGCCATCTATACTTGGAATTTCCTTTTAGTCTCCCATTTAAATTAACCTGGTAGCTCTCTAATGTAAGTGTACACAGAGGCACCACATAGCATTGTATACCAAAACCACATACACACTTTACGATGAGTTGCTTAAGGTATTTCCGAGGATAATTTTTTACTGCAATGATTTTTCTCTCAAAAACACTAAAACTTAGCCCCCATATAAGCTTTATCACTATGTTATTTTGAAGTTCCATCTGTAAACTAAACTTTTAGAATGGAAGTTATAAAATTATTTTACCATCTTTCTCTGTTACAGGTTTCGGTTCTTCACCAGGAGGCAATGAAAGTGTTGATTCAGAAGCGCTATCTTTTTTTGAAGTCATTAATCCTAGCACATAGAAACAAAACATGTTCAGCAAGAAAGAACTTCAACATTAAACACACAAATGTACTTGCTGTTTAAAGTACAGACATCCCTCATTATCTAAATCTTCTCCACTTCTGGAAACATGCCGGATAGTAAATTCACAGAGAGCTGGGGCCGATCCAATATTTCATTACGTGAAGAGGCGGGGGAAAATAATGCATTCTCAGCCCCTCTGAAAACCTCAATCAATTTCCTCAAATACCACCAAGGTCTCTTTTAGAACTATTTAACAATCCACTAAGGAATTCTAAATTCTATAAACAGTTAAAGCCAGCTACCTAGCTGTTTGACACTTCACACACTCATGAGTGTGTCCGCACAACGCCGGCAGGTAGAGAGCAAAACTCACGCAGCTCTAGGACAACCACCGTACACGGACCAGGACTTGCACACAACTCACAGATTTCACTCATGTGTCTGCAAATCGGTTACAGCAGAGTTTCTACTTAGATAGTGAATTCTGGGTAAAAATTTTGCAAACCATCGTAGTCACTCATCATGCAAACGAACGTGAAACAGGAAGAAGCCCCACACTCTCTGCCCTCGGCGCTCTGACGACGACAGACCCGCTAGCGCCACACCCAAGTGTCACGAACAGACTCACTTTAAAAAGAAGCCCACAAATAATACTTCGCCTTATGAAGACTTCTGTTTCCATTCTACAGAACCAAATTATTTAAATAGGAAACCTAACGGACTCCACCCAGTTTTAAATTCCATCAAGCACCCATTTCAATTCTTCTCACTTAGGAAGCATCTGAGTGAAGTACTATCCTTGGCACTCAGCAGCACCAGCAGGAACGAGACATGGTCCCAGCCCGAAAGGAGCACCTTTCAATTCAGAATGGTAGAGTGATGTAAGCATGAATAACTAAAGTATGAGGACATTTATTGATAAAGCACTAACACAGAGGAAAACGACAATAATTGTGGTTACAAAGATAAATTAATATCTCATCAAGGAGATCACATTCTGAGATATGTCTTGAAGGACAGGTAAGACTTCCAGGGGCACCTGGGTGGTTCAGTCAGTTAAGTGTCTTTCTCCAGCTCAGATCATGATCTCAGGGTCCTGGGATCGAGCCTCACACTGGGCTCCCAGCTCAGCAGAGAGTCTGCTTCTCCCTCTCCTTCTGCCCCCCCCATGGTCTCTCTCTCTCTCTCAAATAAATAAAATCTTAGAAAGAAAAAAAGGAAAAAGAAAAGAAAAGAAAAAAGAAAGAAAGAAAGAAAGAAAAAAGAAAGAAAAGAAAGAAAGAAAGAACTGAAGACAGGCATTCTAGACGGACAAAAAGAAAAGAAAAATCTGAAGAACAGGGTCAGAGATGGAGAAGTAGCATGGCTGGAATAAAGAGTATTTTTGGGACATTGGGAGAAGTAAGACTGGACAGACAGGTCAGAGTGAAACCTCAAAGGAGGACAGTGCCAGATAAGGACCTGGTCTTCTTGTGGAAGGAGTGGGCCTCTGATGGACTTGAACGGGGCTGGGAAATAACATCACCCTGACAGCAAAGTTTAGAAGGAAGCGAGAGGGGCAGGGGAAGGAAGCATGGACCAGAGAGAAGTTCTTACTGTAGGTGGAATGAGGACCAGAGTGACAACAGCAGGAACTGAACAGAGGGGTGGGTAAGAGAGACTCTGTGAAGGCACCCCACGGAGTGCATTTCTTATTTTTCAGTTATAGTTCTCAGTTTTAACATGTCCATTTGGTTCTTTCTTACTTGAATTTTTTAATTGAGTCACAGGAGATTCACATGCAGTTGTATAAAGTAATACAGGGAGATCTCTTGCACACTTTGCCCAATTTCACCAAAGGTAATTTTTCATATAACTATAGTATAACCCCACAAGCAGGACGCCAACACTGATGCAATCTGCCAATCTTAGGTCACCCCAGTTCTAACCAAGCTCCTTTGTGCATCCGTGTGCAGGTGCATGTGTGCTCACACATCATTTCTTTTTTATATCCTCATTTCTCTGAACTTTCTTTCCACTTCTTTCAAGAGTATTAACCTTAATTCTTAAAGAATGGTTAATGTATTATTTAAAGTCTCTATCTGTGTCATGTCTGTGTCCTGTTAGGGTTGGCAACCTTTAACTGTCTTTTTCCTTGAGAGATGTTGAGATTTTCCTGGTTTTTCTATTTTGAGCAATTTTGGATTGTATCCTGTACACTTCAAATATTACACTGTGGGACTCTGGGTCTTACTTAAATTCTACAGAGAATGTTTATTGTTTTGTTTTGTTTTGTTTTATGAAGGAGTCAACCCAAACCAGTTCAGGCTGGACATCCCTAACCACCTCCTGTGCCCTGTGGTTCCAATGTCAGTTCAGTTTCCAAAGACTCTTTGGGATCTAATCTTATGATTTGCCATCCAGCAGTGCCTGGGACCTGGGCAGCGGTCTACGCCGGAGACCAAAGCCTGTGGTCAGATCCACACATGCACCACTGGAGAGCAAGCCCAGGAGTTCATACCCAACATTTTGAGATCACTTTCTTGAGCTCCCTGCTCTCCATGGTCTCCCTGTTACTTTCTTGCTCCCGGAGGCATCCCTTCCCGGTATCTGGGCAGGATGCCTAGGCTTTGATTTCCCTGCTCTGTCATACAGTCTCCCAGGACTGACTCTGCCCCTGGGAACAAGCAGAAGACAAACCATTGGGGATTCCATCCCTGTTCTTGGGGCCACAGTTTCTCTGGTCAGAGAGAAGTGTTCCCCTCCCGTGGGGTTTCAGGTGCCTCACCACCTACCGCTGCTGTTGCACCATGCAGGACTGCCTAGGGACCAGCATGGGAATGGACCAAAGGGGGAAAAAAAAGCTATCATAAAAAAAAGGGATTTCCTATATTTTCTGTCTAGTAGGGGACCCCTTCCCTAATCCTTAGACCAGAAATGGAGGGCTTCTCTTTGGCTTTCTTTCCATGATGGCTGTGAACTTCTGGGTTTCAGGTTAAAAGGATACCATTTACAATTGCATCAAAAAGTATGAAGTATCTAGGAACAGACCTAACAAAACTGGTACAAAAAGAGCTGTGGAGAAAATGAGAAAATCTTATTGACATATTTTTAAAGGACCTAATTAAATAAAGCAATATTCCAAGCTTACAATTAAAAGACTGAATATTGTAAAGATGTCAGTTCTTCCCAGATTGACTTATGGTTTAAATGCAAAACCAATAAAACTTTAGCAGATATTTTTTTAAAGAAACTTAACAGCTTATTCTAAAATTTATACGGAAGTATGATTTATAGTGATCCAAACAGGCAAGACACTGTATAAGAATAAGCTAAGAAGCTTTCCTCTACTAGGTATCAAGATGTATTTGTTAAAAACTCTAGTAGTTATGAAGTACAGACTGACACAGAGATATTCAAATAGCTCAATGGAAGAGAGCAGAAAGGCCAACCAATTCTTGGACAAAATCCTTGAATCATGGTAGAAAGCCTTTCTGCTTCAGCCACTGGTAAGTTAGCAAGTACTTACTGAGCACGTATTTTGTGCTATGTACTACTACGGTGAATACCAAAGTAAAAAATACTCTCACAGTCCACTTAAAGTTTAAAATTCTGCTGAGAGGATAAAGATCTGCACAAATGAAGCAACCAGAGGACACGACCCGAACTAACAAATAATTGTGTGGTGTGGATACAAGTGTACACAAGGGTGGACATAAGGGAGACATTAAAGGGATCTGGGTCCCCAGGGAAGTCTTCTTGGAGAAAGAGCATCCAAATAAGGAGGTAAAGCACAGTAAGGGCCTCAAAATGCAGAAGTCAAATTACTGTACTCAGAGAAATAGCACGAGACGAAGTACAGAGGACAAGGAATCACAGTTCAACTATGGAGGTAGCCAGAGACCCCATTACATACAGGAAGGACTCAGACCACCAGTTTAGAGAGTCAGGACTTCTTCGGATTAAAAAGAAGTCACTAAAATTCTTGAATAGGGGAGAAACATAAAGCTAGTTGTGTTAATAAGGATTTATTGGAGGTATAAAATTGAGCTTGGAGTTTAGGGGGTGATGAAGGTATGCAGGTAGTAGGAAAGAAAGAAAAGAAAGGAACAAATGTAAAATACTCTTGTCAGGAATCAAAATCATAAACCATGACTGACATTTAAAAACATGTAAGATGCAGATTTTATTAAATTCAGGTTCCAGAGTCGTCTAACAAAAAAAGTGTGAAGCACACTAAACATAAGGCAGACTGCAAAGGGAAGAAGAGACTTAACTTTCTGGTTTGACCTACCAGTGTTTACTTTTGACGTTACATGAGTTACATCAATTTTCTGGGACCTGATGAGAGGCACAGCTTTCCCAGAAGAAGTGTGTGCTATATTCTTCCTTCGATCTTTCGCTTTACTTATCTTTGAAAGTGGTGCAAAAATACCTAAGGGAGGAATGGAGAGCTTGAGTTAGTGTGAAGCAATTAAAACCATTTCAAATAAAGGGGCAAGTACAACCATTTGGAAATATAAATCTTTAAGTTCTTTTAGTGCCTACCAGGTGTCCTGTAGGGAAAGACAGGAAAAAAGTGACATGCAGTACGTGCCCTCAGAGAGCTTACAATTTAGCTGTCAAGACGAACAACATACACAGTAATTTAAGAATCACATAAAAGAGGCATAATCATGTATTACGTGAAATTCAGGGAAAAGAGAAATGAGTGAAGGTAATAGTTTTCCATCATAGTAATTTCTGACTAAGCTACTGACTATTGTAAATGTGTACAATCTTACTGGAAGACAAAAATTCTAACCTAGGCCACTTCGTGGCATTAAATTATAAGGAAATAGATTTGTGCACAAAAAGTTACAAAGTTACACTTGTATGGTATAAAGAAAAGATAGATTTCCAGAGCCAAAACAATTTCTAGTTTACTACTACTATGACCCAATTACAATTTTGGAAATTAATTATGAAAAAATAATCCAAATGGGAGGAAAAGACTGTATACCTGATATGTCATCATCGCAATATTATTCATGAGTAGGAGAAAACAAGTATGTGTCAACAGGATGAATGAATGAACTATACCCCTGAACTGTTACATCACCATCAATAAGTAAAACAATAAAAATTGTAAAGAAATACAGAAAGTATGAAAATTAAATCAAGAAAAGAAAAATGAAACTATATATTTGATTACATTATGATTGTATCTGAGAAACATTTTATGTGTGGATATAAGAAAAACTGTAAAAAACTGAAAACCAAAACATTTCTGAGAGCAATCAGATTACTCTCGAATTATCTTTCAAATTTGTCATTAATGCATTATAATGTTGTTTAATGAATGGCTTTTTTTTTTTAAAACAAAGATCTTTTTTGTAAAAGATTTTATTTATTTATTTAATTGACAGAGAGAGAGAGACAGCGAGAGAGGGAACACAAGCAGGGGGAGTGGGAGCGGGAAAAGCAGGCTTCCCACAGAGCAGGGAGCCCGATGCGGGGCTCGATCCCAGGACCCTGGGATCATGACCTGAGCCAAAGGTAGTCGCTTAACCAACTGAGCCACCCAGGCGCCCCTGAATGGCTTTTTCTTAATCTGCGGAAAGTTGCATGGTGTTTATTTCAAGATCTTAATAGAAAATTTCCACACAATATTATTCCACATAATATCTTTTTTTTTAAGATTTTATTTATCTATTTGACAGAGAGAAACACAGCGAGAGAGGGGACACAAGCAGGGTCCACATAATATCTTAAACAGTAAATATTTAATTCTATGGCTTTAAAAGATTTCCATAGCATATAAAACCCCACCTAATATAAGTTCTTCTTCTTCCTGCTTTTTTTAATGAAATAAATCATTTGGGAGAACCAAAACTAAATTTAGAGCAAAGATTGGCTACAAGCAAAGCCCAGAGTGCACGCAGAATGTGGGCTAAAGTTCCTAGTAAGTAACTCGTGCTAATCAAAGTACCAATGGGACTTTTCTCAGATCTTGACATATAATTAATCATAAAACTTAACTAAAATAAACACATAGGGAAGAATGATTTTTAAATTGAATAACAAACTTCTAGATAAACATGGCCCATTTTACCACAACTCCTCTCAAAATGGCACCAAAATATTAGAAAGGGATAAAAACGATATAAACTCTAAAGAAAAAAGAAAATGATAAAAAGGAGAAAAAAATACTAAAAGCTGCTAGAGAGGGGAAAAAAGTCACACACGGAAGAAAGATTTTGCAACTTGTACACAGCAACACTGGAAGCTCAAGACAGTAGCTGACAAACCAAGAGCCCAGGAGCCACATCCTGCCCACCACCTCCTCCCGTCAAGTCCCCCTAGCACCCGTGTGTTTACACACCGTCTGCAGCTGCTTCTTCACTACAACAGGACAGCTGAATAGCTGAACAAGAGACTGTGTGGCCCTTGACGCCTAAAGTATCTCCTCTGGCCTTTTACAGGAGAAGTTTGCCAAACTCCATCAGATGATAGAATATCACCTTCTAGATAGCAGGAAGTGAAAAATGAAGAGGGGGGAGATCGGAAGGGGAGACGAACCATGGAGACTATGGACTCTGAGAATCAAACAGGGTTCTAAGAGGGGAGGGGGTGGGGGGATGGGTTAGCCTGGTGATGGGTATTAAAGAGGGCAAGTACTGCATGGAGCACTGGGTGTTATATGCAAACAATGAATCATGGAACACTACGTCGAAAACTAATGATGTAATGTATGGTGATTAACATAACATGATAAAATTTTTTAAAAATCACCTTCTAAATACAGAGAAAATATGAGTTCTGGCCTAACATTCCTTATCCCATCAAACTATCATATGAAGTGTGAGGGTAGAAATAAACATATTTTTAGAATGGAAGTTTTCAAAAAATGTATCTCCCATGAGTCCTTTGTCAAAAAGCTACTAGAGGATATGCTCCACCAAAACAAAGAAGTAAACCAAGAAAAGAACTGACTTAGAATGAAGGCGCCCAATCTTTCTCCTCATAGTATGAACTGAACTCAATAGATGTCTAAAACTGGAAAAATCAGGGATGCCTGGCTGGCTCAGTCAGTGGAGCGTGTGACTCTTGACCTCCAGGTTGTGAGTTCGAGCCCCAAGTTGGTTGTGGAGATTACTTAAAAATAAAATCTTTTAGGGGCACCTGGGTGGCTCAGTCTGTTAAGCGTCTGCCTTCGGCTCAGGTCATGATCTCAGGGTCCTGGGATCGAGCCCCGCAACAGGCTCCCTGCTCTGCTTCTCCCTCTGTCCCTCTGCTCCTCCCCCTGACTTGTGCATACTCTCTCAAATAAATAAATATTAAAAAAACCCTTTATTTAAAAAAAATAAAATCTTTAAAAAAATAAAAATAAAATTGGAAAAATCAAGAGAGATTCATATACATGTATTATTTACAAATACAAATATTAATATCAGAAGATACAACTAAAGAAGTTAAAACAGTTCTTGCCTCTAAAAGACAGGACTCAGGGTCAGGGAAGGGCAAGCCGGGAAGGATTTAACTGATGTTTTTAATAAACCTTATAATACAATTTGACTTATGTATTCACTTTGGTAATTATTAAGACATAAAAATGGTATTACCAAGTATTAAAATTTATTATAAAAATTTTCATAATCGCTAAAACTTAGAAGCAACCAAGATATCCTTTAGTAGATGAATGGGTAAATAAATTGTAGTACATCCAGACAATGGAATATTATTCAGGACTAAAAAGACATGAGCTATCAAGCCATGAAAAGACATGGAGGTAACTTAAATGCAAATTACACAGTGAAAGAAGCCAGTCTGAAGAGGCCGGGTTCATACTGTAGAATTCCAACGATACAACGGTCTGGAAAAGATAAAACTAAGAAGACAGTAAAAAGATGAGTGGCTGCTAGGAGTTGATCAGGGAAGGGAGGAACAGGCAGAGCACAGAGGATTCTCAGGGCAGTGACAATACTCTATACAGACACTGTAATGACAGAGACATGTCATTAAACACTTGTCCAAACTCACAGAACATCCACCACCAAGAGTGAACCCCAATGTAAGCTATGGTCTCTGAGTGCTGATGACGAGTCAGTGTAGGTTCCTCTATGTTAAGAAATGTACCCTCTGGTGAAGGGACACTGATACTGGGAGTGGCCCTGCACACATGGAAACGGGATACACAGGAAATCTCTGTACCTTCCTCTCAATTTTGTTTTGAACCCAAGCTGCTCTTAAAAAAGTCTTAAAAATTATTATAAAATTTCTACAATTGAAAAAATCTAGTATGTGTGAGAATTAACAGATCAGTTGAATAAAATAATCCTGAAACAGACTATAGCATTTATAAGAATTTATAATAAAGGAAGCACAACAAGCCAAAGGAAAAATGATAGAAGCGGGAAAAAAAAAATCTGTTGCTGAGAAGAGATAAATTCTTTGGCTTCTGCTTAGTCAGGGCAACTCCCGTTTTTCCATAATCCAACACATGATCCTTGCCCCCCAAAACTCGCCTTTAAGCATGTGAAAGGGACAGAAGCAGGGTCCTTGGTGTATCTGGCTTTGTCCTCGTCAAGCATGCCTCTCCTTGGGATGATGAGATTTGGGGGGCAACATGCATTCTGTTACAAGCTAAGCCTTTCCGGTGACTCCGACTGACATCAACCCTGTGCATTGCTAGGAGTCGGCTTCACAGCTGCCACAATTAGCTAACAGAGGAAAACTAAAATCAAATTCTTAATTCCGCACAACTACCCAAATATATTCCAAATGGGTTAAATAATATAGGGCAAAAAATTAAAACATTCAAAAGAATAAAATATATAGTTTTAAATTAATCCTTGGATTAGAAAGAATATCTAAACATAAAAGCAATGTTAAGAAATTATAAAGAAAAAGTCTCTTAACTACATAAAACTCTATGCCAAAACACTGCAAATGAAGTTCAAAGGCAAATGACAAACTGGGCAAAATATCTATGATAACTATAAAAGTTTAATATCTTAAATACGTATTTGTATTTCTAAAGTTTTTTAAAACCCACTAATACCTCAATTATTTAATGAGCATGTAATATGAACAATTATTTCTTGGCAATTGCTAATATATATATTACAACAAAATATTTTAAGTGTTTTATTTCACCACAATCAGAGAAATATGAATTCAAACATAGAAATTTTTACCCGTTAAATTGGAAAAATTAAAGGAAATGGAGCCATTAAAAATCACATTTTCAAAAGATATTTAATGATTTGGAGAAATTATAATAGCATATCAAGTAAAAATGCAAAATATGTAACTATGTATAATCCAAATTTTGCAAAAAGAATTAAACAGAAGAAATATACCGGTGATTTTATTTTCTTCTTTTAACATTTTTTATGTTTTTCAAATTTTATACAATACTTTTATAAACAAAAAAATTAATAGACAAAAAAATGATGCTCAATTTTAAGTGTATGACAAAAGGAAACTGGTAATTTTGATAAATTTGTAACACCTAGCAAATAGCTACCATTAGTTGAGTACTTATAGGGAATCAAGCACTATTCAAGGTGCTTTATACATTTATCAACACATTCAATCCTCATACGAACTCTTGAGGTATTGTTAGCCCCATTTTATAGAAGACAAACTGAGGCACAAGAAGAAAGTTAAGGTCACATAACTGGTAGATAGAGAAGCTGATTCACACCCAAGCTGTCAGACTCCAAGCAAGGACTTTAGCATTAGACCAGAGTGTCTCCCTGTGCAGCTATAATTGAAATACTGTGCAACCAGGGAAGTTAATGTTCTAGAAGACTATTTCATGGCAAGGAAAAATATTCACAACATAGCAAGTGACAAATTTAGTTCAAGATGTCAAGGAGTCTGTATGTGTGTATGTGTATGAGAGAGAAAGAATATGAATTTAAACAAACATCTGTCAGAAAGAGAAAGAATTATCCCACCTCAGGAATACAGTTTTAAAGTTCCCTTCCCTTGCTTTTCCAAGTTTTCAAGTTTTTTAACCCCCCGAGTTCTGTATTTCCTTGATAACAAAGTCCCTCCCTCAGTCATGACAGCACCCTGAGCAGGACTTACAGGAGGTCCACGGAGCCGGAAGTACTCCTGGTGGGACACCATCTTCCCATCACTATACTGCTCATAGCAGGAAAAGGGCAGTCCCTTCATTAACTACATAGATAGCCAGGAGGAAAGGTTTTTTTTTTTTTTTTCTCCCACCCAACCAGGTTTATTTAAAAACAATAGAAGAGTAGGGATGCCTGGATGGCCCAGTTGGCTAAGCTTGGTTGAGCATCCAACTCTTGATTTCAGCTCAGATCATGATCTCAGGGTCATGAGATCAAGCTCCGCACTGGGCTCCGTACTCGCGAGGAGTCTGCTTGGGATTCTCTCTCTCCTCTCCCTCCCCCTCGATCGTGCTCTCTTTCTCTAAATAAATAAATAAAATCTTTTTAAAAATGATAAAAATAAAAATAAATAAATAAAAGTAAATTTGGTTATCTTAAACTAATTCTCATTAAGTTAGATAGTATCAACCTTACCGTATTTGGGGGCACATTTAAAGTACTGGATTTTCCCAACACTTCCATTGTTTTTTCCTTCTGGTTCATCCAACTCAATGCCAGCCCACTGCCCACTTGCAAATTCTGTTGTTCCGCAAAATCTTAATGTTCCAACCTGAAGAAAACATAAATCAGAATAAATTTTGAGGGTTACTAGTAATTCTAAATGTGCTACTCTTGCAACTTTACCATGGAAGATTTAAAAACCATTCTCTCAAAGTAGACTTTAGAACAGGAATATTACCAGGGATAAAAAGAGGTATTATATAATGATAAGAGCCAACCCCAAAAAGACATAAGAATCCTAAATCGTTATGCACCTAACAACTGATTTTGGAAAATCTCCAAACATTTGGAAATTAATAAATATACTCCCAAATAACCCATAATGAAAGAGAAAATCACAAAGAAATTTAAAAACATTTTGAATTGAGTGAAAATGATAACACGATATATAAAAATTTGTAGGATGCAGCAAAAGCAGTGTTTAGAAGGAAATTTATAGCATTAAACACTTGTATTAGGAAAGGTCTCAAATCAATGACCTAAACTTCCATTTTAAGAAACTAGAAAGTGAAGGCCCAAAGCAAGCAGGAGAGAAACAATAAAGATAAGAAATTATGGGGCACCTGAGTGGCTCAGTTGGTTAAGCATCTACCTTCGGCTCAGGTCACGATTCTGGGGTCCTGGGACCGAGCCCCACATCAGGCTTCCTGCTCCGCGGGGAGCCTGCTTCTCCCTCTGCCTCTGTCCCCCCACCCAGCTCATGCTCACTCTCTTGCACACTCTCTCTCATTCTCTCAATCTCAAATAAATATTTTTTAAAAAAAGAAATTAAGAACAGAAAAAGAACAGAGAAAATCAATGAAACCAAAAGCTGGTTCTTTGTAAGGATAAATAAGATTAATAAACTTATAGCTAGGGACCAAGTAAACAAAAGAGAGAAGACACAAACTGCAAACATCATGAATGAAAGCAGGACATCTTTACATACCCTCAGTCATTTAAAAAATAGTAAGAAAATACCCTGAACCCTGTGCCTGTAAATTTAACAAATGAGATAAAATGTTCCAGTTCCTTGAAAGATGCAAACTGTCAAAGCTCACATCTGAATTGGTAGTTTAGAAACGTCCAAAAAACAAAAACAACACAACAACAACAAACCCTTCAGAACCTTATGGACTCACTGGTGAATTCTACCAAAGAATTTAAAGGAAAAATAATCATCTCTACACAAACCTAGTATATAAAAGTGGAAGGATTAATTCTCAACTCATTCCCAGCATTACCTTCTTACACCATACACAAAAATAAATTCAAAATGGATAAAAAACCTTAACATGAGACAGGAAACCATCAAAATTCTAGAGAACACAAGCAGAAACATCTCTGACCTCGGCCATAGCAACTTCTTACTAAACACGTCAACACAGGCAAGGGAAACAAAAGCAAAAATGAACAAATAGGGCTTCAAGATAAAACGTTTCTGCACGGCAAAGGAAACAATCAACAAAACTAAAAGACAACCGACAGAATGGGAGAAGACATTTGCAAATGACATATCTGATAAAGGGCTAGTACCCAAAATCTATAAAGAACTTATCAAACTCAACAGCCAAAAAATAAATAACCCAGTTAAGAAATGGGCAGAAGACATAAATAGACACTTTTCCAAAGAAGACATCCAGATGGCTAACAGACACATGAAAAGATGCTCAACATCACTCAACCTCAGGGAAAGACAAATCAAAACCACAATGAGATACCACCTCACACCTGTCAGAATGACTAGAAAAACAACACAAGAAGCAACAGGTGTTGATGAGGATGGGGAGAAAGGGGATCTCTCTTGCACAGTTGGTGGGAATGCAAACTGGGGCAGCCACTCTGGAGAACAGTATGGAGGTTCCTCAAAAAGTTAAAAATAGACCTACCCTATGATCCAGCAATTGCACTACTGGGTATTTACCTAAAGGATACAAAAAATACTGATTCAAAGGGATACATGCACCCCAATGTTTATAGCAGCATTATCAACAATAGCCAAACTATGGAGAGAGCCCAAATGTCCATCGACTGATGAATGGATAAAGAAGATGCGAGATATATATATATATGGAATAGTACCGAGCCCTCCAAAAAATGAAATCTTGCCATTTGCAATGATGTGGATGGAGCTAGAGTGTATTATGCTAAGTGAAATACATCAGAGAAAGACAAATACCACATGCTCTCATTTATGTGGAATTTAAGAAAGACAACAGAAGAACATATGGGAAGGGGAAAAGAAAAAGAAGGAAACAAGTCATGAGAGACTCTTAATGATAGAGAATAAACTGAGGGTTGATGGAGGGAGGTGGGTGGGGGATGGGCTGGATGGGGGATGGGTATTAAGGAGGGCACTTGTCATGATGAGCTCTGGGTGTTGTACCTAAGTGATGAATCACTGAATTCTACTTCAGAAAACAATATTGCACTGTATGTTAACTACCTAAAATTTAAATAAATAAATGCTTAAAACTACAAAACTGATGAAACATAAAAAACCTATTAAATATATGAACAAACAATGAATCATGGAACAGTACACCAAAACAAATTATGTAATATATGGTGATTAACATAACAATAAAAATTTAAAAAAATAAAAAATAAAAATAAATTTAAAAAACCTATTAAATAGAGATATATTGCACTTGTGTTTTTTTTATTTATTTTAGAGAAAGAGAGTGAGCATGAGCAGGAGAGGGGAAGAGGGAGAGGGAGAGAGAGAATCTCAAGCAGACTCCGTGCTGATCACAGAGCCCAACACAGGGCTCCAACCCATGACCCTGAGATCATGACCCAAGCCGAAATCAAGAGTCAGCTACTTAACCGACTGAGCCACGCAGGCACCCCTACCGCGCTTGGGTTTTAAAGACTCCATATCTTTACAATAACTGTTCTCCTCAACTGATCTATGTCAACACGACTCCATTCAAAATCCCAGCAGGATTTTTTGTATGACTTGAAAATCCATAAGCTGATTCTACAATGTACATGGAAAGACAAAGAAACTAAAAAAAAAAAAAATTTGAAGGCCTAACAACATCTGATTGCAAGACTTACTATAAAACTAGAGCAATCATTACAGAGTAGTAGTGAAGAAAGGGTAATCATCAGATCAATGGAGTAGAATAAAATCCAGCAATACACCCATACACCTAAAGTCAGATGACAAAGGGGCAAGGGCGATTTAGGAAAGAAAGAACAGTCTTTTCAAAATATGGTGCTGGAACAAAGAGGTAATCAGATGCAAAAAAAAGAGAGAGAGAAAGAAATTCTACCTATACCTAGTATTCTGTACAAAAGTTAAGTCAAAATTAAATATAAAACTAAATGTAAAACCCAAAACTATAAAATTCTGGGAGAAAGTCCATGTACTATATCTTCCACTGTCCTATGACACTGTAGAAAATTTCTTAGCTATGCTAAACACACAATCCATGTAAGAAAAAGTTGAAAAATGAACTTCATCAAAATTTCAAACTTCTACTCTCTGAAAGACATTCTTAAAAGGATGAAAAGGCAAGCAACAGAGTGAAAGAAAGTATAACGGAAGCAAGACTGACCATGAGACGATCAGGTTAAACCCAGTCAATGCACCTTATACGCTTCTACTTTTGTATAGCTTCAAATTTTCCAAAATAAGGACAACAGAATAACTCTTCTAAACAACCATTCTCAGACACAGGATGGGAATACTGAAGAGGCTGAACATTAATCCCAAGTTAAAAAAAAAAAAAGCTAACAAATGTCCTATGAATATATTCTTTTGGAAGCTGGTAAAATGTCATTCTCAACATAATCATCTGTTTGGAGTTTACCTTCCTTTCTGGAGCATTTTTCTCAGTAAATCAAACTTCCAGATTTTGGCATTTTCTGCAAAACCCGTGTCACCGTCCCCACAAGCCCACCCATATATTTACACATAACTGTGTTAGGAAATAGCGGAACTCCCTGTTCCATTCTCCATACCCAGCTCCTTATTAAACCCAAAGTTAAAACAAAACAGCCCTTCCCTATGAGGTATTAAAAAAGAGAGAATGGATGGCAACAAGACAGCGCCCTAAGGACTCTGAGGTTTTGGAGAAAAAGAGGCATCTGGAGCATCTTCAATAGGCTGGGTTGGCGGGGGGTGGGGGGCAGGAGGGTCCTCTTTTCCACATACATTTTTATTATGAGGTTTGAAATAATATCTAGGATTTCTCTATTTCTAGGATCTCAAGGCCAAACATCCATGAATGGCAAGAGTCTCCTTTGCTCCATTACTGCGAGGTAGTTGTAGTGGGAAAAACCCAGTGAGGGCGTCAGGGGGGCTGCAAGGAAACGCCTCCAGGCTCAGCGATGTCTCAGCTCGGGCCTCCTAATGCACTCAGCAGCCCTACTGTATCCCACTCTCCCCACCCCAACGGAGAGGCCTTCATTATTCCGTCCAAGGGTAAGCGTGCCTCTCAGTTTCACTGTTTCCATTAAGTCTGTTTCTATGTACACACTGCACTTTTTAAAAAAACTCAAAACCCTGTCCACAGTGTACGGCTGCAGCCATGGCACACGGGCCACGCACACTGCAGACCTCGGACCCAGCTTCAGAGACGGCCGTTACTTCCTTACCTTCTGTCCTGCAATAATGACGCGATCCCCCAACTTCAGACCGAGGGATGTGAGCATCGCCTTGCTAGTGACACGGTCACAGTTTGGAAGCAGGGGCTTTGAAAGGTCACGCGACAGGGGCGCTGCGTCCAACAACATCTGCTTGATTTCTTTAGCAGTTGCGGCAGCATCGGCCATCTCCAGAGGCATTTCCACTGGGTCCGGAACGACATCAGCAGGGATCTGTCCTTTGTCATTCTGCAAATACAGAGAAGAGAACATTTTCAATCCATATCACTCACAGCTCTACACGGTCATACACAATTATTTTTAAAAATAAAGGTGAAAAAAATTAAGTTCAATTCATTCATCGTGTATTTAGTCAAACTATTTACTGAACACCTACTACATGCCATTCTAAATGCTACTGACACCACACTGAAGAGAAAAACCCTGCCCTCAGAAAGCACACCTTCTGATGCGAGAGACAGACCACACACAGACAAGTAAAAGAGATGGTATGTTAAATGGTAAAAAGTGGCAGAAAAAAAAAACAGTTCCAGGCAGGGAAGGGGAGAAGACCCGGAGGGTGGCGTCTACGCAGGCAGGGCAGCCGGGGAAGGACTCACAGGCCAGAGGAGATGTGGGAGCACCATGCAGGCGAGATGGTTGGGGAAGCGCGAACGCTGAGCTCACGACTAGACAGCATGCCTGGCCGCGCAGGTTTGGAGACAGAAGTCACAGCACTGACTGGCCTCCCAACCCCAGATCAGAGATTCTGCCGTCTTGGCCATGTAACCTGATCCATCCTGCCCACTCATGGAGTGATTTAGTTAGTTATTTGAAAGGGGTGGGGGGCCAAAGGGAGAGGGAAAGGGAGAGAATCTCAAGCAGACTCCATGCCCAGCACGGAGCCCAACATGAGACTCCATCCCAAGACTCCAAGATCATGACCTGAGCTGAAACCAAGAGTTGGACACTTAACTGACTCAGCCACCCAGGCGCCCCATTATTGAGTGACTTTTGTCTTGTATCTACATTCATGCTGCCACTGGGTAGAGCAGACTCTTGTCATTTCTTAATGACTTAAGTAAGCCCGGCTGCCTGCCTCAGATCCCCGTCCTCAAACGCATCCTCCTCTACTGCATGACCCTAGTGACCTTTCTACGTCCTTTAGGCCAGTGCCCTGCTCCCACCATTGGTGGCTTCACGCTAACTGCAGATTACCATCAAAAAAACTTATCAGGTCAGTCAAAGCCTTAATTTGTTTCCAGTGTAGGTCGATTTTTTCATATTATCTGCCAGGCACTGGGCCAGGTCCTGTGACAGCAGTGTTCTGCTCTAATGGGGCTTACGTTCCAGTGTGGATGACCCAAATGGAGCATAGACTTGAGAATCTGGTGAGTGTTTGAAAGAGTGTGGATTTCAGGAATAGAAACTACAGTTTCAATACTTCAATACTTCTAAAATGTGTGCTATAATCAAGAAAACAGCCCTGGTCTCACTATAAAGGAGAGACTGCATCCTTGGATTTAATCCTGCAACAAGATAAAATGGTCAGTTACAAACCCACTAATGTTTGTATGGTGTTTATATAACCAAATCCAATCACATAAATTATCTCATTTGATTCGCACATCAAGAAAAATCTTATGAATAAAACAGATAAAAATCCATGCCGAGAGTATATATTGTAGCATAAGAGACAATAACCAACTAAACAAGTAAAATATTACTATCGTTTCTGGTTTGCCAATTAGGGAAACTCAGTAAGGAAAGGTTAATGACTCCTTCAAAGTCATTTACAGGATTCCTGGCAGACGGGACATCTGAAGCCATGTCTAGGACCCGTTACATTCAGCCTTTCTCCTACTTAGGGCTATCCTTCCCTCAAACACGGCATCTCTCTTCTGTATTCCCTAGCCAAAAAAACTTAGATTTTACGAGAGTTTCCACACTGTAATCTTCTTTTAATATGATGAATCGAGATTCTTTTGCTGAGAAAATTCTTTTCCTTGTCTTCTCTGCTGATAATGATCTTCAAACGCTCCATTTGGATGAAAGAATGAGGTTTTTAAAACACACTTAGTTTGTGAGTGCCTCACAGTTTTTATTTTAAAATTCAAGTCAATCTGGTCCTAAGTAAAAGCATGGCAGGGAGACATGTTATTAAATTTCTGGGATAGTGATGGGACTGTTTTAAAGAATTTCAGATTTCAAAGAAAATATACAAAATATAATAAAGGTATGTAAATAAATAAATGTATAGCACTAATATGTACTCTTGATAAAAAGAGGGGGGATTTTTTTTTTAAACCTTGTACTGATAAGTTGTAAGCTATATTGACAAGGACTCTTTTTTTTAATTTTATTATGTTATGTTAATTACCATCATTAGTTTTTGATGCAGTGTTCCATGATCCATTGTTTGCGTATAACACCCAGTGCTCCATGCAGAATGTGCCCTCTTAAATACCCACCACCTGGCTAACCCAACCCCCTACCTCCTCCCCTCTAGAACCCTCAGTTAGTTTCTCAGAGTCCATAGTCAAGGACTCTTTTACTTTAGATTTTTAAGTCCTCACCTTTCTAGAGTAAGTCACACACTTATGTTAATTCCTATAGAATGTGGCAACTAAAACCTCTGTTAAAATAACAATAATAATAGGGGCCCCTGGGTGGCTCAGTCGTTAAGCGTCTGCCTTCGGCGCAGGTCATGATCCCAGGGTCCTGGGATCAAGCGCCGCATCAGGCTCCCTGCTCAGCGGGAAGCCTGCTCCTCCCACTGCCGGCTGCTCTCCCTGCTTGTGCTCACACTTTCGTGCTCTCTCTCTCTGACAAATAAGTAAATAAAATCTTAAAAAAAAAATAGTCTCTCCACTAAGGAGGTTTTGTCAACAGTCGTACTAGGAAAAGCAAAAATATATCACCTTCACATTCCAGCTAAATTGGGGAATCATCTCCTAGCTTTGGTGAATGCTACTCTCCTCTCTGCCCAAAAGGCTTTTCACACCTCCCTCCTCTAACTGGTTAGTTCTTAACTATGTTTAAGTGCTCAATGTCACCTTTGCCCTTGTCTGTGACCCATGGCACTCTGTGCCCACCCCAACATCGTAACCCACTGAATGCCAACACACTACAGCAAAATTACTTGTCCATCCTCCCCTCTAGACTATATTCTCTTTGGCGACAGTGACTTTTATTTATTGTTTTCTCCCCGTGCCCAAGAAACAATAGGAAAGGAGGGAGGGGGAGCCTGGGGAAGGGAAGAGGGGAGAAGGGTTAATTAACTAATGATGGGGTAAAACAGAAAGAAGAGTGGCAGAAAGAAGCAGAGAGGAGAGGGGAAACTAGAAAGCGGGGAGGGGGAGAGGAAAAGGGGAAGGGAAGAGGCTTTTTCAAACACTGCCCTCCCCTGTCCCTTCAAAGGAAGGCCCAGACCCAATTAAGAACTCCTGCCAGAGCAAGTCACTGTTATTCATATTAAGGAAAAGAACAGTGAGAGCCACTCTGTAAAAACAATAAAATACCAAGAGACTTGAAGATTATGAAATTCAATCCTGTGTGTTAACTTTGTAAATTTACTAATTTACATGATTACCATGAAAAAATTCATTTTTCCTTTAATTTAATTTTTAAAGGTTTACTGCACTCCTAAATGTGCATTTTTAAAAATTTTCTGAAAAAAAAAATAAAGATCCTGTCACCTGCAAAACAAAAAAAAACTCTGGAATAAAATTTCTTTCCAAAAGAATTTAAAATATGATTTAATATAGAAATATCACTTTAACATATGCATTTTAATTTGATAGTTAACTTTTTATAAATATAACAAAAAACTAAATGAAAGACACTTAAAGATGATGACACACTACAGAACATTTTACTTCACTGAATGAAAGGAAATTTTATAGAGCTTATCAAAATAAGGGGACTGAAATTCACTGCTATGCATTATATTTATTTGAGATAAAGTTGATCACCATTATTCTTTATATGCAGCACAAAAACATAAATTCCTTCCCCATATGAGTTCCATAACAACATCCAGATTCAACTCTTTACTAGAATATAATGTTAGACATTTTAACTTTTATAATATTTTTCACTTTTAGTTTAACCTCTTACCCTAAATGCAGGATTTGCTCCGTGCTCCAATAAGCATCTCACAGTACTTGCACACAAGTTATAAGCAGCAATATGCAGAGCTGTTCCAAAATTAAAGTCACTGCAAGTGGCATCTACATCTGCAATTAAACACCGCAAGTATATTAGCTAAGAATTTAAATTTAGCTATAATATAAAAGGAGACAGGTAGGATTTTTTTTTTCCTGGTTGGGGGTGGGGAGGGAGAACTTTATTAAGCCATTTTTGAGACTTAAATCCAGCCACTAGAAGCATCATTTCATGATGGAACCAAATCTTCATACTACAATCTGGTTAACCAATTATTTTCTCAGTACCATAAAACTTCGTTATAACATGGACTGGTATTATCATAGATTTTCCAACTATCACAAACTAAATTATATAAACTATATTTAAAAGAAATTAATGGCAATAATTATCATTTGTAAAAGTAATGATCTTAACACAATCTCTCATTAATGTCTTGCATATATGTCGTGACAGCTACAATGAGATATTAGGTTTAGGTCAGGAACCAGCCCATGGGCAAACACAATTCACCACCCATTTTTATAAATAAAGTTTTACCAGAACAAGCCACAAATACTTATCTACATATTCTCCATGGCTAGCTTCCTGCCATAACTGCAATATCAAGTAGCTGCAGTGGTCCACAAAGCCTACAGTATTTCCTATCTGGTCCCTCACATAAAATGTAGTAGGTAAAACAATGTAGAATTTTCAAATAGGGAATAAGTTAAAGACTAATTAAACATATAAATGCTTACAAATCATATTCATTCATAATACTTTATTTAACAAATGAATTTGGACTTCATGGTAGGAAAAAAGAATCTTGCAATTCTAAGGATATTGTAATTAACTTTCAATAAATCACCATGATGCTATACTTAGACACAAGAAATCTTCCAGATTTGGGAATCCCATTTTGCATGTTTTCTGTAACACGGGTTTAATACATTTGGTTCTACTAATCCTATCTTAATCTAAACCACACCGCCCCACGTCCTACCTACAATTGCGAACAACTAAGACATGCTCAGGACAAACTTTCCTGAGTTATTAAAGACACTGTACTATCAAAAGAGGCTTTCTTCCTAACATCAATCAAAAATTAAAAGGTAAAAGTTACAGATAAAATGGACAACTATACAAAGCAGAGTGAGAAACAGTCTGGGAAATTTAGCTACTGAATCTCTAAAACAAGTCTTCTATGAATGGGGAAAACACCGTACACTGCTCACCTTTAACTTAGGGTAATACTATTGCATTTGCTCTCTTATTTTTCTCAATAGAAAACTGACCCACTGAGAGGACCAGAGAGAAAGTCAAAATACCAGCACTGTAATATAGACAGTCTGATATTCAATTTTAGGATATCACTATCAAAATAGGAAGGGGGAAAAAAAAACACCTGAATTTGTATCCTTCTTTAATCAGAGAATTTCAGAACCAAACGCCATCTAAAATACTCTTTATGATTTCAATGCTTAGCACTGAAAGCTTTATTGTTCTACTTCTGGCTACTCAAGACAAAAGAATTATATAGCACATAGATTCAATTACACTTTATAAAATCCACGTTATACTGGGGAATTTGCAGAGGTATAAAAACCCAGAGAACACTATTTCACTTTGTATCTCTTTGTACTAAGCCTTTTGTTTAACAACAGCAGTTAATCTTCAATAAAGGAATATTAAACTATTCCTGAAAAAAAAATGGGATAAGAGGTCATACAGAACAAGATGGATTACAAGCAGAAATCTCTTTGAATTTTAATTTTTATGCCACTAATAAAGTGTTCAACTAATAACATCTACTGGTGAACTTATAGTACTTGCCTTTTGGTTTAGATGTCTTCAAAATCACTTTTATAAGCTCAGGGACATCAAAATAAGCAGCATAATGCAAAGCATTCATATTTGTCCAGCGACTCCGTAAACTAACATCTGCTCCCAGATCAATAAGCTGAATTGCAAATTTTACAGCTGTATCAACATCACCTAAAGAAAGTATTCTAAATTATTTTCCTTCAGTACAACCTGAAGTTCCACTGGATGGTTATCTACTAACTTATTTAAAAAGCCAAAGCAAATAGCATATTGAATCTACACATACACCTCAAAAATTTCACTTACAAGGAATTTGTTCTAAAAAACAATCATACTCAGAGATATGGATAAACACTTAGTTGTAAAGATGTTCATCACAGCACTTTTTATTATGAATAAAATTTTGAAACTAAACTACTTTATAAATAAATAAACAAACTATTCTATTCTAAAAGTACAATAATATGATATTGGTTAAATAAATCATAAGTCATCTACATACTAGGATACTATAAAGTCATTAAAAGCAATGCCCTAGACCAGTGCTACTCAGCGTGTTCTGTGGACCACTACCAGTCCCAAACTCATTTCTCTGTCCTTTTGCTAACCCTTTTCTTTTTCCCAATGCAATAATTTCTTCAGAATATATTAATTGAAATGTAATTTTATGCCTTTTGAAAAACTGGGCTTGTATTTTATGTCTTTATTTCATTTTTCTATTATAATTTCATTTGGTTTTTTTTTTTTTACAATCAGTCCATGATGGATTATAGAAAAAAAAGTCCTTCACCATCAACAGCTTAAGAGGCATATATCAGACTACTGAAACAGGGAGAGATATTCACAGTATATAGTTAAGTAACAGAGGCAGGTTTATACAATGGTAAAGCACAGAACGCCAATCTGGGAAAATATGCATATATGTTATGTATACAGGAATACTCCTTAGGCCTAAAGACTGGGGTCTGTGAGGATCGGGATGCTTGGAAAACAGCTTAGATTGTCTAACTTGCTGTAAACTCTCAGGAATGTTCTAGGGTGCTATCAGTTACTCTCATCTAGTGAGAATGCACCTATGAAGCCTGCTCTAGAAAAGTTGGGAGGTATCAGGAGACTATAAAGACCCCCACCCCTGAGAAAAGGTGGGGGGAGGGAACAAGGTTTTTGGGAGGACCCAACTGAATGCTTGCCTGTTCAGGGGACATTATTATCATCAGCTAGGTGCCCTCCCAGGGACTATGGGGGCATAACATAGCTTATACAAACACAAATACAGATGTCTTAAGCCACCAGCAGATTTGCCACACACTTACCAATACCATGAGCTCCAGATTTGCAAGTGTAATGTAAAAGAGTCATATCTGTCAATCCATCTCTGTCATTCACATTGCAGCCTCTCTTAAGAATCTGAAGAAACCAAGGAAGATATGACAACATGATGACCGAAAACTGATTTCAAACCCACGCTGAGAACCAAGTTAGTCCATTCTATCAGAATTAGTTCTCAATAAAATGAGTAGCTAGAACTGGCTTCTCTTAAAGATAAATTTTAAATTCTGCATCCAATAGCAATAATGAAAATAATTTGTCACCAGACTGAAGGAAATTCTTAAAAGACTATTCCAAGGTAATCTGGCACTCCAAATATGTCCCTTAGCCTCTCAAAGGATAAGCAGAATTTTCTTTCTAATGGGTATAATGGTATTTGAAAAAATATATAAGCTCTCTCTTAACCACATGACAATATGCAGGTCAAAAAACCCAGTTATTCTTTCTTCCCTCCTTCAAAAAATCAAATATTTTTGAAAACTATATTTAAGCCTACATCTTTACCAGACCACCCAAAAGTATGGATAAAACATGCTGGTAATCAATTTTCCTCATGAAATGTATTTTTTAAAGTCTACAAAATTAATGTGTACAAAGAAAGAAGTATGGAAAATGCCACTGTCACCGAGTCTCTAACCTCAGAACTCCAGGTGTAAGCAAGTGAGGAGCATGAGGGAACAACGGAAAGAATGTACAATACTAACTCAACTGCCCCATGCAAAGCCTGGAGATACAAAGAACAAACATCAGAATCTTTAAAAGGTTTTTCATTTATCACCACCTTTCCATTCAGATGGTGGGGTTTGCTGGGGCCGGGGGGGGGGGCATCTATACAATTAACAATCCTAACAATGCAAAATGTAAAATGGAAGAATTCCTTACCTCATTTCCAATAATGTCAATGTTTTGCTGGACCTGAGGAACCCACTGTCTTAAAATGGCAAATAATTCTGATACAGAAGTTTTAGGATCAAAGAGAATTTCCTGGCATGATGTATCATTAGGATCAAAGAAAGAAAACTCTGTTTGAAATTAAAAAAAAAAAAGGTGTAAATTAAACTTATTAAAAGTGCCAAATAAATATATTGAAAATAATAAACAATAAGACCAGGGCTCAAATGATACAGATATTTTTAGATGCTAAGAGAAGTAGGTTTACATTAAACAATTTTCATAACCCAAGAGAGCCAAAAAGTATGTGGCATTCCTGAATTGTGGGAATGAGGTTTCTGTGCACCATATCACATTTTATTACAGACAGAACAAAATATGTGAGCGCACCCATCTCAAACCTTGAACTTTCCAACAACTACTTCTAAGGCACAGAAAATCTGTCAGATTTTATCAATTTTTTCAGCTCTCACAACATAAATATATCATGAACAGTAGATTCACATCTATAATTAAAACACACATAAAAGGGGGAAAATGCCAAAATATCAACTGGTGTGCAATTTTATATATTCTTTTTACTTCCCTGTATTTACCTAATTTTCTATGAGAGACAGGCATTACTCTCTACCCACTAAAGAGCCATGAGAACTGCCACGCCAACAATAAGGGACCAGTATCTGGCGATGCAGAAGTGAAACCTTGGACCAGAGTGACTGGGTGATTTGGGAATATGTATTAGTAAAAACATGGAACACTAGCAAAATTGAATGTGATCTAAATATCTCTTAAAATTTCTCTAAGATTCATGGAAAACTTTGGTCAGCCTATGGCTAGAGAAGAGAATGGAAGAAAATCAGATTGTACTATCTCAAACAATCCCACAAAAGGAGGGGGGGCAAGGAATCTAAAAAACCAGAAGCATCTAAGGAAAGCATTAGAGAACCAACATTTGCTGAGTACTTACAACTTACCAAACATCTTACAAGTCCTCACAAACACCCTACTTGGGACGTACTATTATTCTCATTTTGCAGGTAAAGAAACCAAAGCTCAGACTAAATAATACTTGCTCCAAGTCACACAGCTAGTAAGTAAGGCACATCTGGGGTAGAAAACCAGATCTGTATCCAAAGTCTATCCTCCTTCCTCTATTGTGCTGCCTCTGTAAAAGAATTCACTATTGAAGTCAGCTTTCAACAGCATACGTGAGTAGCAGGATTCATGGTTTTTTTAATGCCCTTTGCATTTTTACATATTTTCCAAAATTATACTATGTACACATAATTCATATTTTCAGAATCAGGATAACTAAAAGGTGAGTGGGAAAGCACAAAACCAACGATGTGTATAAAAGGAGAGCAGCAGTCCATTAGAAGAGAATCAGAAAAACTAAAACTAGAATGAGATAGTATCTAAAATCTTAGACAACAGAATGGCCCTCTAGGTTCAGAAAGGAAGACTCAGAAAAGAACTGGTATCCAACGGAGAGAAGCACCTTGCATGGTTTCTTGAACATAGATTTGGGTAAATTTCTTATAAGTAGCAGTTGACTAGATAGGGTGGGGGTGTCTAACTGATCATTCAATAAATATTTATGGATCCGTCCTTTTTTTAAGCACTGGGCATTGATAGTGGAGGAATTTCTAAATATATACCTAGACACTCTTCTGCATGTGTACACAGGAGACACGTTCAAGAATTCTAACATTAATTATAATGGCAAAACAGCTGGGCTGAAACATTTCTCTATAAAGAAACGGACAGAATTGGCATATTCTATTTTTTGCTTTTTAACAACTAAAGAAATGAATTAGATATCTAAATCATAAGTTGATAAGGCTAGGTCTCAAAAAACATACTGATTGATAAATTATGCTGCAGAATAATATGCAGTTTCTATCATTTACATAAAACCACAAATACACAAAACAATACTACATATCATTTAAATATGCTCATTCATACAGTAAATATATAATAATGTGGTCTGGAATATTCACACTAAATATCAGATAATGGTTGCCTCTGGAGAGCAACGGGAACAGAACCAAAAGAAAACAGAAGGAATTTCAACTTTAAGGTTTTCTTGTAACCAAAAAACAAGAGCTAAAGGGAAAATGACAAAATGCTAACATTTATTCTTTCTGATGGTAGATATGTGTGATCATATATGTTTGCTACTACTATATTTTGTGCATTTTTATATGATTTCCTATTTTAAAAAAACGAAAAACAATGGGAAAAGCATCCCATACACAATATCAATAAAAGTAACAAACATGCCAAAGAATGTGTGAGGCTTATTTATAGGAAACTGGAAGAGGTGAGTGACTTAAATGGAGCGAGATACATCATGTCGCAGAACTAAAAAATATCTAAAGCCGCCAATTTTACCAAAAATAATTATTTAAAATAGTTTCAATTCTAATCAAAAAATCTCAGCAGGATTTATTTGTGAGAGGAGATACAGAATTACTCTACGGTTCATCAGTAGCAGAGTGTCTCAAACGTTAAGGTTAACGTAGATAGAAATCACCTAGGGATCTTGTTACAATGTTAATTTTGAGCCAGTAAATCTCAGGTGGGGCCTGGAACTGAGCTGCTGCTGCTTCTTTTTTTTTTTTTTTTTTTTAAGATTTTATTTATTTGAAAGAGAGTGAGAGTGAAAGAGATCACAGAGGCAGAGGGAGAAGCAGGCTCCATGCTGAGCAAGGAGTCCAATGTGGGGGATGATCCCAGGACCCTGAGATCATGACCTGAGCCAAAGTCAGACACTTAACTGACTGGGCCACCCAGGAGCCCTAGAATTGAGTTTCTAACAGGCTCCCAGTGATGCCAATGCTACCAGACTAAGGATCACACTTTAAGTAGCAAAGATCTAGAAAGTAAATATAAGATAAATAAGAACACTTGAACTAAAAACAAAAACAATGATCTGAGTAGGGAGAGGGGGCAGTAGCCCAATAAATAATAAAGCATATAACAAGGCTTCAGTAATTATATACTGAGGTGATGGCAAACAGCAGACAGCTCATTTAAATAATAATGACAATATGTTACACTTACTAAGTACTTAATAGATCCCAGGGACTGTTCTATGTACTTTATTGCCTAGTTTAATCCTCATAATGACCATATGAGGTCGGTACTGTTATTGTTCTCATTTTATCAAAGAGGAAATAGAGGGAACAGAGAAGGGACAGAGAAAATAAATAATTTTCTTAAAATCACGCAACTGGTAAGTGGTTGAGCCAGGATTAAAAGCCAGACTGATCTGTAATCTTAATCTCGACGCTATACTACATATTAACAAATCTAACTAAATCTAAAGTTTAAGCTTCTATACGGGGGGGGGGAAGCTTTAATAAAAAGAAAGCAGGGGGTGTTGGGGAGGAACTGTCCCACTTCATGTCAGGATGGAGTAATGAGGACCAGATTCACCCTTCCACCTGCAACAAAAAAAGACAAAGGAAATAGATGAAATGCAGTTTTCAAGGACACTGAACATCAAGGCAATGAAAGACAGTGATCATAACAGGATACAAATAAGGTGGGTCTTACAATTGCCTCAGGTATCTGCCTTGACAGTTTCCAGGTCTCAGTGCAGAGAGAGGGAAACCAAGAGAAGCACAGAAGACTCCCTGAGTTGAGGAGACAACACTGAGAGCCAAGGAAATCCAGGGAGCTAGAGTTCACAGGAAAGAGTATCAGAGAGGAAAGAGATACACAGCAAGAGAATCCCAAAGATCTATGAAGGGTCTTCTTGAGTATTTTACATATGCTTGTGAGGAAAACCTGAGGTAAGAGAAAGAACCATCGTAAAGGATTAAAAAGATTAGAGTCCAGGGCTTGTAAAGGGCCTAAAATAGTAGCTGTTCAGATGAATGGATAAAGAAGATGTGGCATGCATACACACACACACACACACACACACACACACACACACACACACACACACACACACAATATGGACTATTACTCAGCCATGAAAAAGAATGAAATCTTGCCATTTGCAATGACATGGATGGAACTAGATGGTATTATGCTAAGTGAATTAAGTCATATCATATGATTTCACTCATATGTACAATTTAATAAACAAAATAGATGAACATAGGGGAAGGGAAGGAAAAACAAGACAAAAACAGAGAGGGCGGGGTGCCTGGGTGGCTCAGTCGTTAAGCATCTGCCTTCGGCTCAGGTCATGATCCCAGGGTCCTGGGATCGAGCCCCACGTTGGGCTCCCTGCTCTGTTGAAAGCCTGCTTCTCCCTCTCCCACTCCCCCTGCTTGTGTTCCTGCTCTCGCTATCTCTCTGTCAAATAAATAAATAAAATCTTTAAAAACAAACAAACAAAAAAAACCAAACAAAACAAAAAAACAGAGAGGGAGACAAACCATAAGAGAGACTCTTAACTACAGGAAACAAACTGAGGGTTGCTGGAGGGGAGATGAGTGGAAGGATGGGGTTACTGGTGATGGGCTTTAAGGAGGGCACCTGATGGAATGAACAATGGGTGTTTATATGCAAGTGAGTAATATGCATTCTGTGTAAATCACTAAATTCTACCTCTGAAACTAATAATACACTACATGTTAATTTAATTAAATTTAAATTAAAAATAAATAAATAAAATAAAAAAGAAATAAAATAGTGCCCGTTCCCACTGAAAAGACTAGGAAAAAAATTCACAGGGCACTGGGTAGAAAACTGAATAGTGAGGAATAATTAGCCCCAGATTAGCACGGCTCCAGAACTACCTAATAAATCATAAAACAAGACCTGAAAGGGCCAAACTATTTCCAAGGAACTTAACTGCATCCCACCACAAAATTCAAGAATACTTACAGGAATAGAAAAATATCCAGCACCCAACAGGTAAATTCACAATGTCTGGCATCCAATCACAGATTGCCAGGCATGCAAATAAAGGGGAAAACATGACCCATAATCAGGGATAATCAATTGAAACAGACCCAGAGTTGACATAAAATTATAATTAACAGAAAAGAACATTAAAACACCCATTATAACTGTATTTCAAATGTTCAAAAGGTTAAGTAGAGACATGGATGATATGAAAAAGAACCAAATTGAACTTGAGAGATGAAAACAACAGCTGCAATGAAAACTACACTGGATGAGATCATCAGCTGATCAGACATCGCAAACGAAAAGATTAATGATCTTGACGACACAGCAACAGAAACTATCCAAAATAAAACACAAAAAGAATTTTTTAAATATGAAGAAAGCATCAGCAAGCTGTGGGACAACTTCTAGGAACTGGAGTGTCTGAAAGGGCCAAGGGGCAGAAAAAAATATTTGAAGATATAATGATCTCCCAAACTCGATGAAAACTGAAACCAACAGGTCCAAGAAGCTTCACAGACCCCACACAGAAGAACATAAAGAAAATTACACCAAGACACATCATAGGAAAATTGCTCAAAACCAGTGATAAAGAGAAAATCTTAAAAGCAGCTGGGGTGGGGAGGCGGGGGGAGAGGCATTACATTCAGGGCAACAAGCACAGCATTTTTCCTATCAGAAACAATGCAAGTAAAAAGACAATGGAGCAACATCTTTAAGCACTGAAAGAGAAAAACTATTAACCTAGAATTCTATACTCAGCAAACCTATTTCTCAAAAGAGAAGGCAACATAAAGATGTTCCTAGACATCTAAAAGCTGTAGGCATTCCTCACCAGCAAATCTGCACCACATGAAATGTTCAAGGAAGCCCTTTGGGCAGAAGGAAAATGGTATTGACTGGACATCTAGACCTGCACAACAGAATAAAGAACACTGGAAATGGTAACTACTTGGGCAAATAAGATATGCTACTATTACTTAAATCCCTTTAAGAGGTAACTCACTCTTTAAGGAAAAATAATAATGCATCGTGGGGTTTATAATATATGTGATATGCATTCTGCGTAAACTGGATTCCAAAAATCTTCATATTGCCTTGCAGGGTAACCACCTGGAGAATCAACACTGACCTGCATGTCTAAACTCTGGTTTGTGCAGTTGGTTTTTCTTTGTTTCTTTTTTTAATCTCATTCTCAGTCTCACATTCAATGGCTCTCATTACACTCCGCATAAAATATAAATTCCTTACCAAGGCCTAAATGATCCCGCGTGATCTGCCCCCTGCCTTTCTCTCCAACATCCTTTCCTGTCGTTCTGCCCCTCAACCACTTTGCTTCTCAACCACAACGGCCTTCCTTTAATTCTTAGGATGTACCAAAGTTTTTTCCCCAACTCTGTGCCTTTAACTTCCTATACTTCTGCCTGGAATACTTCTCTCCAGGCTCTTCTTGTGACCAGCTTCTTCTGACTCCGGATGACCACCCCATCTACAAGAGACACTCTGCACCATTATCCTCTGTCACAGCACCCTGTTTCTTTTCTCCACATATTTGTTTTGTTTATTAATTTGTTTATTGTCTTTCCCCATTAGAATGTCTATCTCAGTCACTGTGCTATCCCCAGCAACTAGGACAGTATCAGCACATAACAGGCCCTCAATAAATAATAAATACAGGATGCCACTTTTCAAGGGGACACTGACTACACTGTACAAAGAAAGAAACAACTAGAATGAAAAGGGTCTAGAAATCCTGACGCTGAGGGACTGATGAAGGAACCAGAAACATGTAGCCTAAGGAACTACATTAAATAAAAATATTCAAATTATCTCCAAATATTTGAAGGCTATCATATAAAGAAGTATGTTCCACACATCAAAAACTGGTATCGGTTGGCCAAAGTTTCAAGGAGACATATTTTGAGTCTATATACAAAAACAACTTTATCACAACTAAAACTTTTTAACCATGAAATGGACTGTTTCACTAGCTTCCCACTACTGAAGTTATCCAAATGGCTGAGTGGTTATTCATCAGAGATCCTGAAAATAGAACTTCTATACTAAGAAGTGAGTAGGGAAAGTTGACCTACAGGTCCATTCAGATTCTAAGAATGTATAATTCTAAGCATATAGGCAATGTTTAATTTCAGTCATACAAAGGGGTCAACGGCCATTATCACCTTACATTCAATGTATTTATTCAACAAACACTGACTGAGCAACTAATCAACAAATCACTAGCCCTACATTAGCCCTAAGAAGATAAACAAAAACAAAGCATGGTTGTTACTCCATCCCAAAGAGCTATAGCCTAGGAAAGGAAATAAGACAATTACGACTCAGGATAGAATGAAGTAAGTGCCATAAGCGAGGCACAAAGTGCTTTAGTTAAGGTTTTTCCTGCATAATTGATTTTGTTATATCTGAAAATAAACCCAGTCCACGTTTTATAAAAGCTGCAAATAACTCCCAGGATCCAAGCACAGGTTTTATGGAATATTTCTGATCACTGCAAGGCAAGCTGCTCTAGATTCTGAACTTGGAGGTGAGTAATTATTAGAATGGATATGACTAAAGAGATAAATTCCCCACCTAACAATTTCATATCTACTAATATTTAAAAGTTGCATTTCTGAAGAAAAAATAACAAATAAAAAAAAAGAAATTGCATGATCTCTGTCTCCAAAGACAATTTGAAATGATGACCCAATACTTTACTTGAAAAATTCTAACTAAACTAGAAATGTAATAAATCTATTAAATTTATCTCCTGGTTTTCTTTTATTCCTTTAGCAACAATCTGATAATATATAGTTCTGGAGAAATAAGCCTAAATAGGTAAAAACTAGAATAGCTATAAATTTACATTTTACAAAGGAGATTTAAGTGAACCGATTTAAATATGAACCAATCCCACTTCACATTCCAGGGCAACGCCTCACACTCTCTACCTAAGTACATGGCTTTTTTTTTTTAAGTTTTACTATATTTGTGTACACATTATAATTACAACGGAAGACTAGTGAGAGAAGATCCCAATTCGGCTTGCTTATGTACTCAAACACATAACTTGTTATATTATCCCCCAAATTTGGATCGTTTCAGTAGTGACTATTTGGTAAATTAGATCCTAGCACTTCAGAGAGAGCAAGGCCCTTAGAGATGGCTAGCTCATAATATTTTGTTTTGTCTTAATACATGGCTTTTTAAGCAAGTCAGTACATTTAACCAAAATAAATACATCAATAGCACAAGAATGCTAGATGTCTAAGCACCACTGCATTCTAAAAATAAGATCCTCTAAATCCATCACGGTGCTTAAAATGAACATTTTTACATAATAAAAATGCTGACAGCAAAATAAAGCATTCATGGCTTAAGAGGCAGAAGAAAAGCAATAAGCAATTGTATTTTTGAAAAAGGAAAACTAGCAATTTTATGGAAACCATGCCAAAGAGTTTTAGGAAAAATTATGAATGCAAAAAGGGCACAAGACAGAAGTCAAGTCTCCAGGCCATTATCAGCTACTCGACGTACCGCAGTCCGAAGGCATTGGTGCCGCAGAAATGGAAAAAACAACTGGTGTCTCAGAACCTGGAAATAAAAACGGGTATCTTCCAATCAAACAATTTCCTTCTACTGGAAAATCTGGAAGGTCCTCTATGGTCATCTTCTAGAAAGGCACCTTTAATGAGAGGGAGAAGAAAGCATATCTATTATATTTGTATGCAACTTAGAATTATGGCCTTCAATCACAATAAAAAAACCTATTTTCTTTTAATATATAACCTACTGACATTTTTTTAAAGATTTTATTTATTTATTCATGAAAGACAGAGAGAGAGAGAGGCAGAGGGAGAAGCAGGCTCCCAAGGAGCAGGGAGCCCAACACGGGACTCGATCCCAGGACCCTGGGATCACGACCTGAGCCAAAGGCAGACGCTTAACCATCTGAGCCACCCAGACGCCCTGCTGACATTTTTTTTAAGGTTTTATGTTATAAAGTAATTTCTACACCCAACATGGGACTCAGACTTACAACCCCGAGATCAACTGTTGCATGTTCCTCCGACTGAGCCAGCCAGGCACCCCAACCCACTGACATTGTAAACTTCAACCTTCAAGAATCTCTTTTAGAAAGGAAGATGAAAATAAAACTTCCTTTTAGCAAACTGTTGTTGAAGAATATATGTTGCTTCATAAGTCTCTTACAGACATGTAGTCTTTTTAGACAAAGCCCGGGAGTAATAAAAAGCTATGTATTTCCCAATAATAGGTGAAAATATTTTAAAATGCTGAGTTAATCTAAATGGGTGATCTTCTCTTTACTCAAGTAACAAAGGGACATAATATCCCTTAGAGATATATCTCTATCTATCATAGGATCTGACACAGGTTACATTATCTATCATCCAGTAATAGCTCATGTCATATGCTCATCACATGAAAATCATATACTTTAGAATGTTGTTATTTTCTGAAATCCCAGAACACTTTACTGAAAATCAATCACATCACTTACACAAATATGGATCTAAGAGCTTACCAGCATCGTTCACTTCTTATCAACATACAAGACCTATTCAGTCTATCCTAGCAGAAGTTGGAAGGCCATGCCTTGTAAACCACGTCACTTATATTACCTCTTTTTCCCAGAAAACATGAGAGCTTAGAATAAATGTGCTATAAACTGGACTGCTGCTGCAGCCTAGCTCGTTTGGCAATGGCATAGAAGGCAGAGAAAATGTTAGTAAAACTGAACTATAAAGGTAAAAAACATCCAGTTTCTTTTGTATCAAATCTTTAAAGTCTGAAATACTATGAATCTATTTTTAAATATAAGCAAAAAACTACATTAAAAAACTAAATAAAAATGATTTTTGACCATTTTAGAAAGAATAAATCAAGATAGTAAATTGATAGCTTACTCTACCAGGTCACGGTAGAGTAAGGATATTACTCAATGTGTGTTCTATTATACTTCGTTAACCAGTCCTATATCTAACTTACCCATCTTTACTCCACCATCACCATCCTGCTCCAAAGAAACAGTAACCCCTCTGAGCTAACTGGTTCCTTTCCAACTTGATTCATATGTTTTCTGAAGACTAACAGGAACTGGTAAAGAGTAAGGTGATTTCTTTTTTTCTCATAAAGTGCATGCTTATATGGATGTGTGGATATTCTATATTAAAGAACCTAATCCAGTGTTAACTATGTTAAAGGTATTCAAGTTCTCTTGGATGCTAAAGTTACTTGCCACCCAATACTTTGAATCATTCTGACAGTAACTCTGCCACATAAACAGGAAAATAACAAGGAACTGGTATCACACAGCAAGGTGATCTTCCTCAAATACTTCAATTCCAAAAAGTCACACACACCCTAGAGTTTCTCATCCAAAAATGTTTTTTGAAAGTGATCCTGAGACCACCTGTCATTTCCTTGCAGGATTTGGAGATCCTTAAAGAACTGTACCTTATACAACTATCACCTACCACAGAAGCTAGATTAGTGTCTTACACATATTTTTAATTCAAATCCTAGATTCACGGTGGAAAGATGATTTATTTAACAAGATGTAATAAACGCTGTCATTTCACATGCTAGATACTTCAAGCCCAGAGAAGCTACAATATTACTTGATCAATGTACTGAACATTCTTTGTATTTTCTGTCTTCATTGCATTTTTCCCTAGTCCCATTTCCTTTCCTTTATGAAAAACTCAACATTCTACCTTTTGCCCCATTTAAGAAAACTGCACACCTCTAAAAACTGGTCAAGTTTTAGAATCCTTCCTAAAAGCAATCTCTGGATCTGAAGATCTATGACACCTGGGATCTTGATCAAACTTGGTCAAAGTAGAATCAAATTCTCCAAATTTTTGATTTATGCAGGAATCCCATCCTACACCATTACCCCAAATCAGCTCTGAGAAAATGCAACTTGTTTTAAAAGTTGTTTTTTTTTAAGATTTTATTTATTTATTTGACAGAGAGAGACACAGAGGGAGAGGGAACACAAGAAGGGGGAGTGGGAGAGGGAGAAGCAGGCTTCCCACGGAGCAGGGAGCCCGATGTGGGGCTCAATCCCAGGACCCTGGGATCATGACGCAAGCCAAAGGCAGACGCTTAACGACTGAGCCACCCAGGCACCCCAGAAAATGCCACTTGTAACATGGCTCTAGTATCTAATGATTTTTCAAGGATTTCCTAGCCATACCCTAACACAGAATGGTGGTGAGTAGAGATGCCCACTAACTTCTTCAAAGTGGTTCAGGGCTGGTAGGCCTCACTATGGAACCTTACTGAGGTCAAGAGACTCTCTTGGTTTTATTTGGAATATGGTTCAAGGGCAGCATCTTTGAGCTACTCAACTAACAGGACATCTAAGCTGTATCCACACAAGTTGGAATCATGAGGCTCTTCCATTCAATTTCATATTGTATCATGCCATGAGTCTTTATATTCATTAGACTCCCAGGGAACTATTATAACCAAAATAAGCATTTAAACCATATCTCTAAGTATCCTTTAAAAATTAAAAATAGGGGCGCCTGGGTGGCTCAGTCGGTTAAGGGTCTGCCTTCGGCTCAGGTCATGATCCCAGGGTCCTGGGATCAAGCCCCACATCTAGCTCCCTGCTTGGCGGGAAGTCTGCTTCTCCCTCTCCCATTCCCCTTGCTTGTGTTCCTGCTCTCGCTGTGTCTCTCTGTCAAATAAATAAAATCTTTTAAAAAATTAAAAATAGAATTACTATATGATCCAGTGATTCCACTACTAGATATTTAATCAAAGAAAATGAAAACACTAATCCAAAAAACTATATGCACCCTATGTTTACTGCAGCATTATGTACAATAGGCAAGATATGCAAACAACCCAAGGGTCCATCCACAGATGAGTGGATGAAGACGATGTGTGGGGTGTGTGTGTGTGTGCGTGCGTGTGTGCGTGTGCGTGCGTGCATGTGGAATATTACTCAGTCATAAAAAAGACTATCTTGCCATTTGCAACAATATGGATGCACCTGGAGGGCATAATGCTAAGTGAAGTCAGACAGAGAAAGACAAATACCATATGATTTCAACCATATGTGGAATTTAAGAAACAAAACAAAGGAACAAAAAAGGAAGGAAAGTAGGGAGGGAGGGCGGGCAGACTCTTAAATATAGAGAACAAACCAGTGATTGCTAGAGGGGAGGTAGGCGGGGGTGAGTGAAAAGGATAAAGAATATTAAGAATACACTTATGATGAGCACTGAGTAATATAGCAATTGTTGAGTCATTTTACTATATACCTAAAACTAATATAACACTACGTGTTAATTATACTTTAATAACAAAAAATTTTCTAATGTAACATCTCCAGTTACCCGCTTATTTGTTATGTACATGCATCTGTTCAATCACTAAACGAGTATTTACAGTATTTAATACTTAGTTGGCTCTGGGCCCTAGAGAGATTATAAAAGACACCTGCCCTCAAGAATTTCACTTAGTCACTCAACAAACATTTGCTGAGTGTTTCTAAGTCCTAGACTAGGTAGCAAAGGGAAAGAAAATAGGTATGCCCTTGTCCTCACATAGATTAGAGTCTTGTACAGGATTCCTATAAGAAAGCTGTAGGTACTATATAGTTGTAACAAGCGCTGGATTCAAGAGAACCAGTGGAAGCTTCCTGAAAGACTAAATTTATAGCTGCAGTGTCCAAACAGGTAGCTACTAGCTACATGTGGCTACTTACATTAAATTAAAAAATCAGTTCCTGCATTGCTCTAGCCCCATACAAGTACTCAAAAGCCACACGTGGCTAGTGGCTAACCTGTTGAAACAGTGCAGAAACACTTCCCTCCTTGCAGAAAGTTCTACTGAATATCACTGAAGTAAAACAGTGCTGCTCAAACTCCAGATGAGAAAATAATAAACAGCAAGAAACAAATAAAGGTTAACAAAGCAAGCCAACAGCATCACAGTTAATTATACATAATTAACAAGGGAACAGTAAGCCTAAAAGTAACCAGATATTTGTAGGGTTTTTTTTAAGATTTTATTTATTCATTTGAGACACAGATATATATATATATATATATATATATATATGGAGAAGGGGGAGGGAGAGAAAGAAAGAGAGAGAGAGAGAGAGAGAGAGGAAGCATGAGCAGGGGGAGAGGCAGAGGGAGAGGGAGAAGCAAGCTCCCCGCTGAGCCAGGAGCCCAATGCAGGGCTCAATCCCAGGACCCCGGGACCATGACCTGAGCCGAAGGCAGACACTCAACCATCTGAGCCACCCAGGCACCCCTATTTGCAGGTTTAAACAGAGAGAGTTGAGGGGCACCTGGGTGGCTCAGTCATTGAGCATCTGCCTTCAGCTCAGGTCATGATCTCAGGGTCCTGGGATCAAGCCCCGCATCAGGCTCCCTGCTCCACGGGAAGCCTGCTTCTCCCTCTCCCACTCCCCCTGCTTGTGTTCCCTCTCTCGCTGTGTCTGTCTCTGTCAAATAAATAAATAAAATCCTTAAAAAAATTAAAAAATAAACAGAGTTGATTCTATAACATAAAGATCACTAGTACATGTTTCAAAATTAGGGGCGTTATAAACAATAAAAGACACCATATAAATATCACTTTTTTAAAAAAAAAGGCCCTGCTGGTGGAAACTGTATCTGGTAAATCTGAAATATCTGAAATACTACAAATAATATACCACTTGCTAAATCGTCTATAAAATCTAAATAAAAATATTCATTCCATTTCGAGATCTAATCTTACAGCCCTGGTAGTCCATTATCAAACGAAAGCATTAAAAATGCATATTAATGTTAGCAAAGTAAGATAGAGCCGGGATGGTTCTGCATAATAAAAACACAGAAAGCTAGACTTCTGCCATTTTCAATTCCCTGCTTTTCGTCCATCGTTGCTACATGTCCCGCACCGCCTGATCATCTGCCATTTAGGCGACTTACTTTAAATTCTGCAGAAGATTCATAAATGTCAATGTGAAAATGAAGTAAAAGTATTTGGGGGATGTTTCCGAAGAGGGCGTTTCCTGGTTGAAATATTTCAAAGGCGCCGATTTTTACTACGATATTGCTACAATATGAACCACAGTCTAGCTGGGAACATAGACTAAGTTACTATCCCAGGAGAATATCATCCTCTGATACGTATCAAAACACTGTCTCAGAGTTTAAATCCAAACTGCCTCTTTAGTCTCTGGATGAATGAACAACCTGACATCTAAAAGAAAACTGACATTACAAACCCATCAATCTAATCTGCAAGGATGAGGTCTAAACCACGTCTCTGTTTAGGGCAGGTCTCGATGCAAGTGCTCCCTCCAACTTCCCTTCCCAATTCCCACGATTTAGAATTAAGGGATCTCAGGACAGCCAAAGACCGGAAGCAAAGTCATTTGGTTTCGCGTCGCATTCCCACTGGCAAAAGGTTTCTTAAACAATTTAGGAAGCCAAGGGAGGCACGAGAGATGTGAGGAGGCCCGCCGCAGGAAAAAGACGGAGGGCGGCGCAGCGCACGCAGCACCTCGGCGCGCGGGTGGCACTCCCAGGGCGCCCGGGCGGCCGCGGCCGCGGCCGCGGCGGCAGAGGCGGGGGGAGCCGCAACCAGACACCGCGCCGCACCTCCTCCGAAAGTTAAGGCGCCCGCCAGGAGCGGAGAGGAGAAACCCACCTCCCCGAAGGTGGGCCGCGCCGCCCCCGCCCCCGGCGCCGCCCCAGGGAGGCCTGCGGGAGCCCGCGACACCGGCGCCACTGGACGCGGCCACAGGGCTCCCCTCCGCGCCGCCCTCCCCGAGCAGCCAACCGCCCCTCGGGCCCCCGCGCCCCCGCCCTGCCGGCCCGGAGCTCCCCCCACCCCCGGCGCGCTCCCGCCCCACCTGCTCCTCGGGTCCTGTCGGGGCGGCCGGCTGCGAACGCGGAGGCGCGGAGGCAAGGCCGAGAGGCGCGCTCCTCCACCCGGCGCCCGTCTCCAGTGGCCCGCCGCGCAGCCTCCCGCCGCGCCGCTGCCCGACCTCGGCCGGCCCCTCCCGCCTGCCGCCTCCGCGCGCGCCGAGCCGGGCCCCACGCGGGGTCGGCGCGCGCGCAGTGCAGGCGCCCGGGCCGCGCGCAGGCCTCGGCCCCAGCCCCGCGCACGCGCCGGGACCCGGGGGAGGGGGCGGGGGGGGAAACGGAGGCGGGGAACGCGCCCCTGTGCTCGCGCGCCTCCTGCCTGCGCCCCGGCGGCCCCCCAGCCGACGCAAGGTTAGGCCTCCAGGTTAGCACTGTCTGGGGTTAAGCTTGCGTGGAGGTGGTGCTGCTGTGACATTTCCACCGCAGCTCGAGGGCGGTTCTCGGAGGAACCCCGCCGGGCCCAGGGCAGTGAGCGGGGGAAGCAGCCCTGGGCGCGCTTTTTCCTCCATTAAAGCCCTTAGCTAGCCCCTGGGGCTAGGAGCGCCCCCACCGACTTCACAAGGGCAGCGAGGGCATCTTACCTGTTTGGGGGCTCCCCTGTGTCTAACCCCGTGCATGGTCCAGAGTAGGTCCATCAGCCAATTACCTGTTTGCAGGTCTTACCGTAAAAAGCCTAGTCAATAGTATGCCCAGGTGGAATAATTACACGCAAAGGTGTCAGTGTAGACAGCGTAAACAGTAGTCATCCCAGAACTTTATTTCCCCTACTGCTTTGCTCGTTTCTTACCTTCTTCTCTCTTGGTCCCAGTCCCCATCCCCCAAGAGCCAGAAGGCGGTGAAACTGTGACAACTAACAGACAGAAATGCTGACATCCTGGTTCTCCATCATCCAGTGAAGGAAAGGTGTTACTTGACACTTAATGAGTCCCCTCAGTGAAGGAACTTAATGAGTCCATTGTTTCCCCATGACTGAGGTTTATAACACTGAATCACTAGTGTTACACCATAACAACTCTCTCTGAGGCCTTTTTGTTCTGGCTTTGCTATACAGATTACTACAATGTACTTCTGTGTTCACCAAGCATAGTGCCTAGGAATAGCAGATGTTGAATGAATAAATGTCTATGACTCTGCACGAGCAGAGGTAAGTGCTGGGGCACACCAGAGCATCTTTTCCTGTTAGAATCATCGATCCCAGGGATTAGAAAAGGCCCCCTTCCAGTTGCTCGAGTCTCCCTTATGACATCCTTCCACCAAATGGCCATAGTTGAATGCCTTCAGTAACCAGGAACTCATGGAACACTACATCAAAAACTAATGATGTATAAAATCCTAAAGGAGAACACAGGCCGCAACCTCTTCGACCTCAGCCGCAGCAACTTCTTCCTAGAAACATCGCCAAAGGCAAGGGAAGCAAGGGCAAAAATGAACTATTGGGATTTCATCAAGATAAAAAGCTTTTGCACAGCAAAAGAAACAGTCCACAAAACCAAAAGACAACCGACAGAATGGGAGAAAATATTTGCAAATGACATATCAGATAAAGGGCTAGTATCCAAAATCTATAAAGAACTTATCAAACTCAACACCCAAAGAACAAATAATCCAATCAAGAAATGGGCTGAAGACATGAACAGACATTTTTCCAAAGAAGACATCCAAATGGCCAACAGACACATGAAAAAGTGGTCAACATCGCTCGGCATCAGGGAAATCCAAATCAAAACCTCAGTGAGATACCACCTCACACCAGTCAGAATGGCTAGGATGAACAAGTCAGGAAACGGCAGATGTTGGCAGGGTTGTGGAGAAAGGGGAACCCTCCTACACTGTTGGTGGGAATGCAAGCTGGTGCAACCCCTCTGGAAAACAGTATGGAGGTTCCTCAGACAGTTGAAAATAGAGCTACCATACGATCCAGCAATTGCACTACTGGGTATTTACCACAAAGACACAAATGTAGGGATCCGAAGGGGTACGTGCACCCCAATGTTTATAGCAGCAATGTCCACAATAGCCAAACTGTGGAAAGAGCCAAGATGTCCATTGACAGATGAATGGATAAAGAAGAGGTGGTATATATACACAATGGAATATGATGCAGCCATCAAAAGGAATGAGATCTTGCCATTTGCAACGACGTGGATGAACTGGAGGGTGTTATGCTGAGTGAAATAAGTCAATCAGAGAAAGACATGTATCATATGACCTCACTGATATGAGGAATTCTTAATCTCAGGAAACAAACTGAGGGTTGCTGGAGTGGTGGGGGGTGGGAGGGATGGGGTGGCTGGGTGATAGACATTGGGGAGGGTATGTACTATGGTGAGCGCTGTGAATTGTGCAAGACTGTTGAGTCGCAGATCTGTACTTCTGCGACAGATAATGCAACATATGTTAAGAAAAAAGAAAAAGTAGAAAATAACAGGAGGGGAAGAATGAGGGGGAGTAAGTCAGAGGGGGAGACGAACCATGAGAGACGATGGACTCTGAAAAACAAACTGAGGGTTCTAGAGGGGAGGAGGGTGGGGGGATGGGTTAGCCTGGTGATGGGTATTCAAGGGGGCACGTTCTGCATGGAGCACTGGGTGTTATGCACAAACAATGAATCATGGAACACTTCATCAAAAACTAATGATGTAATATATGGTGATTAACATAACAATAAAAAATAAAAATTAAAAAAACTAATGATGTATGGTGATTAACATAACATAATAAAAAAATGTAAAAAAAAAAAAGTAACCAGGAACTCACTTCCTTTGAAAACAGCCATTTTATCATAGGTCAATCTTGTTGACAAGGTCTTCCTACCTTGAGCCAAATCCAGCTCCCTGCATCTCCTCCTTACTGGCTTTCTACCCTAGGGATTTCCAGATCATGTCTCACTCCAAGGTATCCAGGACAAGCATTCCCTATCCCTTAGGCTGCTCCTTATAAGACATGGTCAAGATCCCACTCACCAGCATGTTAAAGGACTCTTTACGATGCACCCCAGCTTGTCTAGAGCTCCTGAATGAACGGGAGTGTCCTGTTGCATGCAGAGAGGATAGAAACTCTGACCTCTTTCTCGGTCCTATGCTTCTATTAGCATAGCTCAAGATATCAAAAGAGTTGTTTGCAGCAGTCACATTACATTGTTATATTGGTTGGAACATACTGTCAACTGAAATCCATAGAACTTATGTAATATTTAAACACCATGACCATCCCACAGTCCCCGGTCAGCTGCCAGTTTCTTTGTCCCTGCAAGTTCAGCATCTTCATGCACTCTTAGGGATGATAATGTGACACAGAGGCTTCCTCCCTTTGGGGCTTCCACCTCCCTCGCCCTGATCTCATCTTACCCTGTTTTTGTCTGACCCCACCCACCTCTTTAACTGGTTAAAAGAAGAAAGGCGATCTGCCTTCAGTTGGCTTTCAGCAACTGTAAATGAGTCCTATGGTAAGTAAGCCACAAAAACTCAGAAAGATTTGTGTGTAACAGAAGTTTCCAGAGGTATACAATTCACTTTTATTGCTGATTTAAATTATCCCTCTGAGATACCACTATTATTAGGTGACAGGGTGTGGCTAGCTGTGTTGTTTTTAACTATAATGCAACTTTCTGTTCAAACCAGCCAGGTTACTGACTTTTTCTGCTACACCCACATACAAAACAGTTGAGAGGCAATTTCACAGGATACCAAGCCATTAGGGAGAGACTCTCCTACTCACTTGGTTGCCTTTGTCCAAAAAATTGAGTTTACACCATAAACCATCATCAAGGTAGTTTATGGGGTAATACTTCCTAGAACACCCCATGGGTCATACAAGTATGACCAGGTATTGCCTGTTTAACAAGAGTTGGACTGGGCAGTGATATGGGACCAGAACTTGGAACTTGAACCATCTACTGGGATGAGAAGGCACATGGGGATATGGTCCAGCTGCACCTAAGATGCAATTATGTCTAAGGCACAGCAAGGTTCCTGGACAACGAAGTATAAACCACAGTCCCAGGAGGTGATCAGCACCAGGCTGGAGAAGGGGCATTACTGACTGACTACTATATGGCCCTTACCAATGGGATTTTATTTGCCTTCACTTTACAAATGAAGAAGCAGACTCCAGGAGGTTGTGGAACTTGCTCAGTGTACCTTGGGGCAGAAAAAGATTCAAACCTAAGTCTATCTGATATAAAGTCCTGTGTTGATCCACTGTTTTGTATTACTTACACAGGGTGTCCTTTTGCGCATTCAGGACTCAGAAATGCTGTGTCAAACAGCATGGATCGTTCAGAAATTCAGGCAGAAAGTTAGAAAGTCAGCATCAACTACTAGAAATTTACCCCAAAGATACAAATGTAGTGATCTGAAGGGGCACCTGCACCCCAATGTTTATAGCAGCAATGTCCACAATAGCCAAACTATGGAAAGAGCCCAGATGTCCATCAGCAGATGAATGGATAAAGATGTGGTATATATATATACACACACACATACACACACACACAATGGAATATTAGCCATCAAAAAATGAAATCTTGCCATTTGCAATGACATAGATGAAACTAGAGGGTATTATGCTAAGTGAAATAAATCAATCAGAGAAAGAATTATATGATATCACTCATATGTGGAATTTAAGAAACAAAACAGAGGAGCATAGAGGAAGGAAGGGAAAAATAAAAGATGACGAAATCAGAGAGGGAGACAAACCAAAAGAGACTCTATTTTTTAAATTTTTATTTATTTGAAAGAGAGAGAGAGCATGAGCAGGGAGAGGGGCAGAGGGAGAGGGAGGAAGAGAAGCAGACTCCCCGCTGAGCAGGGAGCCCCACGCAGAGCTTAATCCCAGGACCCTGGGATCACGATCTGAGCCGAAGGCAGACGCTTAAGTGACTGAGCCTCCCAGGTGCCCCCCCCAAAAGAGACTCTTAACCATAGGAAACAAACTGAAGGTTGCTGGAGGGGAGCGGGGTAGGGGGATGGGCATTAAGGAGGGCACATGATGTAATGAACACTGGGTGTTACATACAGCTGATGAATCACTGAACTCTATCTCTGAAACTAATAGTACACTATATGTTAATTAATTGAATGTAAATTAAGTTTCGTTTAACTTAAAAAAATAAAATAAAGTCAGCATCGAAAAGGTCTCTTAGCAGCTAACAGGACCCAAACCAAGAGGAAAGGATTGAAGACATAGGCAGAAGACCAAGTCACTGCTCTTATGAGGACTGAGATATTGGGCAGGATATACCATTCACAGGGGAAGAACACAAGGACTCAGTTTCCAGAATCTGGTTGTACAGAGCATTAGGACCACAAGAGACATTCAGCTCTCAGAATTGGGATGTCAGATTGGCAGTAGCACCAACTTGCAGAAGTAGTTAAATGCAAAATATCAGAGCACTGGAGAGAGCCCCTAAAATTTTTATATTTGCAGATGATATGATCATCAGCATAGAAAAGCTAACAAAATCAACTATTAGAAGTAATAAGTAAGTCCAATGAGTTTGCCAAGTACAAGATCAAATGCTAAAAGTAGTTTCTTCTACATCGGCAGTAAGCAACCAGGAAATATAATAGACAATAAGATTCACAATAGCAATAAAACTCTAAAGCATAATATCCAGGAATTAACCTAACAACTTGCAAGAGCTTTATGGAGAAAATGTTAAAATTCTATTTAAGGACAAAAAGGAAGATTGAATAAGTGAAGATATGCCACGGATAGGACGTCTGGACATTGTAAAAATCCATTTAATTTCTAAATTCAATGTTATACCAACCAAAATTCCAGCAGGAACTCAAATTTTAAGAAACTTCAATAAATTTATAAAATATGTAAGGAAAAATAAAATGTTTAATGGTTATGTCAGTTTTGAAAAGCAAGAGCAAAGAGATGAAAACTGCCTTGCAAAATATTGTTATTACCACAGTGATAAAAAATAGTGTGGTCCTAGTATGGGAATGGACAGAACAGTAAAACAGAAGACTCAGAAGCAGACTGATGAGACCTCAATATATATAAACGTGATACCACAAATCAATGAGAAAAATATACATTATTTAGAAGATGTTGTTGGGGAAACTGGCTTAGTTATATGTCTACCATATACAAAGGTGAACTCCAGATGAATTACGGACCTACAATTTGAAAGGTAGAAAAGAAAATGTAGGAGAATATCTTTATGAATGTGGAGTAGGGATTTACTTCATAAAACAAGACTGCAAAAACACAAACCTTAAAACAAAAGGCTGGGAGATTTGACTACGTCACAATTAAGGCTTTTCTCCAATGGAGAATACCATAGAAAAAGTTAACAGCAGGACGCCTGGCTGGCTCAGTTGGTTAAGTGTCTGCCTTCGGCTTGGGTCATGATCCCAGGGTCCTGGGATTGAGTCCCGCCTTGGGCTCCCTGGCCCCCCTCTATCTGCCGCTCCCCCTGCTTGTGCTCTCTCCCTCTCTCTGACAAATAAATAAATAAAATCTTTTAAAAAAGAAAGAAAGAAGAAGTTAACAGCAGCTGACAAATTGGGAGAAGATATATGATAGGTTCAAAAGCAGCTAGGGATTAATATCTAAAATATGTAAGGAACTTCTGCAAGTCAACAAAAAGAAGTTAGAAAATCCAATATAAAAATGAGGAAAGGATAGAAATAGGCAGTTCACAGAAGGAAGAGCCAGAATGGCAAGCATAGGAGAGATGCTCAAACCCATTAGTGAAAGAATAGAAATGCAAACAGTATGGTACTACCTATAGTCACCAGTATGCTGGCATATTAAAAAAACAGCCCAGGCCGAGGGCGGGGGGGGGGGGGTCCTACTTTTTCAGGTTTGCCAACTTCCATGGTGCAAATACTCTCACGCCTGCTGATTTCACACTACCAGCATGAAGTCATTGAACAAGGAGTTCAGAAGAAATGTGTTCAATCTGCTCTCATGAGCCAGTTCCAACACACCATTGCTTCACCCATCCGCTTGGCAAAAATTAGTCAAATGGTCTGAAATATTGGCAAAGATATGGGGAAATGGAATCCTCATGCACTGTTGATGGCAATTTAAACTGGTAAATACATTCCACAGAGCAATCTGGCGGTAGTTAGTGAAAAAGTATCAGCATGCTTTATGACTCAGCAATCACCCTCCTAGACATGCCTCTGAGAAACTGTAACCCTTTTTTTTTTCCAAGATTCACTTATTTATTTTAGAGAGAGAGAGAAACCTCAAGCAGGGGGAGGGGCAGAGGGAGAGGGAGAAGCAGACTTTCCACTGAGCAATGAGCCTGACACAATGCAGAGCTCAGTCTCGGAACCCTGAGATCATGACCTGAGCTGAAACCAAGAGTCAGACACTTAACCAGCTGAGCCACCCAGGCTCCCCTGTTTATAACCTTCTTCATGTGGCTTCCAGGAAGCCATTCTCTCATTTACTAGATGATCTCACCCAATCTGTGGCTTTAAATGCCATCTCTATTTTAATGATTCCGAAGTTTCTATCTCTAGCCCTGAACTTCAGACATACATCAAACTGCCTACTCCACATCTAATCTGTAGTGTATCGTAAGCATCTCAAATACAGCATGTTCAGAATAGAACCCTTCCCCGTGACCTTCCCAAGTTGGTAAATGACATCTGGATTCTTCTGTTTGCTCACTGGAATCATCCTTCCTTTCCTTCATAGTTCTGGATTTCCCAAACCAAAGTCCCATTCCCCATTTTTTAAAAAAGCTCATGACATTAATTTTTAAAGATATTTATTTATTATGTATTTGAGAGAGCATGAGAGAGCACAAGCAGGGGGAGCTGCAAAGGGAGAGGGAGAGGCAGGGTCCCCACAGGACCCCGGGATCATGACCTGAGCCAAAGGCAGACGCTTGACTGATTGAGCCACCCAGACACCCCTACCCATGACATCATTTTTTGATGAAGAAATTTATCAATATCACTGAAGTCCTTACAAATCAATAGTCACCAGAGACCCAGGAACTTCCTAGTGCTGTCACCCCAGGTTGCTTTCCTCTGACCCATCTCCTTTTCTTTCTCAAAGCTTCAGGTGGGGACCCGTCGACTGAAGTGGACCACAAACTGAAGACCCCCACAAGCCTCATTATCTGAATCCATGATTCTCATTCCTGGTTGCCTGCTGGAATCTCCTGAATATCATTCACAAAATATATGCTAGAGACTCCCTCAAATATTCAAACTCAACTGGCCTAATTTAAAGTCATGCTATTCTAAAAGTTTATCATCTCTTTTGTTAGTCTGAGTCCCAAAAAGACACTAACAAATGAAGTTTTCAAACCCAACTCGTTCCTGTGTGGGGAACTGCTTCCCAGGTCCTCCGGTAGGTGCCACTCCCAAACACCATATGACACAACCATTTTTAAAAGTCTTCTTTATGGGCCAACATAAAGGAAGAAGGAACGAAGGGAATGTTTCACGGCATCAGGATTAAAACTGACAGTCCAAGAACTAAATTTTTCACACTGGCTGCTCAAAGTTTTGGCCACCCAGATACTTCCAGAAACATCTCTGGCACACAGTAATGGTATCAAGACAGTTTCCACTAGGATGTTAGCTCCAATGTCCACCCCCCTTTGAAACATACCTTAACCAAGCCTCTAGATATATCATTTATAGAAAATGTGAAGCACAAAGGAATACCATAAACACCACCGTGAGGATGCAATAAGCCAAATCCAAAATGTAGGAACTTCTACAGGGCAGATAACCTAATTCCTACAATCAAAAAGTAACTAAGGGAAACTGGTATAGATCAAAAGAGACCTAAGAGCTCTATCCACAACCTATAATGGGCAGAGCATTTGAATCTGGATGCAAAGAAATGTAAAAAAATTATTGAGAGTCGAGGGAAATTTAACCTGAATTGGACATTAAATTACATCAAGAAATTTTTGTTGGGATGCCTGGATGGCTCAGTCATTGAGTGTCTGCCTTCAGCGCAGGTCATGATCCCAGGGTCCTGGGATCAAGCCCTGCATCAGACTCCCTGCTCGGCGGGAAGCCTGCTTCTCCCTCTCCCACTCCCCCAGCTTGTATTCCCTCTCTCTCTGTGTCTCTCTCTGTCAAATAAATAAATAAACAATTCTTTTTTTTTCCAATCAAGCAATAGGTATTTATTGAAGATTTACAGTGTGCACAACTTCGCAGATCACTGGGTTCTGGGGCTCCAACATCATAACGACACCCAAGCCCTTATTAAAGAATTTCCAACCCAGTTGGGCTGAAAAGATATAAAATTTTAAAATGATCAGTGAAGAGACCGAACCTCATGGTGGGGTTATGACATAGACCATTCAGCTGTCTACAATGAAGGAATATGATAATAAATAATAAGGTAGTGGTTAAACAATTCTTTTTTAAAAAGGAATTTCTGTTAATTTCTTTTTTAATTTTTTAAGACTTTATTTATTTATTTATTTATTTATTTGACAGAGAGAGACAGACAGACAGAGAGAGAACACAAGCCTGGGGAGCAACAGAGGGAGAAGGAGAAACTGGGTGTCTGGTGGGCAGGGAGCCTGATGCGGGGCTCAATCCCAGGACCCTGGGATCATGACCTGAGCTGAAGGCAGATGTTTAACCGACTGAGTCACCCAGGTGTCCCTTTTTGTTAATTTCTTTAGGTATGAGAACAACATTGTGATTATGTTTTTATTAAAAAGTCCTTATCTGGGGGCACCTGGGTGGCTCAGTTGGTTAAGTGACTGCCTTCAGCTCAGGTCATGATTTCAGGATCCTGGGATCGAGCCCCGCATCGGGCTCCCTGCTCGACGGGAAGCCTGCTTCTCCCTCTGACCCTCCCCCTGCTTGTGTTCCCTCTCTTGCGGTCTCTCTCTCTGTGTCAATTAAATAAATAAATAAAATCTTTAAAAAATAAAAAAATAATAAAAAATAAAAAGTCCTTATCTGTTAGAGATTCATTCTGAAGTATTTATAATAAAATGTTTGATGTCCAGGATTTGCTTTAAAGTGGTGTGTGATGGGAATGCAAATTAGTCCAACCGCTATGGAAAACAATATGGAGGTTCCTCAAAAAATTTAAAATAGGTTTACTATACAATCCAGCAATTCCACTTCTGGGTTTACACCCAAACGTAATGAAAATAGGAGTTCATCAAGATATCTGCACTTCCATGTTTATTGTAGCATTATTCACAATAACCATGATATGGAGACAACCAAATGCCCATCAATGGATGAATGGATAAAAAAGATGTGAGATATATATATATATATATATATATATATATATATATATGTATATATATATATATATACACACACAGTGGAATATTATACAGCCATGAGGAAGGATATCCTCCCATTTGCAACAACATGGATGGACTTTGAGTAATTACACAAAGTCAGTCAAACAGAGAAAGACAAGTACTGTATGACATCACTTTTATGTAGAAGCTAAAAAAATTAAAACTGTAAAAATTAGAGTTTACCAGGGGATGGAGTTAGGGGGGTTAAGAGTGTGGTGTTTAAAGACAAAAACTTCTAATGAATAATAAATAAGTCTTAGAGATGTAATGAATCTAGACAATAGTGTTGTACTGTAATTAGGCAATGTAATAAATATCATTACATTGGTAATCATATTACAATATATAAATGTATCAAAATAACACACTATACACCTTAAACCAACACAATGTGACATGTCAAATTTATTCAATTAAAAAAATGTGTGTATGATGGGAGGGATAGATGAAATAAGAATGACAAAATATGGATCATTATTAAAGCTGAATGATGGGCATATTATTCTTTCTTTTTTGCATAAATTTGAAATTTTTTCCATAATAAAATCTTCAAAGAGAAAGCTCCAGAGGGCAGGGATTTTAGTCTATTTCTGTCAGTGCTGTATCCTCTGTACCTAGGACAGTACTTGGCACATAATACGAATTCAATAAATATTTGTTGATAGAAGGACCCAGTTCTTTAAGATTTCGGTCTCAGTAAAGATACAACTATTATGTCCAAGGAGTCTAGAAATCACAGAAGTTGCCTTGTATCACATGCATGCACACACTCTAAAATGGGAAGGATTCATACCTCACTAAAGCTCTATCAAGTTGTCTTTCCAGCAGCTGCTTGCAAAACCAATAGTTTCATCCCTGTTCACTGTAAGCCATCAGCTGCTTAACAGCATCTTGATTAGGGGTTGAAAGAATGCCAGACCCACTGGAGCTTCCCCGGTGGGTAGAGAGCAGTTTGCATCTTGTCAACAATGTATCAAATGACTCACCTAACAAAGAAAGCCATTGACAGATCAATTAGCTGGTACTGAGTCATGAGAAAGTCTCCGTTGTGACAAAACCTGCATTGATAATGAGATGGGTTCTGACATTTCTCATCTAACCATATTTGCAACAGCAGGGAATAGTTAAGACAAAAATAAATGTGAATTGCGTTTTTAGATTCACATGGGGTTCAACCCAAGAAGAATAAGTTCCAGGTTATCTTTTTAAGGCCCATCAAAAAATCCCATGCAATATCTTTATCACCATCAAAATAATCACAAGCATAAGCACTGAATGACACTTAGAAAGGCAACCAAATTGCATACTGGTCCATCAAATCACCAGAAATAAACTGAATGCCTCCCAGCTGAAGGGAAGTATGGACTCTAACACAGTATAAGATTCGCCCCGTGTTTTTTAGGATAAGAGGAAGAGTGTTGGGGCTGCAATTATGTGCGACCTGAGCTGGAACCCCAGAACCATCTTTCCCTAGCTCTGTAAACCCAGCAAATCCTTTTAGTTTGCTCCTTTGTAAAATGAGATCACAAATACCTGACTCTGGGGCACCTGGTGGCTCAGTCGGTTAAGCATCTCACTCTTCTTCTTTTTTTTTTTTAAGATTTTATTTATTTATTTGACAGAGAGATAGTGAGAGCCGGAACACAGCAGGGGGAGTGGGAGAGGGAGACGCAGGCTTCCCGTGGAGCAAGGAGCCCGATGCGGGGCTCGATCCCAGGACCCCGGGATCATGACCTGAGCCGAAGGCAGACACTTAAGGACTGAGCCACCCAGGCACCCCAGCATCTCACTCTTGATTTCAGCTCAAGTCATAGTCTCAGGGTCGTCTGCTTGAGATTCTCTCCTCCTCCCTCTCTCTGCCCCTCCCCCGACTCACGTGCTCTCTCGAGCACGCGCACTCTCTCTCTCTAAAATAAATAAATAAGGGGTGCCTGGGTGGCTCAGTAGTCAAGCATCTGCCTTCGGCTCAGGTCATGATTTCAGAGTCCTGGGATCGAGCTCCACGGGAGGCCTGCTTCTCCCCCTCCCACTCCCCCAGCTTGTGTTCCCTCTCTCACTGTGTATCTCTCTCTGTCAAATAAATAAATTAATTAATTAAAATAAAACCTTTTAAAAAAACACCTGACTCCAAGTGGGTGCTCAGTAAATACCTGGATGACAACTCTAGCATGTGGTCATGAAACATGAGCATGAGAAAAGAATACCAACAACCTGCCAAAGAAACAGTGTTAGTCTTAGGGATTTCCCAAGAGGGAGAGCACATTGCAGGATGGCGTGATCAGGAAAGCCTTCAAGGAAGAGATATACTTAGAGTTAAGTGGGGAGGATAATGAGTTACATAAATGAGGAGCTAGCATTTACCGAGGGTTTTAGTATGTGCTATGCATTGTTCTAAGCACTTCCATGAATTATTTTACTCCTGAAGGAGAAATATCATTTAGTTTCATCTTCCACTTGGAGAAATAAAGGCATAGAGTAGTTAGGCAACTTGCTCAATATCACACAGCGGGGGCACCTGGGTGGCGCAGCAGGTGAAGCATTCTACTCTTGGTTTCCATTCAGGTCATGATCTCAGGGACCTGACCTCAGGGTTTTGAGATTGAGCCCCACATGGGGCTCTGCGCTGAGCATGAAGTCTGCTTAAGTTTCTCTCTCCTCCCCCTCTGCCCCTCCCCACTCAAATAAATAAATGAATCTTAAACACACACACACACACACACACACACACACACACAGTAAATAGCAGAATCAGGATTTGAACCCAGGCAGTCTAGTTCAAGAGATTAAACTCTTAACCACGATGCTTTGCAAGAGAGAGGATCGGAAGCAGAGAGAGGATCGGAAGCAGAAAAGCTGACCGTATGTTTGAAGGATGTAAAGAGTCTAGTAGCACAGAGCCTGTGGTATAGACTGGTAGAAGATGAGCTGGAAGGGAGTTTGAGGCTGGACCAGAATGGCCTCGAATGTCACACAAGGAGGCTAAGAGACTCTTGCGGGGATGAAGAAAAACCACCATAGAATCTGTCAGCAATTTTCAAAATAGAAACTCCTACCTAATCTTTATGCCCCATATCTGTTATGCTCTCTTAATAAAAAACCTGAAACAAAAGCACACTTAAAAATTCAGGCATTTTGAAGCGAAATTTAGCAACTAAAAACAAAGTTGCCTTAAGAGTGTTAGCCTTTATCAAATCAATTTAACCAGTTCTTTTAAATAGCACATTATTTTCACAAATGATTCCTCCACAGACAGCTTAATTTAACTTAGTGTAACACATGCACAGTAATGACCTGCATTCAAAATGAGGTTGAGACAAGTTATACAGATGTCCTTGGGGGATGGAAATCTATCGTTTCTGTCTTTCCCATTGCACCCTATTAACCACTTTGCAGCATAACAATAACACCTACATATCACCATTTCCACCACTCAGTTATTATATAATAACGTAATAACATAATAATCTTCTGGATATGTGTGCATTGCACAAAAGCACAAGCCCAGGGAAAAAACACCAGCCACTTTGCTTCTTTGGGTGCTGTCCATCCAGCAAGGTGCAATGGACTTGCTTCCCACCTTATTGCACTCCACTTTTCTTGGCACCATGATTTCTGTTTCTCCAGCCTCACCCAAGCCCTAACTCAGACTTCAAAGCAGGGAGTCTCTCAAAGTTCAACTTGTCAAGTGAGGCACCACACACCTACCAAGGAGCTGCATTTCCACTAATTTGGAGGCATTGTTGCTAGTAACAATAGCCTAGCATCTTTGTAAGCAAAGGCCAGTGACATCCTGGTCACTTTTGTGCCTCTATTGTAAAGGCCACTGGCCATGCTCAGGTCTCAGCTGCATCTAAGATTAGCCACCCTCAAGCACGGTCCACACATTGCTCAGCTCCTACAATCTAAAGAGGCTCAAGAAAAGAGGTGTGGCCTCAGAGGGGAGCTTCTGGTCTTCATTTGTCAAGCACTTACTAAATAATTCTTAGTATCAGTAAATACCATTAGCTATCACCCTGTCTTTGGGGGCTTTCTAACCTGAGAGGGGAAAAAAAAATTAAAAAACAAAATGGGAAGCAGGATAGAATCCCAGGCTTTGAAGTCAGACATATGGAACTGAAAGGATTTCTGGGATGTGGCACTTTCAGTTTTAAAACCAGGACATTGCCAGAGATACCAGAACAAGCTGACCACCCTACAGACAGATAAAAGTTCAAATTTAATTAGCTTTGGGACCTTGAACAAATAAAATAACCTCTCAAAAAGACTCAGCTTCCTCATTTATAAAATTGGTATCATAGTAATGTGGGAAACAAAGGCAGAAGAAAAATTATTACATTTCCTTACTACCTACAGCATATGGACAAGTCCTTGAAACAGGCAGAGTGACATTCCTCTAGGGACTCAACTGACTGGATGCTGACATTTTGCTGAGGGCAAAAGGCAATCCTAGCCTGATGCTCACCTCCCACCCCCATCTCCCCACCCCCGCCCCAGGATCCTGTAAACGACTTTAACATAAAAAAATTCTTTTGGAAATTTCCTTTATCTCTAAACCACCCCCAAGATACGTGTTGGCAATCATCCCCCAAGCATATGACCCTCCGATATACATCTGAAGGGTCTCATGACTAAGGTTTTATTAGACAGTAATAAATGACCTTTTCCCAACAGTAGCTAGCCCCCTCAAGGTCCTGGAAACCTTGCTTCCAAATTCCTTACAGACTTATGCTATCCCTAACCCTCTCCCAACTTGAAAGTCTGTAATGGGCCACTCCTCATGACCCCGGTACAGCTCCTTCTACCCACAGGCCCTGTCCCCGTGCCTTAAGAAAACCAACTTTTTCCCGGGATGGAGCTCTACATCGGGCTCCCTGTTCAGCGGTGAGTCTGCTTCTCCTTCTTCCTCTGTGATCTCTCTCGCTCTCACTCTCTCAAATAAATAAATAAAAATAATTAAAATTAAATTTTAAATTTTAAGTTAAAAAATTAAACTTTTTAAAAAATTTAAATTTTAAATAAAAATTAACCTTTTTGCACCAAAGGCATCTAAGAATTCTTTCTTAGCCATCGGCTTTGAGCCCTAATGTCTTTCCTACATCAATAGTAGGACCTACTTTATCACACATTTCTTGTAAGAATTCAATAAGCTGTTGTATAAAAAGAACTAAGCACAGTGCCTGATGCTGAATAGTTGCTCCAAAAGCGTTAATACTGCATATGTAATCAATAATTATAAGATACCATATAATGAAAGTCTCAATTAGGTATTTTAGCAACTAAAAAAAAACCAGATCTGGAAGAATTGGATCATAAGAAAAGTTTCCAGAGTGGTAGGGTTGACACATAAAATATAGACTGCCTGATTAAATTTGAATTTCAGATAACAAGTAATTTTTTAGTATAAGTATGTACCAAATTATGTTTTTAAATTATTGTCTATCTGAAATTCAAATTTAGCTGGACATGTCTGGATATTTTATTTGCTTAAAATGGCAAGAGAGGAGAGAAAAATGCCAGGCTGAGGGATGAACATGAGTGGCAGCGGACCCAAGACAGGAGCAACTCATGGGATAGGCTTGTAAGTTTTAGAGGGAACACCTTATGATCCAGGCCAAAGAGCCTGGATTTGATGCAGAATACCTGGGAGAGTGAGCGGTAAAGGGCTGGGGTCCTGGGATAAGGTGGGAATCAAAAGGAAGGGATGCTTCAGAGAAAGAATGAATGAGCCTCTGTGAAGGAAAAGAATGGATCTGAGGTTTTGACCCCAAGGCACTATGAGAGGGACTCTATCGTCAAAGAGATCTGGTATGTGGCTGTCCTTATAGTCAGGTGGGTGGCCTGAACGCAGGATGGGGGTGGAAAAAGAATTGGATGCCGAGAGGTGTTGTGAAGGAAGGTAAGGTCTGTGAAGAAGGCATGACTGGAGTCCTGAATATGAATGTGTCCTTTCACTATGAAAACTTCCTTGAATCCCTACAGTCTTATTACTGGTAAACTGAATAAGCAATTACATGTAACTCTAGAGAGGCCTCATGAGGTAAGTTAACTCAGACCAAGAAAAAAAAAATCAGGGCATTTAATGCCCTCTTTGCTCTTCCCTTAGTTGTAAGAAGAGATTAAAGCTTTGGAATTCATACAATCCCTTCATTGCTTTCCTCCCTCCTGAGAGACCCCACAGGGTTCTCCTGCCTCCCAGTAATGGCTGACTTCTTCAAAGAGAGTGAGTTCAATGCAGCCAGCCAGTGAGGGGCCTGGGGAACATGGGGAAACTCCCTTGGCAACTGCATCACTATTTTTGACCTCCCAAGTAGGTTGCTTTTTTCCTGATGTGCATATGCGAAATTCTACTCTTGGGGCAAATGAAAAACCCACAGCCCCATTTGGTAGTTTTTCCCCAGAAGGGCAGTGCTTCTCTTTAGAAACACTTCCTGGTGTGAACCTGTAATTCTGATTCAAAGAAGCAAAAGGTTCAGAATATCTGCCTTGAGATATATGTGAAACCAAAAACCAATGGTCCTAAAAGAACCAGACCCAAAGGATCTGCTTAGAAACTCAACCTGAAACACTTTATCGAGTTCTGATGACTCACACTGACATTCTTCAAGGTCATACCCCAACTCTGCCCAATGTGATAAAGCTGCCCCTTCAACATTCCCACCTCTGCGTCCTTGTATGGGCCATTCCTTCTACTTAGACTTTGCCTGCAAGCTACCTCCACCTATCCAAATCCTACTCCCCTTCCAGACCCTTCCTACATCTCACCTCATCTATGGAGAGCTAGCTCTCTAATTTCTCCCTTTCACTAAAGAAGGACACATTTTAAAACCCAATTATATGCTATTTTGTATACTAGTCACTCATACAGAAGCATTTTTCCTGCCTTTCCAGTGAGGCTGTAAACTCCATGAGGGCAGGGAACATTTCTTTTGTATGCCTAAAAGCACTCCATACCTACTTGCTCTACCAAATTTAAAATTGAAAGTTGTAACAAATGTACCACACTAATGCAAAATGTTAATAATAGAGGAAACTGTCAAGGGGCAGAAGGGTCTTACAGGAACCCCTGTACTGTCTACCCAGTTTCCTATAAACCTAAAACTACTCTTTAAAAATAAAGGTTATTAAGTTTAAAATGCTTAATATCTTTCTCCAAATCCTGAGTTCCTTCCTCTCTTTCAAGGGACAGAAGGAAGCAAAGAAGGAAAAGGCAAAAAAGACATTTAAAACATGGACCAGTATACAACAAGTCAATTGTTTTCCTGGATACTAGCAACGAACAACTGAATTTGAAATTAGAAGCACACCATAAACAGTATCAAAAAAGAGAGAGAGAGAGACTTAGTTATAAATTGAAGAAAATATGTACAAGATCTACATGAGGAAAACTAGAAAACTTTCACCAAAGAAATAAAAAAAGATCTAAATAAATGGAGAGCTATTCCATGTCCATGGATAGGAAGACTCAAGATTATTAAGTCCGTTCTTCCCAACTTGATCTATGCATTCAATGTAATTCCAATCAAAATCCTAGTATATTATTTTGTGGATATTGACAAACTGATTCTAAAGTTTATATAGAGGGGCACCTGGGTGGCTCAGTCAGTTAAGTGTCTGCCTTCGGCTCAGGTCATGATCCCAGGGTCCTGAGATAGAGCCCCATGTCAGGCTTCTCCCTCTCCCCACTGCTCGTGCTCTCTCTCACTATCTTTCTCTCTCTCAAATAAATAAATAAAATCTTTAAAGAAATAATAAATAAAGTTTATATGGAAAGGCAAAAGGCCCAGAATGACTAACACAATGTTGAAGAAGAACAAAGTCAAACGACTGATGAGACTTAAAGACATGATAAAGCCACGGTATTCAAGAGAGTATAGTATTGGCAAAAGAAAAGACAAATAGATCAGTGGAATGGAATACAGAGCAAAATATACCCATACGAAAACATACCTACACAAATGCAGTCAACCACTCTTTCGCAAAGGAGCAAAGAGAATTCACTGGACAAAGAATAGTATTTCCATAAATGGTGCTGGAACCACCAGACATTCATATACAGAAAAAGGAATCTAGACACAGATCTCATATCTCTCCCAAAAACTTACTCAGAATGGATTATGGGTATATATGTAAAATGCAAAGTTATGAAACTTCTAGAAAATAACATAAGAGACAAACTAATGACCTTGCATTTGGTAATGACTTCTTAGATACAACACCAAATACAAGCTGGACTTCATGAGAACTGAAAACTTCTGCTCTACAGAAGACCCTGTTAAACGAATGAAAAGCAACCATAGACTGGGAGAAAATCTTTGCAAAACACATATCTAATGAAGGACTCGTACCCAAAATATACAAAGAACTCCTAAAACTCAACAGTAAGAAAACAACTCAACTTAGGAAAATGATCTGAACAGACCTCAACAAAGAAGATGGCAGGTAAACCATGTGAAAAGATGCTCAACATCATATGCTATCAGGGAACTGCAAATTAAAACAACAATGAGATACTACTACACATCTATTAGAATGGCTAAAATCCTAAACACTGACAACACCAAATTCGGGCAAGAATGTGGAGCAAAAGGAACTCTCATTGCTGGTGGGAATGAAAAATGGTACAGCCACTTTGAAAGACAGTTTGGCAGTGTCTTATAAAGCTAAGTACTGTATAGTCTTACCTTATGATGCAGCGTTCTCACTCCTAGATATTTACCTAAGTGATTTGAAAATTTGTCTCCAAAACCCTGCACATGAATGTTTATGGCAGAGTTCTTCATAATTAACCAAAAATTGCAAATAACCAACACATCCTTCAGTAAGGGAATGAATAAACAAATTGTGGTACATCCATACAATGGAATATTGAAAGTGATAAAAAGAAATGAGTTATCCAGCCGTAAAAAGATCTGGAGGATACCTAAACACATATTGGTAAATGAAAGAAGCCAGTCTGAAAAGGCTACATACTATGTGATTCCAACTGTATGACATTCTGGAAAAGGCAAAAGAAGAGAGACAGTAAAAAGATCAGGGGTTGCCAGGGGCTGGGGAGGGAGGAAGAGAAAGATGAACAGGTAGAGCACAAGGGATTTTTAAGGGCAGTGAAACCATTCTGTATGGTGCAGTAATGGTGGGTACATGATGGTTTGTCAAAAGCCACAGAGTATACACCCCGAAGAGTGAACTGTCATGTAAATTACGAACTCCAGTTAACAGTAATGTATCAATATTGGCTCATCGATTGTAAAAAATTAAAAAAAAAAGGAGTGGATTGTGAAGCATTTTTAATACTTCATTCAGGTTTTCAGCACTGAAATGCCTTTTTGACTTTTTGGTGTTACTATGTAGGAAAGGATACACGTCAGTAAAATGTGCCTAAATTGCCTCGCAGCAATTTGTCTAAAACGACAGTATGCTTTGTTCAGGATGCTCACCTGTGCCTGAGCACAAATGAGGTTCCATCAGAGGCCTGGGTGGGTATGAGATTCATTTTATAATGAAACTTACCCAGTCATGACACTGTCCTCGCAATGTCACCCAGAAGAAAAAAAAAAAAAGTCAATTTCTCATGGGTCTTCCTCAGCAAGAGCACCAATTATTTAGAGTGTTGGTTGGGAGTCTATGAAAATAGGTGTTTTCCTAATGGGCCCCCTCAGGCCCATATGCAGATTCCAGTTACAGAAAGCCGGGGTGGTGGTGGCTTTGACTTGACTCCCTGTGGTGGATGGAGGCTTCCTCTGAGTGGCCAGCCGGCTTTTCTACTGGCAGCAGATACATAATAATGACGTTGCTTGTGACGCTATGGATACCAGATTTAAAGGGCCAGAGAGCAGAATTATAACCTTGAACCTACCTCTGAGGTTGTTAGCAGCAGTGGTGGAGGAAGAGGCTAACAGGGTCTGGCCAGGAAGAAGCCTGGGCGCTGAGGATACTCTCCTGAAGGGGAGACTGGGGAATCAATACCCAGACTCACTTGTCCCTCCTCCAAGTCCTGGGCAGCGCCTCTCTAGGGCTGGAGCGCCAGGGACCCCAGGGACCCGCCACCCAGGGTGCTGGCAAGGGCGCAGGAGTGCGGAGAGTGGATCTGGCGGGGGCAGACAGAAGATCCGAGCGCTACCTGCGTCAGCGGGCTACAACCTGGACTGGGCCTCCTCAGAACTCTAAAGTGTTCTTTTTTCCACCAAGTGTTAGCTCAGCTCTCTGCTATAAAGAGAACATTTTAAACAGGAATTTGAATGGATTTTGTCAGGATTTCTAATGAGAAGACATCATGTTGACCTTTTGAGCTATGGCAACAGATGAGGTAATAACGTGGACAAGCAGCCTATAGATTCCATGGTCTTTTCTTGAGATTTTGCTGACACCTGGCTGCCTGTAATTATCGGAGCCAGCACAAATTTCACAGTCACAGACTCGAGCATGCAAAAACGTCATTTTCTCTATTCTTCTATAATTGAGTGTAATTTCTGCCTTGAGCCTCCATTCTGCCTCAAAGCAGAGAAAATTCAACCTAGTCACTCTCAGATAAACTCATCCAAATTCAGTCATTTCTTAGACAATTCAAGCTTATAATTCAATCACAATTAGGTTTAAAACTCTCTCTCTCTTTCTCCCTCTGCTTCTCCTCCCTGGAACTAATCTCAACTCTCAAGGGCTTATCCGAGGAGCCCCCCCTACGTGGTCTTAATCTGTCCCGTCCAGCAGATAAATGTGTTCCCTTGAGAGGTGACCTGGCTGGTCTATGGGACATAAGGGGGTTCCTGTTAGTTCTCTCCATTGAGAGGGCAGGTCCATCCTCACCCGGTTCCCAGCCTCATCCTGGGCTGGCTGACCCCCTGGCTTTCTCTCTTTCTCTGGTAGATTTGTTCCACATGGAAGCCTTCAGGACATTGTAGGTTTCCTCTTATGCCAGTCTGACCCGTGGGAGACTGGGGTGGGCAAATCTCCCATTCTTTTGTACCTAGACATGCCACACCAACCTTCCTAGTCTGCCACTTCAGGGTGATATGAGGCACTTCTCCTCAAGGTTTGCTGGCTTGCTATCTCTCCTGGCCTCAGGCTATGGCCCAGGAAGGGGGCACGAGAACCTGTTCTCTCAGGACCCTCCAGATGAGGGCTTGCGATCAGAAGCAGGAACAGAAGTCCCACACTCACACATAACCCTGTGGCTTCTCTCCCAACTCTTTCCCATTCCTAGCTCAGGAGATATTCTTTAACTATTGGAAGGGGGGGTTGTTTTCTGTCTCCTCCAATCCCTTTGCAGATCTTTTCTGTCCTATCCCTGGGTGGAGCCTTTGAACTTCGATGTCAGTGATTCATTGACTTGCTCTTTGGTGCTTCACTGAAGGGCTCCCTGCCCCCCACATTGCCCTGAGGAAAGGGGTCTGAGATGCACTGAAAAGATCTGATGAGTATAAGGAGAGACAAAAGCACATCAATTAACATTCTGCATCTCAGTCTGCCACAGCATGGTCTGCTTTATTTCCATGTACTATTTTACCTTGTGAGGCACAACTAACCTTAATTAGACTAATTTTATTTCATGACTGATGTTGGCTCAGAAGAAAATTCTAAACGAGACTATTCTAAAAATTTGGGGGCTTTGGAAATAGCTACTTGTGGAAATACATGTTTCTGGCCACCCCTACCACTCCACCACTCCCAAGACCCCAAATCCCCATTTCTGACTACTCATTTCGATATGCAAATTACTGAAGGATGGTGATCGAATTCGCCTCTTAAGAATCACATTTCTTATCATCGTATTCTTTAAAGCTCATCTCTCACCTAAGTGCTCACTTAACACATTTTCAAGTCACCCCATTAGTTTGCCATTTTGTGGCCCCAAAGAACTTAGTATCACGTCAGCCAGTTCACTACCATTTTAAGAATTCTTTAATACATTAAAACCAGAAATTCTCAAGAGGCCATGCTTTACAGTTATCCATCTTGACATACGTCCATTTCAAATGTGTGCTTGAAATGTTTTAACTGTTCCAAAGTTCAAGCTAGCTAGGCCATGTCCCCCCATTTCATGGGAACCCAACATTTAAAAGTAATAACTTCTTAAAATAATAATACTAATAACTTTCCAAATGTAAATTTGTTCAGGTATCTTACAAAGTACAAATTTAACCTTTCTAAACATGACAACAAAGTTAAAAATTATAAAGAAAAAGACCGAAGTGTTGATCATGTGAAATGAAAACGTCCATGTTCCAAAAAATATCACAAATAACATTAAAAGGAAAAAGGAAAACTTAAAAAAAAAATACTGGCGTGGCACCTGGGTGGCTCAGATGGTTGGGCGTCTGCCTTCGGCTCAGGTCATGATCCCAGGGTCCTGGGAAAGAGCCCTGCATCGGGCTCCCTGCTCAGCAGGGGGCCTGCTTCTCCCCCTCCCTCTGCTTCTCCCTCTGCTCATATTCTCTCTCTCTCTCTGTATCTCTGTGTCTCGAATGAATAAAAAAAAAAAAAAAAAACCTTAAAAGGGGCGCCTGGGCGGCTCAGTGCTTAAGCGTCTGCTTTCGCTCAGGTCATAATGGGATCGAGCCCCGCATCGGGCTCCCTGCTCGGTGGGAAGCCTGCTTCTCCCTCTCCCACTTCCCCCTGCTTGTGTTCCCTCTCTCGCTATGTCTCTCTCTGTCAAATAAATAAATAAATAAAATCTTAAAAAAAAAACACCTTAAAAAAAATACTGGCAACATATATGACCAAATGAAATACCAATATACTAAAGATTAACAAAACAAAGTTAAATACCCCAATATCTAAAAATGAGCAAAGGATGTACAAGTAATCCCTGAAAGAACATATGCAAGCAGCCAACAGAGCATATAGTTTTTAAAATACACAAACTCTCCAATAAATTCATGAATGCAAATAGAAATGAGATGCCATTTTTCCTCTTTAAAATCCACAGATTTTTTTTAAGGACAATATCCAATGCCGGCAAATTTGCAATAAAGTAGATACATATGCACATTTCTGCTGGGAATGTAGACTGGTATAATCTTTCTTCCTGGAGAGTAATTCCACAGCTTGTACCAAAAGCCTTAGAAATATTTATATTCAGGAGGTGCCTGGGTGGCTCAGTCATTAAGCGTCTGCCTTCGGCTCGGGTCGTGATCCCAGGGTCCTGGGATCGAGCCCCGCATTGGGCTCCCTGCTCTGCGGGAAGCCTGCTTCTCCCTCTCCCACTCCCCCTGCTCGTGTTCCCTCTCTTGCTGTGTCTTTCTCTGTCAGGTAAATAAAATCTTTAAAAAAAAAAAAAGAAAAATATTTATATTCAGGGGGAGCATAACTCCCCACTCCCTAAGTGTGGCTTCCCGTCACACTTCCAAAGAGTACAGTAGAGGAAGAGGGTGGGGAAATAATCTCACAGCTGAGCAGTCTCACACACACCACAGCAGCCTGGTGATCAAGGTCAACATCAGCAGTTGTAAATCATGTTGATAGTATGTACTCTTGATATGATGTAATAAAAATGGCACATTACCTCTATAATCTTCCTCTCAAAAACCCATAACTCCTATCTAATCATGAGAAAAACATCAGACAAATCCCCATTAAGAGACAGCCAACAATTTGACTGGTACTTCCCAAAACTGTCAAGGTCATCAAAAACAAGGCAAGTTTGAGACTGTCATAGTCAAGAGGAGCCTAAGAAGACATGAGGACTAAATGTAATGTGTTCTGGATGGGATTCTGAAACAGAAAAAAGACATTAGGTAAAAACTAAGGAATTCTGAATAAAGTATGGGCTTTAGCTAATAATTATAAATTGGTTTAATAACTGTAATAAATACACCACCCTAATGTAAGATGTTATTATGGGGAAACTGTGTTGAGAGGGAGTATATGGGAACTCTCTGCTCAATTTTTCTGTAAGCTTAAAACTATTCTAGAAAAATTAAGTCAATTAAATTATTTTAATATTATATTCTTTGGCTAAGCAATTCCCATCCAGAAACTATTCTTAGGAAATAATCACAAATGTGGTCAAAGATTTACCTACAAGGATATTTCAGTATTATTTAAAATAGACATAACCTAAATATGGAAAGAACAGGAGCCTGAGAGTCAGCCATACCTGAGGTTTAAGTCCCCACCTCACTACTATCAAGATGTTCATCTTTGCTAGGCACGAGTTTCTCAGACATATCCTGTACATTTGGTCACCCTCTCTCTTCTCCAATCCACCTATGCACAGAGGAGGTATGTACGGTTATGTCTATATGCATTTCTGTGAAGGTCTTCTCTCTGAGAAACATCTGCGTGGGGGAAGAAGAGTTAACAAATTCATAAATTGTACTTTGATTTATACCTATGGACTCTGCTATTTATCTTTTTGTTAAAGTAAAAGATCGTTGATGCGATTATATACAACAGGAGTTTTCCCTTAAGTATTTTGAAACACTGTATCACAGAAAATGTTTATAATGTGTTTTTAGTGAACAAGGATAATATAATGGCATGTACAATATGATTAACAGCTATGCAGAATATATATACAAGTAGAAGAAAAGAGTGGAAGGTAATAAGCAAAAATAAAATTACAATGCTTGTGAAATGCAAGCGTGTTTATGAAATGCAAACATTTTTGCTGAAATCAACATCTCTTACTTTAAAATACCTCTGGGAATAGAAGTCCAATCTTCGTCTTCCTCTGCCAGTGACTTTATTCAGTAGTTAATATGAAGCTATTTTTCCTATTTAATTCCCTGGCCCCAACCACCACTCTGGCTAGCTAGCATCCTAGGAGGTGAACCAGCTGAGGGCCAGAGACGACCAGGAATCTGGGCTGAGAAGTCAGAGGTACCAGAGTATGGCCTGTGGGATCTAGAATTTAGAGCTAGAGTTTATCTGAAAGTCCCCATCCAGGGACAAAATAAAAATCAATGACCATCCAGCCAAGTCATCATTAGTCAGAGACAGAGAAGGTTTAAAAGGGCAACCTGCAGGTCTTCTTTGGGTTGCAGAGCAAATCCGAAGTTACTTCTCATAGATTCCTGCAAGCTTCCTCCTGGTGGGGCCAGAATCCGAGTTTGTGACTAAAAAGTCCAACAGGAGATGAACCATCAATCCTAAGTGAAGCTTGAAACACAGATATCTTATCCAAAAAATGTCGTAGGAATAACACCAGCTTTGGAATCCAAATCCCACATCAGCTATATGCTAGTTATATGACCTGAGCAAATTATCTGAAACTGTTCAGACTCTGTCCTCATCTGGAAACATGGGTGTGGCAGAGGAGACTACTTGGTGACCAAAAGTTAGGGCTCCCCTTCCATGGTATAGAGATGTTGCTGAAAAGTGGTTGTCCCGCCAGGGACTGATGACATTTCCCAGCCCATCTGCATCTAAGTGAGGCCATGGAATAAGTCCTAGACATTAAAATGTGAGCAGCAATGATGGGTGTCAACTCTGAGCAAAGATAGTTGAGTATATGGCATGCCTTCCCCACACTCTTCCCCTTCTGCCTTGGAGATCATGTATTGAAACTGTTGACATGGGGCACCTGGGTGGCTCAGTTGGTTAAGTGTGTCCGCCTGTGGCTCAGGTCATGATCCCAGGGTCCTGGGATGGAGTCCTGTGTCAGGCTCCCTGCTCAGCAGGGAGTCTGCCTCTCCCTCTCCATCTGCCCCTCCCCTCTGCTTGTGCTCTCTCTCTCTCTCTCTTTCTCTCTCAAATAAATAAAAATTCTTTAAAAAAAAAGAAAGAGGGCACCTGGGTGGCTCAGCTGGTTAAGCGACTGCCTTCGGCTCAGGTCATGATCCTGGAGTCCCGGGATCGAGTCCCACATCGGGCTCCCTGCTCAGCGGGGAGTCTGCTTCTCCCTCTGACCCTCTTCCCTCCTGTGCTCTCTATCTTTCGTTCTCTCTCTCTCAAATAAATAAATAAAATCTTAAAAAATAAAAATAAATTAAAAAAATAAAAGAAAGAAAGAAAGAAAGAAGAAAGAAAGAAAGAAAGAAAGAGAAAGAAAGAAAGAAAAAGAAAGAAAGAAAGAAAGAAAGAAAGAAAGAAAGAAAGAAAGAAAAGAAAGAAAAGAAAGAAAAGAAAGAAAAGAAAGAAAAGAAAGAAAGAAAAGAAAGAAAGAAAGAAAGAAAGAAAGAAAGAAAGAAAGAAAGAAAGAAAGAAAGAAAGAAAGAAAAAGAAAGAAAGAAAGAAAGACACTGCTGATGTTTCCCTGTGGAAGGGCCCGGATCTCCACTTGAAGGAGAGCTATTTAAGACAGCAACTCAACTAAGAACTTCTATGTTAGCATTCTGTGGGCAGCAGTAACTCTCCATGTGCTGTCACTGAGATTTGGGCATTGTTTGTTATAGATAAGAATTAAGTCTTTGCAATAAAACAGCTTCTCTTATCATGTAAAAAAAAACTGGATGAATTTTTGCCAAATTTGGAAGGTACATTTAGGATACTTTGATTTCAAATATAGGCTACATAGTATAGATGAAATTTATTTTGGTGGATCCTCAGAGACATCTCAAAGAGTTAAGCAATCCACCTCCAGAGATACCATAAAATGTCTGTGTGACTACTGATTAGGACAATAAGCCATACATATGAAGATGGGGTAAAAATAGGGTTTCCAATGTGATCACTAAAAGAGAAGCTGCTTAGGACAGACACTTGAAGGTCACATGGTGATTTCTGATAGAATTGCTTATCACGTGGGGGGCACCTGGGTGGCACAGTCCGTTAAGCATCTGACTCTTGGTTTCGGCTCAGGTCGTGATCTCAGAGTCGTGAGATTGAGCCCCATGTTGGACTTTCTCTCCCTCTGCCCCTGCCCCTCTAAATAAATAAATAAATCTTTTAAAAAATTGCTTATCACATAAGCAACTCTGGATGGGTTGCACTGACATATATAACAATAACCAGGCTAATTTTTTAATGATGGGTAGTGATTCTCCTCAGCAAAGCAGGAGAGGTGAGCTAGTGAAATGATATATGTAAAGTTCCTAACACGACACCTGGAACACAAACATTAGCTCACTACAACAGTTGCGTGTTGTCTGTTTATCCCACATCTGGATCAGGGAATTTTGTGCAAAGATCATCCCTTCAGATCTGAAGGACCAGATACACCCAAGGCCTTGGGTAGTAGGAAATGTTTCTTAGCTTTTAAGGTTCAGGAATGCTCACTAGTGACACTGACAGAACTTGAGAAATAAGACATCTTATCAGATTGTTTAAATGACCTACAGTAGTGGCTCAAAATTGATGCCACAATAGAGCCTTCTTTTACTGATCAATTAGTTTAAAGCCACGTGATTTTAAAAATGGGGTAGAATTTATTTAACATGCTAAAGGGCAAAGATGAGCCTTTAGTAAGTTAACATTTACTGTATATAGTTATCTGTTGGATGTCACAGTTTGACATATGAATGATATGTCCAGATTTTTAAATTTTTGGTGACCTTTTGAATGTGAAGCCTAATTTCTCTGTTGAGCCTGAACTGTACTTAGAGACTGTCTTCCAAAGAATAAAATGTGGAAAAAGTGAAAGCATATGGCTTCTGAGATGAGAATAGAGTGACCTCCTTCTTGCTCTCTCTTGGACAGCTTGCTCTAGGGAAAGCCAGCTGCCATGTTGTGAGGACATTTAAGCAGGACTGTGGAGAGGTCCACACAATGAGGAACTGATGACTCCTAAAGACATCAAGCAAAGAATTGAGACTTTCTGTCAATAGTCATATGAATGATCTACTACCTTGGCAGCAAGTCAACCGGCCCTAGTCAAGCCCTCAGATGACTGCAACCCTGGTTAATGTCTTGACTGCAACCTCATGAAAGACCCTTAGCCAGAACCATCCTGTGAGTTGCTCCCAAATTCCCGACCCACAGAAACATAGTGTTTCATAATAAGACAATGTTTGCTGTTTTAAGCTGCTAAATTTTTAGGTAATTTGTTATGCAACGATAGGCAATTAATACAGGGACCCTTTTCCAAGATCAAGAGCATTCAAGAGCTGGGACTCTTTTAGGTACAAAGTAGAGCATACAGTACTGCATTTTAGTTGTGTGTGTGTGTGTGTGTGTGTGTGTGTGTGTGTGTGTGTGTTAACATACATAAAGTACACAACTTAAGTGTACAACTCAAGGAATTTGTACATATATATGTAACCACTATCCAGGTCAAGATATAGAACATTTCCATCACTCTAAGAAATTCCCTCATGCCCATATCCAGTTAATAATTCTTCCCAGCAGTTGCCACTTTTCTGAGTTCTATAACTAAGACTGTTTTGCATGTTATTGAAATTTATACAAATGGAATTATTCCATATGTTCTCCTTTATGCCTGGCTTCTTTCACTCAGCATAACAATTTTAAAATTTATATTGTTACATGTTTCGGTAGGTTGTTCCTTTTATTTGTGGGAAGTATTCCATTGTACAATTATGCCAAATTTATTTATTTCCCTACTGCCAGACATTTGGATTATTTCCAATTTGAGGGTATTATGAATAAAGCTAGTAGGAATTTTCTTGTACTAGTCCCTTTGAGGACCTATGTATTCAATACTCTTGGGTAAATTCTTAGGAGTGGAATTGATGGGTCATAAGGTGGGTGTTTGCTTAACTGTCAACAAGTTTCTAAAGTAGTTGGGTCATCTTACATTTCCACTCAAAGTAATGTTTTTTTTCATTTGAGGCAAACTCAGTTTGAAAAGAAAGAAAATTAAAAGTTAGTCTTGATGAAAAATGAGTGGCAATGAATAAAGAGCTTCTTGAATTATTTGGAGTAGTCAAGAAAACCGTTCTACAAGGCACAGAGCTACCTGACAGCTGATCCTCCAGGCAAATACTTTTATTTTGATCATTGGTTTGGCCATAATTTTAGCCACTTAAATCAAAGGTTTTCATAAAGATGATTTGACCAGGGCCCCAAATCCCGAGAGGAGAATTTACATAAAGAACCCTTCGGATGAGCTTTCCACTCTGTTAAATGGAAGAAAGAGGCATCTTCCCACGTGGCACACTTGCTTACTGAGCCAGCCTAGCACCATGACAAATGAAACAACTTCTTGATGCCTAACACAGCTCGCCCCCAGGCACTGAGTCAGTTTTGTGTTTCCCATGAGTTCGGCCTCAATTAAACAGATCGGATAACTTTACTAATTATGCACTCTGGGGCATAAGGGCAGTGATAGGCTCAGGCTCTGCACACAGCCCCAGTAGCCCATCTCCAGCTTGCTCACAGCACAGGAGGTGTCCCTCCGTCCTTTCTGGTTCTGAAACCGTCTGGAGACCCACAGGATTATTTTCCTCAGTTGTACAGGGCCCTGGAAGAGAAAATGAAAACTATAAAGCCCAAATATCAAGTCCAATCTCAACAACTTCAGGAGATGCTCAATACGACCTTTTTTTCTATTAGGAAAATTAGAAATTAGCAACCATCAAAAATGAGAAATGGTTCAGTAAAAGCCCCTCTTCCTGGTGCAGATGATGGGGATTGTGTGTTTAAGAGCAGAGGATTGACATGATGAGGAAATCCTGAGGCAACAGTGTGCTGAGCAAAGTTCATTCCGCACGCACAAAAGGGCCAAAACCCAGATCCAGGGCTGCATTATTTCCAGATAATTCAGGAAAGGATTGGGACTTGGTCCTGGGCTAATTCATGAATTTCTTATGACTTGTATTATTATAAGTGGCTTAGATGCCGGGGGAAAAGGAATAAGGAATTCCTTTTCTTCCTTTTCTTTTTCTTTCTTTCCTTTCTTCCTTTCTCTCTTTCTTTTTTAATTTATCACTGGCCAGGCACTGCACCAAGCACTTACCAAGCATGAATCAACTTAATTCCCACAACGGCTCCATGAAGTAGGTATCATTACCCCCATTCCAAAGATGGGCTTACCTCAAGGCAGGTAGATGACTTTGGAAGCTCCCCCAACTAAAAGGAGAAGGAGCAGGATTTGAACCCACGTCTCTCTACTCCTTGCTCTAGACTTGTGGAACTTTTTACAAGTTTAAAAGGAGTTTTAAAATGGGCAGCCTCTACCCTTCGCTATGGACAAGATCTCCATGCTCACATTGTGTAGAAGCTGTGCTTGAAAAGGAAAATACATTTTCCCCCAATGTTCTACTCCTAATGACCAAACGACTCCCCACTGCCTAAGGCTGGCTTATTTTCCCATGGGAAAGATTTAATTAAAAGCCTCTTTCTTTAAGAGCATTGCCTCTCTGAGCCCCTCTGCTCCGCAGGGACCAGCCTTGAGCTTTATATGGCAGTGAGTTTTCTCTACTTTCCCCTCCAAACCAGGGAAGACGGCTTCCCTGCTATCAAACTCACGTTTCTAGTGTTAAGGAAAGCCACCTTGCCTTCTTTATTCCCTGTCTTATTTAGAGAAGTTCTCTAGCACTAGACCCTTAGAGTTTGTATAAGCCACACAAACAACAACGTATTGCTTCAATTGCTGTTTACTGTGTGTTTTGGGGTCTCCTTGATAATAGCAGGTTGGAGTACACTTGGCTGGGTTGCCCTTATTAAACTGTGAAGGTCACTTCTCTGCCAGGATCTGTAGCCAGCGAGCCCTCCCTTCTCTTCCACAAATGTGTCTCTTCCAGAGCTTTTTGCAATTATGGCTCATTTCTCTAGGTTTCATATGGCAGGCGTCTGAACAGAATTAAAAGCATAAGCACGTGCAAAAATAATCCGTTTCCCAAGATAGTAAATGCTGAGAAGTTCTATATTAGAACACACTGTGAGTGCTGACTGGCTAGGGCATGATTAACCTAATAGGCTTAAAGTTCCACTTGCCATCCACATCTGTCAGGACTCGAGCAGAACGCAGGCACGTAATCCACGAGACGGAGAGCCTTTAGAATTGCCCTGTTGCTCCCTCACAGCGGACAGTTCAAGACACAGAGCAACAAGACCACAAGCACCACCACCTCTACACGATGGGGCCAAGGAAGTAAAGAAAGCTGGTTCCGAGGACCCGGCGCCATGGACTTCAGAGCATTCTGGCCTGGAAATTGCCTGGACCGACTAGTAAGGCTGCCTTTGGTGCCTATTTCAAGGATGATTCTCTGAAAATTGTGAAGACTATGGGTGGGCGATAACTACAAGCTGGAATCATGGGGTGTACACCTTCCCACAATGACGTTGTTAATAGCGTTGCTAAGAGTGGCATCCAGTTTTTTAAAAAGCCCAAAGCAATTTTGCCAGGACGTCAAGGGGGTGGTGCAAGATGCTCTATCCCTTTGCTGCTTCCAAGCTCCACCTGCTATGACTCTGGGGGAGACCCATCCCAGGGACAGAGGCTGACAGAGGAGCAGATGAGGGCCAGGTGGACCCAAAGCACAGCTGAAGGTCTCTATCAGCTCACAAGAGATTCCACTGCAGGCAAAGGGAAAGATATGGAAGGACTGCCCCCAGAAACCAGAATCTCCACATCCCAGCTGGACAAATCACAAAGCCACATGGCTAAGGACCTTCCATCCAAGACACAGAACTCCCACGGGTCACAGGGGACAGCCTCTTCTGGGGAAGAGAGTAAAGAAAGGAATACCCAGCAAAGGAAGCTGAGATGCCACACGTGTGGCCAACAGGGCCATTGCTGCCAAACCGTCCTTCCTGCTCATGAGCCTGAAGGCAAAGTGGATTTCCCTGAGCCCCTGGTGAAGGCCCACCAGCACGCCTACACCTACCTCCACACCTGCATCGCCAAATATGAAGCAATCCTGTCCATCACCCATCAGGCCACCCAGACCCAAGAGCTGCTGCAGCCCATGGTCAGCTTCCTGCTGCTATGCTTTGATGAGGTCAACCGGCTCTTGGGGGAGATCTCCAAGGATGGAGAAATGCTCCTCCAGGAAGTTCGGGCAGATCTGGCCTGGCCGTTGAGGAAAGGAGAGCCTCAGGACCAGCCAGATCTCCTGCAACAGCTTCTGCAGTACACAGTCAGCAAGCTGCTGGTGCTCAGTGGCACGGTGGCCTCGATCACTGGCCACTTCCTGGAGGGCTCCAGCAGTTACCACCATGCCACCGCGAGCCACTTGGGAAAGAAGCTGAGCACAAAGAAGGGTGTGGATGAACGCCTCCTGCGGGCTCTGGGGCAACTGGAGAACTTGGCGAGCGGCCACGGGGACCCTGGGATGCAGGGTGTGCCCTTGTGCTCCGAGGACAGTGGCATCGGTGGGGACAACGACTCTGTGCAGCTGGTGGACAAGCTGGGCAAGCAAGCCAGCTGGGACTCGGTGTCGGAGCCCGCAGAATGGAAGCTGGTGCTCTCATCCCCGGTAGAAGCCAGGCTGTCAGGACAGGCCTGGCAGCCAAGTCCTTTCCGGATGGGTTCAGACACACCCCAGGACTGCCCCCTCTCGAGGCCTCTGTCGGCAAAGGTTCAGCCTGCAGCACAGGGTGGAGCAGGGGGCCCGTGCCCCTCGAGCACAGGCCCAGAAACTATGGCCGCCAGGCCTCTGGGAATGGGCAAAAGCACTCGGTGTGATTCCCCTGGGATTGGGATCTCCACAGAAGCACATTTGTCTAAGGGCTCCGGGTTGGTGGACGCTCCTTCCGTCTCTGAAGGGGAGGACAGTAGCCCAGAGGAGGAGGACCAGGTGAGTGGCATGAGTCCGGGTCCACGGCAGGAAAACTCTTTCCCTCCCAGGCCACGCTCTTCACCTGGTGGCCCGGAAGGCCCATTTCGGCCACACCCCGATAGGCTCAGGAACCCCCAAGCCCAGGAAATGATTCTGAAGATGAAGGAAGCCATCAGTGAAAGGATCAAGTTTGTCCCTGTGCCTACTGGGCCCCAGGACTGGGCCGATGAGGACGAGAGGAGAACAGCGGTCCCCCCGAGACCCAGCACAGCCAGCGGCAGCAGCAGGACCCCTGTGAGGCAGAGGAGGTCCCAGTCAGAGGGGTGTCTGAAGAGCCAAGTGGAGGACTCCACCCTCCAGGAGCTGCGGAGGGTCCAGAGAGGCCTGAGCCAGAGGCTGGAGGCGTTTTACGCCCTGGGTGCACGACAGCAGGGGCAGAGCCCGGAGCAGGTTCCGCAGCCCCGCGCAGTGGCTCTGAGGCCTGACACCTGGGGGAGCGGGCCAAGCAACACCATCAGCAAGCTGAAGGCATCCCTCACCAAGAACTTCGTCATTTTACCGAGTCAGGACAAGAGCATCTTGCAGAAATGCAGTCCCCGCCCTGACAGTGAACAGCCCCGGCAGGGGGAGGCTGAGGGGCTGCCCGTCGTCATCCCATCAGGTGAGAAGACCAGTGAGGCTCCGGGGGCCGAGGACTGGAATGTCAGGGGCTGTCCCACCAGAACATCGGTCAAGAAACTCATTGAGACGTTTAGTCCCACTGAGAGTCTGAGGACCCTGGGGGATTCCAGGGATGCCGGGCCAAGCCCCTGCCTCAGGAAGTGGGGGGTCCCCCTCATCCCCCCCAGATTTCCCATTTACAGGGGGCTTGCCCCTTTGTATCCAAAGCCCCAAATTTCTCCAGCAGCGAGTGGAGAACGTCTCAAGGTGGGCCCAGCCGGGAGGCCCTTAGCTCCTCTTTTCCCCCCTCTGCTGACAGCAGGAGTGTCCAAGAGGGAGGACCTCAATTTCAACTATGGAACAGGAGAGGACCCAGAGCATCTGCCTCCACCGCCTCTGGAAATCCTGATGGACAAATCGTTTACCTCTCTGGAGCCCCCAGAGAGCAGCAAGCCAAAAGGAAGCTCCTCCAAAGGGACCCGTGCACCAGGGCCAGGAGGGGCTGACCCTGCCTTGAGAACGTGGGCTTCCCCAAAGTTAAGAGCCTCCATGAGCCCCACTGACCTGCTACCCAGCAAGCGCACGACTGCCCCCACCAGGCCCCACAGCACAGGGCCAGGGGGCAGCAAGAGTGGCTGCAGTACCAGAAAGCTCACCTTGGACCTGAGCCACCCACCAGCAACCAGCAGAAACCCAGAGGTGGAGAGCAGAGGGGCTCAGGGTCAGGCACCCACAGACAGGGCCACCAGCCTGTCCAAGCATCCCCAGAAGGCCATCCCCTGGCACCCCTCCAGCCACACATCTGGCCCGAACAGGACCTTGGAACCCAGCCTGGCCAGGCCAACACGAGGGCCACATTCTCCTGAGGCCCCCAGGCAGAGCCAGGAGAGAAGCCCCCTGCTGGTCAGGAAGGCCTCTGCCACAAGGGGACACTGGACACCCCGAGCCGACAGGAGGCAGCTCCCCTCTCACAGATCTGCCCAGCCAAGTGTCCCCTCTGTGCACGGCTCCCCCAGCCCGCCCGTCAGCCCTCCGGTAAGCCCCACGGTGCTCAGCCCCCCAGCGACGAAGGAAGGAGCCTCCACCCCACCACGGCACAAGCCGCCCAGCACTCCCCCTGTGAGCCCACCCGCACAGCACAAGGCCTCCAGCCCCCCTGCCCAGCACACAGAAGTGAGTTCCCCTTCCTCTGGCCCCTCCCCGTCCCCCCCAGTGTCCCCTGCTCAGGGGCACCAGCAAACAAGAGATCCTGAGGACAGTCGGGCAGCCACAGCTAAAGCATGTGGGAACACGTGTTCCATCTTCCGCCCAGCCACCTCCTCTCTGTTTGAAGCTGCCCCGCCACCTTCAGCAGCCCACTCACGCACCCCAGCCTCGCTGCCCCCTGAAGCCGGCGGCCCTCAGGGGACCCCCGCAGGAGGCTGGAGGAGCTCGGGGCCACGGCTGAGGGCGGGCTCCCAGCGGGGCCTGGCTCTGTGTGCCTTCAACCCTCAGCCTTTCATCAGAAGGACAGCTTCTGACCGCCGGCCGAGTATCCGCCTCGGGCTGCCTGTCCCCGGTGCCACCAGCGACGCTTGGGAATCTGCACTCAGCAGGAGCAGGTAAGGGGGGTCCTCGGGCCACCGCCCTGCGGTAATCCAATAGAGCCCAGCGGCCCTTGGGGTCATCTGGGTCAGCAGTTTTCAAACTGTGCTCCAAGGGAAGAGGCAGAGGAAAAGGGGGCTGAGGGATATCCAGCCTCCCGCCAACGGACCAGTCCTTGAGCAGCTGTGCTTTCATCTGCCACTCATTTCAGGTTCCCGAGAAAGATTTTAATTGAAAGAAGCTCTGCTGTGTTAAAAAATAGAGTTTAAAACAATCACATTAATCCAAGCACACCCTCCCCTTTATTTTACACCTGAGGAAAAGGAAATGATGTGACTACCCACCCGCTCCACCCCCCGCTGAGCCACTGTCACATGGTCTGGAACCAGCAGCCGGATTTCTGTTTTCTCTGGTTTACTGAGGTTCTCAAACTTTCTGGCCCCAGGACCCCTTTAAAACTCTTCAGAATTATGGAGAACCCAAAAGAACCTTTGTGCAGGCGGGTTCTATCTATCACTTTTTACTGTATTATACATTAAAATTGAGAAATATTTAAAATACTTATTAATTTTTTTCAATGACCCCATTATACATTACCATTAAAAGTAGGTATATTTTCCATAACAAAGACATTTAGTGGAAAGAGTGGCATTGTCTTATATTTTTGCAAATTCCTTTCATGTCTGGCTTCCAGGAAAGATGGTGGCCTTCTCAGACCTGCTTTGGCAGTGCATCTGGTGGGACATCACACAGGACGTAGACTGGGAAAGTCCACTTTACATTCATGAAAGAATGAGTGGAAAAGACAAATAACATCTTGACAGTATTTTGAAAATAGTTTTGACTTCATAGAATCCCCTCAAAAGTGTCTCGGGGACACCCAGGGGACATACCTTGAGACGACTGGTCCTAGAGGTATAGAATATAAATGTTTAGTTTTCCCACACCCCCAAAGATCTGCCTCCACTTCTCTTCCATTCTAGCGTCACCTCCACCTACCCATTTGGAGGTGTGTAGACCTGCCTCCACTTCTCTTCCATTCTAGCGTCACCTCCACCTACCCATTTGGAGGTGTGTAGAGCAAGAACAAGACCCTTCATGGGCACCAAGTACCAGTATCAGTGGAAGGATGTCCATCGATACCCTTGGCAGACCGAGTTCCAAGTGCGCCTTTCTCGAGACGGCAGCTGACTTACAGGTCATTGGCCCAGCCATGTAGGCAGGCCTGGGTATGAGATAGCAACAGGTCATGAGGCATGGTAGAGCCATTTGCCTGAACATGGAAAGAAAGACATATATGCCCAAGTAGGTAGAACACATGGGGAAATGCATCTTCTCCAGGATGCGGCATGAGAAGAAAACTGTCTATCTGAGACCCTGTTGGAGAAGAGCTCTTACCAATGTGTCTTGATATCAGATGGGACAAAGCTCAACCAGCACAGTCCTTGCTGTCTTCGAAATGCCCACTGTTGCGTCAATCAGCAGTTTATTTCGGCCAGAGTGATACATGTTACAGACTTCACAATCTGTTGAGGCATAAATGGTACTTTTTTACAAAGTACTCGGCAGTCGATTTTAAATAAAATTATCTAGGGAAAGTTGTGCATTATTATAGTTATATAAACTTCCCCAGCCACTTGAAAGAAATGAAATATTGATTATTTTTGCAAGAATCTTAATGTAGTGCTGCTCTTTTCTTAAATCTAAAATGGGCTTCCTACAGCACAGTGCTTTTCATCTAAGAACCTGTATAAATGTTAATGCATTATTCCTCACACTAGCCACTTATTCTCTTATTACATTTCTAAAACTGTGCCCTTCAGGAGAAGAGCTTGGGAGAACAGGACAATAAAATGGCATTAATTAAAAACACTAAGAGCAGGAGCAATAATAAAGTAACATAAAATTGTTCAAGAAGAAAATAATGCCCTTCTCTCAGGCTTCTCCATGGAATAGGGCAGCCTAAAAGGTTGTTTTATGTCCTGAATCTCAATACTTAGGGAGATGGGGTGGGCGGGGAGAAGTGCTTGTAGCTTGAAAGAAAGGACGATTCGTAAACGGGAGACTTCCCAAGGTTGTGTGGAAGGAAGGTCGCAATAATGGCTCACACTCCTTCCCCTGCCTCCTGGTAAGACCACACCTCCAAGCCACTCGGAACTGAAACTGTGAGCATGTGTTGGATGTGATGGGAAAACGCTCATCCCCCAGTCCCTCCACCCCTCCACCCCTGTAAAGCTGACATCTGAGAGCAGAAGCATGCCAGCTAGAAAACACTGTAGACGCATTGTTTTCCCTGCCCTCCTGCATACGGGAAACCAGACCAAGGAAGTAGGCAGGATTTGCCTGAGATCATGCAACTAGCCAACAAGCCAGCCAGAGAGCCAGAAAGACTCAGAACAGGCTATTTCCCCAAGCAGGGACTTGCAGGGATGCAACCACCCCATGGTATGTAGCGGCAGAGACGGGATAACCCGGCCTCCACCTGGCATTGACCTGCTTCTCATCATCCCAAGCTAGGCACGAGCCCCTTTTATAGAAAAAATGATGATGTTTATATCCTCCTGATCTTGGGGCCCAGGGGATTGGGAATGATCCTTGGAGGCTCACCTAGGAAGCTCAGTTATTGAGCTTCAACTGTTATTTATGTTTTGAATCCCCGGGCGGAGGTGCCGTCTCTAGGTCTTAGCACGCTGCGGGGCGGTGAACATTCAAGAAGGGTCCAGGGGCGCCTGGGTGGCTCAGTCGTTAAGCGTCTGCCTTCGGCTCAGGTCGTGGTCCCAGGGTCCTGGGATCGAGCCCCGCGTCGGGCTCCCTGCTCCACGGGAAGCCTGCTTCTCCCTCTCCCACTCCCCCTGCTTGTGTTCCCTCTCTCGCTGTGTCTTTCTCTGTCAAAAAACTAAAATCTTTAAAAAAAAAAAAAAGAAGAAGAAGGGTCCAGATTTTCTCCCTTAAATACAGTGCTTTTAGTCTTTGCTTAGACTGGACCACCTAGGCAGGGGCTCTCTGCCGCCCAGTCCCCCAACCCTATTTCCCAGATCAGGCTCCCAACTGACCCCCGGGGCAGCACCTGGCCAGCCTGCCTCCCCAGCCATTCTGGGATCAGGCGGAACCGCGGCCACATCGTGGCAACCAGGAAAATCTCCCTCCTAGCCTGAGCCTCACACAGGTGTGGAACCTGGTTGGGGTCGGGGAAGACACGGTTCTAGGACAAAATCGTTTGTCACCTCCACTGATACCACACGCCAAGCATGCCTCTCCCTTTCCTGCTAGCTACTCCAGTCGGGGAGCAGCAAAGGGTCCCAGGGGAGGTGCATCCTGCACATGCCTTTCCCTGCTCTAAAAGGGGCACAGGGAGAAGAAGCAAGGAAGGTGGGAGCTGGTCCTGTGCACAAAATCACACTCGATCACGCAGGGCCCGGGAACGGGGCCCGAGGCCCGAGGACTGAGGCCAGCGTGGGTGAGGCTAGCTCTAAGGAGCACGGTACGATTCTCACAGCCTAAAAATCACGTGTATGCCCATCTTAGCTCCTCACTTAGTTCCCCACTTCACCCCACATTCCGGCCACCTTCATCTGAGTGGGATCCAAACTCAAACTTGCCCTCCACCGGTTCGACATCTCATGGAAGCCTAGCGCCGAGCGCGCTGCGGAATAAAGCTCAAGGCACGGTTAAGAATCTGCTGTCAGAGGCAGAGAGAAGGACCTTCCGGGTCTCTGCACATGGGAGCTGGGTCCAGTCCTGGACCTGAGGTGACTGATGGCAAGGTTTGACCCTCAGGTGCCTGCCTGTCATGTGACAGGGTGGTCCCTAGTTTCCTTTCCAGGCGTGACTTCCTGCTCATGCTATGAAGCAGGACCAGCGTGACAGCTGGTCGTTTACTGAGCACTTATCATGTGCTGGTTCGTATGCGAAGGGTTTTTTTGCACGCCTCACCCAGTATTGATACCTTCGAATGCCTTGTCAGATGCGTGCTGTTATCATCTCCGTTCTACAAAGAAGGGAACTGGGAATCAGAGAGATTAATGAATGTGCTACAGGACACACAGCTAGTTAGTGCAGGACTCGAACCCAGACAGCCGGACTCCCACCTCCAGGCAGTAACGATGAGGCCAGCCTGCCAGCACACAGCCCATGTGGCTTCCGGAGCTGGTCCCCTTTCTGGCCTGAGCTTGCTCCACGCTTGTGATCCTCCTGCATTCTGCACCCCCAATGCACACTGGGTGTCCCTCTCCCCTCAAAGGCCCTCTCGCTCTGTCACTCAGCAGCTGGGAGGCTCTGTTCTAGCCAAATGCCAGGCTTGGGCCAAGCACTTGGCATTTTACTCTGTTCAGGAAAAGGGAGGCCGCTGAGCAAAGCAGGGTGTGGTGGGATTTGTTTGGTTTTTTTTTTTTTTTTTTTAGGCTAGCTAAGCCTAGCCCTTTATTAAACAAGAAGTGCTTTAAAAACAAAAATAGAATAAAGGCCAGCTCCCAGAGTTCCTGTGGGAGCTGCTTTGCTCAGAGCAGTGAGATCCTGGGCATGAGGAGAACAGGACTCAACCCGTCCGCACAAACACCAGGGGCTCGGCTCCCACGGTGCCTGACCACAGCAGGCACGCACCAGGATGGCACCAGCCAGGCAAACCTGGTGAGGAAGGGCGGAGGCTTGGCATGGGGGGTCTACAGGCCTGTGGGTGAAACAGACCGTGAGGGACTGAGCGAGCCAGGATGGATGGGGGTGGAGGGGAGCGGGGAGGGGGGCCTAGAAGGAACAACTGAGGAGTGTTTGATCTGCATCTGTCTTTTTTCTCTGCCGCAGCAGTGAGGAGAGCCCCAAGAAGGACACAGAGCCATGGAACAGCCCCTATGCCCCAGAACTGAGGGGCGGTGGCAGGGGTGCCTCTCCCCCAGAACTCTGCGTGTTGGGTCACGGGCTGCAACGGGAGGCCAGAGCCAGCCGCACCCAGGACAAGCCTCAACAGAAGGAAGTAGCCTGACAGGCTAACCAACAGGGTCACACAGATGCGAGTCACCCCAGAAGGCGATGGGTGAAAGCCAAGCACCAGACTGTCCCATAGAGGGTGGGCCAACCAAACTCCTACTCCTAGAAAGATCTGGAAGGTGCACTGCCCAGAGAGTCTGCTAAATTCTAAACCTTTGCCATTTTCAGCCCCAGAGTCTGGTTTGCCTTGGGGTCTAAAGGCTAACTATAACTTTGGACCCCACAGTGACACTCTTTAATCCTTCAAGTACTAAAAAAAAAAAAAAAAAAAAAAAAAAAAAAAATCCTTCAAGTACTGGCCTTAATTTAGGAGAAAAATGCATTTGTCGAATGCTTGATGAGCTGGGGGGTTTTACCTGGGTTAGTTTCCTGGACTCATTTAATCCTCACAACAAAGAATGAAGCAGATCGCATTCTCCCGGTTTTGCAGATAGGAAAACCAAAGGGTCCCTTCCCCTGAGCCCGGAAGAGTCTTGCCTGAGGCCACACAGCTAGAAAGAGAGCGGAGCAAAAATTCAAACAGGTGTGGCTGGCCCCAGAATCCCTTGTTTTTCGTTCCATTCTCGCTCCATCTGCCTAAAGCAAACCTAGTCGTACAAATGGTTGGAATGCCTTGTTTTTGTTTTTGTTTTTTTTTAAGTTTAAATAGTGGCACAGCATTCAAGTCACCATTGAGAGCTTTATTTAGAAGCTGACTGCTCCAGAGATCGGAAGACTGAGGTGGAATTAAGACACACACCCTCCTTCCCCCTCTTTCCTCTCCTCCCTCCCAAGCACAGACCCAAAGCTCCCAACATCAAGCTTCTAGCCCGCTCCTGCGGCTGAGCGGCCTCGGATTGTGTCTCAGAGGCAGGCGTGTCTCCGATGCTCTGCCCCACGCATCCACATGCCTCTCAAACTGGGTGGGTGCAACCAAGCCTTGCAAACAAGCAGCCTATTCCCCACGCCCCGCGGGGGCTGGAGCTCAGGAGGATGTGCGCACACGCACGTACATGCAAGCACACAAACGCTCGTGCGCATGCCAGTCTCTCCCAGGGGCTTCTCGGCCAACTTTATTCCCAAATCATCCGCACAACTCCTGCCGAGGTTGAACTACCATGCATGCCAATGCGCTAGATATTAGCTGCAGATCTTGGAATGTTTCCATGGGTGGCTGTGGAGTGCTTTCTATTTAGAAATGAATTTGCAATAATTGGGTGATTCAATGCCGGCTCAGTGGGTTGTCAAAAGACAAGAATTCTCACCCACGGGGTACAGCTAAGGGGCCATCCTCCAGATCTGCTGCAAAGCTGATTTTTTTTTTTTTTAAGTTTGGGAAAATTATGACTTCAAGTCCTTTCTTGTTGAAATAGACCGTGGCTCAAGGACGTGTTACTCTGGGTGCTGGGGACTACAGCTACCTGTAAATGAATTCACCTTGACTTGTCCAGTTATTAAAATAGGGGTGACCAGGCTGATTTCTTCAAAGGCACCCAAGGAACAGTTGATTAAACTACCAGGAGGGGCCACACGGCACCCCTGGGTTGGGAAATGTCTGTCCACACCCACACGGTTGCTGTGGGGTTGCGCTAACTGTCAGAGCAGAGCTCGGGCGCAGCAGGGTGGGTTCCGGGCCTAGCCCCACGCAGGGGTGAGTGGGTGGACCTGGGGAACCGCCTGGGCCCCAGGAAGTGGGAGGAAGTCCAGCTCCCGGGGCAGGGCTGAGGTAAGTGCGTGAGAACAGCCAGGTTTAGGAAACTTGCTCGCTACAGAACTGGCCAGTGTGCCTACCCGGGCAGGCCAGCTGCCGAAGGGTGATGAGGGTGTGGGCCCCGGGCAGGCTGGGCACCGAGCCGAGGGGAAGCATGCAGGCCAGGAGAGGCGGCTCATGGCTGAGCAGCTTCAGGGAGGGCTGTCGGAAAGCAGACAGGGTTTAGGGGCAGACTTCCTGAGGTGGGAAGAAACAGCAGAAACAGAGAAACAAAGGGAGGCTAGATAGAGCCACCGTTCATGAAATGGTGAGACAACATGGGGGTGTAACCACAGAGACAATAAAAAGTCTAGTTCTGGGAACCAGGATAGGAAGTGGGAGCCAGATCCGTAGGAGGCAGAAGTGAGGCCAAGCTCCCCATTAAAGGGCCCCCTCTTAGAGGTTTGGGGCTGGTGTGAGTCTGTAGGTGGGGGCCAAGTGCACCCAGTTGCAGCAATGAAAGCTCGGTGTGGGCAGCTGGGAGCCAGGCAGCCTATTACCTCCCAGAAGGGGTCAGCATCAAAGAGAATGCCCTGGAAGAGTCTGGAATGAGCCTCCCTGAGGGTGCCTGGCAGGAGGCTCTCTTGAGAGCAGAAGTTGCCCCCCCCCCCACCCCGAGCTAGGCCGCTAAGCAGCAGTGGGCACCCACCGTCCCCACACTGCAGGCAGCAGTGGATGAACACAGGGCTTCCAGGGTCCCTGCGTCAGCCCCGGGGCAGGTCAGGGCTCCTCCTCATCCCTCTGCATTTACCGAGCACCTACTTGTGCCAGGACAGTGCTGGGCTCCTGCCACAGAGCCCCGTACGTGATGCAGTCAGAGACCTCTAGGCCCAAGCAGCCAGAACAGTGAGCTGATAGAGACTATCATGTTGGCCAAGGACCTCACTGCTTCAAGAGCCCCAAGTCAGCTTCCCCTGGGGTAAAGCAGAGGGGTCGCCAAAGCCAAGGGGCTGGGAGGCAATAAAGGTCACAGGTGAAGCAGGGCCCAGCCAGCACTGGAGCAGATGGCTCACAGATGTGGGTTCCTGGCTACCATCCCAACCACCAGACTTAGCCCAAATCACGGGTGAGTTGGACATTGAACAAAAGAAATTAAATGTACCACAACAGGCAACTTGTGTGGCTTCAACTCAGTTTCACCCCTCCTTGAGACCAGGCCTTTACTCAAACCCACGTCTCTGGTTCTGCCTCGGAAATCACGAGGGACAAGCCCAATCCCACAACTTCTCAGATGGGCTACTCTCACCCACCCACCTTCCCTCCACCCAAGAACCTCGTCCTTGCTGAGCCCAATCCACTTCCTGGGCTCCAAGGAGAAGGGAGAGCAAGGCTTCAGTTTTGTCTTGTCTTTTTAGAATAATGACACCAATAGACGCAACCCACTAAGGACTCAGGAGTCTGCACTTTTCCTTCCCAAAGTTAGAAACCAAGAAGGAATGTTGGGTATAAAGGCACAAGAGAGCTCACCCCAGAAAAGGAGATCAATTTAAGAGGTGCATATTCTACCCATATTCCTGTTTGGGCCAACTCTTTTCCAGGGGTGTCCAGCCATTGTCAACACCCATGGAGACCCCTAGAGCTGAGGAGAGAGAGGTGCTCCAGCTCTTTATCTAACACATTAGTAACATAGCATATAGCTCTGCCCCAAGGGAAAAACACAATTTTCCAGTTCCATCAAGAGGATTCATGGAGGAAAAAAGCAGATATAATATTCTGGTGGAACAGTGATAGCTTTTTGCAAGGATAAATACAATCTTCAAGACGAAATATAACTTCTGTCCACAGCCTGGATCTGTGTGGCTGTTCACTCTGAGCAGCATCTAGTTCTTTCCTTACATCATGTACCCAGTTCAGAACCTGAAATAATCCATGTTGTTAGAAAATTCAGGGCAGACAACCTAAGAGACTTTTCTTTCACTGTGAAAAGCTTTTGTTTGATAAGACTTGTCTCATCCAACACTGCAACATGAATGAAAGGGGTTTTGAGAAATACATTCTTTTTTCTGAAATAAACCAGTGTTTTGCATCTATCAGGGGAGTTGATGCAGTAAATTTTAAGTGTCAACATGTTTGTCAATTGATCATTTGGTTGACTGCTTACAGGCTGCCCACACCCAACGCATCTTCTCAAGGAAAGCTTTGCAAAGGTAATATATTTTTAAGTAGCCTCACGTCAGAGATTCTGTTGAACTGCCATAAAGTAAATGTGTTCTGGGCCTATATTAGCACAACATGTTATACTGCACTGTGGTTCACTCCCTGTGCCTACCTGAAGTTTAAATAAACTTCCATCAATCCATCCCGATATTTTTATGAAATGTAATTAAAGATGAGTTGCACACACAGAGGAGCAAATGGTTAATTCACTCCACACTCTAATTCCCTCTTATGGAAGACCCTGGACGCTGCTGGCTTGATTACTCTCATGGACTTCAGAAAGTAACTTGACCGATAGCCTGTGGGCCCTGTGACTACAGAATTCCACCCATGTAGTAGCCCGGGTCCTGAATGCTGTAATTCCAGGCACCCTTGACGTCTCGCACACGAATCAACAACCTGTTTTGGCTGGAATGGCAGCCCCAGCAGGAATCAGGTAATGCCCTGAGACAAGCCTGGTGGGCCTGAGTCCAAGGAAGAAGAGGAATGAAGAAACAAGGAGAAGGAAGAGAAAGAAGGAGGGCGTGGTGAATGTGTCGGTCACCCTGGGGAGCTGGAGTCTATCCCACTCCCGATGGTTGGGACCCAGAAGCCTAAGCCCCATACCTCCATCCCCTCCACCCTGCAACCCGGCTTCTAGGGGCCTGTTCCTTCCTCTGGAAAGCTGCAATGGCAATGCCAACCTCCATACCCTGCCATCTACAAGACACAGGCAAACTCGCTTTTTCCAAACCATCTTTTTTGAGCCCTCTGGAAGAACTGAACTGATGATCCCTCTCCCACTTTTGTTTGTAACGTTCATCTCTGCCATCTCTGCACTTCAAGATTCCGATTAAGAAAAGAAAGTAGGGTATCCCCCTCCTTCCAGATCTGTGCTTTGATTCTTGGAGAAAGTTAAGAATAGCTGTCAAACTCAGCTCGAATTGACTTCCTTCTCCATAGGATTCCATATCTTTCAAAGTGAAAAGACTTTAAAACATTTTGCTTGCCATCACGACTACAAATGTCAAATATTCCAAACGGGGGAAAAAATTAAGCTTCAGAATTTCCCACTTATTCCCATACTGAGTCATGGGTGATCTGTCAGTCAGATGCCAGGAATGACTTCAGTGCCTCCTGAACAGCAGGTCTTATTGGGCTGAGGCTGGAGTCAATAATAATTATACATTTTCTTTGTGTGTAACACTCTACATTTTCAAAATACGATTATCTACAGTGTTTTATTATTATTTTTTTTAATCGCATGAGATGAAAAGCAAGTCTTTTTTTCAACACCTTTGACAAATGAAAAACAGGAGGCTGGGGGATGTCAAAGACACTTGGCCAGCAAGTGGGGCTCCCCAGCTCCTGCCCAGCCTTGGTTCTAACACCGACAGCCAGCAGGAGTGAGGTTATTCCAAAAGACACCACAACCTTCCGTGGAAGAAATGCTCAGTTTTCTCCAACATTGACACATAGGAAATTGTTTTTCAGATCCAGCCGAAGGCCAGCTGTAATTTTAGCCACTCCTCTGCAACTAGCTTGGATGGAAATTCAAAACAAAATTTCCAAGAGAATTATTTTCTATAATCACCTCCTCTACCACTCCCCATCCCGCCCCTGCACACACATATAAAACTGCCCCCAGCATTAAGAAAAAAAAGTCTTTTCCAAAAAAAAGTCTTTGTTCCTTGTTGCTATGAACCCCCAAAGTGGGCTTCTAGGTGAACCCGCCCCCCCCCACCCAGGCTGGAAGAGACAGCACTCGAGGAGACAGCTTTGTCACTTTATTGCCAGTGCCCCAAAGTAGTAAAACCCAGCAGATGAGACAGAAAGGAACTATAGACCCTGGGAAACAAATTGCTTTCATGAAAATTATTTATCTTTTTTTTTTTTCTCCTTTGGAAGGGGACAGGATTGGCTGTGTTTACAAAACCCCGTGACTTTTTAGAGCTATTGTTTAGTTAATGGCTGCTGACACCAGCCACAGAGGTGCTGGATCAGTTTCTGGGTGTAAAGACTCTCAAGGAGAACCCCAGGTGATGCTAATAGCCCCTGTCAACCCCCGGAGAGGTAATTATAAAGCCATGATTAAAACAAAACAAAACCTTCAAATGTTATAACCTTCTTCACTGAGACACCAGGTGACGGAATAAGGAGAAGTAACACTTCCCCCCCCCGCCCAGTAAGCCCCAGTAATGATAAGGACCAAACTGGTCTACTGGTCCCAGACCCAGAAACGCCCACCTGGTGAGTAGCCCCAGAGGTGATGCTGTCCCGCACCCCCCCCCCAAGGGACTGCGGAGCCCAGCAGGAAACAGGTGGTTCGGGCACAGCTTCTCCAAGCCAGCTGCCTAATAGGGGAAATGGGGACATAATCAAAGTGGACAACCCTCCAATTAGAAGATCCAAATTCTGGGGACCTAATGTATGGAATGGTGATTACAGCTAATAATTCTATATTGTCTACTTGAACGTTGCTAAGAGTATAAAACGCAACAAAAAAAAGAAATGGTAGTCACGGGATGGGATGGAGGTGTTGGCTAATGCTATGGGGGTGATCACTTTGCAAGACAGAATGTATCAAATCAACACTTTGTACACCTTCGACTCACACAATGTTCTACGTCAATTATATTGCAATAAAGCTGAGCGGGGGGGGGGGGAGGGGAGGGGCGGGGAGACAACACCCTGGGCCCTGCACTGTACCAACTGAATCAAAATCCCTGGGGGTGAGGCCCCACATCAGTATTTCTTTCTGTCTCCCGGGAAGATGCTGAGGCAGAGCGAGAGGAAAAAGAAAACAAGCCAGGAAGAAGGGCCTAGAGGCAGCTTTTCCTCAAGCCCCAGAAATTTCCGAAGCAGTTACCTGTTCTCAGACAAGTCTAGTCCTTAATTCTTACCCTGGAGGGAGAGGGGAGCCCTCGCATAGCTAGAAGCTGTATTCCCAGCCCCGAGAGCATCTTAGGGAGGCAGAGTTCCTGGCTGCGCACACAGCTGAGCAGAGAATGGGGCAGGCTCCGCTCAGACCCTCCCCCACCCCCGCCCCCAGCCCTCCATCTTCATTGCCTCCTTCTCACAGGCCCAGGCTAATATGCTGTCTTCCCTTTGCTTTAAAAGTGATGATGTGGGGGAAGCCTGGGTGGCTCAGTCAGTAAAGTGCCCAACTCTTGATTTCAGCTCAGGTCACGATCTCAGGGTTGTAAGATCGAGCCCCCCGTCGCACTTCAAGCTTAGTGGGAAGTCTGCTTGAGATTCTCTCTCTCCCTCTGCCCCTCTACCCCACTCTCTCTCTCTCTCTCTAAAATAAATAAATCTTAGAAAAAAATTTAAGCTAATTTCGTAAGAAACATTTTGACACTGAAATTTCTGGAGCCCCCACCCCACCCTCCAAGAACCACCTGGCCCCTCCCCAGTGGGGCTGGGCCAGAGGCATTGCCCACAGAGCCCAGCTGCCCAGAGACTAGATTTAAACTTAAAATAGTGAAGGAAAACAGAACCCTGCAGAGTTATTCTTTGCTTTTCAGCTGTTTTCAGTTGTTTTAAACACCTCTACCCCGGAGGGTGGGTACAGAGCACAGGGGGTTGGAAGCTTCCATTTTGAAGATGCGCATAGAAGACAAGACAATGCCTTTGAGCTTAATCTCTGCCTACAAAATCCCTGCCAGACTCTGCATCCTTGGGTTCGTACAGGTTCTAGGATCTTGACAAGCCGAAAATGTCAGTCTCCCCATCCAACCCAGAGTCTGTCCAGACTCCAAGCAAACACAATTAATTAAATGGTGTAAAACTTTACAAACATTTACAAATCAGCCTCTTGGGCATCTCTGATGCCCCCCTGTCTAGCAGGCCTTTAACCTGGTTCAGTCAGAATCAGCCTAAGGGAGGGCGGTTGCTGGGAAGCCCCTGCTGCGGTCACAATTAGTGAGAAGCAGCTCCTACTGGGGCTAGAATTACTCAAAGTCACACTTATGCCACCTATTAAAAGCCCAAGTCCCAGGATGATTGTGCCATACCAACCTCACCCCAGGGCATTGGGAGGGTGGGGGCCCAACTGGCTGCCCCAGGAGACATAGGCAAGATGAAAAAGTGGCTTTCTCAGCCAGAGGTACCCATGAACTTGGAAATATGTAAGTTGATTTGGGGCTCCCCAGCCTGCTCTGGGTCATCCTCCTCAGGAGAGGCTCACAACAGTGAGGTGGAACTGATAGTATACCTAGGGGTGCGCGACAGTGGAGGGGGTCCACTGGTGGGGTCTGCCAGAAAACTTGCTGGCAGGGTGCTGGGGTCTGAGGGCCTGAGCCATGTGGATCTGCCCCAGAGCGTTGCTATGGGTCTGGCTGTGTTCCTTGGCTGGGACCAAGCCGCTGCCCCTCAGCCTTCACCTTCCCCGTGTGTTTGAGGTCATGATCCGAGCTCTAATTCTTCCTGGTCACACGGTTGTCAATTTGACGGGCCCCAGACAAGGCAAAGCCACTCCTACTGTGTCCAGAGTCCCAGCCCCACACATCCCTCTCTCCCCGCAGGACCCCACCTCTCCTGCTGCTGCATCCGTGGGCAACACCTTCTCTCAGCTTGCTCATGTTCTGGCACATCCTGCATCCAGCACACCCCTCCAGCTTCGTGACCCAGCCTGAGGCGGGGGTGGGGGGCACCTGTGCAATTTCAGAGTTCCCACATGACCCCTGCACGTCCTGTAGCTTTATACTCCACCACGTGCTTTCATGGATGGTATTTCGAGTGTGAAGCATCATCTAGTCTTCTGTAGAACTAGCCAGAATGCCGGCTTCCAGAGAAGGCTTTCAGGAACGCAAATGTCAAACCCTCCCTTGGAAGATTTTGTTAAGGCAGAAGCAGGATGACCCCAGAGAGGGTTGTTCTACTCACCTCGAATCAGCCTTATAACAACTGAACTGGATTTGAATGGCCAACTCAGGGTCTCTGGGTTGTGGAGGGTGGCCCAGCCTCTCACAGATGGGGGGCCGTGCCCAGACACGGTCTACACCTTGTGGGTCTGTGCTACACTCTTCCTCCCTGACTCTTCGTCCCCGTGCCATCTGCAGCTGGTTTTGCTGTTGTCTTGTGTCCTTTGTGACAACCCTAGTTATTAAAAAATTCTCAGGTTAAAAAAGTACAAGACAATAAAACCCTAGAAAAATAAGTACTGCTTTTATTCTACTTCAAAATATACTATATACATCTGGAACTCTAAGAGAAAGTAGACCTGGAGAAGACTCCATCGTAAAAATAAAATAAGGTAAGATATAACGACTGCCCACTTCAGGTCCGTCTCTTAGCCGGTTGAAAGGGGTGTGAGCTGCCAGTTGTCTTGCTGTCCAATGCCATCCCTCTGTCGGTGACGTTGGTTGGGGCTGCCTCACGGGGACGCTGCGTCTAGGAGGTCCTGGAGCATTCTGAGGACCTGCCGTGGCTGGCCAGCAGCCAGGTCCTGCAGCCGGGAGCCCATGTGCTCCTGGAGGCTTCTGGACAGCCGACGCGCCACCGTGCGGACGTTCCTGCCGTGCCCGGGCAGGACACCGTTCCCGGTCATGTTGCCCAGGAAACACCAGAGGACTGGAAGGACATGGCGCTCCACAGCCTGGGGCTTCTGGGGGTACACGGAGGCCACCAGCGCTGTTGGACAGAAAACGGAGAGACTGACTTGAGGCAGGCACTCTCTCCCTCTCTTGCTGCCCTCTCTTGGGACACCAACTCTATTCCCCCCAAAGGGCAGGCCGCCCAGAAGGGCCAACTAGTCATTAGACGCACCAGCTAAGGCTCGGGACACATTTAGGGGCCCATGAAAATGGCTTGATTTCTTTTAAAATCAAAAGCAAAAAATATGAAGATATCCAACTTCGTTTATATTCATGTTTATACCAGCCAGTTATAAAATACAATTTTTAAGTTTTTTTTTTCAATGGAGGAATGAGTATGCAAACGCAAAAGTACTCAGAGCCCATGATGGTCGTAATTGGTCCCTGCAGCCCCGGGGAGAAGAAAGATGCAGACACACCTGGACTGCAATCTAGTATTACTTTAATCCACATTCCCACCTCTCTGAGTTCATACGAACAGAGAAAAACCGTACCAGGGAGAAAAGTCAACACTCTCTCAAATGAAGCATTCTGAAAAATAAAGCAGCCAGCAGGGGATAGGACCAGTGTGGCCTCCCCAGTGTTTGGATGCCAAACCCCACGACAAGACCAGCAGTAATCCAGGAGGCATCGATGTGCTTTGTCAACCCGCAAGCTCTGCACAGACCCTTGATTCAGTGATGAAGCCCCTGCATCTGGTTCTCCAAGGCCCTCTACTTTTCTTTAGTCCCCAAAAAACCCACAAGCAGGCTACCCCTGCCAGCAAAACTTCCATTCCAGAGTAAATGCCAGGGTCAAAGCCACCTCCAGAGAACCCTAAGTCACTTCACAGGGGCCCCTCCAGCCTTCAGCCGAGGCCACATTACCCTGAGGGCATCCATGTTAACAAAGCTTTCTCTGTCCAATCAGTGCAGTCTGCCTATCCTCCTACCAAAGGAAAAGTGCTGGTAAGAGCAAAGGACCTTCACTTATTGATGGAACAAGGAAACTGGAACGTTCCCTGCGCTGAGACACACCTGGGGAACTAACACTGCCTGAGTCCAGAGTCTGGGGCTCAGAGTTCTGTGGCATGACTCCATTGTCCTCACAGTGCTTCGAGAAGCAGGACACTGGTCCATCTCGTAGAGGAGGAAGCCAGCACTCAGGGGTCAAGGAGCTTGCCCTAGACCACACATCTAATGAGGGCAAGAGCCTGCCTCAACTCCAAAGCTCATGCTGTGCACCCCTCGGTGACCCCAAGTCTCTAGGGGTTCCACATGTCAGGGGCTGGTGAGGAGTTTTATTTTTTTTATTTTTTTTTTTAAGATTTTATTTATCCGTTCATGAGAGACAGAGGGGGAGAGAGGGGGAGAGAGAGAGAGAGAGAGAGAGAGAGAGAAGCAGAGGGAGAAGCAGGCTCCCAAGGAGCAGGGAGCCCGATGCGGGACTCAATCCCAGGACCCTGGGATCATGACCTGAGCCGAAGGCAGACGCTTAAGCATCTGAGCCACCCAGGTGCCCAGGAGTTTTATTTTTAATCTCCAATTTGTCCTTCCTTCTGGACAGATGAAGATATCCAACTTCTGGACAGCCGACGCACCACCGTGCAGACGTTCCTGCCGTGCCCGGGCAGGACACCGTTCCCGGTCATGTTGCCCAGGAAACACCAGAGGACTGGAAGGACTGTTCAGTAGTGTAACATCATCCAACCCCCCAGGATGTTTCCCACAGGGCCCCTTGGACTCCAGGGCCAGGCTGGGACAACAGGGGGTCAGAGATGAGCTGCCCCCCCGCCCCCAGCAAAGCCTGCCACTGGAGCACTGTCATTTCTCATGGAGTGTGTACTCTGGCTTCCAAGCCACACCCTCAGGGTTCCTGCACCCCACCCTGTGGGGCCTCCCCGGAGGCTCCCCAGTGTCACCAAAGCCTCAGAAGTAAAGGTGGTCCTCATTCCTGGGGAAGGCAGGACTACACCCAGCCATGTTGGGTGTCAGCCCAGCCATGTTGGCTGGTGAGCAGCTTCATAAAGCGGGACAGAGGCGGGACCTGCTGGAAACGCTGAAGCTGGAGACAGGCTCAGAGGAGGGCACAGGTACCAGGAAAGCCACCAGGGCAGCCCCAAGATGGGAAGCTAGGAGGAGCAAGGGAGAGGTCGGCGGGGGGTGGGGGGTGGCCAGAGGGAACAAAAGAAAGCCAAAGATCCTGATTAGCCACATCCTAAGCCTCCGTGGGATCCACCTGCAAACCAAGGTGAGGACTATCCCAAGAACCAGGCCCAGGCAGGTCTCCCCCGTGCCCACCAAACGGTGAGAGGCTCACCTGCCCCTCACCCGCCCCCCCTCACCCGCCCCCATCCCCGGCACACTGCACTCCCACCTGAACTCGCTCCCTCCCAGCAGCCCGGCGATCACACACGGGCCCAGGAAGCTCACTTCTACAGTGAGGCCCCCGTTCCCCGGGTCCGGGAGGCGGAGGTCACCTGGCTGACAGCGGTGGGCCTCTCAAGTTAGCAAAGGCAGGCAGTGGCCCTTCTGATCATGAGGAAGAAAACCCCATTAAATTGGAGCTTACAAGGCAGCTGAAGTAATTAGCGAAAGATTTACTCCTGTTAAGCTGTGCTATTATTAGTCCACACCTTGTGTCAACTGAAATGTTCTTCTCGGCTCCTGGCTGACACCGACCTACCCAGAGAGCTATGTAGAAACTTTTGCCTTTGAGGTCTCTTGGAAACAGGTAGAAAATATTTACATTTAAATGGATAATCTAAAGTGAGGTACCCATCCACCTCTGGGGCCCATATATCACCTGTACAAGGACAGGTAAGGGTTTCAACCAGAGAACGCAGATTTTGAGCAAGAGAAAAGGGTTCCTTGTCTGGTGGCCAAGTGTCTCCATTACATGGCCCCTGGGCACCAAGATCGTGACACTGTGGCCCCCAACCCTACTTTGCTTGCCCCACCTGTTTGGAGGAGAAGGCCTGGCACCTGGATGGGAGGTGAGGGTCCACTCCAGGGACACCGGAAGGACTGAACCAGGGCACAGAGGCAAGGCCAAGGGCAAGAGATAGGCTGGTGGAGGCGCAGAATGACACCCTTAGTCAGGCAACATGTGCTGAGCACCCCAATGCGGACCGGGGCTGGCACAGGGTGGGACCTGCTCTTGGGAGGCTCGGGAAACTCAGGCAGGAGGGCTAGGGAGAAAGGAGACCCAGGGGCCGGCACCAGACCAGGCGGGCACCGCCCAGGTAGAGGAAGAAGGAAGAAGGGCAGAAAGGGGCTCCACAGGCCACCAGCCACATGTGGGCAGGCACAGGGGATGAGAGATCCGTCTCTGCAGGGTGGCTGGCATGCTGGTGCCCAGGGGACAGAGGCAGGGGCTGCTCAGGGAGGCTCTGTGGCCAGGCTCCCGGGGACAAATCCTGGATTTCTTGGCAAAGGACCTTGGGCACCTAACGTTTCTAAGCTCCAGTTTCCTTATTTCTATAAAAGGGATAATCATTGGGGTGCCCGCGTGGCTCTGTCAGCTAAGCATCTGCCTTCGGCTCAGGTCATGATCTCATAGTCCGGGGATCGAGCCCCGTGTCAGGCTCCCTGCTCAGCAGGGAGTCCGCTTCTCCCTCTGCCCCTCCCTCCGGCTCATGCTCTCACTCTTTCTCTCTCTCAAATAAATATATAAAATCTTTTTTTTTAAAAGGGATAATCATGGAACCCACGCCCTCCTTATGATGTTATGAGGATTAAATGATCAGTGCATACAACTGAGGCGGGGGAAGGGGCAGAGCCTGGAGGGCCAGGGAGCCAGACACTAGCCTGAGGACAACCCATGCAAGGATTTACGCGTGGAGGCAGCACCACCTGTCTGCATGTTAGGGGGAGGGGTGCTCAGAGGTCTAGAGAACAGAGTCCTCCTGCCTCCTTCCTGCATGGGACCCTCCTAAGAAGGAAGAGGAGGCTTCTGGCAAGTACGAAAGATGAGAAAACCAAGTAACCTGCCCAAGACCAGAATTGGCGTGTGGCAAATGGGTCTGTCTGCCACAAAGCCTGTGTCCTTTCCATGCTGCCAGCTCAAGGGCCACAGGAGGTTTCAGCCCTGGAAAGAAATCACTCGAGACTGCAAACTCAGAGCAGACATCGGCTTGGAGCAAGCTCTCCTCAGCCAAAGCCTGAACAAAGCAGAGCAGACTCAGACCAACTCCGCGTAACATGGGCCCGGGCGCCCGGTGAAGGGCTGGCATCCAGGCTGTGCTCTGCCTTGCAGGCTGTGCATGCCCAAGAAGGGACAGCTCTCATGCTCACCACAGGGCTGCTGCTGACTGAGCCCCACGCCCGTGAGCCAGGGTCTACCCAGAAGAGCTGGGGATTTTTCTGATTCACACAAAGGTACCCTATGGACCAGGGGAAGTCCTGTGTGCAAAGAAGAAATGCATCATCGTTTCTTAAAAACGAGTTAGTGTATGTACCAACCTGCCTCATTTTGGTCAAGACCAAAGATTATCTTTTGGTAATGTGGGAATTATTTTTAAAAAAGCAGATTATCAAAAATTTTCTAAAAGCCCTGTGAGGATTATTGGATTATTTGGGGGTTCTAAGATAGTGGGTGGTTCAGCTTCATGCCAGGAAGCTGACTGGAAGGCTGGGGCGAGGGGCTCCGGGATGCTCACCGGACAGACGTTCCGTGACCTCAAGCACCGCGCGGCCACTCAGGAAACGCACCCGCCCAGCGAACGCTTGTAGGAGGCAGAAGTTGTCTGGAAGAGAAGGAGGGTGTCAGCGGCCAGGATGCCGTGGCCCGAGCGATGGCACCCGCTGTTCAGTGCCACGTACCTGCAACACCCACACAGGGAAGGAGACCTGTCGGGGAGCCGAATTAAATTCTCTGAGTCACAATGGGGTGTTTGGGGAAGAGTGAATGGCCTGATATAGTTACACTGGCTCCCAAACGGGTTTCACTTACTCCCACAGGTCTGGTTCCTATTGTCTGTCCTTCCTCAAAGCTGCTGAGTTTGGGGGCAAAAGAGCGTTTGCTCACAGTCCTGGGCAAACCAGGAGGGCTGGTCACCCTACCAGCAGCAGAAGCTTCTGGCTGGCTCTGTTTGGGTCGGGGGAGGGGATTCGCGGGGGGCGTGTATTAGCGCTCAATAGTTTATATATAACCTCCCTGTGTGAGACTTGGGCCCAGACGGCATCCTTGTAAAGACCAGACGGTTTGTCCTCCACATGCCCCAACCCACTCTTCAGGAGGGTTAGGGGAAGGAGGGATTTTTAACTTTTTTTTTCCAATTGTCCCAGCACCCTGACACCCACTGGGCTCTCAGCCACATCAGGCTTCAGGAGACAGTTCTCCTTGCTGCCCAGCCACGCTCATGGTGGGGCCCGAGGACTGGGGGCTCCCCCATTTGGATGCCAATGGAGTGTTTATTAAAATGAACCACAGACGGTGAAATCACAGGCAACTAGGGTGGGGAATGTTTGGGGATAAAGAAGCCCTCTGGCATTCTTGGGTTGTATTTCTAAAGCCAACCCCAGCAGGATCCCATAGATGCTAAATCTAGAAACGGCTCATTCTTCCCCGTTCTGGCTGACGTCTCCTGGTTTCTCAAACTATTACACTTGAAGTCCCGCGTTCCTCACAGAGACACACAAGGTGAGCAAAGTAGCCCTTTACCTGAGAAAAGCGTGCTCATGTAGACGATACACACCCAGCCCCCAACACCGCCCCAGCCGTCCCCACAAAACTCCATGGGACGGAACGCAAATAACAAAACCACTTTTCGGGGGATATGGCCACGGGGCCTGCCTGCACCTGTCGTGGAGGTCTGTCATGGGTGTTACCACAGGCGCCCCCAGAAAGTGTGTCCCCCAGGACACAGCCCAGTCCCAGGGGCTGACCCGCTCAAGGCCAGATGTCTCTCAGCAGGGGACAGAGATTAGAGACCCACCCGAGGAAGTCTTTCCAGGCAAGTTCCACCTTCTCCGGATCCCTCAAATACCTCAGCATCCCCCTGGATATGCAATCAAAGCTTCGCTTTTCCCACCAGGCAACTATTCTAGCTAAGAGCTCATTCCCTTGCTCTCCTCCTGGGAGCTGTAAGGGATACAGAGGAGAAAATGTACACGTGTACATCACATACATCCCTGCTCCTTGCAAAAGCACCATCCGTAAGTTAGGCAAGAGTCTTTAAAATAATTCGTTCTGGGGTGCCTGGGTGGCTCAGTCGTTAAGCGACTGCCTTCGTCTCAGGTCATGATCCCAGGGTCCTGGGATCGAGCCCCGCATCGGGCTCCCTGCTCTGCGGGGAGCCTGCTTCTCCCTCTCCCCCTCCTCCTGCTTGTGTTCCCTCTCTCGCTGTGTCTCTCTCTGTCAAATAAATAAATAAAATCTTTAAAAAATAATAATAATTCGTTCTGGGAAATAAAAGAGAGGCCCGCCTCTAGAATATTGCAGTTAGCAAGAAGTGGTCTCAGGGTGTCTTGGTAAATCTGTAATTGTGTAAGAATAGGTCTTTATATCAATGTCACCTGTATTGTTTCCAGGTGCTTCTATTTGTCCCACCACATCATTAGCCATGAGCTCACCTCCAAAGACAAGGACGTCTGCCTCCTTGCTCTCCCCAACAACACTCAGTCCAGGACATTTTCTGGACACAGCTGGGTCTCCCCGCTCCTGGTGGCTGATGTGGCCTCCCAGAGCCAGAGAGACGTGAAGAACTTGGGGGTACTTGAAAATGCACATCCAGCAGACATCTGTGCCAGATCATGCTCCCATGTCCCTGGCACACAACAGGTGCTCAATAAATGCTCCAGGACTACAGGGAGTGTTAAAGCAGAGACATTAAGCATGCCCGAGCTGGTTTATAAACCCCAGAGCTCAACGCCCCAAGTAGCTGGCCTCTCTCCCGCCGTCTGCTTTTGTGGTGATGGCTCGCCTTCCAGGTCACACCCAGGCTTATTGAGCGGCGGGAAAGTATACGGTGAGGGGTGTGGGCTCTGAGTCCAGGTGGCCTGGGCTGAATCCTTAACTCTTCCACATTTCTCTGTGTTGACATTGGACAGAACCTCCTACACCTCAGTTTACCCATCTATAAAAAGCCGATAATACTCATATCTTCCTCTTAGAGCTGCTCTCATGTTATGATGCTTAGGATAGTGCCCTGAGTGTGTAATTACTATGTAAGTTATCAGTTATCTTTGCTACTGTTTACTATCATTACCCAAAAATGCTCCAAAAGCCCAGCAACCTGAATGGTGGAAAGACCATTAAGAGGCTGGAATCTAACCTGAAACCTTAAAGATCCATGCTCCGTTAGCCCGAGTTTTTCATGGGTCCCTCTGCTATGTTACAAGGAAACCACAGCGGGCCTCGGTGCTGCCCACAGGGCAAGCAAACAGCCACAGCTGGCAGGCCACACACTTATCCTCCCTGGGCCTTGCCTTCCCTCTCTGCTAGGGGGCAGGGGTCTATGGGGCCTCGCACCTGCCCCATGTGGCCGAGCCCCACAGCCACCAGACCACATCATCCTCAGGCTCCTGGAAAGCCAGAGAAGAACTGTTTTAAAAGAATGAAAAGTATGGTATCATGGATAGTGACAGCAAAGAAACTGGGGTCCAAGTGGATCCCCGACAATAAGCACAGGACTCTGTGAATCTCATGTCACACAGCCTCCAAAACTAGGTCCACTCATCGCAGGAAAAGTGGGAACGATCCATTTAAACAGAAAAATGCAAGCTATGGTCTAGGCATGGGATAGAGCTGTTAAAAGTGACTCAAGTGTGTAATCATACATAAAGGCTTACGCTCTGCTTTTTTTTAAAAGCAGGAGGCAAATTTAAATGCATAATATCATCATGACTTGACACAAATAGGCACAGAAAAAAATATCTGAAATGAAAAGTGCCAAATGTTAATAATGGTCTCTTCCAGAAGTTGAGACTAAAAATGAGGGGCTTTCAAATTTTTCCTTCCCAATGCTTTGTATTTTCCATTTTCTCAATAATGAACAAGTATGACTTCTACGTGGTGGAAAATAAACTTTATATTTTTAAGCTAAGCTGCTTGGTACCATGAAAAACTGGTCAGTTAAACGAAAGAAGCAAAGTCTAAGTTGTATTTACATTACAACCTTTAACCAGGGAAATGTGTACACATGTAGACAAGAAAGAGAAGAGAGATTTTTAAGCAGCTGGTACACTAGAGGGGCACCTTGGATGAATTTCTAAATTCCCTGAACAATACCATGTTGGTCATATGATTTGTATAAGGTAATGAATTTAGAGTCAGCAGAGCAAAATAACAAAAGTAGATCTGAAGCTGCCCATTTCAGAGCTTATCTGCTCTCTCCAGCACTGGCTGGGGGCTGTGCTAAATTAAGAGAACTCCTTTTGACGCTCAGTCTGACCAGGAGGGAGTGGGCTGTCAGCAGCCTGATGTTTTAATTAGTGAAGTTTCTTCTATAGCTAACCTGGTAACAGGGCCCAAAGACAGAACCAGCCAGTCTGCTCAGGAACTGCCTTGATCCCCAGAATAACTCCCCTGAAATCAGAAGGTCTTCGTGCTGAGTAGAAAGGATGCCTCTCCAGGGTCCTTTCTGGAGAGGTCCCCAGGCAGGCAGTGACGAAAGGCAGAGGTCAGGGAGCAAGGTGCCCACATGCCTCCTTCCTCACCACCTCTGAAAAAGGGGACATGGGCAGAAATCCCTACCTGCTCTGTCGACCACCATACCACCCACCCCATACACCCTCAGGAAGACCAAGGAACTGGAAGAGATGGGGTGGCTGATGAGTCAACCTATCACTGAATTTCAGAATCAAGAGGGACCCTAAGAGGTTCCCTAAGAAAGCCAACCTCCCAATTTGGCTGTGCCATCTGGACTTTGTGCCAGAAGACGGACTCCCCCGGCTGTGTTCTCAGTCCCCATGGCCCCCGTTGAGTGGGGAACAAACCATAATACGCTGAGACATTCCTTTGTGACTCTCCACATTTAAGTATTTCACAGCATTTCATGGTTCCTCTCCAGCCTGGAGGCTGGATCCCTTGAGGGGGATGACACTAGGCTTAGGAGAAAGCTCCCTCTGCTCAAAGGGCTCCAAGCCACTTCCAGGAGGGGCCTCGGGATGCTGAGGGTGGACTGGAGCCACCAGGATGAAATGGAAAGGAAGACTTACACCCCTTCCCTTCTGCCACTCCTGCTCCAGTCTCTGCTTCTACCACCCAATCCCCTGGGACAGTGGGAAATTTAGTGACCTGCATCCATTTTTTCCTTCCGCAGGTCAGACTCAGACCATTCCAGGCAGATGAGAACCATTCCCAGAGAGAGCTTGATTCTACCCTAGGTACTCCCTGGCAGTGATGAATTCTTACTGGCGATCTACACCCCTCCACTTCTGCCCTTCATAGATATAGAAATCAGCTGGTCACTTCATCGTTAAAAACATTTCCGGGGGCACCTGGGTGGCTCAGTTGGCTAAGTGTCTGCCTTCGGCTTAGGTCATGATCCCAGGGTCCTCGGAGCTCCCTGGTCCCTGGGGCTCCCTGCTTAGTAGGGAGTCTGCCTCTCCCTCTCCCTCTGCCATCCCCCCCCAACACACACACTCATGCTTTCTCAAATAAATAAAGAAAATCTTAAAAAAAAAAAAAACACTTCCAAAACCAAGGTTGCTCATTGGGCAGAATGGGTATGGCTCACAGCACAGCCACGTGGCCTCAAGAGCCCACTGCTGCACCTGCTCAAAATGACCCAGAGCCAAGACCCTGGGCTTCACCCTCTGGGCCCCACAGGAGCTTTTTTGCCAGGGGTTTGCTGGGCTCCATCCAACTCTTCGAGGCCAACAACATTCCATTCCAGCCTAACACTGACCTAAGGATTAGAGAGGAAAATAGTATCCCTCACGCCTGCCTCCATTCTCCCCACATAGATCCTCTGGCTGATGGGCCAGAGGGGGCATCGTCAGCCATTTCCAAGGAGACCCTGTCCCAGGAGGAAAGGACAACTATAGGCATCTTCCTGGAGGCTGCAACCTGACTCAAGGTGTAGTCAGATGACAAAAGCAGGCTAGGGACGCCTGGGTGGCTCAGTCATTAAGCGTCTGCCTTCGGCTCAGGTCATGATCCCAGGGTCCTGGGATTGAGTCCCACATCGGGCTCCTTGCTCAGTGAGGAGCCTGCTTCTCCCTCTCCCTCTGCTGCTCCCCCTGCTTGTGCTCTCTCTCTCTCTGACAAATAAATAAAAATCTTAAAAAAAAAAAAAAAAAAAAGCAGGCCAGCCCCAGGCCCCCTTTCCAGGATGGCCAGCCCAGGTAGGTACAACAGGGCCCCAGGTAGAGAAGGCCTGAGTCCTGGGACAATGCAAGACACCAGATTCTGCAGCCCAAAGCTCCAGAGCTCCTGCGTGCTCTAGGAGGATGGCCCAGTGGCAGAAAGTGGAAACTCTAACACCCGGAGAGGGAAGGGTTAAAAGCGCCTCTCCGCCAACAAGGGTGCTTAGCCTCTTCAAACAGCTAAAACCTATTTTGCTTGGTGCAGGTTTTCCCAATAAATCCAGGGCCTGCAGTGATTTACCAAGAGCCTTGGTTATTGGCAACAGCAATCTCACTTACCCAGAGCAGCACTGAGAACAAGCCGTAATTTAAAGCTGGATTTATATTGTTTGTTCTACAGCAACAAACTCAGCAAATCATAAATTCCCTTTGAGATGAAGAGAGGAAATTGACAGTATTTATGGACTCGAAAGGCAGAGAAGGGCCTGACCAGGCCTTTGATTTGTAACTGAAACTGCTTCTGGAAGCTTCAGCCAAGGACACAGCTGCCGTCCAGCCCCAGGGAGTTGGGCTCCCACAGGGTGTGGGCACTGGGAAGGGAGGGGTGCCTGGCGGTGTTTGCAGCCTCACCATGGGGATGCTCTATGGGTCTTAAAGGCAGGACGTGGCTCTGTGCTCATGGGGACATACAGCAACAAGACCAGCACAGGTGGTTCTCAGGTCACGAGCTTCCTTACATCGTGGCAAGAGTGGTTTGTGAAAACTCAGTGTTCCTCTGCTCTGGACATGACTACTCAGGTGCTATGTCCCACATGCACTTGCACTTCGGTATGTGTCCTAGACGTGCCAAATATCACCTTCTAAGCATCTGAGAAAAGAATGACAAGCAGAAGTGGATGCACCCAAAATCCCACCTAGGAGTGTTGGAGAACCAAGATGTGTTAGTGCAAAGCACACAGGAACTGAGAAGCTCTCACCATTCCTGATGTGTCTCCCATAGCTCACTCCTTTTTCCCGTTTCATTCCACCCCCAACCCTCACTCCCTACTCCTCACTCAGATTCCTCCCACCCTGAGCCCTGGCCCCGAACAGTCTTCCTTCTCAAAGGCAACTCTCATCCGTTCCACGCTCAAAAGCCAATGGGATCCCAGCCCCACTCCTATACCAGACAATCAAGGAGGCCCACCTGCCCGTCCACTTTGTCCTCTCCAGCAGGCTTGCTCTGCTGTCTCACCGCCATCCCCTACAAGCCACGCCCACTGCTATCATCGCTACATCTAAAAACATTGCTGGCGATGCTTCCAGCTTCTTCCTGGCAATCCGGACCCATTTTTCCTTCAATGCCCTGTTGGCTCAATCACTGCGGTACTGTGTGACCCTGGATGAGTCATTTCTGTCACATGTACTCTGAGGAGGCAAGACTAGATCATCTACACATCTATCCTCCACGCCTCCCATTTGGGACACTCGGGTGGATGTGACATGGCAAAGCCTGCCAACCAGGTCCTGGGCTGCCCACCCCGTCCTACACAGCCTTCGGGGAAACATCTGGCCTGAGAGCCCCCCAGTGCCCATCAGCACTCTGCTGATTCCCAGCGGGAAGGGTGAGCCCACCCTGGGGCGAGCTCGGGGATCGAGTCTTCTCCCTACCAGAGCCAAGCAGGGCGGAGGCAGGAGGCTTACCCAGATTCTCAATCATGGCATCCAGTGCAGTCACCGCGGCAGTGTAAATCCCCGAGTTCTTGGAGTTGAGGTTGTCTGCAACAGCAATGATGATGGAGAGCAGCATGGGGTGTAAGCTTTCTTTCAGGAGGGGGATCATCTTGGCAAGGGACTCCAGGGCCCACTGGTTCACTTTCTTGTTGGAATCCTGAAGCCTTGGGGTGAAAGCATCAAAGACCTATTGAGGGAAGAGAAACCAAGAGCCCATGGAAACCCAGGCTGGGCAGGAAGCCCACAACCCAACCAACCACCCTTGGCAGGGATTCCTCTTGCCTCCCCGACAGGGTCATCCAACTTATGCCAGAACATTCTCAGTGGTGAGGCGCTTACCTCCTCAAAAGGGGAGGAGGACAAGAGGGGAAGAGCAACCACCTGTTGAGCACTCATTCCATCAAAGCATCTAAAGCATCTCATTAGGGGTACCCTGCCCTCTCGTGGAATGATCTTAATCCATGAGGCACGCATCCCCACCCTTAGTTTACCATTCAAAACAAAGCCAAAACTGAGGCAGAAAGAGTTTAAGTGATTTGCCCAGATCACACAGCTAGTAAGGAACTTGGATGGATGCCCAAGTCTGCTGACTTCGAGCCTGTGTCTTAACTACTGTGCTACATAGCTTGACCATCAGCAGCCTGGATCCTGGAAGAAGCAAGCATCTGCCCTGGTTTCCAGTCTGTGAAGGGCCTGTGCTGGCTCCTAACCCACCCATCTACCCATCCAGGCCCAGTCGCCTGGCCAACCACATACTCTGCCCCCAACACATCATGTGCCTGGCTAGACCAGGAGCAGCCCTCAGCCATGGGACCCTCTACCTCTACCCTCCTCGCCATAAATCCGCTAAAGGGATGAGAGATGCCCAGGACATCTCTGGGTGGTCCCAAGGCGCCTGGCAGGAGGCGGGGCCTTTGTCCCACTCAGCTACTTCGGGGCAGTCTCACAGTGTCACCAAGGCAACCGGGTAGCAGGTGCTTTTCCGGCTCCCTTTACCCTGAGGCATCTGGCACCGTGTCCAACTCTGTCCTGAGGTTTCCAAATTGAAGTCGCACCCACAGGAGAGAGACGGGTCGGGGGGCAGGGCTGGGGCAGCACTCACCTGGACCAGGTTGGCGGTGATGAGCTCCGGCGTGGCCTTGCAGTGCTCCAGGAGCCGCCCCACGCCTTCCATCCGAGACTGGTACTCTTTGGCCTCCAGCAGCCGCGTCAGCTCCCAAAGATGCTCCGCCACCTTGAGGCCGCCGCGCACGGAGGAGCGAAGCCCCGCCAGCTGAGGGCCGTTGGAGCTGAGCCTGTGTGGAAGGGACTTCTGACGTGGGCAGCCCCAGAGGACGGCTGCGCCTCTTGTCCCATGCCCTGCCCGCAGACAGGTGAGACTGAGACAAGAGTGCTACCTGCAGCTTGGTCCACCCCCAGCGGCTCTACCTGCGGCTTGCGGACACCGGCCCTGGAACTCTGGAAATCCTGTTTCCTCAGGGGACAGCAATCAGGTTGCCTAGAGGCCCACCCTTTTGTCAGGGGACAGGTCCCTCTCTTCCTGCCTTTTTTTCTCTTTTCAGAAAACACGTGAAGAAGGGGGAGGTGCTGGTATGGGAATGAGAGGCGGGAGTCCACCGAAGGACGACTGCACATTTAAGCTAAGAGTGAGGGAAGATCTCGCCAGTGCCTTTATCCTGATCCGGTTGCCTTGGCCCTGCTCATACTTCTCCAGTGACCAGGGAACTGTTAAGCCCTGTTCTCTTCCGCTGAGAGCACATGTCTATCATAGCCTCTGGCCCAGTCCAGCCAGCATGAGAGCAGTTCCATACAGCACTCCTACCCCCCACGCCCAGCTCAGAACATGGCTCTTTGAGCTCGTGCCCTACACGCAAGTCCCCTCTGACAGAGCCCAACATCATCCATGCTGTCATTCGTTCCTGCAGTCCACGCGGTTGGCCCACTGAGTGCTCAGCGCTGTCGTGGGCGCTGAGGACAGTGAGATGAGAGGCACGTTCTCTGCCTTAAGGAGCTCTCAGACCAATGGAGGCAGGTAAGCCAAGGGGGCTGACAGAAGACCGAAGAACAGAGAGCAGAGAGTGTCAGAGAGAGCCTCTGGGGGGAGGTGAGAGTAATATGGGTCTTGTGGGATCCTGTAGAAGAAATAGGCATGTTCCAGGTGCAGGCGGTGTGGCATAAGCAAAGACACAGCAGGGGACAGAGCGTGGCTCGGGGGGGCGGGTGTCGGGCAAGGAGGATGAGCTGCTCTGGTCTGACGGGGAGACCATGTGTGGGGGACAGCAGGAAGCTGATCTTGAACAGGTAGTGGGGGTTTCCCTGAGCGCCTGCTAGGGAGAAGAATTTTGGGTTTCAGGCACATCAGTGACCAGAGAGTTTCTGCCTTGTTTCTGCTCCTCCCAGCACCCACCCTCCAGCCTCCCCACCCGTTCCCTCGCATCTGCCTTCGCCCCAGCTCTGCCTCTAAACTCACCCCAGGCTGCCCTGATGGCGACAGGATGAGCGGCTCGAAGTGGGTGGAGAAGCTCTGAGCTTGGGCAGACAGCCTGGCCAGCAACACGCCCCGTGCGGACTAGTGCCATTACACCCACCCCGCAGGACTGCAGAAACCAACGTCTCCCGCCAGTGCTTCCGATCCCAGGATTTGGTCTCCCTGAGCTTTGGGTGGGGAACACCTGTTCTAAATTCACCCATGAGTGCTGCAGACCCAACTAGGTCTCCACCGTAGCCCAGATCCACACAGCCTCCCAGAGCCACCCCTGCCCAGGGCCAGTGGGCCATCTCCATCGGCAGCCTTGGATGTGGAGCCCCAGAGAGACAAGAGCAGCCATACCCAACCTCGCTGGGCAGCCCGTTCTCACCCAGCACCAGACTCCTCGACACCTTGCGGCCCTTGGCAGATGGAAGTCCGTCGCTTTCTTCTATTCCCTTGAAAAAGGCACACAGAATATGAGCCGAAGGGGTGGCCCTCTGGGGAACTGCCAACCACTCTAGGCTAGACCATAGCGACAGGAATAACCCCTTCCACCTGGCAGAGCTTCTGAGGGCAAAACTGAGCATTCCAGGCCACTGGTAGTCGGGGCAGGGGTCAAGATCTCCGTTTAACAGGAGACAGTGTGGACGTGCCCAGGGTGGCTCAAGGCACACCGGCAGAGAGGGGCAGAGCCAGGTCTGAGCACAGGGGAAGGAAATCACCCTTATCCCACCTGGCAGGGGTTATGGGTGAAATGGAATCTCTGGAATGCACACCCCACTCCCCTCCCCAGCTCAGCTCTGACCTCCCCCGCACCCCCCCCACCTGCTCAGGCCACCAACTCACCCGCTGCTTAATAGCCGCCATGACCTTCCGTAGGTCATGAGACGGGAGGCTCTGCTTCAGAAATGCATCAAACTTCGTATTCGACATCAAGATATTCACCATCTTGCGGCCATAAAACCTGCCGCAGGAGAAAGAGAGGGATGAAGAAACAGCCATAGAAATGCATCATAAATCTGCTTTACAGATTTACAGGAGTTTTGTAATTGTAGTAAAAGAGTTTTTGATACTTTTTCTAATTAAGACCATAATTGCTAATTAAGACAGTTAAAAACTAGGTTCATAAAGGAATAAACATCATCCGTAGCCCCATTACCAAGAGAAAACCACTATTAAATTTTCACATATTTTCTTGTAGCCTTTTTGACGCATATACATTTTTGTTGATACCAGAATGTATATACAACTTGCCTCTGGCTTTTTTTACTTCATCATTAATCATCTTCCCATATCATCCTTTTTAGTGGATTCATAATATTCCATTGGATGACTATACCAAAATGTACTTAACTTCTTCTAGTATGAGGCATCTAGAAGTCTGAAGAAGGGTGCGGGGGAGGGGGAGCAGTCTGGAAAGAAGTGGTCAGCTCCACCTAGCGAACAGCAGTGGGTGGGGGGGGGAATCAAAGAGGGCTTCATGGAAGAGGTGACGCTTAGATTGGGACTCAAAAGAGGAGTAGGAGTTCACAAGTGGGTTGGGATCAAGGGGGAAGGGGGGTGGAGGTGGGGGTCATTCCAGGGTCTGTAATACAATTTGACACGTTAGCAGGTGTGTGGTTGGTAAACAGCAGGTAGGGCCTGGAGCGGATATGACCCAATTTCTGGAAATGTGAAGGAGCTGGGCTTTAAAGCACAGACAACGGGAAGCTGCGGAATGACCAGATTTGCACTTTAGTGGAAAAGTGTCTGGCAGCAGTGTGGAGGACACATCTCTGGTGGCAAGGCGGGGGCCAGGAGACCTGTTAAGAGGCCACTATGACAGTCCAGAGAGTGGGAGGAGGAAGGGGAGGTCAGCCTCGGGACCTGCTAAGAAAGTGGAGACTGCAGGGCTTGGGAGCTGATCGGAGGTGGAGCAGGAAACATCTGCAGTCATTATTTCCCTCAACCCAAGACTCCATTGATTATAAAATGCACCATTGATTATTTTCCACTGAGGAAAAAAAAAATAGAAAGCACTGGCAATTTCCACTACCTTCAACGACACTGCCCCATGTGGGAAGGCAACACTTTCGTGTATTATCTCAGCAACAGAGGTAACGTTACTCACAGGCAGTGCCCTTCCTTCCTTAGGCTGGGTAAACTACTTGGTGGTTGCCTGGTAAGGAAATGCGGAATTTGGGTTGTTCCTTCTATGACTGTTTGCATTCATATCTAATTTATATCCCATTGCTCTAGTTCCATGCCTCTTCTCATACACTATAACTTTTCATTTCAGTGCCTAATAATAGTGTAATATTTCTGAGACATTTTAGGGAGCAATTAAACTCAACAAGTCCCCACAGAGCATCCATGGTGACTTCTTAAAATAAATATAAAAGGCAACGAGCAAGGCTCCTAGTTTAATTCCTACAATGCACACTGTGATTCAAAGGTTTATGCTATGAGCAATAATGCCCAAGTTTGAGAATGTGCAGAGAGTTAAGACCCAAATCAGAATTGCTGCCTGGCCAGCAGCAACTGTGAGACGCCTCTGAGTGTAAGATATTAAAAGGTGGGGGAAATTGTGTGTCTTAGAATCAATGAAGTATGAAGGTCCCCATTCTGCATCTTAGATGACTCAGTAAATAATAGTGACTTTTTAGAGTAGAAGGAACACAGCCAGAGAAACAGGCTTGGGGAGAAGGCGATGGGTTCATTCAGGGAAATTCTGCACCGAAGATGACAGTGGGACATCTGGCAGTGGTGATGCGTCCTCCAGAGGCTTTAGAGGTAAAGCACTGATGCTCAGAGAAGGGGTAGCCTGGAGGGAGACCCTACGAAGCATCAGAGTTGCTGTGGCTGGAGCCACGGAAATGGTGACAGTACTCAGGGAAAGTTGTAAGAGGACAAGAATGAAGACACTCCTGCGGCCATCTACATCCCGAGGGCAGGCAGGTGGAGAGGCGGCCATAGAGGAAGAGGGGAACTAGGGAGTGTAGGTCCATGGACACCGGAAGCACAGGTGCCAAGAAGGAAAGTGGAGTGTCGTCAATGCCGGCAATGTGAGAGAGGTCAGAATGGAGGGCGACATTCCAGCTGGAGAGACATTAGATCTGAATGTCCATCCCCCTCCCAACAACTAAAAACAAATCAAGCAGAACCTTCTAGTTCCCCACCAATGTTCCTCATTTCAGTAAATGACACTATCATTTACCCAATTGTTCAGCTTAAAAACTCAAGCATCATCTTTGATTTCTCTTTGAAAGCCTCACCACCCACATCCTGTTGGCTCTGCCTTCAAAAGACACCCCAGTCCAGCTCTCCCCTCCCCTCTGCTAGCCTCCAGCACCTCTGGCAGGGACTGGGGAGTAGCCATCTGTCTGGTGTCCCTTCTCCATCCTGGCCCCCCTCCCCTACTATCAATCCTCTAATGAGCAGCCAGAAAGATTAAAAAAAAAAAAAATCAAGAAGACAGCGAGCATTTAAAGACACACAAACTCTAGTAACCAGGGGCAAAAAGCACTCAGAAATAATAATGAGCTGGCACTTTTACCCATTAGATCAATAAAAATTAGAACTCCCGATACCGCAAGGTCATGAGGACGTAGGCACTGGCCCCAAAGGAGGGAAGTGGAGGGGCACGGTGTGCTCAAGAGCTCCCCACGATGCTCGGGCGGCTTAGGTGGACACATGCCCCTGACCACAGTCCTGCCCCCAGGGGAATATTCCCAGACATTCTCCCGGGGCTCCACCAGGGAGCATGTGTGAGGCTGTTCCGTGGAGCACCACTGCAGTGGGGAGGGCGCGCTCTCGTCTGTACAAAAGCACAGAAGGCAGGGGGGACATGCCCTGTGGAGGTGTACCGGATGTGGCGTGGTCTCCAGATCTGGCCACAGTGTCCCGGGGACTAAGGAGTGTGATTACCTGGACCCTAACCCTAGCTTTCCAAGACCGCTAATCAGGTTCTATCACTCTCCTGCTTTACACCGTCGAATATCTTCTCACACTCCTACTAAAGATCCTCCAGTGGCTTCCGGTCACAACCCAGCCAGAATCTTGTCTCCTGACCGCTGCCCGAGGGGCCCTCATCCGCCTCATCGCCCGTCCACCCTGCCCCACTCGCCAGGGCGCCCTGCAGCCCAGCCTTCCTGCTCCCGGAGTACCGAGCATACTCCCATCCGGGGAGGGGGGGGGTTGGCTTTGTACATTTCCGTCGCTGGCACATTCACACCCCCGACCCCCAATGAGTTGGCTCCTGCTGGCCCATCAGTTCTCAACTCCAGTGTCACTCTTCTGAAAGATCTCCCCCGACTCTCCATCAAAGGAGCCACCACCCCATTCGCCACCGTGGTGCTTTTCTCTCTGTACCCTTTATCTCTATCTGAAGTGACCGTAATAATTTATTTGTTTATTATCTGTCCACCCGACTAGGGGTGAGCTCCAGGATAGCAGAGGCCTAATTCTTCTTATTCACTGCCCTGTCCATAATAACGAAGAGTGATCTGCTCCCTATCCTTGAAAAGAATGAATGGCTTTTCAGAGGGTGGAGGGAGCTGGGGTGGGTCAGGAACAGGGGGAGAGTAGTGGCGAGAGAGGGAGAACTAGAGGCGTGCAGTGCCGGCCATTCCTCCAGGCCTGGCTATGCCGGTGGAGAGAGATGGATGGCGGCCATAAGGGAAGGACACAGCTGCGGTCTGTCTGACCATCCCTCCCATGGCCCCAGGGAAGCTGAGCTGTGCAGGCCAGGGCCCTTAGGGCTGGCTGGTTGCCTTATCTGCCCTGGGCTGGCCGGCTAGGCAGCCCCCAGCCCCTGGCCCTGCATCACCTGGTGTCCTGGTTGGAGTCCTGGGCCAGCCTCACCAGGTTGTGCACCAGCATCTCCGTGCTGTCCCTGGTGCCCGAGAGAAGTTTCTCGGCACCTATCTGCTCCAGGACGGCTGAGAGGTGCTCGGCAGTGCATTTCCGGACTGAGGGGTTTCGGTGGCTGAAAAAAAAATACAATCCCAGTCAAGGGTGCAGACAAGGAATGGGGTGTGGGGTCCCCAGACTGCCGCACGTGGACCTAGAGTTGTGCCTCCGTGTTTCATGCCGTGATGGGCTCCGCAATCTCTCATATGGACTACAGGGACTCTTCAAGAAAAGAGGAGTCACGTCCTGATCATAGAACCCAGGATGACAGTGGTAACGACAGGAGAAGGAAGGAGCGCCTACAGCCACGTGGTGCTCTGCACACACACACAGGTGCTCACCACCTCTGCGCTTTCCTGAGCCCGTGTTTCCCTTCCCCACCTTTTCCCCACCTAGAAAGATCCTACCCAATCCCTGTCTCCTTCTCTGCCCTCCCCAACCCCCTCGGCAGAATGTCCCCTGGGAAGTACAGGTGCACCCCTGTGGCTCCCCAGCCGGGCGAGGAGCTCCCAGGGAGCTGGCGCCCAGCTTCCTTCCCCCCAGTGGAATCCTGTGCCCTGCTGGTGCCTGGCACATGCCCACACTTAGTGGGAGCTAACTACACGTTTGTCCAAGTGAGCTGAGACAGGAGGGAGGGACAGGGGATCCATGGGTGATTTGGTAACCCTAACAGGGGAAACCCATCAGAATGTCACTTGTTTCTTTTTCACTCTTTCAAACAGGGCCTGAGTGCCCACAGTTCTTTAGACACCCGACCCTGCTTCTTGCAACTATGATCAATTGGAGCGCCTGGGTAGCTCAGGCGTTAAGCATCTGCCTTCGGCTTAGGTCATGATCCCAGGGTCCTGGGATCGAGCCCCAGGTCGGGCTCCCTGCTCAGCAGGAAGTCTGCTTCTCCCTCCTCCACTCCCCCTGCTTGTGTTCCTTCTCTTGCTTTGTCTCTCTCTGTCAAATAAATAAATAAAATCTTAAAAAAAAAACAATGATCAATTGCCTCAGCTTGTACTTAGCACAGCCTCAGAGCCAGGCACCCTGCTAAACACCCCCCATCTATTATCTGTTCGATTCCATAAGCCACTATTAGCATCATTTTGCAGGTGAGCAAGTTGAGCGAAGGGAGGAATCCAGAAAAAAGGACAAATAACATCTCCCAAGTTAGTGGCAGCCACAGTGAGCTCTCAGTGAATGTTACGGTAAAGGCAGGCATGGTTCTGAGCGCTCTTTCATGAATCCATTCTTGAGGATGGATACCTCCTCATACTTTGAAGAGGTATGCACCATTATTATTCCCATTTTACAGATGAGGAAACTGAGCACAGAGAAGTTAAGTAACAATCCAGGATGTGAACCCAGGCAACATGACTCTGGAGCCCCTCACCCTTCCTACCCAGCTGTGGTGCGGCTAGCAAAGGCCTGGCGGTGGCTACCACACACCCTGGGGGCTTTCCAGAAGGCCCCTGCATCTGTGTTACAAGTGGCTCTGGGGCTGAGAGAGGTTTGGCCCTGTGGGAGAAAGGGTTTGGGAAATGGTTTCGGTTTTGCTTTAGTTTGGGTTTTTGAATAAGGTGAAAGCAAATCTGGCTGCAGAAAGGCTCCCTTGGTAGGCAAGCACCTTCCTCCTCCCTGGGAAAAGGCCAAGAGGTGTGAGCTAGAGTAAGATTGTGTGCCTTGCTCTGCTCACAGCCTTGATTTTATCAGAAAGAACGCCCATCCCCTGGGAGAGGCACACGGGCCGCAGGCTGGCTCTCAGCCCGGTCTCCAGGGATGTTACCACGGACACTCTGAACTCCCCAGCCTTGAACAGAACGCCATAGCTCTCCACTTGCAGCTGAGGTTCAGGGCTGCCCTGAGCTCGCCTCAATATCCCCAACCTAGCCCAAGAAAAGTGGGAGAGAAGCACACCAGGAAGCAGGGGTCTTCCCCCCCCCCCAGCTACATGTGTGGGGCACCTCCTGCGTTTGGCTGCTCCTCTCCCATCCCCAGACCTCTCCCCTTGCCTTACCTTCCCAACCCACCCCTCCGACAACGAGCCACCACGTACTAGATGCCCACTGAAGTGAGGGCCGCCAGGGAGCGGGCGGGGGTCACATTCTCCACCATGGCCCCCAGGGAGCGGTGGGCGGCTCTCTGAATGAACTCGCTGGTGTTCCCCATCTTCTGGAGCAGGCCGCGGGTAATCTCCTCAGCCTCCTGGTCCATGTTCTTCTTCAAGGTCCGGAAGAGGGCTTCCAGAGTGCTGATGGCCAGGCGGGACACTTTGGAGCGGAGGTTGGTGACCTAGGAGAGAGATGGGACAGGGAGCCTCAAGGACTGCTGGACCCTGCCAAGGGTTCCAGAACATACGAAGTATGGGGCACAGCCCCACCGTCTCCTGCCACCGCCACCCTTCTTGCAGGCCTAAGCCTTGCCAGGCTGGAAACGAAAACCATGCAGTAGCTCTGGACAAAACAGCCCCATTTTTTATAAAAATGTTATTATTGTTATCATCGTAGTTATTAATTCCACCTGAAATTTAAAATTTGAACATCTGAAATTTGTGCAACACTTAGTCTTCTAAGTACTTTTACAAAGAATGTTCAATTTAGTCTTCACAAGCCCCCCCCACCACCACCAACATCACCCCCACCACTGGAATAGTCTATTCCCAAGAAGGGACCTGGCCTTCCCAGATGATAAGATGCATCTCTTTGCCTCCCTGGGCCCGGCCTAGGCCCCCACCCCAGCCCCAGCCCCAGGGGAGAAAAATCCTTGGGAGATGTTACAACTTCCCTGAGGCTGGAGATCTAGCCCAGAACACTACAGCCCCTTGTTGGGCATCTGAGTACAGAGGACAGCACAGGGCTGGGACGAAGGGGCATACAGGACTCTGGTTGTTTCAGTGCCCAGAGATTAGAAACAAGGAAACCCCAGGGCCTAGTTTTCCAATCTGAGACATGGGCGGCTACCTCCCACCTCTGTGGCTGAGGGCTAAGAAATAAGCGGGGGATGCCACGTTCCAGGGAGCCATGGCCCCTCCGTGGCTGCCATGTGACCCACCCTGAGCAGCGGCACCAGGGAAGGGGGACGGCCTGCTCTGCAGGGTGGGGACAGTGCACAGGACACAGGCTGTCTAGGTGGCCTCACCTCCCCCGTCACAGCCAAGGACACGTCGTGTAGCCTCCCAGCAAGGACATCTGAATGACAAACCGCCAGGAGCTGGACACTCAGCAGGCCCTTCTCCTTCATCTGCCTGAGAAGCAAGTTCCAGGCCCGTCACAGGCAGGTGGGGAGGGAGGAGCCCTGCTCCCCATGCGGATCGGGGCACTCCCCACCCCCCGCCACCACCACCCCTCTCCCGCTGCAAGGGAGGCGGGTAGCTGGGGTCAGGAGAAGGGGGACGTCCCCTTACCAGTCGCTGCTCTCCAGGCACTGGAGGGCATCCATCAGCCCCACCTCAGGGTTCGAGAAAGGCCTCAACTCCTTAAAGGTTCTAGGATCCAATTCCTCCTCCTCTTCTTCCCGCTCGGGAGACCCCAAGGTAAGCACCACAGGTAATGAGTTGGCTGCCCTCACAGAAAGGAAAAGGAACATGGCACATTTCGGCAGGAAGACCCAGGCCTGGCCTAACACGAGGTGTGCTCAGAGGAGGAGCTGCCCGGGGCTTGGAGGGCAGGATCTGTGTGTCCCCCCCCCGCCCCACCCCCGCCAGGAGACGCGGACACCTCCGAAAGTTCTAGCTTTTGTTGGCCTTTTCCGCCCCAGCCCTGCCATCCTCGTGGTTCTAAACAAGCCAGCCTGTGATACTCTGCTTGATGTGACGTGACAAAGCCCACCGTGCCGGTGACTCACCCCCAACCCTGCCCTATCTGTGGTTGGGTGAGGCTCATAAGTCTGTGAGGAGGGAGCCCCTACTCACACTGGTGGTGTTCTAACCTCCTCCCCACCCAGGAGGCTGTGTTATCAGCTTCTCCTCCTTCCCCCACTCTCCATCCTTTGTGAAGTTGCCCAGGGGCAAGGCAGGGAAGTGGCCCAAAGGACGAAGCAGGGGACAGTGAAAGCTCAAAGGAGACAATGCAGCTAATGGGGGCCCGTGTGGTCAAGATGTGGCAGGGACTGCCAATAAGCAGGGATGTTGTTTAAAACTCAGGTCATGTTTTCTAGGCTCCCCTTCCTTGGGGACGGATGCTAGAATCATAAAATCCTAGCAGATCAGGAAGGCAGTTTAGCCATCTACCTGCTCCAATGCCCGAAACACATCATCGGGGCCTCAGAGGCATTGGAAGGGGTCCATCAGTGGGTCCCCACCCACAGTCCCTCAGCGTCTCCATCAGCGGAGCCATGACAAGAGGCTCTCCTCCGAACCCAGAGCTCACACTGCCACGCCTCGCTTCCTGGCTACTTCTCTTCAGAGGCTCATCTCCCCCAGCATGATTGTCAAGATGGCGCACCCAGGAGGTCCTAGGCAAATCTGAGTTGGCAGGGCAATCCTTTACTTAAATCCTTTACTTAAAGACCAAAAGACCTCATTCCCAGATTCTCTTCTCACCTTTGCCATTGGATAAGATTCATTAGCCAAAATCTTAGTCCCCATGGACCAGTATCACCTTAAGTAAACTCAGGTGACTTTGGGTCTTGGTCTCAGTCCTGTTGACTATAAAATGAGTGGGATGGATTATATAGATCAATATCGCCCAAGTATCAACCATTCAATCACCACTTTCATGACTTCTTGCCATGTCTCTTCATTACCTGTAATTTTATTTATATGGCATTTTTTTCTTCAAGCCAACCCACTTTTCAGATCTTAAATAAGTTTATCCTAAAGGGAAATTTATGTCACTACCATAACTGGTAAACAAATATTATTCGCCACAGGTTAGGATATTTGCAGTAAAAGTAAGAGGACGTTATAAACTCCAGCTACCAAATTGTAGGCAGCTTCTGATGACTCAAGCTGGAAGGAAGATCTCTTTGTTTAAAAAGGAGATTGCCAAGCCTGAAAGGGATGCTCAAGACCAGCACTGAATTAAGACTTTCTACTTGACGGAATCAAAGGGATAGAAAGAGAACAGAGAAGAAGGATGCATCAATGTTATTTCTGGCACCAAACATGGTGTTCTACGCTGTCACCATGGTCCCACTACAGCCCACACTTAAAGAAACTCTGAGTCAGGCTGGTTGTTTTCAAATGCTCTTTAGTAGCAAAATCTTTCAAAACTGAAATGTCAGGTGGATGCCCAATATCTAAAAAAGTGAGGCAAAATAGATGTTGCTCCGGTAGAATGGGGTCAGAGCCTCCACTGTGCCTTGGCACCTTCCTGAGCACCCCAAAGAACTTTTGGATCCTGGGATCCCAGGCTGTAATCAGCCCTTTCCCACCCCGACATTTTATGAGGCAAACTGCAGGAACCCGAGGTCTTTACGGATCCCTCTCTTCCCCTTCCCGATGTTTCCGGCTACTTTCGTGGGTGTTTTTCCCCAGCATCTGTGGTCCCGGTGCACTGGTGAGTCCTCTAGGACATGTCGTGCAGGCTGGGCACACCTGCCTTTCTATCGGTAATTCTAGTTGCAATTCCCTGGATCCCCAGTCTGGACCATAGATGCTTTTGACTCCCATACTATCCCTCGTTCTCTGGCAAGGCAATCGCATCTCAGACTGCCCTCTACTCTAACACAGGTAATAGGAAGAAGCAGAACGGCCCAGGTCACCTTTGCTGTACCCCAGAGCATCCCGAGGCAACGCAGCGAGAGGGACATGTGACCCCCAGGCATTCGGCCTGGGCCCTACCTGAAGCATGGCGGGCAAAGCTGGGCTCCTGCTTGCTGACAGGGATGCTGGGCAGTGAGGCCCGGTTGGCCCGCTTCCTCAGGATGCCACCGATGTTTCTGTGTGGGTTGCTCAGCCCCGTGGGCACAGACATGGTCCCACTACCCCGGAGGGGAAGGAGGCCTGGGGAGGCAGAGAGAGTCCTAGGATGGCACTGGTCCTGCCTGTCCTCAGCCTGTGTCCTCCTTTGGACATGGGCCCATCAGTAGCTCCCTGTCCAGTGTCCAGATGGGGAGCATGGGGAGCTGTGGGTAAATCTCTTGCCCAGTGGTTGGCCAAGAAGTCTCCCCAGCCTGAGGGAATCGGGCCCCAGGCACCCAGTACCTTCCTTCATCAGGGCTCTCCGGGAGGCCAGGCTCTGGGAAGCAAGCTCCCTCTCCCTCTCCAGCTCCTCTGCCCTCTGGAGCAACTCCATCTCCTTCATCTGCCTCAGCCGCATCTTCTCCTGGGCAGACTTGGAGATGGTGACGTGGATCTGGCAGAAGGTCAAGGTAAACTCTGTTACGGTGAGGACCCAACAGCGCTTTCTGTACCTGCATTTATTCAGTCAGGAATGTGAGTGGCTCCTACCTGCCATCACTCTTCTGGGAGTAAACAAAACAACCGAGATCTTGCTCCTGGAGGGCTGCCAAACAGACCAATCTCTAACGTCAGGCAGTATGTACCAGGAGGAAAGTGAGGGACAGAGGGTGACAGGGCTTCCATTTTAGGTAGGAAGGCCCAGAGGGACTCCCGGAGGAGGGGAAATTTAAGCAGAGACATGAATGAACTAAGAGAGCAGAGGCCATGCAGATTTCTAGGGGCGGAGGGTGCTAAGCAGAGGAAAGCAAATGCAAAGGCCCTGAGCCTGGAGTGTGCTGGGCATGGTTGGGGGGCGGTGAGGACACTGGCCAGAGCACCCCGAGGCAGAGGATGGTGGGACACAGGGTCAGAGGTGGCAGGGGTGGGCAGAACCATAGTGCACCGGGCCCCGTGGCCCATGGTGAGGGGTCAGACGTGTCCTCTAAAGGACACAGCAAACCACCGAGGTTCTGAGCACAGGAGTGACGTTGTTGGACTTCCACTGGGGGATGCGGGGTTCCTCTAAGTGTTGTTGTTTTTTATAGTTTTATATTTGGGAATAATTTAAGACTCACGGAAAGTTGCAAAAGAGAACCAAGAGTTTCCGTGTGGTAGGGCTTGCACTAGCGTTGTGAGAATGAAGATGACAGAATGGCCTGATTCTGGACAGGTCCCCAAAGTAGAGCCCACCGCTTTTGCTGATATATGAGGTGTGGGGCGACAGAGAAAGAGAGGAGGCAAGGGTGGGCCCAAGATTTTTGGTCAGAGGATCTGGAAGGCTGGAGTTGCCTTTTCCTGCCATTGACCGGGGAAAGAGATTTTAGGGGGTAAAGATTCAACCGTTGAGTTTTGGAGGAGGTAAGTTTGAAATATAATTAGATACCTAAATGGAAATGCAGAGTATCAGTTAATACATACTTAGTTATATAATTTAACTGCTCCTGGAGGTCAGGGGAAGGTCTGGGCCAGAGAGGGAGATTTGGGGGTCCTTAGCATATAGATGGCACTTAATATCATGGACCAGAACAGGTCACACGGGGTCAGTAGAAATAGACCAGAGGCCAGAGATGCAGGCTCTGGGGCCTCCTGCGTGTAACGGGCAGGACGATGAGGAGGAGCCAGCCAAGAAGGACTGGGAAGCAACCAGATCTGACGGAGGCAGAGAACCAAGAAGGAAGCCACCCCCTCACCCGCCTCCCTCCCAAGGTGGGGACTGCAAGAAGAGTGAGCCACCAAAGCTGCTGACGGGTCGAGTGAGAAGAGACCTGAGCTGTGCTGCATGTGGGAAGGTGAAGGTCATTGGTGGCCTTGATGTGGGCCGTTTCCGTGGGGGCAGTGGGACCCAAACCGGACTGTAGCGGACCCAGGACAGAACGGGTGGAGACGAGGCAGTAGTTTTGTTTTCTTAAGACAAAAGAAATAACGGAGAGCTAGGATGCTGGTAGGAACGGTGTGATCCTGGGGGGGATATTGCTGATGCAAGAACAGGAAGAGGTGCGGGGCCGGGGTGTGGCTGGACAGAGCTGGAAGGACAGGACGCCGTGATGGGCGAAGGGGATGCTTGAAAGCAAGATGCCAGTGGGGGGTGAAGTGATCACAAGGTCCACGGTCCGACCCTGGGGGTGAGCGGCCAAGGTGGGGGGGGCAGTGGGGTCACGTCACAGCCCTGAATTACTCTTCCTTCGGTTGTCGAGCTCCGGCGCCCTGGCTGGAGCGGGAAGGCCGCGCGGCCCAGACCCCATCGTCGTCATCACTGGACTCTAACGGAGCACGTGCGCGCAGCGGGCCTTCCAGGCACGTTTCCTGTACTCTCATATCTCTGCTTCAAAGACTGAGCACAGAGCTCCCCTAATAGTGACTCTTCAAGTTTTAGTAAATTCATCCAGACCAGAGAAGGGAATCATCCGGACCTAGGTCACCTTAGAAGCGCAAGGTGTTCGTCAGCCTGTCAAGCACAGTCTTTGGCTGACCTGCCCGTCAGCTGTCTCTCAGTTGCTATCTTGGGAGTTGGTTCAAATTACTCGGTTTGGTTCACCTAAGCCCCTCTGGGCTCTCCACATCCTGCTTCCTCCCGAACCCCGCGTGACCTCCTTCTGCCCTCCCTTCCCCCCCACCCCGCCCCTCAGCTCCCCACTGCACTCCTCCCCTCACCTAGCCCCCAACCCCCATCCTTCTCTTCCTTTCCTTGGTCCTCACCCCCAAACCATCTACAGCTTCCAGCCTTAAGCACCGGGAAGCCGACTCAGGGCTCTTTCTTGCCTTCCTCAGGCTGGCCCCACATTTATGTATTTCAGAAGACATGCTTGTGTTCAGCCAGTGGTCCACTCTGACCCCCGCTTTCTCCTCCCCTCGCTTTCCAGATACCTTGGTACTGCTCTCCTTCTGGTCCTCTTCTTTGAGCAAGGGGCGGGCTCCTTTGTTCTGGCCGAAGGAGAAAGCTGTCAGTGTAGGAGCGGACTGAGATGAAAGCAGGGCGGGCTTCTCAGGGGTGGCAGACCTGTCTCTGACAGGCAGGGCCGAAGGTCTTGGCTCTGTGGGGTCAAGAACAAGAATGAAGCTGAGGACACCCAGCACTCTGAAGCAGCACTCACCCTTCTGGGCTGCCCCCTGGGGCCCTATGACCCTGTGGCTGGTATAGCATTTTACTGCCTAAGCCTGCCATTCTCCACGGTTCCGCCCAATGCTTCCTTGGTGGCGAAACTCTACCGAACAGCGCCGGCAAGCACAGAGCAGGCTGCCCAAGGACCAACATTCTCCTGCTCTCCTCTGTGCATCCATCCATCCAACCGTTCAGTCAATAATTACTGCACACCTTATCGTTAAGACAGGGAAGGGAGGAGGCAGGGCAGGAAACAGGGAGTGGGTCCGTTATCTAGGAAGTTTAAGATAGTTCCTGAGCATGTCAGTCTATCTCTCCCCAGGAGGCGTGCACCTCAGGAAGAGAGAAAATAAACTGAGTCCCATCATCACACAGCGTGAAGGGACCAGAGAACTAACCAATGCTAGTCCCATCCCCTCGTTGTACGGATGGGGAAGCTGAGACCCAGCAACCTTCACACGCTCTTGTGACTGATACAATACAAATTCACTTCCAAGTGACAGCAAATCATTAGTGTTTCCTGGTCATTCTAGATTTTCCTAGTCAATAGATTTCAAAAGTAACGTGCCTTCTTATGGAGGCAGGACAGGGGTAGATCAGTTTTAACTGGGTTCTCCTGTCATCAACGTCTGGAGCACACCGCCCTTGGGTGAACCTGCAAGTAAGGGGTCCATTGGAATGGGGGCCACCATCTGGGGCTGCCTGAGGTTAGAAGGGGTGCCTTGAATCTGGGGCCTCCAGGAGGGCTCCCAGGTTACCCTGGACCTCTGCCCAGCCCATGCCTTCTGCCAAGGATCCCTCTGCTTGGCTTCCAGGAGAAGGATCGAGGGCCAAGACAGAAGAAGGGCAAAGGCTTCATTTGCCCAAAAGTAAGGGGGCAGGGCAGAGGACACAGATGTTCAGGTGCCGGCTAAGGAGGGCAAGGACTGCAGGAATGCCACACGATTTGGGGAAGCCCTCAGCTTCAGACAATACCACGTGAGCTCCTTCTATGTGGTAGGCAGGCACGTTACACGTATTGGGCAATGTTATCCCCAGCTAATGGCTGGAGGGTCAGAGAGCCCTTTAAGGACTTTACTATTTTGTATCCCCTTCCTCACCTCCACCTCCAAGAGACATCCTAGAAAGCCTTGTCTGAGCAGCGTGGCCCCTGCCCCCCCCCCCAGCCCCCGGGGACCTGGTTCTCAAGCAGCAAGCTGGGGATGCAAACAGGGGAATAGTTGCAAACTGGGGTCTCCTGGCCCAAACCCCCATGCCGGCACACTCAGGGGTAGCTGTTAAGGGACACTGTGGGTGCCAGCATGGGTCACAGCAGACAGTCCGAGGTCACCCCACTGCACCAGGAGAAGCAGCCGCCACCGAGGTTTCTATGCCAGGCCTGCCTCTTGGGCTCAGCTCGAGTCCTGAGCCTGGGGCTTCCTGGGCAACAGCCCCCCACTCACCAACCAATCCACTTGCTAAGCTGTCCAGAGTGACCTGCCCGAAAGCTGGACTAGGAGTCTGCCCCCTCCTGCCGGTCAGCACAGCAGCTATCTCCAAACCTCCTCCCCAGGCTCGGGGTGCTCCGTCCAGATCCCCTCACCGGACCTGCCCGGGGCTCAGCCTCCCTCCTCCCCACAGACTTAGGTCATCAGGCTGGAGAGCCTCCGGCTCCCTCTTCTGAAGCCTCTCTGCGCCCCGGCCTCCTGCAGGCCACCCGCCTCCCTAACAACCGGGATGGCCCTATTCTCCCGACACTAAGCCTTCCGGGACCCGCTGACTGAGGGGTTCAGGGGATATGGTTCAATGTCTCACTTGGCCTGGTATGGAACATTCTCCTCTGCTTGCTTAAAACAGTGCAGGGGCAGCCGCCCAAGGTGTCAGAAGCACGGTCTCTGGAGCCCTGCGGCCCCGCGCGCACATATGGCGGGCCACCTTCCAGGCTCTGGGACCGGGGACAAGACCCCAGCCTGCAGTCCTGGTGCAGCCAGTCACAGGTCACACAGGCTTCCCTCGCGGCTGGGCTACCAGGAAGCTCCATGTGCTGGTACCGCCCTCCAAGGTGGCATGGCCCGAGGCCTCAGTTTCCCCGTCCATAAAATGAGGGGCTAGGGTCTGAGGGTGCTCACACCTACTCCAACCCTACTTCTGATCCCCTACCTGGCCCAGGAAGCAGGGAGTTGAATTAACAGCAAGTGGGGGTGTGTGTGGGGAGTACGTACCCAGAGATTTAGGGGTCTTCTCCCGAGGCCCACTCTCCCGAACCAATCTTGAAAGAATCGGGGAGAAAAAAAGCACCATGAGAGATGGCAAGTAGAAGCCACTTCGGTGAGGAGCCTGGGTGGCTCCAGGATGGGGCAACGGGCGAGACGGGGGGACCCGTGAAGGGGGTGGGGGCGGCTCTGTAAAGAGGCTCTTGGCTAGGAGCTCAAAGCTGCGGGGGATGCAGCTCCATCCGCAAAGTCAAGGGCAGGCCGACCGAAGACCAGGCCAGGCCAGGCTGGGTCCAGACACAGACGCCGCAGACCACCGCCGCTGCCCCGCTCAGGGGCCCATGGCTTCTGCCCGCCGATCCTGCAAGAGTCTCCGCCTCAGCGTGCTCAGTCCTCTCTGGTCACCAAAGTGGCCTTTCTAACGCAGATCTGATGGCACTTCCACACCTAAAGGCTTTCAGTGGCACCTTGCTACTTCAGAGTAAAGCTCACGGTCCTCGGTTTAGCACACAGAGCCGTGCAGTCCTGCTAACCTCACCCGCCTGTGTCACACCAACACTGGTGCTGGTGCGCACACCCCTTGAGGCTCCGGGAATGCCTCACGTCTCTCCCTCCTCGTCGCCCAAATTCTCCCTCAGGCTTCAAAACTCAGCTCTGGCCTCACCTCCTCCAAGAAGGCTTCCCAGCCTGATTGAGATCATTTCCCGGGGGCTTCCCCAGAAGGATGGGCAGAGATTTCAAGTTATGGCCTCTGCCCGGCAGTGCTCCCCGTTGAAGAATAGATAGGCGGTTTAAATAAAAGTGTGGTCAGGGTGGCTCAGATGGTTAAGCGTCTGCCTTCGGCTCAGGTCATGATCCCAGGGTCCTGGGATCGAGTCCCACATCGGGCTCCCTGCTAGCGGGGAGCCTTCTTCTCCCTCTGCTTTTCTCTCTCTCTCTCTCTCTCTGTCTCTCATGAAGAAATAAATAAAATCTTTAAAAAAAAAAAAAGTGTGGTCAGGTGGTCCGTGGGCTAGATGCTGTGTGGACAGTGCAGAGGAGGCTCTTTCCCTGATCGCCTCCCCAGGGAGGGCAGGGAAGACCTGAGCGCAAGGACTGGCATACGACTGGGGCTTGAAGAGCAGTAGGAGCTGAACGGGCCCCCCTCCCCCCCGCCCAGGTGAAGGCTGGTGTTGGGACTGCAGGGATGGGGCGGGGAGGCTCTGGGGGTGGGCCGGCTCCGGAGGGCAGCCCAGGAGGCCTGCGGGGTGGTGGGCTGGGACAGGCCCTGAACGTCAGACCGAGGAGACTCTCCTTAACCTGCTGACACAGGACGTCAAAAAAATGAGAATGGCGTGGAGGAAAGGTACACGGGGTGGTGCACGAGAAGGGAAGATTAGAATGCAGAGCCCAGGCAGCAAGGTGCTGGGCTGGGAACTGTTGGGGCGCTCAAGAGGGAGCCCGTGAGTGGAAACGGAGAAGACAGGCAGGGGCAAGAGAGGGTGGCAGCCTTCATACTTTCTCTTGTTTACGGAAGACCCAATGGGATGTGGCAATCTGCTAGGACAAGGGGCCACAGGAGCAAGAGCCGAAGATGATGCCGAAATTGGAAGATGGAAGAGAATGCCCGCACCCTGGTGGGAGTCGGGAGGTCGTGGGAGGGAGGGGGTTTGGGGCAACGTGAGGTGGCCCGTCAGTGTGGCCATGATGGTGGCACAGCCTCCCTCCCTCCCTCTGACGCCGGATCGGCATCGGCCATGAGGACACCGGGGATGCCCACCAGGAGGATGGAAACGCGGAGCCCAACTCTAGGGAGACCTTGGGGCAGAGCGGGGGATGAGGGAATGAGGGAGCCGCCCATCCCTGGAAGCTGCCAGCACAGACAGGACTCCCCCAGGGGAGAACAAGTAGCTGGGCACAAACGGCCAGGACCAAACTGCAGGAACAGCCACGTCTAAGAGGTGGACGAAGAAGGGCGCAGGGGACACTGCCTAGAAGGTCCTGCCACAGGAGGTCAGGGAGCAGGGTTCAAGTCAGGAGGGCAAGGAAGGGGAAGGACGTGGACGTCAGTCCCTCACAGGATGTGAAGTCGAGAGCAAGGAGGGTGGAGTGAAGGCCACTGGTCTGGGGCCAGAGAGTCCCTCCAGCCACCAGCACCGCCACTGAGGGGAGGAAGGGCCTGGCGTGAGGAAGCACAGGTCGACGGAGCACAGGTCGACGGAGCGGGCATTCAGATCCAGGAGCAGGCCCACACTCCACCGGGGCTGGGGAGGAGGTGGACGTGGGTACAGATGGGCAGGGAGGCAGCATGGGAGACGGAGAGGTGAGGAACATGAGAGAAATGGCAGAACGCAGTACAGCAGGCCCCACAGGGATGCGAGAAGGGAGGCCTCTGTCATTCTCCCTCTGTCTGCCTCTGTCTCTCTGTCTCTCTCTCTCTCTCTCTCTCACACACACACACACACACACACACCTGCTCCGACATCAGTTTGGACTGACCATGGGGATGTTCTGGGACATCTGAAGAGTTCCGTCTGTCCCACTTGAGAGCCATAAATCCAGATTCATTACAACACAGCAACCCTCTACCTCCCCTGATTCCCAAACATTTTTGTGTATAAAGACCCCTTTTTACATCCAAAGCTTTTGTGGACCACTCCCTCCCACTTCCCTACAGATACCGGATAATGCTTGTATTTTTAGTATCCATTAGTTAAGAAAATACATAATAACAAAGAGCTACCGGGAATAGAGCTCCTATTTCATTCATCACTGCAACAACCACAGACATCAGCAAACTGGTGGACTATGGAGGCTGAGACACTGTCTACTAAGCGCAGACGCCCAGCCCGCTGGGCTCAAGGATCAGCTCTGTGAGGTCCCCAGGTCTGTGGCTCATGGGTGAGCCAGGCCCTTCACGTGCCCAGGCCCCCAGAGCTCCTCCCTGGCACTGGAGGCTCAGCAGATCTCGGATCTCAGAGGGCCAGCTGGAGAGAGGGCTGCTTACCGCGTGCGGGGGACCCTCAGGCCCGTCAGGACACCCTGGCCGAGAGGCAAGCAGCTGGGAAGGGGGCCAGCCGTAGAGGAGGAGGCCCCAGCAGACACGGCGGCCTTCGGGATGGGCGGGGTCACAACGCCTCCCAGTGACTTGTGCATCTTCTTGTCATTGCAATGCAGGTATTGTCTGGAGATCTGCACCCGGGAGCGGAGGTTGAGGGAAGGTTCTGGAGGCTCACCTCCCAGGCCCCTCACACAGGGTGGTCCCTTTTATCAGCAGCCACCTGGGGTGGTAGGCAGTGCTGGGAAGTGGCCTCTGGTTTTTCTTCCCAGCCACACCACCCTGGGACCACCCCCAGAAAGCTCACTGTTTCCTTACCACTCCAAGACAGAAGACCTGCTGCGGGGTACCCCCCTCATCCCTACTCTCTTTTTGTTATTATTATTTGTTTTTCTATTCTTCTCATTTCAGAAACTCCTACAACATCAGAGCTGAAAGGGATCTTCAAAAACGTCTGGTCTAATACCTTCTTTTTATAGATGTGCAAACTAGGCCCAGAGAGGAGGGTGACTGGCCCAAGGTCACACAGCCAGTGAGGGGCAGAGTGGAAACCAGAGCCCAAATCTCCTGAGTTTCAGCCCAGCCACCTTTCCCCTCTGCCGCACGCCCTTGCCTGTGATAGGGATGGTCAGAAGCATCAGGAACTCTGGAACGTTTAGACCAGAGAAGGCCTAGGGATCCCCAAGTGTAGGGCCGGTGGTCACACAGCCTGTGCTCAGCACCTCTGGGGCAGCCAGCCAGATCGTGCCCAGGCCCCCAGAGCTCCGCCCTGGCACTGGAGGTTTTGGATGCTGCAGGGAAGATGCCCCCCCAGTGCTACCCCTATCCTTGAGGGCAGCCCTTCACACACCTCCAGAGAAGCTCAGGGCTCAGGAATGGGGGGGGTGGTAAAGAATGGGAACAAAGAGGGGCGCCTGGGTGGCTCAGTCAGTTAAGCATCTGCCTTCGGCTCAGGTCATGATCCCGGGGTCCTGGGATCCAGTCCCGCATCGGGCTCCTTGCTCAGCGGGGAGTCTGCTTCTCCCTCTCCCTCTGCCTCTCCCCCAGCTCATGCACTCTCTCTCTCAAATAAATAAATAAAATCTTAAAAAAAAAAAAAAAAAGAGTAGAATCAAAGACAGAAGGAAGGAGAGGCAAAACTCAGAACAGTCAAGCCACCTTACCTCCTGGGCTCCGGGTCTCAGCTCCTGGGGACCCTGACTGCTCCCAGGTGGGTCTAGGCCCTTCTCCTTGGCTCCGCCAGCCTCAGGGGTGGGGGGGATGCTCTGGATGGGAGGCATTGGCCTGGGCGCCCTCAGCAGCCTCTGAGAAGTGGCCCGGGGGATGGTGCTCCTCAGAGGAACTCCTTTGGGGCCTCCCACAGGATCCAGGGAGACTGTGCAGGGGGTGGGGGTGAGGAATAAGTTAGTCCCTGGAGCATTGGGAATGGGGGGAATTCAGATACTGGCAACAGGGCCATCGGTTCCAGGGGAGGCTGAGACTGTGAGAGCAGAAGGAGATCCACCCCGGCCCACCCCCACCACTAGGCTGAGCAAGCGGACCGTGCCCATTCCTATAAACTTTGGTAAAAAGGGCCAATCAAAGTCACCCATTTAAAATTCGGAGGCAGGAGCACCTGGGTGGCTCAGTTGGTTAAGCGACTGCCTTCGGCTCAGGTCATGATCCTGGAGTCCCGGGATCGAGTCCCACGTCGGGCTCCCTGCTCAGCAGGGAGTCTGCTTCTCCCTCTGTCCCTCTTCCCTCTCGTGCTCTCTATCTCTCATTCTCTCTCTCTCTCTCAAATAAATAAATAAAATCTTTAGAAAAAATAAAAAAAAAATAAAATTCGGAGGCAGCCTGGGCAGGACGGGAAACACACCAGTACTAGACCAGGAGTCAGGACAGCGGACTCCAGTCCTGGCTAGAAGCTGTGGGACCTTGGGCAAGTCTCTGAATCCCCATTAGCTCATCTGTAAACTGAACATAGTTACATCACGGGGTTATCCAAAAATTCAGGGACTTCTGTAAAATGCCAAGAAAGTCCCGGGCACGTGGCAGGTGCCCATAAATTACTTCTGTCCCCCCTTCCTTTTCAGTTAATGATGTGTGGGTACTGCTGTTTCGACACAGGAGACACCCTGACCTCATCTGAAAGCAGACCACTCCCACTTTTAGCTCTTTTCTGAGTAACTTCTGTGCCCAACAGGCATCCTCCCTGCCTCCGCCCCACCCCATCAGGAACAGCAACATGCCTCCTGCCATCCCCACAGTAAAGAGCTCAGGATTATCTTTGCAACTACTGGTGGTGGTGGTGGTGAAAAAAACTTAGCATTTAACTCTCAAAGGCCATTTTGTTCCAGCTACATCAAAGTGGTCGCATCAGAAGAGCTTCTCTGCTCCTCTGCCCAGCCTGGCTCTGCTTTGCCTTGTCGTCAGTCCTGTCGGTGTGCTGAGGGGAGGGAGGCACGAAGGGGTCACAAGCCAGGTGGCGACGGTACCTGCCTTGGGCTCCATTTGGGAGCTGATACAGAGAGGCCAACACAGCCTCCATCCAGGATGCAGAGGGCAGGCCCAGCCCTGCTCAGGGGGCCAGAGATCCCCATCCCGCCACACCTGCTGAGGGACCTGCTAAGTCAAGATCACATCCCATTCGTACCTTGCGTAGAACAACTCCTGTTCTTTTTCTCCTGTACTAGAAGTTTGTACAAAGAGAGGACATGTCTAGAAAAAGACTTCAGACCTCTTGGGGAGGGAGTCACTGGTCTGGCAACTCCAGAAGTTGCACCACTTGGAAATTCTAAGCAAGCTTCTCCAGCACTCCAAGCCCCCACCTGCTGCGTCCATACTGTCCAGCCACAGGGGGACTCCTTACAGGGGCTCCCCTGCATCATCCTGGGCACCGTCAGCCCCGGGGAGACCTCAGCAGGGGGAGCATCTTGCTCAGTGAAGAGGATGTCCCCTTCCTTCCTAAGACTTCGAGGCTCCTTATTCCTTGTGTTACTCAAGCATTCACTGAGCTAAAAAAGGACCCAGTGATGAGTCCAGGAGAAGAGGAGAGAGAAAAGGAAATGAGAATTTATTAAGTGCTACCCACAATGCCGGGTGCTGAGAATTCTGTGTACGATGTTTGCATCAAACTCTCAGGCACACAGAAGTATTAGTATCCCCATTACACTGAGGCGAAACTGAGGGTGAAGGGGTGACTGACTTGCCCAAAGTCCCAGAGCCAGCCAGTGTCAGGGCTAAGATTGGAACCTGGCCTGTTCTTCTGGTTTGCCCACCACGCAGATGAGAGAGAAATATAAAGTGCTCGCTGTTCAATTCTTTGCTCATCTATTCAACAAACATTTCTGGAGAATCTCCCTTGCCAGGCAACTCTGCCTTGCACTGAGGACTCCCTGCCTGCCCTCGTCAAGAATACCACCGAGTGCAAAATTCACATGTGAAACAAATAATCACACAAGTAAGTACACAGATGTGTAAGTACACAGCTCTACAGAGAGAGGTAAGAGAGAAAACTGGAGGGCATTATTAGAGAGGGTCCCTGGGATGGATGCCGACTGGGGAGTGGAGGAGACCTCTCTGAGGAAGGCTTCTGAGCCAAGCAGGAAGGATGAATGGTAGCCCCGTGAGGAAAGGATTCCGGAGGTGGGGGGAGCAGCCTGTCAGAGCCTGAGGCCAGAGAGAGCCCACCTGCTCCAGGACTGGAGGGTCAGTGTATCTGACAGCAGAGAGCAGGGGAGAGAGTGAGCGGAGAGCAGGGGAGAGTGTGGTGCAGGCACAGGGCGAGGGCAGTCAGCCTCACACACAGGGACTGTTCAGGAGCTTACTCTAAGCACATCCAAAAACTACGGGGTGGTTCTAAGCATCGTTGGTGGGAGCGGGAGGGAGAATATGATCAGATTGGCAATTTGGAAGGATCCCCCTGGAGAGAAGACTAGAAGGAGGAGAAGGCGGCAAGGGTGGGAAAGGGCAGGTTAGTTGGGAGGCCGCTGCAGAGCCCAGGCAGGAGGTGCATTCCCAGGCAGGCGGCTCACAGTGCCCTGGGTGGGTGCGTCCTGACCAGCTTGCAGAGAACCCGGCTGCCAGCCGGACACCTACTGATCCTCACAGCCAGGTAGCCTGAGTCCCTGGCCTCAGGGTGGGTGAGAGGCAGGTGGGCAGGGCCCAGTGCTCACCTCGGGAGGATGCCGCCAAGCCCTCTGAAAGCCTCCTTTTCTTGAGCTTGTCCTTGATCTGGGTGGTGTCCCGGGCCACACTGTTGGCCTCAGACTCCAGAGAGGAGAAGGGTGCCAGGGGTTTGGACCCCAGAGACAGGGCCGCAAGGCTCCTGGGGTGGCCATTCCTGGCGGGCCAGCCCTTCAGGGGGGCATCCAACTTGAGGCCTCTGGGGTCCCCGTGTCCACTCAAGAGCTGCAGCGGCTTCTCTAGCAGGACACTCGGAGTTGGCTGGAGGGAGGCTGAGGGAGACAGAGGCGAGAGTGGCTGGGCACACAGCACCCATGGTGGCACCAGGTACCAGTGAACTCTTCGGTGCTGGTTCCTTAGAACAGTCCGGCTCTGCCCCATGAATCCCGATCATTTGTTGTTACCATCGCTCCTTGGGTCAATTCATTCATTCAACAGTATCTGGGAAGCCTAACCTTAACAAGATGTGTCATGAGCTACTCAAGGGAAGAACAAGGGAGTCGATATGCAGCCCAATGACAGCACAGACATGAGGGCGTATATACTTAGGGAAGGCCTTCTGTCCAGGGACCACCATCCAGCAATCTCCAGGATCCCTACCAATCCATTCAGTACACTTGACAATACCAAATGCAGATTGAAAAGAGTTCAGGTGACTCAGAACCAATCATGCTTCCATGCAGACACCAGCTTATCCAACCACTCATTCAATAAACATTCAGAGGGCATCTCCTATGTGCCAAGCAGTCCAGGCAGTGGAGATCCAGAGATGGGTAAGACACAGTCTTTGCCACAAAAGGACTTTCAAGCTATTAGAGAAAGAAGATTTATCCCTAAGTGGGTTCATTACAAGGTAAACTGGGAGATGTGCCATAAGAGAGATATCAACAAAATGCTTTGTGCACATAGAGGAGGAAGAGAAGGATCTGGAAAGCCTTCATAAAGTGGTGATGTTTGAACTGGGCCTTGCAGGAGCCTAGACCACGGAAGGGCCAGGGAAAACAAATACAGAGACCAGCTTTTAGAATCTCTGCCACACACATAGCCTTTTTGGAGGGCCTTGACCTAAGCCACAAGGCCCACAGAAGAGGCCACAGATCCTGGGCAGCACCAGGCCCAGCAAAAGCTGGCCTAGGTGCCGGCCACAGGCCTGTAAGGGGAGTAGCCTGAAAGAGGGCAAGTAGCTAGAACAATCATGTTCTCCCTCGCAAACATGGGAACTGGGGCTCTGCAGAGAAGAGGGTCTGCAGCTGGAAGTTAGAGCAGAGAGTGGCCGAGAACCAGAATGGCTGTCCTGAAAATAACATGAGCAGCTGTCCCACTAGCGGGGCCCCCGTCCCCACCACCACCCTGGCTGCTGACCGCCCACCCGGACCCCCAAGCGAGGGGCAGCAGACCCTGTCTTCCCGGGGCTCACGGCGGCTTTCCCTGGGTTCTGATGAGAGTGAGGGGCGTGCTGAGATCCCCACTTCCTTGTTCCTGGGGCAGCCCTCTGTGCACCTCCATCCCCGGAGGCACAGAACTGAAAGGACCCACCTAAGACCAAAGGGCATTTTCAGCAGGGACCACAGTAAAAGTGGCCAGTGCCAAGAGCTGGAGGACACAGCCAGGCATCTAAATCAACTCACATCCTCTCTCCAGGAGGGGGCCCAAGCTCTGCTCGCTGGTCCCCGGCCCTGATTGGGCAGCTGCCGGTGGAACCCCGATTCTCTGCCCCCAGTCCCCAGAGAGGCCACTGAGGGCACTGGAAGGCCATTTGGTGTGACCAGTCAGCAGGCCAAGTCCCACCAACCTCACCTTCTCCGTAAGTCTGGAGCTCGGAGTCACTTCTCCTGCCCGGGAGCGCGCGGGGCCCAGCACTGGTCCGAGGGACACTCCCACAGTACACGGCCACGGGAGCCAGAACCTTGGCTGGGGACAGAAGCACAGGAAGTCCACTGAGACCAGGACTGGGGAACAGGCTGCCGCAGCACTCTCGCTCTCGGGGTCTCTGCAGCCCATCCCCAAACCAGAGCCTGGCCCACAGAGAGGGGGCCCGCCACCCCGCACCCAGCAGGCCAGGGGACTACACTCCCCACCGAATCCCACCACCCCCTCTTCCCAGTCCTCTCGGCCCGGCTCCCCCACCTCTCACACTCGCACGCCTTCTCCATCCGACTTTGCTCCAGCCCCTGCACCCCCACCCGGCTACCCCACACCTTCTTAGCCTCCTTCACGGGCTCCCCCTCCTCCACACACACCCCCACCCCGCCTCTGTCCTTTGCACCTCTCGTGGGCTACTCCTCACTGCCGTGCCTGTGATTGTCACCCTCATGCGGTAACCCCTTGACCTGTGGCTTTGGCCCTGACCTCGCCCCACGGGGGCAGAGCGGAGCATCCAATTACCTGCCCAACAACCCTCCCCTGGGAGTCCTCCAGCCCCTCATCAGCGTGTCCCACACTGACCCTTCGTCTTCTCCTAAACCTCCCCGGCTCAGCAAATTGATTTGATTGATCCCTAACCGTGGATATTTATCGAACGCTGCCTGTCAGGGACCCTGTTCCCCAGTCCCTGGTGAGACCTGAAGGCTGCTGGGAGAGACCATGAGTAACCAGCAGTGACAGTGTGGGGCCCAGGAGCCCAGCGGGAGGGGGGCTGGGGGGGGCCTGAGCTGAGAGTCAGGACTCCCTGGGAGGGGAGAGGGGGAGCCTCGGCTAAGCACCCACTACGCTGAGAAGCCTTGCCTCTCCTCTGCGCCCCTGCAGCCGCCCAAGCATACCCCATCCCACCCTCCCCTCTCCTTGCCTCTCTTCTGTGCCCCTGCAGCCGCCCAGGCATACCCCACCCCACCCTCCCCTCTCCTGGCCTCTCCTCTGCGCCCCTGCAGCCGCCCAGACATACCCCACCCCACCCTCCCCCCTCCTGGCCTCTCCTTTGTGCCCCTGCAGCCGTCCAGGCATACCCCACCCCACCCTCCCCTCTCCTGGCCTCTCCTCTGTGCCCCTGCAGCCGCCCAGGCATACCCTACCCCGCCCTCCCCCTCCTGGCCTCCCCCCACCCCACCCTTCACATCCTGGCACAGGGACTTTATCCTATTTGTCTTTGCAGGACCCGTGCTCAGGAGGCACTTGAATGTTAGCAAGCTGAATCGCTGGTCCAACACCCCCATGGCTCCCCATCCGAGGCCACCTCAGGACTATCCCTGGGGCCCTAACCCACCACCTGGAGAAGCCTCCACCCAGGGGCGACCCAGCACACCCACTCCCAGGGTGGAAGGCCTCCAGACCAGGAGTCAGGAGTCTGTTCCCCTCCTGTTTCTGTCAGCTGTGTGACCTTGGGGAAATAAGTTAGCCTCTCTGAGTCTCGATCCCCAGATCAGTAAAACAAAGGAGGTGGACAGGATTAGGGGTTCATACGGTCACACCTTCATTCTATTTCTAGATTTCTAGGTTTTTCTTAAGCTTTCAGCACTCCCCACTTCCCTCTAAGAATCTAATGTCCGGCAGGATCTGATGTGGCATTAAATTATGCAGTTGTCCTCACATTAATATATCAAAGCCCCAGGGTGCTCTGCCCCTAGGTAATGACCTGTGTCCTGAACTACTCTGTCATCCCGGGGCCTCGGCTCCAACCCCACCAGGGAAAAGCAGCTCTCCACCATTCAGCACCCCTTCCCTCTGTGGCAGAACCTGTGGATCCCCTCACTCTCCAGAGGAAACGGAGGTTCACACAGCTGGCTCCCAGAGGAAGAGCATCAGGCCTGTAACGCCATCTCCTGACCCTGAGCTAGCCACACTGTTCCCCCCCTTCTCCTGCTCTGTCCGCTGAAGAGATGGAGACGCCGCTGTCCGAGGGCCCAGCCCCATGTCCTCTGACCACAAAACAGGCCAGCTCCTCAGCCAGCCCACCAGCACGGAGAAGGGAGGTAAAGCTCAGCTGACTTTCTAGAATACTCTGAGCCTTTCCCTGGGCCCGGGAGCCCCCAGACAGCAAGCTGAGCATGGAGGGCCAGCATCAGCCAGCAGGGAGCTGGGCCAGGGTGGAAAGGCATGGCCACCTGCCTGGCTCCATCTCCCAGGCCAAGTGCAGCCCTTTACCTGGGGGGACAGCATCATGGGTGCTCATGCCCTGGGTGGAGAAGGTGCCTGGGAGGTTGTCCAGAGGCAGCAGCTACTTCTGGGCTGTGAGCACAGTCCTGGGGTATCCAGAAGGCGGCAGCCTGTAACATCCAGGGTCCTACGGTAGGGAGCGGCAGAGCGATGTCAGTACAAGTAACACTTTTTAAGTGACTTTGCAGGAAGTCCATCAGGAGCCCAGGTATTCTCGGAGTGAGGAAATCTGCTGCTGGATCAAAGGACACCCCTTTTCTGACATCCTGCCTCTCCGAGACGCTCGAAGTTTTGCAGGTGCCAAGGCTGTACCACTGTGAGCAGAGCTGTAGATGAAGAGTGTCACCAAGCCCACTAAAGCTGTTTCACCTGTGGCTTTGACAAGGACACCTTAGGGTCTCCGGGTAAGGTGGAACTGATCAAGGCTGAGTCTGACACCTTCTTTCTCCTTTAGTTTCTATTTTCTTCAGAATCCCATTTTCTCTGCCCGCTGCCCTGGAAGCTCCTGACGAATGTCGAGCTTTGTGACTCTTGCTTATCACTCGGGTATGTGGCAGGGTCTCTCCCCAGAAACCAGCTCTCTAGTTTTCTCTCGGATATGCCAGGCTCTATCTGCATGAAGTTCTTGGTCCACATGCCCACCAAGCCATACACTTCTGACCCTGTCAGAGAGTCATTTCATTGTCCTGTGGCCAACTGCTTGACCACGTCAAGCCTCTTCTTGGTCCCCCTTAAACCTCTGGGGTCAGTCATCGGCTCTTGCTCAGGACCTAACTTCATTCTCTTTCCATGTGACAAGGGTCTCACCACAGACTCTGCAACTTCACACAGATTTATAGTCTTTGCCGAGACAAAGGTGATCCATTTTCACTATGACAGATGGGGAGGTGGATGGCCAGAGCCGATCAGTGACAAAATCAGGGGTAAAGGCCACATCTCCCAGTCTCTACTCTGGAGTAGCTCGCTTGGGATATCATCTGGGGACAGGGCAAGATGCAATGCCAACTTCCTTTTGCTGAGCAGCATATCCCAACTCAGAAACTGAGAAAACCTGCCTTCCGTCTGGAAGCCAGCCTGCCATCATCCCCACCCCGGCCCCAGAAGGCAGAGCAGCTCCTAGCAACACTTCTGGCCCCAACAGAGGTTCCAGCCCAGCCTTTGCCTGGTCTCTCTGCTTACGTCCTCAAGCACTCAGGTTCTCTGTCCGAGGAGAATTTTCCTCACAACTCCCTATGTGCTGACTACTAGGATAAGTATTTGGCCACAAGGGGATGTCGGTGAGACACAGTACTTCTCCCGAGCAAGGTGGTGGAAGACTATTCCACAGGTCTCAACACCCCGCCCCTCGCCCCAGTGAGCTGGCAAAGAGACTCAAGAGATTGGCAAGGCAGCTGCCAGCAAAGCCCAGCAGGAATGTTCCAGGCAGGGACACACCATCCACAGCTGAATTAAAGCAAACAAGCTAGAGTCCAGGCTTTGTAGACAGTGAGAGCTGCAGGACCCACAGACTGCTGCTACCATATCTAACCAGAGCGTTGGCTTTCTATGCGAATTATATGCAGAGAAGTGATACTTAGCTACAGCCCTTGTTCTCAACTGTGGCTGTGGATCAGAATCACCTGGGAACTGATAAAAATGACAGATTCCAAGGCCCCACCTCTGGCCCCTACTGAATTAGAGTCTTCTAGGGAGCAAGCCACGGGGATCTGTTTGGTTTCTTTCTCTTAGCTTGCCAGGGCAGCCCAGCAGGCAGACCCCCTCTTGGGCCTGCTCCTGACTGTGTCAACACGTTTGACCCCTTAGGCAGGCCCTCAGGGTCTGCGTGCAGGACCTCCTAGGCACCTGCCCAAGGGGAGGTGGCCACAGCTGCAAATGGACAAACAACCACGTCTTATGTCCTACGTGAGAACAATGGGCGGCACCTCCCCAGGGAAATCATGGAGGCCCACGACCTGGTAGGAACTTAAAAATCCATGTACAAACTCTAAAAACCAAGATCAGAAATTCCAGCCCCAATGTGGATAGATAGAAGTTTGGGGTTTAGCATCAACCGGACTTAGCACCTGACCCCCAAGACACAATCCACTGAGCCCCCATGTGCCCCTGGCACTGTTCTGCTCTGGGCACTGAGGAGTGACTGTTCCCTATTGGAACAGCCAACCCCTGACCTAAAGGGCTAGTAGCCAGTGGGTTCTGGGGACCAGGATTCTGTCCTCACTCCCTGAGGCTCTGCCCAAGGTAGCTGGCTCCTCCACCCTTGGCCTTGGTTTTCCAGCTTCGGGAGTGGAGTGGCCCAAGGTAACTGACCGCTGTCCACTCCTTCCACTAAAGCTATGACTACAGAGGCTCCATGGCGACTGGCGCCACGGGAATGAACAAGGTGACGGAAGGGACTCAGGTTTCGAGTGGAAAGGAAATAAAGCTAGAACTGGCCCAGTAAAGAACGTCAGCCCCAGGGACAAGATCCCAGTCACCCCTGTGGCTGCAGAGAGGCCCCGGAGGGGATGGGCCCCCGATCCTGAGATGCAGCCCCACCTGCCCCCCCTCCCAGGGGCTGCCACACATGTAGCATCCCTTGTGGGGCCATGACACTACCCACTCCTCCTTTTAGAGGCCTCCGAGGACATGGGTTCCAGGAAGTCAGAGTTTGTGCCTCCTCAGACGTGCCGGGTGGGAACAGCGGTGCCCTGTCAAGATGGGTAGAGAAGGGGAATGGGGCAAAGATGGCAGAGTGAACAAACCTAGGTTTTGAGCCCAAAAATGTCCCCTGCAGAAACATCTTCTCTCTGAAGAGAGGCCTCAGATGGGCACCCTTCCCACCTGCCCCACTCATATTAACCCTAATTCCTCTGAGCTTTGGTTTCCTCATCTGAAAAAAATGTCCTATCCAAGGGTTTGGTTGGGATTAAGTGAAGTGCAAAAAGAATTCAGCACCTTTGCTGGTAGATAGTAAGATCAGGTGCGGACTCTTCCTCTCCCTGCCCCCGCCCACGTGCCGTCTTTAAAGTTATGAGGGGCCAGCCCTCCGTCCCTACAAGACAGACCGGGTGCCATGGGTGCCCCTCACGTGGAGGAGACAGACATGTCCGTAGAGTCAGAGGCTCAAACCGGCCGGGCCGGGCCCTCCTGCAGTTCTTACCTGGGATGCTATCCTGTGAAACGAATGCCCACCGTGACACCAGGCAGAGCGCAGGGGGTCCTGGGTGGAGACGGGCACAGGGGAGACCTGCAGAGCTGTCTGACTAGGCGCCTGGAGACCCACCACAGGAGAGCATCATCCTCGCTGGGCCTGGAAGGAAGCAGAGTCTAGATGGCGAGGGAAACAGGAAAGGCCTTGCAGGCTGACAAAACAGTCTGAGTAGAGGCATGGAGGAAGAAACAGGCTGTGGGGTTGGGGTTTGGCAGAAGGACCCGAGGCTGAGAAGGTGGAGAGCCCGTGTGGGGAGGGAAGGGAATTCTAAAGAGCTTTTGAAGAGAGGAAATGGCATTATCTGACTCCTGACGCTGGTAGCCAGGAGCTACCAAAACCACCAAAACCAGGAGACTGATCCCCACACCCACCAGACCCCCCAGGAGAGGTGCCCAGGGCCCCCCACTCAGGCTCCTGGCTCCAGCAGTGACTGGCATGCAGGCCAGTAGGAAGACAGTTCATAGATGACATGCCCCCCACCAACCATAAGTGCCCCCTTCCAGAGCCTCTTCACCAGCTCTGGAGCTACACCCTCTGACTGCAGATGCCACCTCCCTGCCATAATTGGGATCAGGTGGGGTCAATGCTACGGGAACCTTCTGTGCTCCAGACAGCAGGATGTGCTTCAGCTAGCAGGCCTATGGGACTGTAAAGAAATACAAAGTGCCAAACACAGTACCTGGCACATAGTAAGAGCTCCATGACTGCTTGCAGCACACATGAATGAAGAAATCAAAATTATAGCCCCAAATGTCGAAATTATAGACAGTCTTGTTGAGAAGAAACGAAGGAAGGGAACTAACATTTCTTAGTTCCACGCTGCTTTGCACCAGGCACGGTGCTAGGTGCTGCCACACATCATGCCATTTAGCTTTTGAAATAGAGCAACAAGGCATATGTTATTGTCCTCATTTTATGCCTAAGAAGACTGGGGCTCAGAGAGGTTAAGTAGCTGGATGGAGGTCACCGAGCTGGCCAGTGGAGGCATCGGGGCTGACGTTCTCTGCTGCTCGAAGCAGAAGAACACAGTACTGCCCGGTGGCCAACAGCCCTGCATTAAATTCCATCACCTACCAGCTGCGAGACTTCACACGCAACACGTTACTAAACCTGAGCTTCCGTTTAACTGCAAAAGGGAAATGATAATGCCTTTCTCACAAGGTTACTGAGCATAGTCAATAAAATACAAAAAGCATCTCAAATCATCTGGCCCCTAAGCGAGAACTCAACAAGTGGGGCCTATTAATATTATTCTTTAATAACAATTTCAGTGTGTGTGTTGAGATGTGCGAGAAGAGGGACAATATCCTTTTTGAAAGCTTTTGGGGCAAGAAGCTCCAGAGGCCTGGTTGAGGCTGGATGGCGGAATGAGGTGCCGCCTGGCAGATGACCTTCGTTGCGGAAGTTTTCCGGGGCGAGCAGGAGGCAGCAGACAGGCTGGGGCAGGACCCTTAGAAGAACAGCTCAGGTATCACCTTGCTGGGAAATGCTCCAAGAGAGCCCTTCTTACCAGAACAGAGTCTGTTAAGGAGACGGTTAGCACCTGCATCTTAATGACTTTCCGGGACAGGGTGGATCTCATGCTCAAGAGCCCAAAGCAGAACTTCTCGAACCATTTTTATTCCCATCACAGCTGAGGAAGGTGGCCTTCCATTTGCAATAGTCCAGTGTGTGTGTGTGTGTTGGGGGAGGAAGGAGAGAGCTGCCTCTATGTCTAGGGCTGTGACATTCAAAACAGCCCCCCACCTCCCAGGAATTCTGATGTGAGAATCATTGGTCTAGAAGACATGGGAAGGCCCCTGGTTGAGAAAAAGTTTTACTTAAGCTCTGTTTGGAAAACAATGACAGCAAGTGACCAGCACAGCCGCCTTGTGTGATTGTTCAGGTTGGGCACTGCACAAGGCATCATAATTAAAGAGATATCATTCACACTGCAGACACTACAGATTTGCACATTTATTGCCCTTTTCTGATGCATAGAAGTAAAGTGCCTTGACAAAGAGGTGTCTTTTTCTAACTCACACCAAGGCACTGGATGAGCAGTCGTGGCCCTAGTGAAAATGGTATGTGACATATCCATAAATTTCCAAAATTCAAAATCTTCTGAGCCTGCCCCACTTTTGTGTATCATCTTGATGCAAATATAAATTCGAAATCAGAACATGTGCTAGTAATTCAACAAAGCTTCACATGGTGGGGCCAAGAGGAGACTTCATCTGCTTCCTCTGTCTCTGACTTTTCAGCTGTAAGAGACCCCGAAGGTTAGCTAGTCTCCTGGCTGGTAACTGAGGGGTTAATGTGGGGCCTGGCGAGGCTACAGGACATACCCAGGGCCTTCAAGAGCCAAAGCGTACCGTGATGGCCATACCCCTGGCCACCGGCTGGCAGAGTCCCCAGCTCCCTCCTCCCCCTCTCCCACCTCCCACCCAGGCCTCCCCGAAAATGGGCACCTCAGCAGTGGGCAGGGCAGTGCCTCAGACTGCAGGGCCTGGCCAAAGCCATGACAACGTGTTCCCGGGGACCACGTTTCCTGGTGGGGCTGGGTGCCATTGTGTCAATCCTTCCTGAAATCACACAGCTCCTGGCTAGTCCTTGGAAGTCTTCTGCTGCATCCACCCTGACATTTACACCATCAAGGGCTGAGTTGTCCAAGAGCTTGATCCTGGGCCTGGAGTCTGACACACAGAGAGGCCCGGTCCACTGCCCCAGGAAGGCTTTATGCATAGGTTTCCCTGCTTGGGGACCCCTGCCCAGGAGCTGGAGCTCTGGTCATCAAACTGCACTGTGTGAGCACTTTACAGGTGCGAGAGGACCAGAGGGGCTGAGAAGAAAGAAACACCTCTTCCAATCAGCATCTCAGCAAACTTGTGCTGGCCATGCCTAGCGTCTACATGCCTGTCCTGTCCCAGGAAATGGCTCTTGACAAAGGTCTCCCTGTAAGAAGCTCAGCAGGCTTCAGACCACCAGCTCTGTCCTTTCCCAATGGCCCCAGGCGAAAGCTGACTCTGCCAGACCAAAAGCTAGAGTCTTCCAAGTGCCTCTCCAGGACATACGCCAGGTTTGGCCTGGAAAACAGAAAGGGCTTCTGTGGAGGGCCATTTCTTCTGTCCTTATTTTATTGAAGGGAAAGCCAAGGCCCAGGAAGGGAGGCAAGGAGGGCCAAAATCCAGAGGTTTTGAAGCATAGATCCAGTGGAAATCTCAGACCTCCAGACGGGAGCCCGGGACTGCTGCTCCAAGCTCGATGGCAAGGGAATAACACAGATGAGTGACTGTCCCCTAAGAAAGAGAATGGGGCCTAGGGACAGAGGGGCCTGGAGGGCAGAGAGGAAAATGGAGGTCGGCAAACAGCATGATGAGGGGGCTGAGCAGGGAGACCAGGGGAAAAAGGGGCCTCCCCAAGATGGAGGAAAGCCAGGAGGAAGAAAGGCAAGACAGGCCCTGACCCCCTGCTGATCTGGGAAATGCAAATTAGTCAGACCGCTGTCCCTGTCGCCAGTCTGCAAAGATTGCCAAGTCTTTGGAGGACTCTGGATGACACCAAGTATTGGTGAGACGCCGAGCAGCCAGGCCTCCGACGCAGGGCTGGCGAGGGGAACGAGGGCACGGCCACATGGGAAAGTGGTCTGGCTCATCTACTAAAGTTAAAGACATGCAAGCCCTATGCCCAGCAAGACCGCTCCTAGGCGTCTACCCTCGAGAAAACCTTGCATGCTGTGAACCAAGACAGAAGTACAAGAATGTTCATAGAGCTCTGTTGGCAGTGGCCCAAATCCGGAAATAATCCCAATGCCCAGCAGGAAACTGGAGAAAAAGTTATGGGTATTCATGCCATGGAATATTGCACAGCAAAGAAAATGAACAAAACCACTCAACACCACTCCACTCAGCACCATGGGTGACTCCGCAGTGCAACGTTTACTGAGAGAAGCTAGGCACAGAAGACTCCAAAGGCTGCCATTCTGTTTGTATGAATTTCAAAGACAAAATTCAGCAGCTTAGACATGCACACAAAGATGGTAAGACTTTATGGAAAAGCCAGGGGAAATGAGGAGTGTGGTCAACCCTCGGGGGCAGGGAGGCAGCTGTGATAGGAAGGGTCCGGTGAGGGAGGCACCTGGGGGCTGCCCTAGAGGGCATCTCTTTCCTGCCCTGGGCAGTGGGGGCTACACATTGACTTTAAAATTCTACTTTGAACAGTTGGTAAGTTTTATACATCTTTCTGTCGTCAAGAGGTTGAGTATAAAACAAGTAATAAACTTCTAATCATGCCAGTGAGCCAAGTCAGGTTCCTTTCAGGTGGCACTGGGGGCAATGGGTGACCTTGAAGTAGGTCCCTCCTGAGCTCAATCTGACCCCTCCCCGTCACTTGCTCCCACAACATTCCCCTTCCTTCAAGTCGACTAGGCCAAGGTTGCAGGGGCTGAGCTGGCCAGCCTGGGGTTAGAAAGGACCCGCCTGGCTACACCCCTCCATGGCCCGCCTGGGTGGGGCTGGGCACCACCGTGCTCCAGGACTCTCCACAGCAATGCCCCCACCCAGCACAGGCCCTAGAGTCCCTTTCAGGGCTCTGGAGGAAACATCAGCCCTTCGAGGTCCCCAGCCAATGTGAGCCCTTGTCCTGGAGAGGTGGTTCACAAAACCCTTGTCTCAGGAGCCCCAAATCTGCTCTGGAAGGGAACACGATCATCTCCGCTATAATAATAATGGCACCAACAAAAGTTAACTTTTGTTGAGCACAGGGACCAACACACTCCTCTCTCTCCTTACCATCTCAACCCTTCACGAGCAGCCCCAAGGGAAACGTCACTTAACCCCCACCTCACAGGCAAGGAAACTGAGGCTCAGAATGAAAAGAGCCTAAGTCGGCACCGCCAGTAAGAGGTGGAGCCCGAACTGAAACCCGGACGCAGGAGTGCAGGGAGTGGGAGCACCCAGGCCTCGCAGCAGGCAGAGCGGCCTGAATCCTGCTTCTTCCAGCCTGTCCAAGGCCTGCGCCCCAGCACCCCTGACACAGAGCCTTCCTCATCCCTCAGCACCCCCAGGGAGTGCAGCTTAGCCCCAAACAGGGAGCTCTGCTGGAGGCAATGGCCAGGAGGAGAGCGCAGCCCCCCTCCTCAGCTCGCAGGCTCAGAGAGCAGCAGGCTCCGGAGAGAGGAAGGGACCGCCCCACAGTCCCAAGGCCTCCATCCCTCGGAGCCCTTTGTACTTGCTCCAGCTCAGCTCCTCCACATCCCTCCGAGGACTCCAGGCAGGCTGGCCCTCCTCCCGTTCCCTTCCCCCCTGCACATCCCCCTTACCTCTCTGTCCAGAGGCCAACCCCTGTCACTGGAGGAATCCAGGCTCTGGCATCTCTCCGCGGACCATGTGGCCCATGGGCCTGGATGGGCAAGGACGAGGTGGCCCCGGGCCTGACCGGCCCCAGGCTGTTAAACAGGCTCCCGGCCCTGCTGTGCGTGTGCTGCTGGCCTCTGCCAGGCTCTCCTTGCATAAACAAGGCTGCATAGCAACGACTGCTCGGAAAGAGCCCATAGCTCCTGCAGGAGGGACAGAGGGAGCCAGGAGACATTTCCCCTTGGCCTCACTTCCTCTGGGGCCCTGCCAGGCGGGGCCCTCCCAGGCGCGGGGCCCTCCCAAGTGGCCAACCGGTCCCGTGGGGCTGCCGGTGAGAGCCAGCTGGCCCCCACTGTGCAGTGCCCACAGCAAGGGAGTGTGTGGCGGGCTTGGGGCAAGGATGCCGTTGGCAATGAACCCCTGGCTTTGCTGCAGGGGCCTGTGAGCCCAATTCTGGTTCAGCTCTCCAGCTGTTTCTAGACGCAGAGGGGCAGGGAGTGTGAGCACCCAGGCCTTGGCACTAGGCAGAGCTGGCTTTGAATACTGATCCAGCTTCTTCCTGCTGTGACCTCTGGCCAGTCCTTAACCTTTCCCGGCTTCTGTTTCGTCATCTATAAAATAGGGATAACAACACTGACTTGATAGGGTAGCTGTAAGGATTACATAGGGCAGGTAACGAGCTTGTGATAACATCAGCCTGTCATTAGGCCCCGCATCTCTGGTAGCGCCCATCCCCAGCAGAAACACACGCATAGCGAGAAGCCTGGGGCCTCCTCACCAGCCCGATTTCACTATCCCAGCTTTTGGAAAATGTGAACACTAATAGCCCATATGTGCTTCCTCGCCGAGCCCAGGCCCTTGGCAGAAACACCAGGCTGACATTGTGATAATTGCTCCCAATCCTCACGCCACCTCCTTCTAACCCTCGCCGTCCAAGGGGCACAGGGTGGGGGCAGTGGGAGCCAGGGGTCTTGCTGATTTTACACAGCCTTGCAAAGAGCCACTCACCCAAAGACACTACGAAGTTTTCTAGGCAGATGCCCCAAGCTGGTTACAGGGGAACAGGCAGGCATGCATAATACAGAGCAGGGAAAGCCGGTGGGAGGCTGGCCACACATCCAGGAGACCTGGCCGGCTGAATCACACGTGCCCAGGGCTTACTGACTGAACCCTCTCCAGGCCTTTCTAGCACCTTCCTGGGTTCTCTCCTCTTCTCTGAGACACCACTGAGAGCAGGCCCGTGGAGCCTCTCCTGTGGAAGAAGCAGCAACCACGTTCCACGAGGGGACCAGGAGGGCCAGCCCATAAGCACTGAGAAGATCCCCCCAGTGGCAGGCACCAGCCCCGGGGCCAGAACCCCACAGGCCCACTGGGCTCCACAGGAAGGCTGCCGCCCTCCATCGCTCCTCAGGGCGCAAGCCGGCAAGGGGAACTGAGCTCCTGAGCTCCCTCTACCAGAGGCTCCAGGAAGGAGGCCCTTCCTCCAAACCAGGACCAGTGGCAGCTAGGAGCAGGAAGAGGCTTCCATGTGTTTTGCCCTGGCCTCCCCCTGCGAGGTCGGCGCAAAAAAACCTGAGGTTACAAATGGGGAAACTGAGGCCCAGCAAGGTGAGCCCTTGCCCAAGTCTCATAGCTCATCAGTGAGAGTGAATCATCAGTGGCAACGCCAGACAGCGCGGGCACAGGATGAGGCCAGCCTTCATGTCCCTGAGCTCTGTTGGGAGAGGGCATGTATGCACCGCCCACCGACCCCGTCCTTACATCACAGCCCGAGTCAGAGCTTCGAAAACACAGATCCGATGATCACTCCCCAGCCAGACACCCCTCGTGGCTCCCAGTGTCCTCTGGTAAAGGCCACACTTGGCACCACATCTGACAAGTCCCTCCAGCCCGGCCCCCCGCCTGTCCTCCGTCAGCCCCGTCTCTCCCTGTGCCTCCCTGCTCACGCCCTGACCCTGCGGGACAGTGGAGCATAATGCATCTCCCGAGGACCTCCTGCGCCACAGTCTCTGCCAGATGCTGGAAACACAGGAAAGATGACAGTTTGCCCTTAGGAGCCGAGTAATGGAGAGAGACACCCCCCCACCCCCCCACCCCCCCACCCCCCGCCAAACTCCCTGTGCATTCCTGCATTACCTACAATAAGGCCGGGACATTTCGTGCAGCCCTTGAGAGGCAGGGCTCTGGGGGCAGACTAGACCTGATTCCAGACACTGCACGACCTCAGGCAAGACACAAGCTATTGGAGGCCTGTTTCCCCCAAGTGCCAAGCGGGGAGGGGCTTGGCTCTCCCACCTTCACGGGTGTTTGACCCTCGGAAGCACTCGGATCTCTGCTGGGCAGGGTAGAGCAGGCACTCGGTGAGTCACATGCTCCCCGCTCCGGGACCACATGACCAGAGTGAGCCTGGGGCCATGAGGTGTGGTATCAGCCTGAAGCCTGAAGGCTAAGGAGCTGGCCAGGTGCCAGCAGGGGCGGAACTCCAGCCGGGAGAGTTGCCCGGATAGGAGAGTGGGGAGCCTAGGGGCAGGCTGCCATCTGGAAGCTTTCTGGTCACTCATTTGAAGAGATCGCAGAAGGAAGGGGCTTGAATCTCCTGCCTCACCAATTTGTTGTGATTTCTTTTGTCATCCTAAATATTTTCGGATCAAATTTTGTCTTCTTTCTTAAAGAAGCCCCCACGTTGTTTAAGCCTGGATCAGCCCCTGACAGAAGGGTGCCGGGGGCACAGGCAGAGGAATTCCTGGGTGTGGGGAGCCTGCGGGGCACAGGCAAAGGCAGTGAGGGAGAAGAGACCAGATTCAATGTCATCCAAGCCACCTGAAAGACCCCAAACATGTGGCTCTCAGGCCCCTGGGTGTCTGCCTAATAGCTCCCCCTGCATAGCACCACACACATGCATGAGCCCACATGCCCACACATGCATGCACCCCCACACATACACACTTGCATATACACACATGCACTCATACACATGTGCATATACACATGCATGGACCCACACATGTGTACACACGTGCATATACCCATGTGCACGCACACGCCCCCCCACACGTACATGTACACACACGTGCATATACACACTCATACACACGTACACATGCACATATACACACGTGCACATGCACACACGCACACACATTCACACACCCATGCTTGTGTGCCTGGTGAATCCCTACACATCTTTCAAGACAGTTTGTTAGGGGATGAATTGTGTTTCCTAAAAATTCATATATTGACATTTCAGGTCCTGACAACCCAGAATGGGACCTTATCTGGAAATAAGGTCTTCCAGATGTAACTGGTTCCGTTAAGAGGAGGTGCTGCTGGAGTTGGGTGGGCCCCTAATCCAATATGACTGGTGCCCTTATCAAAAGGGGAAATTTTTTTTATTTAAATTCAATTAATTAACATAAAGTGTATTATTAGTTTCAGAGGTAGGCTTCAGTGATTCATCAGTCTTATATAATACCCAGTGCTCATTACGTCACATACCCTCCTCAATGCCCAACATCCAGTTACCCCATCCCCCCACCCCTCTCCCCTCCAGCAACCCTTAGTTTGTTTCCTATGATTAAGAGTCTCTTATGGTTTGTCTCCCTCTCTGGTTTCATCTAAAAAGGGAAAATTTGAACACGTGAGCGCGCACACACACACACGGAGAATGCTGTGGAAAGATTGGAGTTAGGCTGCCACAGTCAAGCTACCAAAGCTGGGAGCAAGGCCTGGATCATCCTTCCTAACACCTTCAGAGGGAGGGTGGTCCTGCCAACAGGGTTGACTTTGGACTTGTGGGCTTCAGCACTATAAGCCAATAAATTTCTGTGGTCCTAAGCCACCCAGTGTGTGGTACATTTTACAGCAGGCCCAGGAAACTGATACAGAACTCAAGCATCCTCTCCTGGAGAAGCTCCCTGCCCCTTCCGGTAAGAGTCTGAGTGCAGGCTATTTTCCACTCCCCCCACAACCCAGCCTCTTTCCCTCCCCTTCACTCTTCTCTGTGCCCACCTCTCCGGCTACATTAAGGCAGTGGCCACTGCCTTCTGGCTCCCTTGGGTTTGGCCAGTGGAAGACAGAGGAGAGAGGCCAGGATTCTATTCCCCTGTTCAGTCCTGCAGGGCTGGCTGCACCCCTCACCTGAAGGTCACAGCTTGTCACACAAAGGTCAAGGTCATGGCTCCTGACAGGCAGCCCTCTGTGTTTCTGAGGTCCTATAACTACTCCCCTTCAAGCCTAGGAGGGATGGTGGGGGTGCCCAGCATGACCAGCCGGCCTCAGCGCTTCCCCCATGATTTCTCCACATCCTGCCCACACCTGGATAAACCCCTCCCATGAAACTTGCCTCCAATCACCCAATTTGAGTATGAGGCTATCTCCGCCAGTCCCTAAGTTACCTGTCATCTCACTAATTCTCAGGTGAGCTTGATGACTCCGTGTCTGTGTCCCCCACCATTCTGTGAACTCCCTGAACACAAGGACCATGAGTGATTTCTATACACCTGACACAGGGCACGAGGCTCAGCCTGCCCCAGAAGGCACTGAGTAAATACTTGAAATGATGAATTAAATGGACTGACTGTGCAGAATCACAAGCTGGGAGAGAAGGACTCTTGTACACACCAGGTAAGTAGTCCCTATCACATCCACAGAGGACAGCCCTTGAGCATGCAGCTCAAGATCTCAAAAACTGATATCCTGAAACTTGAAACACATGATTCAGTGAATGGATGATGATTACATTTTGACCCTATTCCCTCAATGAAAATGTCCCTGAGGGTCCTCTTGGCCCTTACTGATTTGTAAAATGAATTAAACTGCTCTATTTCTAGCAATGGAAAAGACTGGATATCCTGAACACACTTCCCATTGCAAAATATCCAGATGTCTAGTTGAAATATGCAAATAAACCTCTAAATACATAACTAGAAAAAGCCTTTCTCGAACCTCTTCCTCCCCCTATACATATACATATTGCCCCTGGCCAAGTCCCGCTCTCCTCTGGGGAGTCCTCCTTGACTCCACAGGATCTCCTCTGCTTCCCTAGCCTCACATGTCCCCGTCATAACTCCATTCAGCACACTGAGCTGTGATGGCCCACCTGGCCCACCCCTGCCCCAACCAGCTGCATACACACACTAGGCCATGAGCTCCCTAGATCCTAGCACCAGCCAGAGTGCACAGTAGACACTCAGTTCATGTGATGGGAGTACCACAAACCCTGATGACATAGAGGCCAGGGGACTGTTAGTGGTGAAGAGCTCCCTTTCCCTGCAACATTCACTGCTTTTCCCAGGAGCAGACATTGGAAATGTTATCTCCAGGCCACAGACCAGAGTCTGAGCACCACACATTGTATGGAAGATGGGAAGGGGGTCTGGGGTGACCTCTTGGCCGGCATTGCCCCATTAAAAACCAGCACTGTCGGGGCGCCTGGGTGGCTCAGTCGTTAAGCATCTGCCTTCAGCTCAGGTCATGATCCCAGGGTCCTGGGATTGAGCCCCGCATCGGGCTCCCTGCTTGGCAGGAAGCCTGCTTCTCCCTCTCCCACTCCCCCTGCTTATGTTCCCTCCCTTGCTGTCTCTCTGTCAAATAAATAAATAAAATCTTTAAAAAAAATAAAAAATAAAAATAAATAAATAAAAATAAAAACCAGCACTGTCTTAGCCACAAAGAGAGGTTAGCTCACATGTAGCAGGTGTGGCAAGGCCCTCCTGGGGGAGACCCCAGGGAGGTGAATGCCCAGGCTGGGCCTTGGGTTCCCCCCTCTCAGGATAAAGCAAGTCCAGTCTATTGATGATTAGCATATGACCAGACCAAGGGTTTAAGACAAGGAGATGGGGGGGGGGGAGGGTTGGTCCCAGACCTGACCCTGTCATCAACTTTACTGTGTGGCTTCTGGCAAGTCCCCATCCTCCCTGGGCTTCCAAACTGTCATTTGTGAAACAAGGGGATCAGGCACTGGATGACCTCCAGGTCCCTTTACACTGGATTCCGTGTATCCTGGGTCCTCCCCCAGGTGGAGGAGAAGAGTTGGAAGTCTCCCCACCTTGCACACGACACACACACCCACACAAGGAAGTAGAAAAATGGAGGCAAGCTGGTACTTTCTAGACTGACACTTGGACTGACTCATCCTCCCAAAATATCACTTATGTTCCTTCTTACCCCAGCCCACCCCTCAGAGCCCAGATCGTGAGAGCCTGGGAGAGGCTGACTGCAGTGCAGGCTGGGCGCAGGTGCTCAGACACTGCCAAGGGCACAGAATGGGCCCCACTCAATCCGTATCTCCCTGTGGGCTGGCTCATCCCCTGGGAAGTTCCAGGGAAACTCCAAAATCATATAGGCAACCTGAGTCACAGGGTCAAAGAGTGGACCAAGCCAAACCCTTCATATTACAGATGAGGGAAACTGAGGCCCAGAGGGTCTCAAAGGAAATCAGTGGTAGTGACAGGGCATGGACTGAAGCTTTCTGATTATGCTGCTTCTGGCCCAGCTGCCCTGAGGGGACTTCTCCAAGAAAAGCCAGTCCCTTACCCCACATGGGGTGTGCCTCTCCTTCCTTACCCCCACAGAAGAGTGTTAGAGTAGAGAAGTTCGCTGCCCCACAGCCATGGAAGGAACATGAAGGAGGATACATGTTCCTTCAATAATGGATGAATGGATGGGTGGATGGATGGATGGATGGATGGGAAGGAGGAGGGAAGGGAGGGAGAAAAACTAGTATGTGAATAAATAAACGAAATGACAGAATGAATTAAAGAAAGAGAGATGAGGGGTAGAAGGAAAGAAGGAATCAGTAAGTGAATGAATAATTCTGGAGCTAATAGAGAAAATGATTTGATACATTTTTATAAGAACATACAAAAAAATCAGAAAAATTTTTAAATGCCCCCATGTTTCCAGTTTGTGAAAATTCATCACATGATATGTGTACATTTCTGTATGTTTGTCTTTCTTTTTAAGGCTCCACCCAGCAGGGTCCAGTGGGGGATGGAACTTCTATACCCACCCCCCGCCCATTGCCAATGAGGCAAGGCATGGCAGTATGAGGCAGGGCCCTGCTTTTCCTAGGATGGTGCCAGTGGGGCTCAGTGGGAAAAATTCATCCCTACCTAGATCAGTGCGCTACACGTAGACAGCCAAAAAGGAGACTAAGTAGGATCTAGAGTCTCACCACCTAACACCCAAATGTCCAAGATACAACTGAAAATTACTCATCATACCAAGAACAAGGAAAATATCAACTTAAATGAGAAAAGCCAATCAGGGATGCAACACCAAAATGATACAGATGTTAGGATTATCTAACAAGGATTTGAGAGCAGCCATCATAAAATGCTTTGATGAACATGCTTGAAACACATAAAAAAGTAGAAGGTCTCAGCAAGGAAATAGAAGATATAAAGAAGAACCAACTGGAAATTTTAGAACTGAAAAATACAACTGAAATAAACAACTCAATGTGAATATGACTATGACAGAGGACAGAATCAGTAAACTTGAAGAGAGAACAATAGAAACTACCCAATACATATAGCAGAGAGAAAACAGACTGAAAAGAAAGGAACAGGGACTTCAGGGACTTGTGGGAGAGGAGAAAGAGTGTGGGGCTAAAAAAGTATTCAAAGAAATAATGCCTGAAAGCTTTCCAAATATAGTGAAAGACTTTAATCTACAGATTCAAGAATTGAGCCAATTCCAAATGGAATAAACCTAAAGAAATCCACTCCGGGACATATCACTATCAGAGTTCAAAAAACTAAAGACAAAGAAAAAAAAAAATCTTGAAAGAAAAAAGCTGTCAGCCCAAAATTCTATACCCAGCAAACGTATCCTTCAGGAATGACACTGAAATCAAGACATCCTCAGACAAAAGAAACTAAGAGAATTTGTCACCATCAAGCCTACCCTAAAAGAATGGCTAAGGGAAGTTCTTCAAAAAGAATGGAAATAACAAAAGAAGGAAACTGGAGACCTCAGGAATTAGGAAAGAACAAGGAAAAATATGGGTAAATGGCTATTCTCCCTGGGGCAGGGCAAACATGTAGGGTTCAACAGAGTGTCCCAAAGCCTTGAAAATCCTCACACACAGCTCACACAATTGGACGCCATCAAGGGACAAAGTGAAAGGGTATGTTTGAGGCACCTGAAGCCACTGGTTCAAGCAAACCACAAGCCTTACTACCAAATGCCAACTAATGTGTGTGTAAAGTTCTTTCGTTAAGACATTTTGGGGAGGGTTTTCTATTACTTGAAGCTGACAGATTCCTAAATAACAAGGCAACTTGCTTGCTGAGAGTTTATATCCAAAGACTCTTGTGCTGAGAACAGAATGACTAAAATGGAAAGTCTTGACAAATCCTCCTCACCTAGGGGTGACACCTAATTCAACCCATGTGAATACAAATCACATCTCTGGTGTGGACCTGTGTGGCATGGACAGTCTAATCAAAGAACCTACACCTAAAAGTTGCTGCCCTAGGAGAAAGGCAAGCAGGTGAGAGCTTGACCCCTTCTAGGGGCAGGCACTGCTTCAGACTCTGAAGGGAAATGTTCAGTCTGCTTTTAGATCTGCTTCTCCTTACACACTGTGGGAAGGATATCAGCAAAACACACTCCATCCGCAGGAACGAGAACATGACAGTGAGTCCATGACATCATATAAGGAACTATGAAGACATAGAAAAAATGAACTCAGAGAGGAATGTGAGGACTCCATTGAGCCACTGAGGGAATAACAAGCCACAATAAACTGGGCTTGGCTGCACAGCTCCAGAGGTCAGGGTGCTACTTACCGGATGTGCAGGAGGTTGCTCTTCCTGATACTCTAACAAATTGCTTCCCAGGAAGCAATTAACTCTCTATCCTTAGGTATGTGTGAGAAGTGAGACAGCATCCTTCTAGGATGCTTGATAGGGATCCAGCTTCCCCCTATCCGGCCTCCCATTCCCCAACCCCACTAAGAACATTTATAGCTCCGTGACTCTGGAATGCAGGGGAAATGGGAGATGCAGCCCCCTGGATCTTGGATGAATTCTGTGTTTCATTCCAGCTACATTCTGGAATGTAGAATGAATCTGAAATATATATGGAATTCCAGCCCAGCCATCCCCCAGTTGTGTTTTGTGGAACAAAGGTGAATACAAAAAAAAAGAAGAAAAAATTCCAGTAAAGGAAGTTTGGGAAACACGAACTCAAATAATGTTGAACTAGTTTCTTAACTAGACCATGTCTCAGGACCTTTCATGTGTTCTATGTATTATAATGCTCCAATAAGGGTTAGAGTATGAAGTGATTTCCAAATATATATGACCATAGACCCGTATGAAGCAATTTCTATATCTATGTGAACTTATACCTATTTGTTCATGAAATATTTCTTAGGACCAGAGTTTTGAAGAACACATGTCACAAAACAATGTTCTGATCTGTCTCAAAGTTTCCAGGGCAACTAGCCCAGAACTTGAGCCCAGCTGAATAACAAATTTATAATTCAATACAAATCATATTTTACCTCTTGGGACCATCAAGACAAGTAAGAGCTCAAGAAAGTTGTTCACATCAGTCAAGGTGTGTATCTCCCTTGCCAGCTGGTACCAGAACACCAGTACCTGTCTCCAGAAAACTCATCAGAAGCAGAAGAGGAGGAAAAACCCTTCGGAGAAAAAAATACCTCAGAGCAGATATAAAAGAGAGACAGGACGTGTCTTCCTACCATCATAAAGTCGATCGAGGACCTCCCCCACAAACATCACCACCAATCTTCTCCCTAAAAACTCTAAACTACCACAAATTCAAGCTTTTTTGAGTAATCTGGGCCCCCTCCAGACCACGAATGACAAACACTTCCCCAAGCCTCCCACCCATTACCTGAGGTGCCAGGCTTCGGGGGCGTTTTCAAAGGCAAGAAGTCCCAGGCCCCGTTCTGTAGTGTCCAGGCCTGCTGGTCGCCGGTAGCCTTGAGCAGTCAGCCAGGGTGCCCTGGGAGGGACAGAGGAGGAGGAGATACCCACATCCTCTCCGAAGAGACCCGCTCAGCGCCGGCCGGAGGGAGAGCCAGGCCTGCTGGTCTCTGGGCACCAGCTCTGTTTGATGAGGATGGAGAGAAAAGACTCTTGTTTCTCACTGTTCCCCTGGGTGACAGTTACCATGGATATGAATCAAGTTAGGGTGCCCGTCAGTTGCCAGTTGAATATAAAGAGCAAGCTCGCCCTGAAACACAGTCACACAGGGACATATCCGGTGGACAGCCTGACGCAAGCTCAGGTCCGCTGATGGAGTGGACGTCAGCGGGCAACTGCTCGGGGACAGCACCCCAGGTCCTGACACGGCACCCACACGTGCACACGGGCCCTCGCGGAGAAGCCCTATGACACAGATGGGTACTGACTCCTTTTACCCCTCCTTAATAGGCAGGACACCCAGAATTCTAAAGGACACCCTCCCAGAATGCCGAAAGAAAATATCTAAAAACAAGCCCCTGGGAGTAGGCCCTATAATGAGGCATTTAATAATCAGAGCCACCCTTTAGTTGCCAGTCCAAGCACTTTATAGACACTAGCTCATTTATCCCCACAATAATCCTTGGGGGTAAATACTCTAACCACCTCCACTTTACAGACAAGGAAACTGAGGCACAGAGGCATCACCCAGTGAGCAGCAGCAGGGCCAGGATCAAAAACCAGCTTACCCAGTTCCCTCCCAGTTCTCCTGTACTGTCCAGCACTTCAGGGACCCAGACCCAGCTTGTCCCTGTGGCCTCGTGCAGATCAGTACATCAGTCTCTGTATCCCATTCTCTAATCTGTAAAATGGGAATAAAGATGTTTTCCCTTCTTATGTCAAAGCAAATCCAAATTTAGGGAAGAGAAAAAGAAGGAAATTAGCATTCTCTAATCACCTACTATGTGTCAGAGCAGTTACATTGGTTCTCACGTAATGGCTTCTCTCTAACTCTGCAAGAAAGATAAGGAACCTAAGCAGAAAGCCATGTGTCAAAGACCTGGTTGCGAGGAAGCCCAAGAGTCTGGATTCAAAAGAGATCTATCTGGTTCCAAAACTTTTGGTTTTTATGTTTTCTGTTCATTTGTTTTTGTATACCAAAATGTTATGGGTACAGAAAGAACCCACTAGCATTAATAATCCAAGTCCCCTTGGGACTCTAGTCTTCTAGAATCCTCATCTGCCCCACCAGTGTGGGTATGTGCTGCCTCACTGGCCACAGAAAGGCTGCAGCTTCTAAATTCTGCAGTTGGGAAAGCTGCCCACACTTGCCCAAGACCCTCCGCCTCTGAGTCATCTGTAGCACCCACTGCTCTGTCCCACATCCTGCCAGGCAATCAGACTCAATCTACTCACCTTTCAATGGGGCTAAGACCAGAATTGAAGGGTGCATGGCAAATCTCAACCCCCGGAGGCAGCATGCCGTGCATTGCAAACCTTGCAAACCTCCTCCAGCCTGGCTAGAATCCTCCTGAGGCCTCTCTGCGCACAGAGTATCCCGATGTTTCATAAAACCCAGATGGACACTTGTCATTCTTGCTGCATACAGAAATGGCACATTCCTCTGCTGAGATCAAAGAGCAAGGAGCCTGCGTTTCTCATGCTGGTCTTCTCGGAGCTCACACGACCACCAGGAGTTGGCCCCATCCACCCCAGAGGCAGGGTGAACCTCTGAAACGCTGCCTATGACCACTGCTGAAGCAATAACTCTCCAAGGACCCTGCGTGTCACAGAGCTGGGGGGGTTTCCCGGAAATACATCCAGCGTGCACGCTTTCCTTGGGATGTGTGCCGGTTAGAGAGGGGGCAAAGGTATAAAGGACAAAAGTGGCCTTGTCTTCACCAAATAGACACACTGAGAAAAAGGGAAGACGCCCAGAGGGTGGGAGTGGGGGACACAGAGCCAGAGAGTGACGGAGAGAGCCAGAGAGAACGTCTATGGCAGCACAGTGCACCTCGGAGTTTAGATGCCAAGGTGACCGCATAGAGCATTTGCAGTGTTATGGGCAACAATAACAATCGAACTATTTAAAAAGAGAGGCCCTAACTGGAAAATAGATGAAGGTGGGGGAACGAATGTAGTCTGGGTCGGAAGAAGGAATTTGGTATTTGACGCTCTGCCAGCTCTACGGTCTGAAGCTGGTTTTTTCAGCTCTCTGAGGGTTTTTACTGAACACATGGCCACGGGACACATTAGAAACTTTATTTTACTGCATCTTCACTGCCACCTTCAGAGCTACACTCACCTTCCCTTTGTGGATGAGGACACATACTCGGGGAAGGTAAGGGTTTGCCAGAGGCCTGGGTCCTCCACACTACTCCAAAGCTTTTGCCGTACTCGATTTCTTTATAGGAAAAGGCACGTCAGGCCAGCCAATGGCCACCTCGGAGAGGGCCAACGTTGGCCGTGTCACGAGAAGAGCTGCAGAGGTTTAATGCATACAGTTCTTAAGCAGCGTGGCCTTTTTGCTTTTTTCTTTTTAACTTTAAAAGATCCACATTGAGAAAGGAGTGGAGATGCCCCTCAACTGGCGAATGGATAAAGAAGATGTGGTCCATATATACAGTGGAACATTAGCCATCAGAAAGGATGAATATCCACCATTTGCATCGACATGGATGGAACTGGAGGGGATTATGCTAAGTGAAATAAGTCAAGCAGAGGAAGACAATTATCATATGGTTTCACTCACATGTGAAACATAAGGAATAGCGTGGAGGCCCACAGGGGAAGGGAGGGAAAACCAAATGGGAAGAAATCAGAGAGGGAGACAAACCATGAGAGACTCTAGACTCTGGGAAACAAACTGAGGGTTACAGAAGGGAGGGGCGTGGGGGGATGGGGTAACCGGGTGATGGGTATTAAGAAGGGCACGTGTGGTAATGAGCACACTGTGGGTATTATACACAACTAATGAATCGTTGAACACTACATCAAAAACTAATGATGTAGTATAATAAATAAATAAATAAAATAATAGATCCACATTGATAAACAGTCCAGACTTGGACAAATTTCTTGAAATCTGACAATCCCTAAAAAAAGTTCTCTGTCTCTGCCCACTCAAATAATACATTTGAGGACAAGCCCCTTGGGGGCCTAACAATGTAACATCAAACCTGCTGCTTCTCTCCCCCCACCCATTAAATAAAATCTTCCTCTTGTAAAATTTTACATTTGCAAACTTGCAGACTTTAAAAAACAAAAAACAAAGATGATTTTCTTTTACACATGAAATTTCTCAAGTCCAGAGTCTTGCAAATGCCTCTGAAATGCATTAGGGCTCTCCTGTGAAACTCATGAGCTGACATAACATGGATGAAAAATGGATGCCATTTCTCCCACATTCTTGGGGAGTAGGCAGCTGTTATAAACCATCATTGTGGTGGGAATAGTATGGTCTTATTTTTATATTTATAAATACATGTGCACATAGAAAAGTCTGGAAGGATATATGCTAAAACCTAATTTCTGCTTACTCCATGATGGAGGGGATTATGGATGATTTTTACTTCAATTGGTATTTCAAGGTTTTCTACTATGAACATAGATTATTTATATGCATTTTTAAATTACTATAATAAAGACTATGTAGCCACATAAAAAAGATCAATAATCAAAAGTTAAATGAGACTTCTCCTTCTCGCATGAATAACATAGACCAGATTTACCCTTCCACAATAAACAATTAGAAAAACAGACAAGCATATGAAACAATTATTTTCAGACACTGGACAACAGGCAGCACTGTGATTCCTTAGGGAAAGGAAACGGAAGTAGTGAGGTCTGAAGGAATCCTAGCTTTCTGCTTAGAGGCGCCTTCCAGACCACAGAGCAGGAAGGGGAACCCCAATCCGGCTATGTCGCAGTTATGGAGATGGGGGTTCAGAGAAGCTGAGGCAGCTGGAAGTTGCAAGACAGAGTTCTGGTGGAGAGAGACGTAGGTAGAAAAGCAGCTCCAAAACTCTGTGCCCAGGCATGCCCTTGAATCTTCCCTGAATGCCAAGAGGCTCATGTGTAGAGTGCAATCCCAGGAGGTCAGACAAAGAGCTACCAACAAACAGTGAGCAGAGCTGGTCCCAGAAGTTACACAGCATTTAAGCTCCACCTCGCCAGAAAGGAGAGTCCTTGCTGATAACTCGGGGCATTTACTTATAAGGTCATGTATATTGTGATGCATAAGGAAACCTAGAGCCATCAGTAAAGAAAACAAAGAAGTAGAGCAGAGAAAGTGGAATTTTTAAAACTATTCAACCAAAAGTCACAAGAAGGGGGGGGAAAGAGGGAACAAAGAGCAAAGGAAACAAACAGAAAACTAATAGCAAAATGGTACACTTAATCCCAGTCATACTGATTACTATAGTAAATGGGCATAGTCTAAACTATTCAAATCAAAAGGAAGAGAGAGACTGGGCAAAAACAAGACCCAACCACATGCTACTTACAAGACGTACACTTTCAAATTTAAAACACAGAGAGGTGTGGGGCACCTGGGTGACTCAGTCAGTTAAGTGGCTAGCTCTCGGTTTCAGCTCAGGTCATGATCTCAGGGTCCTGAGATGGAGCACCGCTCTGGGCTCCGCACTCAGCAGGGAGTCTGCTTCAGGTGTCTCTCCCTCTCCCTTTGCCTCTCCCCCTCCTTGCTCTGTCTAAAATAAATAAATAAATCTTTTAGAAAAATACTTTAAAACACAGATAGGTGAAAAGTAAAAGGATGAAAATAGGTTTATATCATGCAAATAATAAGCATAAGGAAACTAGAGTGGCTATGTTAATATCAGACAAAGTAGACATTAGGACAAGAAATGTCACCAGGTGTAAAGAGAGACATGTCACAATGACAAAGTGGCCCATTCATCCAGAAGATACAGCAATCTTAAATGTGTATGTACCCAATAACAAAGCTTAATATACATGAAGCAAAAACTGGGAGAACAAACTCACATTTATAGTTAAATACTTAGTTGAATAGACTTCTTTCAATAATTGATAGGATAAGTAGACGCAAAAAGTAGAAAACCTGAATACCATCAAACAACTTGACCTAATTGATATATTTTTTAAAGATTTATTTATTTATTTGAGAGAGAGAGAGCACAAGTGGGAGGGGCAGAGGGAGAGGGAGAGAGAGAATCTCAAGCAGACTCTGTGCTGACTGGGGAGCTTGATGCAGGGTTCAGTCTCACGACCTTGACATCATGACCTTGAGATCACAACCTGAGCTGAAACCAAGAGTGGGGCGCTTAACCAACTGCACCACCGAGGTGACCCAGCCTAATTGATAGTTATAGAACACTCTACCCAACAACAGCAAACACCCATTCTTTTCGAATGCGTAAGAAACATTCACTGAGATAGATAGATTATGTACTGGGCCATAAAACAAGCCTTAATAAGTGTTCTCTTACCACAACAAGTTAGAAAGTAAGAGTAGAAAGATCCTCAGGAAATCCCCATATGTATGGAAATTAAAAATCACACTTCTAAATAATTCATGAGTCAAAGGAGAACTTACAAGAGAAAAGAAAAATTAGAGAATGTTTTGTGCTGAATAAAAATGAAAACACAGCCTGTCAAAATTTGTGGGTTTCAGCAAAGGGAAAGTTTGGCTTTTAATGCTAAACTGGAAACAACGCAAATCTCTATTAACAGAAGGGATAAACAAATTATGGCATATCCATGCAATGGAACACCACTCAGCAATAAAGGAAACAAACTATAGATTCATGCAACATCAATGAATCTCAAAAACACTATGTTGAGTATCCTTCATTGGAATCTCAGAACCAAAAGAGTACATTTATATGATTTTATTTACATGAAGCTCTTGGAAAGGTATCTATTCCATAGTGACAGAGAGCCTATCAGTGGTGGCCTCAGACTTATGGGGAGGGAGACATTTGGGATTAACTAGGAAGATGCACCAGGGAAACTTTTGGGTTGATGGAAATTTCCTGTATCTGGATCATGCCACGGTACACAGTTGTAAACATTTGTTGAAACCCATTGACCTACACACTTAAAATGTATGCTTTAACTGATTGTAAATTATACCTCAAAAAAGTTTGGCTTTTCTTTTTTTTAGCTAGCATAACTACTAGTGAGACAATGTGTCATTCATTCTCTCACCTCTTGATGTGTTATATACAGTGTCATCTTTGATGTCTTATCAAAACTATTAATCCCAAATCTGATTAAGTCTTAAAATCTGTGCTATTCCGTACCATAGCCACTAGCCACATGTGGCTATTTTAATGTAAATTAATGAATGAAAATCAAATAAAATTTAAAATTCAGTTACTTCAGCCATGCTGGCTACATTCTAAGTGTTTGATGACCACATCTGCCTAGTGACTACCATACTGGACATCGCAGAGAACATTTCCATCATCACAGAAAATTCTATTGGATAGTACTGAGATGTAACGTCCAGATTATAGAAAACACCGGGGTTAGAAGAATGAGTTATACCCACAACAGAGAAACAATCAAATCCAGCATGTGGCTCATTCTACAAGACAACTGGCCTGGTCTCTCCAATGTGTTGACGTCATAGAAAAAACTAAATAGGGAAAGGGGAAGAGACTGAGCAAGAGTAACCAAAGAAGACTTAACCAGATCCAATGAGCTAAACTTGACTAGATCCTGGCTTGAGAAAAGACAGCTATAAAAAAAAAAAAGAAGAAGAAGAAGAAAAATAAATAAATAAAGGACACTGGTGGGAGAGCTGGAAGAAACTAAGATGAACCAGATATCAGACAACATTAGGGAATTACTGTTTGATTTTTGGGGTGTAATATTGGTATTGTGATTATGTTTGAGGTCACAATTTTTAGGAACTTCACAATGAAGTATTTAGAAGTGTCGTGACATCTCCAATTTACTTTCTAAAAGATCAGCAAAAATAACATGCCCACAAATATAGATGATGCAAAATATAATAAAATATTAACAATGGTTTAACATAACCAGTATGCATATAGATAATTACACTATCCTTTTAGCTTTTCTGTATATTTGAAATTTTTATAAGTTGGGAGAAGAAGTGGAAAAAAATTCTACCCCCCTCCCATTACTGCCACAGTGTAAAATCATGGCTTCCTTGGACAAGGTTCTACAGGGGAGACTAATACAGTTGGTGTGCGGTATGTGTGATTTTTCTGATTGTGGCTTTATCATTATTACTTCACTTTTGAGGGAAATGCAGAAAGGGAAACATCCGTTCAAACTTCCTATGCTGAGCAACTCCTACAGACTGCTCCTTCTCCTGTCAGCTGGGCATTTTGTCAGGCAGGTGCTTGTGGTCCAGTGGGGGACCGGGGCAGGGGGTGGGGCCAGGCAGGTCTGAGAAGAGTGGACAGACCAGCAGACCAGCTGCCTACTCCATGGCCACTGTCCGAAGGGACCAACCACCTGGAGACTCAACCTCCTCTAAATAGGGGTTCACTTCTGGGTCCCTCTCGCAATGCGTGTTGCTGGGCTTGAGACACCTAGGCTCTGTTTCAGGACATGGACCCCAGAAAAGAGAGTTGGGAAATTTGCACAAAGCAAGGATGGCACCTAGTGGTTGTTTTTATATTGATGTTGTCCTTCTAAGCTGAGAAAGTAACCAGGGCAACCGGACTAGGCCTGGTGAGAAAACGCAATGCCCTGGTTCCAAGACGCACCCACTAGATTCAGCAAACTCGAGCAAGGGCAATAAACAACACACATGTGCACTCTAAACTGGACCCTGAATGTTGGATGAGGGAGAAAGGACCATGTGGGACTACCTGAGAAAATTTTGCCATAGGCTCTCTGTTCATCAAAACTCATTTTGGTTTCTTAAAAGTAGACAGTCTACCACACTTCACTGATTAAGAATCTCAGTTCTAAGGTGTTCATGTTGGAAGTTTCTAGAATGCACCTATTAAGCATCTATTTGCTGCTCACTTTCGTTGTTGTTGCTTCCTAAAAGATGCTCCCTCAGGCTTGGGTCAGTGTAGTAAAGTCATTCTGATCCCTGGTTGGGAGAGGTTTGTCTCCCCTTTCTCATGACTTCCATGGTACCTCTCTTGTAAAAGTAAATGACATTTACTTCATTCCACTTGTTTTCTAATTAGTTGTTCCACTGTATCTCCCCACTCATCCCCACCCCGAAATTATAAGTGCGGGAAGTAGCAATCCCAGGGGCCTTCAATGCTGCGTGTCAAATGTAATTAACTGTGTGCGAAGCACTAAGCACCCAGCTGTGGAAGAAGAAAGGCAAAAAAAAAAAAAAAAGAACCCTTCCTGTTGAAGATTCTCACCCATGCAGAACCCTAGTCCTCCCCTAGCCTACTGGAGTCCTAAACAAACACACAAAGTCATTCAATCCTGAGGGAACGGCCTGGTAAATATTTTGTGCAAGAATCTTACTGACTTTGCCCAAATTGGGATGTCCAGCCACACATACTCCTTAAGGAGCAATTAGATCATTTCTTCCAATGCAATGACCCCAGCCTGAGGACGGAGAAACAAGAGTGACCACTTCCCAATTTTTAAAAAATAGCAATCATCATATGATATTCCTATCAAATGGGAAAAAGAAATGTTGTTAGAATATTTTATGATGAAATCAATTCTCTTAACCTATTGGTCCATCCCAAGCCCCACCAGCTGGTCCTGAGGCAGTTTGAAGGAATGAGGTAGTCCTGTCTTACTAACTTGGGAAGTCCTCCAAGATACGCTGGGTAATAAAAGTGACTTCAAGTTGCAGAATACAGTATGATACCATTTATGTGAGAAAAGAAGAAACTACTTATTTTCTAAGAGCACATCTGTATGTACCCAAACGCATAGGAAAAGACTTGCCGGGGGGAGGGGGGGGCACCTGGGTGGCTCACTGGGTGAAACGACGGACTCTTGGTTTCGGCTTAGGTCATGATCACAGGGTCATGTGATCAAACCCCGTGTGGGGCTCTGTGCTCATTGGGGAGCCTGTTTGAGATTCTCTCCCTCTGCCCCTCTCCCCGCTTGTGTGCCCCTCCCCGCACTTGTGTGAACTCAGGCTCTCTCTCACTCTCTCACTCTAAAATTAATTGTTAAAAAGAAAAAAAAGACTTGGAGGAACCCAGACTCTAAAATAACCATACTCACCTCTGCATGTAACCATTGCAAGTGGCAAGAAGGGGGATTCAAGGAGGTGGGCAAATTTAGTTTAGGCTTAAACATAATGTTTTCATCCTTTCTTACAAGAATGTATTTGTGTTACTTGTCTAATTAAGATTTCTTTTTTAATGAGGTACCTAGAGTAATCAAATTCAAAGGCAGAAGGGAGAACAGTGGTTGTCAGGGGCTATGGGGAAGGGGAGATGAGGAGTTCGTGTTTAATGAGTAAAGAGTGTCAATCCGAGAAGATGAAAAAGTTCTGGAGGCGGATGGTGGTGATGGTTGCACAGTGTGAATGTACTTAATGCCACTGTACTGTGTACTTAAATGGTTAAAGGGGTAAATTTTATACTATGTATATTTTACCACAACTTTTTAAAAACTTGTTAAATGTATTTTTTAAGTGTTTAAACTCTCATGAGCTAGCCAACAGTTCAGTTCACAATGAACCTGGCTTTGGGCAGAAGACTGCCCCCTTGACCAAGGTGGGCTCCTGGGAGTCACCACTGCGGTGCTGGGTGGTTGGACGTGGTGGACACCTGAACAAAACGAAGCCAGTCTCTCCCAGGAACTGGCAGTCTGGACTGGCTCAGGCGCCCAGCGGAAAACAGGGGACACACTCTGAGGGTGTCAGACGAGTTTCATCAAGGGGCTACTTACAAAGGTGTGGCCCGAGTTAGGGGAAACTGGCCGTGGAGGGTGAGGCATTCTAAGACAAAGGCCAAGAAGGCAAAGCCAACACTGCAGCCACCGGTGAAGCAAAGAGAGGACTGTCACCAGCTCCAGCTAGAGCTAAGCCCCTGCCTCCGCAGCCCCAGGCGAATCATCACCACACACCCCCACCTCCCAGCCTCCAGGCCCCGCCAGGGCTGCCCACTGGCTGATTCCAGCCAGCGGCCAGCCCAGGAGCCGGGCTGAGGCAGTAACAGAAAACTCAGCCTCCTAGCACACAGAGCAGATGCAGAAAGCCCGGAGAGTGGATGTGGGGAGGCAGAGAACATCCAGCTCTCCCGAGAGGCAGCACTGGCTGGATTATAACCTCATAAACGTGGGCACTGCGGGGCAGCCAAGTGAAGGGGAGACTTTGAGGCAGCAGAGAGCAGCAGATAAGGGACCTCTTCCTCCTGCCGCCTGCAATCCCTTCCCGAGGCCCAGCTGGCCTGTGTGCGGAGATGCTTGGGAATTAAAATACGTCTGTTTTGCTTAAGCTGCCTCCGGTTAAGTTTTTGTTTCTTACAACCAAAGAATCTTTCCTTAATAATATGGAAGAATGAAAAGGCAAACAGAGATTTAGGAAACTATAGGTATAAAGATACCAAGAAATAAAATGCAATTAATTACAAAGCTACAACAGTTCAAACTAATGTAGTACAGGCCCAAGAGAGAGGAGTGGGACAGAATGGACCACACTGAGACAGACGGACCATGGGAGCACGGGTCTACAGGAGAGAGAGAGTGTTAGTGCGTTCGGGCTGCTGCAGCAAACTACCAGACAAACAGTACTCACAGTTGTTGTTTTTTTTTGGGTTTTTTTGCCCTCTTTAATACCCATCACCAGGCTAACCCATCCCCCCACCCCCCTCCCCTCTAGAAACCTCAGTTTGTTTCTCAGAGTCCATCGTCTCTCATGGTTCGTCTCCCCCTCCGATTTCCCCCCCTTCATTCTTCCCCTCCTGCTATCTTCTTTTTTTTTTCTTAACATATATTGCATTATTTGTTTCAGAAGTACCGATCTATGATTCAACAGTCTTGCACAATTCACAGCGCTCACCATAGCACATACCCTCCCCAATGTCTATCCCCCAGCCACCCCGTCCCTCCCACCCCCCACCACTCCAGCAACCCTCAGTTTGTTTCCTGAGATTAAGAATTCCTCATATCAGTGAGTACTCACAGCTCTGAAGGCTGAGAAGTCCATGATGAAGGTGCTGGCAGATCTGGTGCCTGCCAAGGACCTGGTTCCTGGCCTGCAGATGGCCGTCCTCAGTGTACCCTCATATGGCAAGAGCAGAGAAAGGAAGCAAGCTCTCTTGGGTCTTCTCTATAAAGGCACTAATCCCACCATGAAGGCTCCACTCTCCTGACTTGATTACCTCCCAAAAGCCCCATCTCCAAATACCATCACATCGGGATTAGGGTTTCGACATAGGAATTTCAGGAGGACACAAATTTGGTCCATAGGCGACAGTATTCAACAGTGTAGAGAAAACTGATGTGTTTAGGGGGAAAACTAAGAGTCTCATCTCACAGATACCCAGCAAAGAACTCCAAATGGATTACCCACAGAAACACATTTTACATTGCAACCTAACATATATATGTCCCTCAACAATTACTCTCAACTACATGCAACATACTGATAGGTTTTACAGTAATTATTTTTTCTACTTTGAAAAATGATGGTTGCAACCAACTTTATTTCCACATGCACTGATAAATCACAACCAGTGACTAGAGAGGTAAATGTAAAAAAAAAAGATAAAGATATAAAAGGACGAAAATAAGATACAAGGAATATCTTCCTAGGGGAAAGGTTTTTTTAAACTTAAAAATAAGAAAACTATAAAGGAAAATTGTATTGCACAAAAAACGAAAAAGCAATCTAGGGAAAATATTTGTGGCATATGTTTGGCAAGGGTTGAGTATCTTTAATATATAAAAAGGCATTACGGCTAAATAAGACAAATCTTTTGAGGCAAAGACAAGGACCTGAACTCACAATACTCTATGGAAATACAAGCAGCAATGAACAAAGCAAGTGAACGTAGGTTCATAATGAAACAAAAACATGAGCATTGCGTGTGGGGCTAAAAAAAAAAATCAATACAACCTTTCTGGAAAATGATTTAGCAAATTTCTTAAGTCTGAAGAGAATATTCATGTAGTAACACTGCTCCTAAGAATCTCATAAGGATATGTTTAAAAAGAAATATAAAATGTGAATAAAAATGTTCACTATAGCATTACTTATAACAGATTTAGTTCAAGTATAACAGTGGAATATGAAGAACCATAGACAGCATTATTTCAAAGGGTAAGTAATGCTATTATGTAACAAAGGGTAAAATGAACAGATATTAGGATTCCAATTTCATAAGAAAACTGTGTGTGCACTCAGGCAAAGAGAAAAAGATTAAAAGGACATAACCAAAACAGTATAAAATGGTTATCTGTTAATATAACTTTATTTTCCTTCTTCATGCTTTTTGGTATTTTCCAAATCTTACTGAATGGATGTCATTAGTTTTAAAATAATAGATTTTAAAAATATATTAAAGAAAAGGGAAACGATTTGACTCATTTCACTTTTCACCTGTGGAAGTGGGGGAGGAGTGTCTGTGCTTACTGGTAAGGCTGTGTGGATTTCTTAAAAATGCCAGAGACGAAAAGGAGTTTGCCTGATAACTTGCACCCCATCCTCCCTTCTCATGTTGGAAAAATGTCTGACAATTGTTCTGAAAACAAGCTCCTCACCAAGTACTGTGCCTTGGTGTTTGGTGTTCAGTGTCCCAGACACTGTTCCATTTGGTTCTCACGGCATTCTTGTAACAGCACTGCTGTTACTCTCCTGCACAGACCAAAAAAAGAAGAAATTAAGTAGATTTATCATTGCCATGCTGCAGCATGGGCCCAGAACTGAAGCTTCTGGCCCTAAATTGGGTCCCTCCACAGCACACCGACTGTATTCGTGTTTGCCCTCTTTCATTTCCTAGACCTGATCCTATGATGAATTTCACCAATGGACTTTGCCAGTTGCACAACAATGTAAATGTAATGAATGCCACAGAACCATACGCTTAAAACTCGGTTAAAATGGTGCATTTTAGGTATATTTTACCACAATCAAAGAAAAGGGGAGAAGCCAGATTTTGCTAGCTTAACTATAATAAACAAGGTCAAAGTTGGGCTGAAAATAGCAAGTTTATTTTTTAGGTGTAACCATATGGTGACAGTATCCGTGGTCAGGAGAAAGCTGTCCCCTCAAATGATTAGAATACCCTAACCAGCTGCCCTAAGTGGGTGTCTGAGGAGACCCCAAACACCAGCATTCCAACCACAGCGACTGTCCTGTTAAAAGGAGAAGGATCAGTCTGAAGCGAGAGGACCCAGAGCAACATACAGGGAAGCCAAGATCCCAACCCCTTCGATACAGACTCTTCACGGCCCGTAACACCAGCTAATAAGACCATCCAATTCATCTCTCTTATTCCAATTCCACACTCTGGTTCAAAGACAGTCTTCCAGCTATAAAGCCAGTTTACTCTGTGGCTTCCCTGTGCAGAAAGAAGACATGTCACCACCCAACATCAACACTCTGCTCCACTTGAGAAGTAGACTTCCTCACTGTAAATACCACCCAAATACCAATTTTTCTTAGAAGCCTGGTTAATGATTTCACTCTGTGAAAATGCAGCGACTCTAAGGACAAAGATAGAACTAGGTTTCTGAACCTGCGAAGCTTTGGCCCAGTTTCAGAGCATCGTGACCACACCAAGCCAGCTAGGGTAGTAGCCAAATGGCCTCAGACTTCAGGGATTGCACTGCCAGGCCATCATGCCCCTTCCCCTCTTTCTAACTAGAAAACACACTGTGGTGGGGCTGAGAGTAGAACCGAAAGCTTTCATACCTACTTACTTCTTCAGGAAATCCTTTATTTAACTTCAGCAGCCAGTAAGTAGAGTTCTTTCCTCCCCCTTTGAGCCATTATTACCTGCAAACAATATGCCAGGCAATTTTTAAAGTGGTGATTTTCAACTTTTGGGTTTCTTTTGTTTTTTTAAGATTTTGTGAGACAATATCCAAACTGTGGAAAGAGCCAAGATGTCCATCGACAGATGAACGGATAAAGATGTGGTATATATACACAATGGAGTATTATGCAGCCATCAAAGGGAATGAGATCTTGCCATTTGCAATGACGTGGATGGAACTGGAGGGTGTTATGCTGAGTGAAATAAGTCAGTCAGGAAAGACATGTATCATATGACCTCACTGATATGAGGAATTCTTAATCTCAGGAAACAAACTGAGGGTTGCTGGAGTGGTGGGGGGTGGGAGGGATGGGGTGGCTGGGTGATAGACATTGGGGAGGGTATGTGCTATGGCGAGCGCTGTGAATTGTGCAAGACTGTTGAATCACAGATCTGTACTTCTGAAACAAATAATGCAATATATATTAAGGAAAAAAAAGAAGAAGATAGCAGGAGGGGAAGAATGAAGGGGGGGAAATCGGAGGGGGAGACGAACCATGAGAGACGATGGACTCTGAAAAACAAACTGAGGGTTCTAGAGGGGAGGGGGTGGGAGGATGGGTTAGCCTGGTGATGGGTATTAAAGGGGGTACGTTCTGCGTGGAGCACTGGGTGTTATGCACAACGAATCATGGAACACTATATCCAAAATTAATGATGTAATGTATGGTGATTAACATAATAAAAAATTTTTAAAAAAAGATTTTGTGAGAGAGAGAGCACAAGCAGGGAGAGGTGCGGGCAGAGGGAGGGGCAGGCTCCCCACTGAGCAAGGAACCCGATGTAGGACTCCATCCCAGGACCCTGGGATCATGACCTGAGCCAAAGGCAGACGCTTAACCGACTGAGCCACCCAGGTACCTCAACTTTTGGGTTTTTCATTTGACGTTCCTCACCTCCTCAAGTGCATTTATAATTGCTCTGTTCCTCTCAGAACAACCTTCCTTTTAAAAATCATCCACATATTTATGACAATCCATCAGGGTACTGCCAAGTACAACCCATTTGCTTTTCTCACGGCAAGTCAGCCAGCACTGTGCAGAAGAGTGAACCCTACCTATCCGGTGCCTCTGCCAGACTGTGTTTCCTGTCTGAATGATGCTTGCTCACCTGTCCACACTCCTGTGACCTCTCGTTCTGCACCTTCCGATCCAGTATACAATTTGGACACATAATGGGTCAGCACAAGGGACAGTGCTAAGCGGCCATAAAGGTGAAGACAACATTGGGTTAAAGAAACAAATTGTATGCCTGAGTTGCCTTCAAAGAAGGGATCAACAAACGGTCATACAAAGGGCAGACATCATAACCTCACTGCGGCCTGGGAGGACTCACCAGGAACATCACTTAAGAGTTGAAAGAAATCAGGGCTAAAAGTTGTCATGAATTCAGATTTGAAGACAATGAAGAGTTACACATTAATCCTTCCTACGTTACGGACACTCTCTTGGATGGGTCCCTTGGGGTTTCTCTTCTCTTACTCCGATGCTGGAGCACCAGGCCTGGGTGCTCTTCCTATGTGCATTCACTCCATGGGAAGCTCATCCAGTCTTGTGGCTTTACTGTCACATACATGTCAATACCAAATCTCTGCCTCCCTTTCGACCTTTCCCCAAGTCAGCTGGGTATGTATTCACATTCCTAATTAGGTATCTGTAATTCAACATGTCTGAAACCCAATTCCTGATCTACTTTTCTAAAACCTGCTCCACCCACAGCATCATCCAGGTGCTCTAGGGAAAAAACACCTGGGAGTCTTCCCTGACTTCTCTGTCTCCCTCATAAGAAATCCATTAGCTCTAACTTTAAAACAACCCAGAAACCAACCAAACTCCATGACGACCACCCTGGCCTAAATCACCGTCATCTCTCATTTGGATTACTGCAAAAGCATCCTACTGGCTTCTGCCTGTTAGGATGCAGTCCTTCAATTTCTCAACATAGCACCAGGGTGATACAAAATTCTCAACACAGAAGTCAAGAGCACAGAGCACACCTCTGCTCAAACACTGCAACAGTGTTTCACTGAGAGCATGACCAGTCTCTACAGTGGCCTGAAAGGCCTTATGCAACCTGACTGTTCATTATCTCTCCGCTAACCTCTTGATGCACTCTCCCTTTCTCCCTCCTTTCCAGTCTCACTGACATCTCTCTATAACACAATCACAGGCATGTGCTAACCACAGGGCCTTTGCTCAGTTTCCTCGCTCAGAACACTTTTCCCCAGATACCCACTTGCTAACTCCCCCACCCCTCCTAGTTTATGGTAAGTCTCGCCTTCTCAATAAACCCTAACCTGATCGTGTATTTAATTCTGCAACCTACACCCCCCCACCCAGACTCCCCATTTCCTTACACCACTTTTTCTCCCCAGAAGTTACCACCCTCTAACATACTACATAGAATTTACTTACTCTTGATACAGTGTTTTTTGCCTAGATCGCTCTGGTAGAACGTCAGCTCCTCAGGACAGAATTCAGTGATGTATACCAACCACCCACACAATCCCTGGCACAGAGTTGGCAATCAATAAATATTTGTTAGATGAACGTACGTACAATGCTGAGTTAACTTCCACAGGAAAGAGCCTTATATAGCATCGATATACCCAGTGTTCTCACTACCAAGATCCTGTTTCTGACCCTCAAACACCCCTCTGTACTAAAACTTCAAAAGTCCCAAACCTAAAAGCTGGACATCTACTTATGTCAAAACATACTTATACTCTACATTCATCTATACCCAAAGAACTACTTTTACAAATTAATCTCAAATATCAGTACCTATTTAGTATTCTTGCCAAAAAACATTTAAGCCAGAATCTAACCATAAGGAAACAGACAAATCCAGATTATAAAACATTCTCTAACACAGCTTATGTGGAATCATTCAAACATCAAAATCATGAAACACACACACACAAGGGAGAATTCTGGATTAATAGAGCAATCATACACACACACACAAATATAGAGCAACAACAACCACATAGAATGTGTAATCCTTGATGATGATGGAAGGTTAACTTTCCAAAATCAAAGGTTGGGAAGAAAATTATCTCAGAAAAGATGACCTTACCCACAGAAAATGTTGTTGCCTGGATTAGGAACGGAACAACATAGTGAAAAATACCCTGAAACCAGAAATGTCTTTGGGACAAGCCTAATTAAGCCCTGGATTTGTCTAACCCCCAAAATAATGAGTAAGCAATCGCTACACACCATAGGCCTCGACTCCTTCAGGGAGAGTCACGTGCAGGGAAAGAAGACTCAAAGACCACAAAGCAGGACCCAGTGGATGAGCACCTCCATCCTGGCGATGCTGCTGCAGCCTCCGGCTGTGGAAGCATCACCCAGCCAAGCGGGGCTGCATCTAAATTCAAAGTTCGTGGTTCTTTCACTTCATTACAAATTCTAGGTTTTCCAACGAACCCAGAGAGCGTGCTTACCTTTTAATGCTAGTGGAGTTAAGATCACTTTCTTGAAACGTGCACACAAGCCCAAACGTGGCTGTGTTCCTCTACATATACCACAAGACAAGCACCGGGTAAAGATGAATATTTATTCACTTTACAAAGAGAATGGTATTAAATTGCCATAAACAGTTCCATTTATAGACAAATATAACTGTACATTACACCAGTAGCGGCTCAAACTTGTTTTCCCAAGATGCTTGTGTGGCTCCAGCTCTATGAGTTGAGCACAGAAATCTGTTCTGCCATTAAAGTTAAAAAGTCCCTCAGAGATAATGGTTTTGTGTTTTACATATTCACAGGTGGTAAAAATAAACCCATCTCCCCAGCCCTCCCTTAGAGTTGAGCTTCCATCTGCATTGTTCCCTAGAGAGCACTACACAAATACTGGCTCATTCTTTTAATTTAAAAAAAAAAAAAAAATTACTGATAATTTGAAAAGGCTTTTGTAGCACACCAAAATACTTATTTATACATACATAAAAAATCTTGAGTCAGATTTATTATTTTAAAGGTAAACAGATACCCTAACACTGCCAAGAGTGGGTAATGAAAAGGAAGGAAAACATTAAATTACTGAATTATAAAAATATTTTCTTTGGAAAAAAATTCCAACAAGGTTATCATTAATATCTAAAACCAAAGAGAAAAAATAAACAGTTGTTCTTTGATCCATTAGTAATTTAAATAAAAATGAAAACCTCTTCAAAAGCAGCTATAACTGAATTTTTTAAAAAGTTGCAGATAATGAGTACTTCTAAATCTATACACTGATGATTCTTTACAGGCAACTTGCAGTCGAGAAAAATCCTATTTAATATGGCTAATTCTTTAGTTTTTTTAATTACCATAATTTTTTGTTTTAAAAAAATATTCCACATGACAGCTTAAAAAATAAGTGGCTGTTTGGGGGAAGCACTCCAAATACTCAACCTGACTCAAATCAGACCACCACCATTAATAGACAAGCTAGGGATACTGATACTTAAAAGTTTTTAAATCCCAACTGTTTTCACTCCGAATCTTTAGTTATCCCTTCATATTTTATGAAAATGTACCAAATTAAAAATTGTTTTCACTAGTGCCGCTTTGTATCTGGATCTGATGAAAGATACCAACCTGAGATAAGAGCTGACTCCTTCACAAAAGTCCAGTTTTTGAAACCCTACATGGGAAATGTCTGTGTCCTCACTTATGTCAATTCTTGCTATAACCAACCATACTGGGATATTATATTATAAAAATATACCATATATTGGACACTCATGTCAGTACATTGCAGAAAAGGTGTCTATTTGCTGTGTAAAGTTTATTAACATTTGAAGGAAACACTCTTATATACACAGTGAAGTCTGGGGTGCTCAGGACAGCGAGACGGCATGGGAACCACCACGAGGAATCTGGAAATGTGCAACGGTCCTTGGCGCCTGTCCCAGAGACAACCCTTCCCAGGAGAACTCGGCAGCACTGGGGAAGGCGCACCGGAGGTGACAGCTCCATCAGTTTGTTCTCCGTCCTCATTCTTCTTCACTTTCATTTTCGGGATCTAAGTCGGAATCTCCATTTAATTCTTTCTCACTGGCGACATCCCTGTCCTCCTCCCCATTCTCTTCATCCTTTTCTTCAGCATCTTCCTCCTCCTCTTCGTTCTCTTCATCAACATCCTCGTCTTTTTCACTTTCTTTCTCTTCCTCATCTTCATCCCAGTTATCCTGGTGGAAAGAGATGCAGCACAGAAAGCCTTCATGAAGGCCTTGTTCACACAGAGCGCAAGGGTGTAAAGGCAGATTTAGGCACCAGGAAACAAGGTACTCACATCAGAGTCCTTCTCTGCAATTTCGTCATCTGACTCCTCTTCAGAAGATTCTACGAGGGGAAAAACGCAGGCCTTAAGTTGGTGATCAACAAGCAGAGGGTAGAGCCCTAACAAGAGTCAGATTCCTGAATTTACTTTTAGAAATACTGCATTCAGCTACCATCCATCTAAGCAGTAACATTAATCTTCCTATCTGCATAAAAGTCCATCTATCAAGATCTCACTGAGTAGGACAAAGTACCAAAACCCTAACACAATCCATCTTAAAAAACTAAGCCATGGATGCGGAGAAAAGGAAACCCTCATGGTACTGTTGGTAGAAACGTAAATTGGTGCAGTCATTATCGAAAACAGTATGGAGGCTCCCTAAGAAATTAAAAACTAAAAATAAAGCTACCAGATGATCCACCAATTCCACTGCTGGGTATATGTCAAAGGAAACGAAATCAGGATCTAAGAGATTCCTGCACCCCCATGTTCACTGCAGCATTATTTACAACAACCAAGATATGGGAACGACCTAAGAGTCCATCGATGGCCTGGATGGATGGTTAAAGAAAATGTGATATACATTCAGCCACTGAATTCCATTTAGCTATTAAAAAAAAGGAAACCCTCCCATTTGTGACAACATGGATGGGCCAGGAGGGCACTGTACCAGGTGCAGTAAGTCTGACAGAGAACGGTAAATACTGTATGATCTTACTTAGATGTGCAATCTAAAACACCAAACCAATAGACACAGAGAAAGACTGGTGGTTGCCAGAGGTGTGGAGGGTGGGGGAAATGAGTGAAAATCAAAAGGTACAAACTTCCAATTATAAGAGAAGTCAGTCCTGGGAATATAACGTACAGCATGGTGTCCACACTTAACAATATCGTACTGTATATCTGAAAGCTGTTAGGAGAGTAAAAAGTTCTCAGCATAAGAAAATAACTGCAACTATGTGTGGTGATAGATGTTAATTAAACATATAATGGTGATCATTTCACAACATATACATAGATCATCAGATCATTATGTTGTACACCTAAAAAAAATATGTTATATGTAATTATATCTCAGTAAAACTGGAAAAGAATAAAGTCTAAGTAATTAATTCAGGTATGCTTTTATGTCCTTCAGCTATGTTTTATTATTTTCTCTATAAAGGTTTTATTTCATTTTTTAGATACATATCTAGGTACTTCCTAATTTTGACTGCTGCGGTGAATGAAATCTTTTTTCCTAATACATTTTCTGACTGGGAAATACATTAGTAGACATACAATACATTGCTGAGACAACCATGCAATTGATTCCTTTCTGCTCATCTGGGTAAACTTGCTTACCTCCCTATCTCATTAATGATGGTATAAACTGTAGATTCTGCTGCATTTTCTAAGTTGAGAAGGGTAACAACTGCCAGCCAAGTCCAATGTTCTAGAATTCACTTCTTTCATACAATACTAGGCAAGATATCCAGAAGCAATAAAAGGTACATTATTGTCTAGTTCCTGACTTTATGGGAATGCTTCTCAACTTTGTCTGATAGAGATTAGGGAAATTCCTTTAAATTCGTAGGTTGCTCAGATTATCAATAATGAGATGGAAGACTGAATTTTACTCAATTCTTTTTCTCCATCTATTAATATATATTGTTCCCTATTAATCTGTTAATGTAACTATATTAAATAGATTTCTTGATGCTAAATCGCCTTACAATCTTTAAATAAATTCTACTTGGTAATGACATATTATCTTAAGTACTTCTGTAATCAATTTGCTACTCAAGATATTTAAAGACATTCTAAAATGTTTTAACTCTCCTTACCTGGTTTTGACTCACAAAATGCCTGAATTGTTATATATGACAAAAATGACTTGTTCCTTGAAAGACTGATAAAATTCACCTATAAAAACAATGTGCCTGGCATCCTTGAGCAAAGGTTTTGATTAAATCAATTCAAGGCCACTGGCTTAGTCAAGGTTTCTATTTCTATTTCTAAGTCACTTTTGTCATTCATGTTTCCTAGGAAATCACCTCTTCTCATCTAGGGTTTTAATGGCCAGCATGGAAGCTTGTTCACGTGCTCTCCTACACCTAACTTTATCTTCCATGCCTAGTGCCCTCTCTCGTTTTACCATACAGTATTTGCACCTTTTCTTTTCTATCGGATGTTTTTGCCACAGGCTTGCCCATTTTATTAGAAAATATGGTGTGCCATAGTATGACCTTACTCACAGTCATGTTCTACAAAATAAGGTGACAGAACTCAATGTTAAAAAATGAATGTTCCAATTCTAGATGTACAGGACCCTCAAGCCTTACCTTCCTCATACACCAATTTTGCCTTTTGTGCAGGACAAGTCATTGCCTTTGTTTTTTCTGACGCTGTAACCTGAAAGATAATCAAGTATTATTCTGAAGTAGAGTAAAGGTTATCTCAAGTACAGCAGCCACCACCACACTCCACCTTCCCCAACGGTAAACTTGCCCTCAACCAGTATGATGGATGACCTCAATACAATGCAGATCAATACAGGGCAAAAAACAAACTTGTTAAATACAAGAATAAAGAATTACTCTGTAAAAGTTGAAAACCTTTTTAGGTGATCAGAACTTGCTTCTGTGCCAAAACTGTAACTGTATAAATACCCTGTAACTTGCTGTTCCTAGTAGCACAACCATCCTAACTATATTAACAACTGACATAGGACAGTGAGAACCTTTGAGGAAAAGCAGAATCCGGCACAAGTAAGTTTACCTACTGTCAAATACATAACATTTCCAAAGTTAAAGACTGGATCCTGATTTATCAATTTCTTGCTGAAACATGGGGCTTTCAATGTTCAGGTAAATGATCCTTTTCCTCTCTACTCCTATCACATCTAAAGTTTAGCACAAAACAATCTGATTTACTCACTTGAGTGATTAGAAGAATAAGCTTTCCATGAAGGTGGGACAGTTTCTGAAAAGTTTTTACTCTGCTTTCCATTAACTGGTATAGTGTTCCCAGCTGGGGTACCAGATCAGGCAACTAGGGGGGAAAAAAGATTATCGTATTCATACTGTCATGACAAAGTATAGATAACAAACAGACAAATCACGCTCAGAAACACCCAAGTTTCTGCACCATAAGCATCTGCTTACACCTCCCGTGGCGGTGGCTGCTTGGGACATAGCCTAGCAACATCGCAAATTTTCACAGGCTGGCCTTTCATGTCCTAATGGCAAAAAATAGCGCGTTTTTTAAAATAATGATACAGGGGGATGCCTGGGTGGCTCAGTCGGTTAAGTGTCTGACTCTTGATCTCAGGTCAGGTCTTTGATCTCGGGTGGTAAGTTCAAGCCCCGAGATGGGCTCCACGCTGAGTGTGGAGCCTACTAAAAAAAATAAATTAAAAAATAATTTAAAAATAAAAATATTGAGAGGTCAATATAACTGAAACATTAAATAAAAAATACCCCCACCACGTATCTCCAGGCTAAAGAGGGCTTTCCTCTGAAACTTACTCTTTGATGATACCACATTATCTATACCATAAGCAAGCTAAAGGAAGCTTTTCATAGCTTCCAGAGACAACACAACAGAGCGATAGAGTACAAAGCTGACCTTACGGTATTTCAAACATACTCCCCGTTAAAGAATCCTCTGAACCGTGCTTAAGGAATTAAAGCATGAAATTTGTCCCTCCAGGGGAACAAAAAAAAAGAACCCCACTCTTTGCCCTTTAATTAGCCTTTACTTGCCCTCCTCTCACTGACAATTTAGCCTAAGAGTTTCATTCAAATGTTAAACTTTAAACAGCAGACACAAAAATGAGTAAAACAAAGTTGAACATGATCACATTCCAGTGGCCACGATCTCTTTTTTCATCTGTCCCTATTCCCACAATAAGCTCCAGAACAGGGAGATCAGGGTATCTTGTCCATTCCTTAAGCCTCATGCCTAGCACAGTCCCTCAGCTCAGAGAAGGTAAGGACACCTGATGAGGAGGAGGAAGCAAAGGAACGGTGGAAGGAAAAGCACTGTTTTGTGAGGACAGAATTCCCGTAGGCAGGGGAGCCCTCACCACACCGTGCTTCTCTGGTCTGTTTTGCCATGACTGTGACCGTCACACAACTACTACTCCAGCAGCTCACCCTTGGCTCCAGAAGGGATTTCTCTACAAGGCCTCCTAGGGCTCTTTTCACTTCTAAGCAAATGAACGAGGTTCTCAAATAAGTGCTGTCCTGTTCACCCCAAGTCCAGATGCTCGTGGGACTCTTCCCGTGCCCACCACCCACCACTCCACCGCTCCACTCACCACTGCCTCAACTGATTCCAAGATTCCGCAAGCGGGGAAACCCCACAGCCATTCTTACTGTTTCTTAACCTCCCCCCATTCTAACATCCTGGCAGAATTCTCCCCAGACACATAAAGAACAAACTCCTGGCTTCAAAGCAAGTTATCCACTTGTTTTCCCTATTTCAAACTACTGAGAGCAAAAGGAGCCTGAGACAGAACAAGGGACAGTGACCAGGCGGAGTTGGGTGAAACTGTGTTAAGAAAGAAGAGCAATTAAGAACTTTCTTCAACTATCCACTATAACCTATTAAGAAAATCTATTATAAGGTGCTAGGTATTAAAATTAAAGAAAAAGAAAAAAGTGAATTGTATAATTTTATTTCCAGAAACTTAAAATATAACTGATTTGGGGCGCCTAGATGGCTCAGTCGGTTAAGCAGCTGCCTTCAGCTCAGGCCATGATCCCAGGGTCCTGGGATCTAGCCCCACGTCGGGCTCCCTCCTCAGCGGAGAGCCTGCTTCTCCCTCTCCCTCTGCCTGCCACTCTGCCTACTTGCGCTAGCGATCTGTCAAATAAATAAATAAAATCTTGAAAAATATATATACACACACATACATATAACTGACTTAATAAGCAAAGAACCCAATTCATATTATGAAATGTATATAAATATGTGTATTATAAAACTGTGTTTTCTGGTAATGATTAAAACTTGTTGTTTCCTCCCTTCCATTTGTAACAGATAACCAAGACCTGACAGCAGTCCCACAAAATGACAGCTATTAAATATTTAACTTCATTTTTACCACAAACTATCTTCTATTGTCCTGGGACAAGGTAGAACAATGGAGAGATACATACATTGTAAAAATAATTTTGCTAAACAGGTTATATATATACAAAAAAAAAATCTAAAGGCTAATTTATCAGTATGTTACTTTTCTCCTTTCTGTATTTCTCAAAGTTCTCTATAGAACATATATTACTTTTAAAAATCCAGGGCAAAGAAAAGGCCAATTTACAAAAGGCAACAACGATGACATTATTACAATGCACCTGGGGTAAAATAAAATCTTTAAAAGCAGGTTGAAGGGCAGGTGGAGGGATGACGGTTTCATTAACGTATCAGTTTATAATCCTCATCAAAGCCAAACTATTCAGCAACTACAATAGCTGAAGACTTACTGTGGATAGGTAGGATGCATGGACCGTTAACACACATTTTAGCCACTGAACCATTAAAACAGCACTGAAAAAAAGAAAAATCCAAGTAAACGAATATTCACGAATTCAAAATTAAATACAATGGAGTTATAAAAAACTCAGGCCAAGTAAAGATCTATAAATTGTGCCCTGTGAAAAACAACACTACTAAATAAACCACTGACTTTGATGATCTTCTCATCCCTTCATGAGTCTGAGATCTGTGAAACAGACTTATCTCTTGGGAAGGAGAGGAGAATAACATGGACTGAACAGGACAAAACTCTCTTCCTCTAAAACAATTCAAGAATAAAACCCATGCTTTACTTCGTAATTAACTGATACCAAGGCAGTAAACTGGGCTTAACTGACTTCGCATTTTTACGCCCACCATCTACTCACCATCAGGTACAAACAGCGTAAGATTTCTATGCCACATTAAAAGGCAAATATAGACCAAAAATGTGTAAAAGCTGGGCCTAATCAATGAATTCTTTGACCTTTCTTTGTGAGCTCCAAACACAAATGAAGTCTATCAGGGGAAAAAACTTAAAAAGAAAAGGGGTGCCTGGGTGGCTCACAGTTGGTTAAGCGGCTGCCTTTGGCTCAGGTCATGATCTCAGGGTCCTGGGTTCAAGTCCCACATCGGGCTCCTTGATCAACAGGGAACCTGCTTCTCCCTCTTCCCCTCCCTGCCACTCGTGCTCTCTCTCTCAAATGCATAAATAAAATCTTTTATTTTTATTTATTTTTTTCTTTAAGAAAAGACAAATTACAGGGGCACCTGGGTGGCTCAGTTGGTTAAGCATCTGCCTTTGGCTCAGGTCATAATCCCAGGGTCCTGGGATCGCCCCCACACTGGGCTCCCTGCCCAGCAGGGGGTCTGCTTCTCCCTCTCCCTGACACCACCCTGCCCTGCTCATGCTCTCTCGCTATCCTCTCAAATAATTAACATCTTAAAAAAGAAAAAAACTATATACTGTAGCACTGATAATATTAAACTGTCAGCTTAGGATCTTCGAGATACCAACTCCCTATTTGAATACTTAATCATCAAATTATTAACAAAAAAGACCCACAAAATTCAGTCCTATAAAATACTTCCTTACAGTGTCTTAGCAACCAGAGGTTGGGGCAGTTCTACAAAAGGCAATTTTACATCTGATTAGAGGACGAAAATGTTACTAAGACTAATTCATTACATGACCTGATAATGAGGCTGGAAAAACTACACAGGAGTTTCCTAAAAGAAAGGAAAAAAACTGTACTAAAATCTTAGGAATAAGAGTCACTCAACTTACAGTAAGTGGGAAGAGCAGTATCTGACCCTTACAGACACAGTCTTACCACTTAAAGAGTGTGGAGCTGCTGACTATGTAATTTCATGCTGTCAGAAACTGCTGTTTTTAAGAATCACTTCTAAAATATTGATAAAATCAAAGCAATTTAAGTTGCCTAAATATCTTACCTATTAGGATGTCCCTGCAATCTCTTTGTAAGCTGAGGGAGAGAAAGAGTATTAGCAACCGCTCTTCAGAGGCAGCTCATGTGCACCAATTCCCACGATATAAAGAAAATACAGAAAAGACTATTAAGGGGGCACCTGGGGGGCTCAGTTGCTTAAGCACCCGATTCTTGATTTCAGCATAGGTCATTATCTCAGGGTCCTCAGGGTCATCAAATCAAGCCCCAAATTGGGGCTCTGCGCTGGGTGGGGAACCCCGCTTAAGATTCTCTCTCTCCCTCTCCCTCTGCCCCTCCCACCAAAAAAGACTTAGGAAATCACTACTCCTAAAGGATTCCTAAATTTCCTAATTCCTAAATGTTCAACCAGTATGACATAATCTAGGAACACATTCCCACAGTAAAAGTAATTACCTGACAAAAATCTGGCCACAATTTATATGAATGAAAATTCAGAAGAGACAAACCCAGGGACAGAAAATAATCTGTGGTTGCCAGAAACTGGGGGTAAGGGAGAATGGGGAATGGCTAACTGGTATATGATTTTTTTTTTTTTTTGGCATGACAACTGCACAACCTGTGAATATACAAAAAAATACTGAATTATACGTACTAAATAAGAATGTATTTTATGGTACGTGAATTATATCTCAATAAAAAAATACATTAAAAAATGTGGACTAGGTAAATTTTGTTTGAGTAGATCTATTATCTACTCTAAATACCCTGCTTGCTTACATACTGTAGTTCCATTTCTCTAAACACTAGATTTTCTCTTTAACTCATAGTGTTAGGACCTTAAAACGAAAAAAGTACTCAGTTACCTCTTGTAACAATGGAATAACAGCATGCAGGGGCATCCTTAATACAGTCCTCTTAATTAGGTTTAAATTCCTAGTTTGAAGTACTTTCTGTGAGAAAATAAAAGAAACATGAAGATAAGCATATGCAGAAGCTAAGGACACTACAGGAAAAACAGTAAAAATGATTTTTAAATTTAAAATCAATTTAGTCAACATGAAACTGTATTAGTTTCAGGGGGAGAATTCAGCGATTCAGCAGTTGCATATAACACCCGGTGCTCATTCCATCAAGTGCCCTCCTTAATGCCCATCACCCAATTACCTCATCCCCCTTCCGACCTCCCCTCCAGAAACCCCAATTTGTTTCCCATAGTTAAGCGTCTCTTATGGTTTGCCTCCCTGTTTTTATCTTATTTTATTATCCTTCCCTCCCCCTTAAGTTTTGTTTCTTAAATTCCATATAGGAGTGAAATCATACGGTATTTGTCTTTCTCTGATCTATTTCACTTAGCATAATACCCTCTAGCTCCATCCACATCACTGCAAATGGCAAGATTTCATTCTTTTTAACAGTTGAGTAATATTACCACATGTGTGTGTGCACGTGTGTGCGTGTGCATCTCACAACTTTATCCATTCAATCAATGGACATTTGGACTCTTATATTTTGGCTATTGTGGATATTCCTGCTAAAAACATTGGGGTGCCCCTTCAAATCACTATGTTTGTATACTCTGGACAAATACCTAGTAGTGCAATTGCTGGGTCATAGGATGGTTCTATTTTTAACTGAGGAACCTCCATACTGTTCTCCAGAGTGGCTGTACCAGCTTGCATTCCCACCAACAGTGCAAGAGGGTTCCCCTTTCTCCGCATCCTCACCAACATCTGTTGTCTCCTGACTTAATTTTAGCCATTCTGACAGGTGTGAGATGGTATCTCATTGTGGTTTTGATTTGTATTTCCCTGATGCTGAGTGATGGTGAGCATTTTTTCAAGTGTCTGTTTTAAAAACAAAACAATAAACTACCAACAATTTTAGTGAATGAAGGTTGGAGGAACTGACTGGAGAATGTTAATGTCTTTGGCTATCAGGGAAGTATAATCTTCAGGAATCAGGACATTTACTTTGATAAATGGGTTTCTTACCTACAGATTCTAAAATTTATGAACAAATTTTTATATAAAGCAGAACACCTCTACTCACTTAAATAGACATATGCCACTTTAGAGAAGCTGTCAAACCATCATTTTATGAAATCAGAGATATATCCACATAAGGAGCAATACAAACTAAAACCACACTAAGCAACAAACCTTTTAAAACTGTCAACTTTTTGGGGTGCCTGGGTGGCTCAGTTGGTTAAGCGACTGCCTTCACCTCAGGTCATGATCCCAGGGTCCTGGGATCGAGCCCGGCATCGGGCTCCCTGCTCGGCAGGGAGTCTGCTTCTCCCTCTGACCCTCACCCTGCTTGTGTTCCCTCTCTCGCTGTCTCTTTCTCTATCAATTAAATAAATAAATAAAATCTTTAAAAAAAATAAAAAAATAAAATTGTCAACTTTTTGATAAAATTTTAAACCAATCAAAAGATCATATCTAATGAGTGCCTGAGTCAAAATCCTGGGAGGGTCCATCAACTGGAGAAACCCAGTCTCCACAGCAGGGTACAGAAAAGGAGAGAGCGATTAGTCCTCATCCTGGCAGGCCTTTCAATGTCTCCAAATCTCAGAGGCTTCTTCCATAGGAAAGGATGGGAACTACAAGGCTTTTCAGGTCTCAAAATCTTGATTCCCCCTTTCCTCTTGAATACTTCTATGTATTTATTCTTTCCAAAGGGCTTAACTCCCAGAGGAACTTCCCTGATGATGGGTGCATGCTGTTTTGGTGGTGGTTGGTACTATAAAGATATAAAGAGCAGAAGTACCAAAGGGGAAAATATAAAAAATCGGTTTACAGTTTATTTTAACAGTATCCTTTCAGAATGCCCTATGAATTTTATTTGCTTATAAAAGTATCTTTACACCAAGCCCTTCTAAAAAAAATCCATCAAGAACTATATAAAAACTACCACAGGCATAATGGCATAGTTTCTCATGCAAAAGAAAACTCTTTATACACAATCACTGAAGAAGTGAGGGGTGGACTGTCCTTATTCAATAGTCCAAATTAACCTAAATTTATATTTTCAAATACAAGATTCAAAGCAAAACATGTTGATTAGAACTTCCACAATAATTCAGAAGGTGTGTGATGATACTAAACATTCCTCAAATCACATTTATTATAACTATCAGTTACCCCAAAGTTCCAACAATGCACAGGTTAGAGGAAATAATCTGTCTGAACTAGTCTACAAATTACTGTTTGAGAGAAGACATGCTCTTGTTGAGGTCCTCCATTTTCACAGCATGTCCACCAAACCGTCAGGTTTCACTGTCCTAACTGGCCAAGTACGGTAGTAGCCCTTCAGGTCAAGGAATACTAACTTGAACCTGCTGTTGCACATTATTTATACAAAGCTTAGTTAAAAAAACAATGTAGGAATGAGGGTTTGAAATTCCCCGGTGCTCTAAATGTAAAGTGATCATATAACTTGTCTAAACTGGGACACTTGTAACAACGAAAGAAGTCACTTAATTATTATACGGAGGTAAGAGGTATAAACCAGAACTGTCAAAGGCAAACAAGAGTATCTGCGGCCTAGGGCACTTGAGTGGAGTTGGTTAAGGGTCCAACTCTGGATTTTGGCTCAGGTCATGGTCTCACAGGGTTGTGAGATCGAGCCCCGCGAGCATTGGCTCTGCACTGGATGGGAAGCCTCCTTAAGATTCTCTCTCCCTTCCCTCTGCCCCTCCCCATCTTCCCTCCCTCTCTCTTAAAAAAAAAAAAAAAAAAAAAAGAGAGAGACAGAGAGAACCTATGGCCTAGCTATTTAGAAGTTAAATCAAACTGTAGGGCAGAAGAGTTTTTTAACAAGCTCTCAAGTAATTCTTATGCCAACTAACAACAGGCTCTATGGTAATTTTCAAATTTAAAATAAGCAAGTAAAAGTTAAGTTATCCCAAAACAAAGTGAAGTGTTAAATGGATACAGAAGTTAGCATTAACTTCCACTGAAAATATATTTAAAGAAACAACCCTATAAACCACAGTTGTAATTAGCAAGAAGATATTGAAGGTTTTTCTTTTGCAAGTCTACTACACTATAAATGAAGAATTAACAGTGCACACTTAATACACTATTTAATCAGGTTGACATAAACATTTACCCATGAAACAAACACTGTGATAAACACTCCATCACCCTCAAGTCTCCCTGGGTCCCTTAACTCTATCCCTCCACCCCCATTCTCAGACAACCATTGAACTCTATTATTGGTCTGCATTTCCTAGAATGTTTATGCAAACAGAATCATACAGAGCATGTACTCTTTCTGGCTTCTTTCTCACAGCGTAAGTTTTAGATTCATCCATGTTGTTGATGTATCAATAATACATTCCTTCCACTGCTAGATAAAGAATTTGTTTATCCATTCATATGATGAGGGACATATTGGTTCTCTCCAGGGTCCGGCTATTAAAAAAATAAAGTTGCTATGACCATTCATGTACCAGTCTTTTTATGAACATGTTTTTGACTCTCCAGGTAAATACCTAGCAGTAGAATGGCTGGGTCTTCAAGTAGATGAACCCTTAACTTTTAAGAAATTGCCAAGTTGTTTTCCGTTGTACCATTTTATATTCCCACCAGCAAGATATGAGATTCCAACTGCACCACATTCTCACCAACAGATGGAACTGTCTTTTAAATTTTAATCAATCCATAATGGGTATGTAGTGTTAGCTCATTGCCATTTTAATTTGCATTTGTGATGATCAATGATGTATAATACCCTTACATGCACTTATTGGCCGTTTGAATTCTTTTGGAAGTATCTATTCCCACCTTTACCAATTGCTTTTTGAATTTCATTCTTAAGAGTTTTTTCTATTTTCTGGACACGAATCCTTTGTCTGATGTAGGAATTGCCAATATTCTCCCCCCTGCAGCTTGCCTTTCCACTCTCTTAACAGTATCATTTCTTTTTCTTTTTTTTTAAGTAATAAGAATGTATTGAGAATTCCTGGGATGGTGCTTATCACCTCCCAACCTGGAAGGAGGAACCAACACTGTAATAATCACTTAGAAGTCACAAACCCTGCCATTTCAGAAAGAACAAAAGATTTCAACTTTCATTAAGTCCAAATGACCACTTTTTTCCTGTGGTGTGTAATGCTTTTTGTGATGCCAAGATTTCATCCGCTAACGTTTGCATAGACTTTATCCTGTTTTCTTCTAGAAGTCTGTAGGTTTGGGTTTTACATATCTATTTTGGGTCAACTTTTGTGAAGTAAGAGCTGAGATGCATTTTTTTCCATATGGATATGTCATTGGTTCACGACCAACTGCTGGAAAGATTTTACTGTCTCCATTAACTCAACTAAGTACCTTTACTAAAAAACAACTGTGTGTGATCTATTACTGGACTATTTTGATTCCTTAATCTATATTTATTTTTCACTAATATCAAACTACTTTGATTACTGTAACTTTACCTTGAAATTGAGTACGCTAAGTCCTCCAATTTTACCTGGAGATGCTACTGAAATTTAATTGGGAATGCGCTGAATACACAGATAAATAAGGGGGGAATTCCTCATTTTAGCAGTATTGAATCTTTCAACCCATAAAGGTCGTTTACATCACTTTATACTCAGATCTTGGTTAATTTCTCTCGATTTTTGTGATTTTTGATATAGAGGGAGAGGCATCTTTTATAAATTTATCCTAACTTTTAGGTACTACTGTAAATGGCACATACAAAAATTATTTAAATAAATTTTTAAAAATCTTAAAAATATCCGTCTTCTGTGGGTGCCATGAATTACATAAATGACTAGGCTTCTCTTCTCTTCTCTCGTAAGCTGTTTTCTCTAGAGTCAAATCTCCACCTTCCTAAAGCCACAAATTTAATGTTAAGTTTTCTATGGTAGGGATTCTTATCCTCACTTCTAGTTGTATGATGTATCTCTGCCAATGCTTGCTTACTTCTTTCTTTCTTACTGTCCTCCTACTATATTTCATGTATCCTCATAAGGTAATTTTTGGGAATGGGGAAGACTATTTTTAGGAGAAAAAAAATTTTTTTTTTTACTTGTCTCTTTTTTTTTTGTAAGAGAGTACAGAATGTGAGTGCATCATCTCCCAGGTAATATACTATGGGGAAACCTCCATACTTTTTTTCTTTTTTAGGTTATTTTAAGCCCTTCACTATAACTTTTACAGGTCTTTTCCAGCACACAATTTTCCAGGATTCTAGTTTCCAATTACTTCTAGTGAAATACAATGTATCACCTAAAGAGCCGTAATAACAAAAAAGTCTTATGTGTACAATCCTTTACAATTTAAGAAGTGCTTCCATAAAGATCATTTCATTTGTTCTTCCAACAACTCTGTGACACCTGATAAAAGGACACACTGTCACCTTTGAAGTGCCATAAGATTTTAACCTGAATCTCTACAAGCTTCTAGATCCAACTACCAGTGTACAGGATATATGCTAAAGGAACATGTTAAATGATACCATTTTTAGATTAAATGACCCAACAAAATGGGAGTTTTGCGGGAGGCAAAATCCAGAATGTGAGAATCTCTATAGGGCAAATAACTTAGCTTCTCCAAAACATTAACTGCAAGAGACAGAAGACAGATCTCTCCCCAGTACTATGTGGACTTTATGAGGATTCTGTTTTAAAGAAAGCAAACATAAAAAAACTTAAGTTTATGAAACAATCAGGGAAATGTAAACATGCTAGCAGGTATTTGACGATATTGAGGAATTAGTTTACTTTTTTAGGTGTGATAATGGATTGTGGTTGTTTTCAAAAAGGAGTTGTTATTGTCAGGGTTGAAGAGGGATGTATTTATGAATAAAATGATGTCTCTATGCTTCACTATAACCTGGGGAGGCATGTGGGCAGACAGATGACACAAGCACAGATAGATCTGGCTAGTGTAGGTAATTTCTGAAACTGAGTGATGAGTTCATGGGGGGCCACTGTAATAATTTTAAATGTTCTGAAATGTTTCTTAAAAAAAAATGGTAGCTGATTTAGTTGTACTGAGAAAGGTTAAAAGGGACAGCTAAGGAGCTAATAATGGCAGATTAAGTTATATTACATTTTAAAAACACTGTCCATTGTTTTCTACAGCTTATTTTTCACCTAGGTTTCTATGCCATGTTAACTAAAAACCACCTCCCAAATTACATACATTCACAAACTATTTTACAACTAATGTTAAAAGTAATTTTAGGATGTGCTGGTTTCTCCTCTCATTTTGCAAAATCACCTTAAGACAAAAATGATATCTCCATTTAGATCAAAATATAAATCAGAAAGACACTATTCATAGGTTACCCGAATAAAGTTAACGTATGAATAAAGTCAAATCAATACTAAGTGGCACCATAACATCATTGAATCACTAAGAATAAAGGCACTTAAGAAAATGTAAACTGCTTTAATCTAATCAGACAGTACTTAAATCCAATTTTTACACTTAAGTTTTTTCTACAGACCAATATTAAATTCTGAAATCTAAGAAGACCTAATTAAGTAACTTCATACAAGCAGTCACCAACTTACAAACACAGAAATAATAAATGCCTCCCTTATACAAATTTCTAGTATTTTTACCTCTAAATACTTCACAACATAACCCCCAACCCTCCTGAATTTTTCCCCCAAACCTCCTACCCATTGCCAAGGTTCCACCTCACCGCCCCCTCTCACGGCCAGGGGGACATAAGTTTCTGGAATCCAGAGTAAAAACTCAGGAACGCATTTTCCTACAGAAAAAAATATAAATTGTGATCTAGAATGCTGAGTATTATAGTTCAGCTACACTATGTTTATAAAGGCTTTTGTGAACTAAAGCCTAAGACCTAATAACAATTCAAAACAATATTTCTATGAGAAAATGCATTCCAGGTTCAAAATAATTTAATACAATGCCTTTGTAGGTTGGTGACTGTCTGTATAGTGCCACCAAGTGATAAATGTTTTGACTGGACTCACAAAATATTAAATTCAAAACAGCTACATCATATGACTATCACGGAATGTGCTAGGTCAATCACTTTCTAAGAAAAATTAACTGTGTTAATTCATTTTAAAAACTGCCAGAATACTTACATTTAGCATTTCAAAATCATTACTTTCTAAACCCTGTGTGAGAAGAACTGGAAAGCTATTTGTCTGTGGAAGGTCATCCTTTTCTTTCTTTGTATCTATATCCAGTGCTCCCAGGCGCTCTTCAATGCTAATCTGCAGGACAGAAATGATCTTAATGTTAAACCAGACAAGGCTTAAAGTAGTTCGGTCAAGGGATGACCGGGTGGCTCCCAGATTGATGATTCCCAATCCAAGTTACCAGATCCCAGTGAAAAAAAAACAACTGCCTAACAAATCATGATTTAAAAATGTAATTCATAAACACATCTATGTAAGATTCAAAAAAAGGCCAAGCACCTGGCATCTTTTACTAAAACAGAAGAAAAGACCTATTATGGAAAAAGCTTTGTCATCAGCCTCAGATCTCAAAAAGGAAACAAGTATTATCAAAAGAAAATTAAAAATAAAGACAGCTAGGGGCGCCTGGGTGGCTCAGTCGTTGAGCGTCTGCCTTCGGCTCGGGTCATGGTCCCGGGGTTCTGGGATCAAGCCTCGCATCAGGCTCCCTGCTCGGCGGGGAGCCTGCTTCTCCCTCTCCCATTCCCCCTGCTTGTGTTCCCTCTCTTGCTGTGTCTCTCTGTCAAATAAATAAATAAAATCTTAAAAAATAAATAAATAAATATAAATAAATATATTTTTATATATAATAATTATATTATAAATATATTTATATTTTATATTTTATACATTATATAATAAATATATATAATAAATATATATTATATATATAATAAATATAAATATAAAATATTATTTTATTTTTTATTTATTTTAATTATAAAATAAATATAAATATAAAATAAATAAAGACAGTTATTTTGTCAAAACAATTTATAAAATGCCTTCCTATTTTTGTCTTTATTAGTCAGTTCCAAATGGTGATTTATTTTCTAGAAGATGCTCTACTACAACTAAGTTTCCTTCACAAAGACCTAAAATTTAAGTGTAAATAAACATGATTCAATTTACTACACAAAAACTCAATTCTAGGGGCGCCAGGGTGGTGCAGTCCATTAAGCATCTGATGTTTGGTTTCAGCTCAGGTTGTGATCTCAGGGTCAGGAGACTGAGCCCAGCATCAGACTCTGCACTCAGCACAGTCTGCTTAAGACTCTCCCTCTCTCTCTGCACCGCCCCCTCCCGCCTCCCCATGCGCTCGTGCAAGGGCGCACTCTCTAATAAATATTAAAAAAAAAACAAAATCTCAATTGTAGAAAACTGATCTCTTATTAAAACAAGACAACCATGTTCTGCCAGCCTCTTAGTAACTAAATCAAAATACAAATGTTCTACAACTACCAAAGCAGATAGGCTTTGGCAAAGCCTCCTATTTGGGTTATCTTATTAAAAACAAAAAAGGCAGGAGGAAATTAAAGAAGTAGATCTAGGCCAAGATAAAGAAAGTTGGCACATTATTTTTAAATACAGATACCATGTTATTGAGAAATAATTTTTATGAAGAGCTTTTTAGCCCCAACCCCCCCACCCAATAAAGACATTTAAAATCAGATAAAGAAACATGACATCTTTTCTCTAAAAATAAAAGTTAAAGCTCTAGATCATTTAGGGTGACACACATGAAGAAGGGCTGCAGAGACTAGTACAGTAACCACAGGAAGGAAGTCTACGGAGTTGAGAAAAAAAATCAAATTTCTAAGTACTTTAAGACGTTATAATGACCACTTCTAAAAACCAACTATCACTAAACTAGCCAGGATTGCTCAGACAGCCAAGAGAAGAGGCATCACTGATAGTCAGCAACAAGCGAAACCCAATGGAAATCATCACAGCAAGTCCTGGCTTAATGTATTCAATTACGTGATCCAGTTGACCGCTAACAATGGCCAAAACAGCACCCTCTATGGTTAGTGCAAGTCTGTCTTCTCCATTAACAGTGGCCAAGTAAATGTCTCACAGACTACAGTCTGGAATTTCGGATCCTATGCTGCTGGGGATTAGGGAGAGGGTAACAGCAGCAATCTCAGTAAGTTCCTGAAGTTCCAAGTTTGGCTCTATCCCAATTTATTTGTTAAAAGAGTCTCACAAGTAATCTTAAATTTCAAACTCAAAAATTGTCAGAGTGAGTGTACTACCTCATTTTCCCCCAATCTCCTCTTGCTCTCTACTTCCTCAGTTTGTGGAGGAGCAGGCTTGATAGCTGCATGATGACCAGGTAGCCCTGGCACCAGAACTTTTGCTTCAGAATTCATCACCGGTGTTCTCACCTGTTGAACAGGAACAGCGGGAACGTGACAAAGGAAATGATGCCTTAGTCCTGGCAAAACTGAGCCCCAGTGAGAAAACTAACAGCATCTAAAAGCTTTTTCTACTAGAAAATCTAATATAACTAACTTAATATGACATGAATTAAAGATAAATTTTAAGTGAATGTTGGCAAGCAATTTTTAAATTATAATCTGAAAGTTCATCGTTTTAAAGCTTTCAATACCACATTAAGAGTAAAAACCAGGAACATTTACAGATTATCGATTACTTAGAAATGTTAGAGTGAAGTTGTAGGCTTTATGAGCACCTCCAGGAATCCAGCTTTGCCAGAAACGCTCAGACAGCCAAGAGAAAGGTGTCATCTCTGGAACTCAGCCAGAAGCGAAACCATATATGGATGTCATCATAGCATGTCTTGGCTTTCCTTTACTCATTAAACTGCCAAACATATGATATCTACATGTAGATGCCATGTTATATTCAAAATAAAGCATCAAGATGATCATCTTATACAATGTTCAATTCCAGACCCATAATTTTAAGCTTTATTCCACCCTTAAATATAGGATTCCTCAAAGTTACGCTTTTAAATACTGACATCAGTAAAATAATTTATTGATAAATGTGATATTTAATGATCATACATGGGGGGAGGGGCTAACTCCCAAGTCTTCAACTTGTAGTTGTCTATTCACTCATGCATTCAACAAATGAAGAGCACAGAAACAAAGTGGTTTTATAATCTCGTTACCTGAAACCTAATCCCACAAATTTGTTAGACAAGATCATAAAGAGGATATTAAAGAGTCTAAACATAATAATATATTACAATTAGATTTACGCAAATCTCTTTTTTCTCAACTTCTAATATGAAATGCACTCACCTTTGTTATAGCCGTTTCTACTTTGGGGGCCCAGCAGTTTGAAATATCTCTTACTAAACACACATGAGGTTCTTTGGAATTTAAAGCCTGGGAATACAATTTTAAAGGGGAGGGAGTATGACGGGGGGGGGGGGGGGGAAAGAGTGTCAAACAAAGCATTTGGGAATAATATGAAAAGCAAATTCCTACTTGTGCATTTTTATAAAAATACAAAAAAGTACAGAAAGTTTCCCCACAAAACTGAACCACTCAGACTGATCACCATTCAGACCAATGGCAGCAGAGAAAAGTGGGTCAACTCTGAAGATATTAAGCATAATGTGTACTTTCTTCAGTTATGAAAAATTCTTCAAATTTTTCACACGTATAGCTTTAAGAGATCAACAGGCTTTTTAAATGTAACACATTTTAAAGAAAACATTCCAGTTTGTCACCCTTGTAAACAGAATAGTCTAGGCTAAAAAAGAATGGTCCTACGCTAAAACTTTCTACTGCTCTACTTTCCACAAGCAAGTCAAAGACAGCACTGCTGATGAATAATGCTCTTGGGTGGACCTCTACACCGTGATGTGGTACTAAATAGGGAGGACAACCAAATGCAGCAAAGTACATGTTACCCATACCCATAAGGCTTTAAGGTTATATGTAATTCTCTATAACCATATAATAATGAATCAGTATCCGGAAGGACATAAAACAAGCAGGAAACAATGGCTTTATGGGCAGAGGAGGGTTTAGGGGGGGGCCACATATGGCAAGAAGACTTAGGTTTACAGCTTAACGTCTTTCTCCTTTTTTTATTAAACCATATCCATGTGTTAAATTTTTAAAAAGCAAAGAGTTTAAAAAAAAAAAGCGAAGAGTTTAATAAACTCAACAAGAGCTTAAACTTAAGTTTTAATTAAATGTGAGTTTAAATTAAAATAAACTCAACAGGAGCTTGCTTGGGCATGTAATATTCCATTCATCATCTCCCAGAGGGCCTTACTGAATAAAAGCAGTATAAATGCAAGCTGAAGAAATCACCTACTAGACATGCTTATAACTCTCCAAAAGTCTCCAAAGAAACTTTGGCCATCAAAAAAGTTAAGTGACTGAACCACCCATTACATTTCCACTGAGAAAATTCAATGGGTAATGTTACTAAGGGCTCTTTTATTAAGATTTAGCTTTTGAGTAAGTGGGTAAAATTCACTCATACATTTGCTGACCAGAACATTAGCCACTAGGGATGTGGGGCTACTGAGCACTTGAAATGTGGCTACTCCAAACTGAGATGTGCTTGTAAGTGAAAATATAATCAAACATCAAAGACATAATACCAAATAAAGGAGGGGAATAAAATATCTCAAATAATTTTTCACAGTAAGGATTAAAGTATTTTGGATATGCTGGGTTAAGTAATATTAAATACATAGCTCTCACAAACTAAAATAAACCACTGAGTGAAAGGTCCTTCAGTTAAGGGAAAATACATGACTTCTTTTTAAGTATTCCAATAAGCAGACCAATGAGTCATTTCAAAATCATTTTTTTCCATGGCCTTGCTGATGCTGTATTGTTCTACTCCAGAGTAGCATCTACGTACCACTCGCTCAATGATGGGCTGAAACCAATTGCCATATACAAGCAACAATGACATTTTGTCTGAGCAAAAACCAGCTGCTAGAATAGGGATGGGTTTTGGTGTTGATTTCTTGCCTTTCCCAGGTGTCGCTATCTGAATTGTGCAGTTTGAAGTCAAAGGCTTTTTGCAGTATCTAGAAGTGAAAAAAAATTAATTAGAAAATTCGAAGTAACATCTCATAGGAATGCTTGAAAGTTGGCATCGAGTCAGGAAATATAACCCTCCTATGGCCTCCACACTACGACCACAGTGCCCAGGGTCCCCACAGCACCAGTGCTGCTGTTAAGACCTCATCTAGCAAGACCTCACCATCAAAATCTGCCTGGAGACCATGTGCCCTTCTATCCCACTGTCAAGCCCCACAAGGTGCCCAAGCTCCAAGTGCTCTCTTGCTGCCTTGAGCTTCAACCCCACATGACTCTCTACATCTGTTCCAATCAGCGCTATCCCCAATTGTTTCCAACCCCCAAAAGCCTCACTATGATCTCTGCAACACAGTTCCAGGAGCAAAATTATCAGCAAAATGTAATCAACAGAATCCCATCTTCAATTTCTCCTCTAAGGGTTTTCTTCACCTTCTTGCTCTACGCTGGCTCATGAGGGCAGATCTCCCAAGTTGTAGCTGTTTTCTCTCCATACTCTGTGACAGAAGCCTTGGACATCATTTAAGTGTGCTCTTTGTTCTTCACGAACATCTCAAGACAAGTGTCTCTCCCTCTGTCATCTCTGTAACCTTGGGAAATGTTGTCACCCAATACCAGCTACCTCCCTCTCCTGCTGCCAACCAATGATTTCTGGGTCATTCCCCCTTACTTCTTCAAGATTCTAGTGGCTCCACTGTCATTCTGGCCAACACTGTCTCAAGTGGTCTCCATATCCACCACACAGGCTGATGATCTTTCTGACACACTGTCCTTCCAGGTCTGAACCCTTCCCACCTCCAACAATCCCGGCCTTTACCGTGTCTCAGCCACTCACACCAGACATCTTATCACCAAAAAGTGCACCCCACTATCCCTATCTTTCCAACTTACTTCCCTTAGTTATATGGACTCCACAACCATCTCTATCCAGGACTTCTGGCCTCTGCTTTAGCCTCTGACCCCTCTGTAATCTATTGTCAACACATCAGACAGAACGACTTAAAGCTTAATGCCTTAACACTTAGGTCAAACCTCATCAGTCTTCTGCATAAAAGCAAGGCTTACTATTGACCAAGGAGAGGGGACCAAGTCCTCACTCCAGCCCACTACTTCTGGGCCCTCAAGTTATATATTCCATGTACACATATGACTATGTAAATAAAAGCCTCAAGTGTTACACACAAAATGTTAACAGTACCCTCTAGGGAGTAGAACTCAATGGAGGGAGAATTAGGCTTTATAATCAACTGTCTATGCATCCTAAATGTTTTAAAATAATATTTTATGCTTTCATAACTATTTATATTTAAATTAAGTTGCTACCCTACGATTGTAAAAGGAAGGATACCAACTGACAAAAAGTTGAAACCATTTTAAAGTTTACATGACTGAGTCTTAGACCATGTTTATAGAATATGGCAGAGATCGGCAAACTTTCTATAAAGAGCAGACAGTATTTTAGTTTTGGGGGGCCACATATTGATTTGACCCACAGATCATAATTTACTGACCCCTGGTCTAGGACTACTACACAACAGCAATACTCCCCTCTATTCACCAAAACACTAGCATTGCCATGCTGCACTGATCCACATATGTATTATCAAAGTCAGAAATTAAGGTTTTACCGAGCTCACAAGCAGTTTTCCAACTGAACCACTTTCTTTTAAAATGTGTTATTAGAACTGCCAACATTTACTAAGCATATATTGTAAAACTACTTTACTAACCACAAATATGAAAAAATGGTCCATGACTCCAAAACTTGAGTTCTTACTGGGAATGTATGTAGTCATGTGGATAAATAATCTAACTGAAAAGGAATATAAGGCAAAGAATATTGAGGTGGGAATAAAAAATAAGAAATCAGGGAAAGAAAATAAACGAGAAATTTCTTACCCATTTAATATGTGTTCAAAAAGATGAACTTGACCATCTCTGCAAACAACAGCTAACTTGACAGGCTAAGAGAAAAATTTAACTGATTACTCTAATGAGTTAATACACTTCAGTCTACTCTAATGGATAACTGCTTTAATACACTTACCAAACCAACTATTCTCCCCCCTCCCGCCCTTGAAATAATCAGAGAAAAAGTTAGAACACCAAGGTTGCAAAACTCCTGCATTTAAAAATCCTTACAGTCATCAAAATGACAACCAGAGTGGTTGTTGTAAAGCTTAGAAATGAAAGTGTAGGGGAAGAGAACAGTAAGGAAAATGCAGCCTGCAAGTTAGAGGAGCAAAGTCACTACTACCAACTGCAGAGACTGACAAAGGGACCTGGCAGGCCCCGCACAGCAGAGCAGTTGGCTGGGATCGCTGCAAATGCCTCTGCATGCTGACCCCTCCCCTTGAAAGCGCATCACAGTGACTGAACGCTCATCCCGGAGAGCCTAAGATTTTTGTTATATTTTGTTCTCCCTCCCTCATGTCCCCTTCTTTCCCAAATCATAAAATCATCAAAACACTAATTTTAAAAATACAATTTGTGAAATCCAAAAACAAATTCTCAAAAATCAAGCCATTTACCTCTTCCTTATTTTCTGACAAAGTCAAATCAATATAGACAGGTTCATCTGTGACTGTAAAAGACATCACTGCATTCTTTTCTTTGTTTTCTGACCGGACCTGCCTAGATAACAAAACCAATGATTAGATAAAAAGAAATTAAAAAAAAAAAAGATGAGCACCTATGGGGAATCACAGCATTAGATTCCCCATAGCTCTTGCATCCTGAAAGCTAAATAAGGGGACTACAGATCAATTTCAGTATTTGTGGAACTTCCATGGTCTTTAACAGCTATGCTCAGAGCAGTGAAATATAAGAGTTGCCAACAATGTTAAACAAGGCTATATGCTATGACTTATTTCAGCTCTCATACTATATTCTAATAAGTATTATTAGTATTATTTAGAATACTAAAAAGATTCTTTCTAAAGTGCCACTTTTTTTGCTTTTATGCTTTTTGTTGATTTCACTGTTTAAAATGTCCCCTAAGTACAGTGCTGAAGTGCTGTCTAGTGTACCTAAGAGGAAAGAACTGATATTCCTTATGGAAAATATTTGTGCTAAGCAAACTCTGTTCTGACATGAATTAATCAACTATACATATAGTTGATTAATTCATGTCAGTATGTGTATATAGTTACACACAGCTAGTTATATATACGTGTGTATATGTGTGTGTGTGCATACATATAGATAAGCATTTTTAAACAGAAACACGAAACAAGGCTATGTATTGCTTAGATGACAAAGATGTAACCAACGAGGCTTACAGAAACCTAACCCTGTATTTCCCAGAGGAATAATAGTTCAGCATCACCAACTCAGTGCTCATGAGGACTTGTACAACTATACAACTGCAAATAACGAGAACTGACTGTGTGTGTATACCCATGTATATATGCAAACCCAGTTCAATGGAAGTCCTTTCAACAAATGGTACTGGGACCAATGGATATTCCCAATACCAAAACATACATGTCCATCCATTCTTTGGGAATGCAAACTTTTGTGCAGCCATCCTGGAAAAAGGCATGCAAGTTCCTCAAAAAGTGATCCAGCAATCGCACTACTAGGTATTTACCCGAAGAATACAAAAATACTAATTCAAAGGGATACATGCACCCTGATGTTTCTACAATATCTCCAGCAGCCAAATTACAAAAACAGCCCAAGTGTCCACCGATTGATGAATGGATAAAAATGTGACACACACACACACACACACACACACACACACACACACACAATGGAGGATTACTCAGCCATAAAAAAGAATGAAATCTTGCCACTTGCAATGACATGGGTGGAGCCTGCTTAAGATTCTCTCTCTGCCCCGTGCCCCCCCGCCCTCCCACACCCTGCTCTCTCTCAGAAAAAAAAAAAAAAAAGAGTATGCTTGTGATGAGTACCAGGTGCTATATGGAAGTGTTGAGTCAGTATATTGTACACCAGAAACTACTATTATACTTTATGTTAACTAACTGGAATTTAAATAAAAACTTAAAAAAAAAAGCCATGCATCCTTGCACCATATACAGAAATTAACTCACAACAGACCACAGAATCAAATGCAAGACTTAAAACTAAAACTTTCAGGAGAAAACCTTTGTGACCTTGGATTAAGCAAAGATCTCTAAACATGATCTGGACTTCATCAAAATTAAAAACATCTCTTCAAAAAGACAAGCCACATACTAGGAGAAAATATTTGCAAAGCATATACCTGATTAATGGGTTTATATTCAGAATATACACAGAATTCTCAAAACTCAGTAAGAAAACAAACCCAATAAAAAATAGGCCAAAAGAGTTGAATAGACACTCATCAAGAAACATATCCAGATAGCACACAGGCACATAAAAGATTCTCAACATCAGTGGCGATTAGGGAAATGCAAATTAAAACCACAGTGGGGTACCACTACATACCTATTAAAATGGCTAAAATTAAATATCAAGCATTGGTGAAAATATGAATTCACACTCTTTATACACAGCTAGTTAGAATATAAAATGGTACAACCACTTTGAAAAAACTTGACAATTTCTTTTTTTCTCTTTTTTTATAGGCTCTATGCCCAAAGTGGGACTTGAAGTCACAACCCTGAAATCAAGAGTCACATGTTCTGACTGAGCCAGGCAGGTGCCCAAATTTGGCAATTTCTTAAAAAGTTAAATATACACCTATCATTATGATCCCCCCACTGCACTCCTAGGTATTTATTTACCCAAGAGAAATGAATCATATGTCTGTAGAAAGATTTATACCCAAATGTCCGTAATAACTTTATTTGTAATGTCCCAAACATGTCAACAAGCCTGGTGACTGGAATGGGGATGAGGATTATAAAGGGATATGAAGAAACTCTTAGGAGCAATGCACATGGTCACTGTCAATTGTGGTAACTGATTTCATGGATGTATACATATGTTAAAACTTTATCAAATTGTATACTTTGAATATGTGCAATTCATTCATAATACATAGAAACAGGAGAATGGTGGTCCCCAGGTCCTGGAGAGCAGGAGAAATGGAGAGAGGTTGTTGGTGGAACGGTACAAACTTTCAACTATAAGATGAATAAGGTCTGGAGATCTAATGTACAACATGGTGGTTATAGTAAACAATATTGTATTCTATACTTCAAAGTTACTAAGAAAATAGATCTTAAAACATTCTTGCCACAAAAAAGAAATGGTAATTAGTGAGGTGATGGAGATAGTAACTAACCCTGGTAATCACCTTGCAATATACATGTGTATCAAATCATCACACTGTACACCTAAAACTTACACAATGTTATATGTTAATTATATCTCAATAAAGCTGGAAAAAAATTAGAATACTTTTAAAAAAGAGAAAGAAAACATGCAGTTAATTATACATCAATTATACCTCAATAAAGGCATTTTAAAAATTTAAGGCACAAATAATAATTAAAAAATGACTGAGTAGCAGTAACAAAACTGATTTGCAAACCCAATTCAAAATCAGTTTATCAACTAGTGAGACTTTATGCATTCACCAGTAAACAATCTTTCAATATTTTTGTCTAGAAGAAAATTAAGAGTTTATCTGATCAATTCTAAATATTTCCATTTATAAATTCTTCATAAAACACTAATTCTAACTCGAAGCCATTTATACTATACATGTTCAAAATCACTGCCAACAGACTACTTAATACAGAAGAAACTGTTATCTTAGTTCCTCAGTAGGAGATAGTACTGTCCTTACAGTAATATCAACGTCTTTTTTTGTTGAATTTTTCATTCAGCAGCAAGAAACCTTTAAATGTTATTTCCTAAAAGAAATATGTCTTTCAAAGGTAATTATCAGGCAACCTTAGGCTTGTTCTACCTACCAAAACACAAAGTTTTCCATAAATGGCCCTCTGGGGCAGCCTTTTAATATGGTTTTGTAATTTTTCAAGTTTACTTCTCTGTAACTAGGAAGCCCTCAGGCATACACGTATTATTTGAGGGATGTTAAGACAACAGAAATCAACTTTTCTTTTATAGAAAAAATTTTGTAGTTGGAGACCCCTAGGTCTAGGGAGCCAAAGAGGTGAAGCATTTTTAAGACGGAAACACCGCCTGAGTGGCTCAGTCAGTTAGTGTCTGCCTTTGGCTCAGGTCATGATCTCAAGGTCCAGGGATTGAGCCCCATCATGCTGCTCACTGGGGAGTTTGCTTCTCCCTCTCCCTGTGCACCCCGCACCCCCTCCACTTGTGCACATGCACACGTGCACTCTAATAAATGAAGAATAAAATTTAAAAGAAAAACAAAAAAGACTGAAACATGTGAGTAATATCAGGAGGCTTTGGTGGTATATTTTAACTTTCTAGGTTTACTAATACATAGAACTAAAAGGAATTATCCCAATAGGCACACCTCAAAAACCAAACACAGGACAGAAAACCAACACAATGTGATTAGCAGAGGCATAATTAGGAACTATGGCTCAGCTGATAGTTTGAAGGTGAACAGAGGTCCACATTAGGCCTCATGAACCTGTCCCCTCCCAACTATGTCAAGATTACATATTTGATGAAGCCTACTTCTATATGAGTATTATTTGGTGTAAATTCATAGTAACTTTATATGGTCAAGAACAAGCTCAACTAATTGATTACTAGGATGAGAAACTACTTGTTTTTTAAATCTCCATTTATTCTGTCCATGAATAGCAGGTTTAAAAAAAAAGCTTCACCATCAGATCTCATAAAATCTAAGAAAACTCTTGTTTTCTAAAAATTAAAAACTTTCCAACGGCCATTTAATACCAAATTAATTTTTACTTTTAAAAGTAGTGCCAGGGGGCGCCTGGGTGGCTCAGTCGTTAAGCATCTGCTTTCGGCTCAGGTCGTGATCCCAGGGTCCTGGGATAGAGCCCCGTGTCTCGGGGCTCCCTGCTCCAAGGGGAGCCTGCTTCTCCCTCTCCCACTCCCCCTGCTTGTGTTCCCTGTCTCTTTATCAAATAAATAAAATCTTTAAAAATAATAAATGTAGTGCCAGGTTTCACTCATATGTGGAATATAAGGAATAGTGCAGAGGACATAGGGGAAGGGAGGGAAAACTGAATGGGAAGAAATCAGAGAGGGAGACAAACCATAAGAGACTCTTGACTCCGGGAAACAAACGTTGTGAAAGGGGGGGAAGGGAGCAACTGGGTGATGGGATTAAGGAGGGCACGTGATGTGATGAGCACTGGATGTTACTATACAACTACTGAATCGCTGAACATTGTATCAAAATAAAGAAAGCAAGCTAGCAAGCCAGGGTCAACAGAGCACGGGACTCTTGATTTTGAGGTTGTTAAGTTCAAGCCCCACACTGGTTGTCAACTACTTAAAATCTTGGCGGGGGGGGGGGGGGGGGGGGGGGGGGGGGGGGGGGGGGGGGGGGGGGGGGGGGGGGGGGGGGGGGGGGGGAGGGAGTTCCAAGGAAAATTAGTAACAACAACTACTGCAAAAAGCAGAAGAAAAAAAAACAAAACAAAAAAATGGGGGGGCGGTGCCTAATTGGGAAATTTCATACAAAGCCAAGGAATTAAATGTCTTCAGTAAAAGATCAGTAAATAGACATTACTGCACTAACCCAGAAGTCCTATTTCAACAAAATCAGAGATTATCCCAATTTTTTTAAGGTTATTTATAATTTTCCCAGTCACAAAAATATTCAGACTGCTCTACCTCTAAACAAGCAAAAAGGAGGTTCTATTATATAATGCTCTTAAATTTTTCTCATAAAGATCTGTTTTTTAGGCAGGCTCAATTCTTTATTACAAGTCAAGGTAAATCTAATACTAAATACAATAGTTAAGTCTCAAATTCATCATTTATATTAACCATACAAGTTGTGACACATTCTTTCAAGGCAATGCTACCTCCCAGATCCAAAAGACTACATACCAGACATTGAGTAACCGGTCATGTACTGCTCCAGACAAGAAATAAAGACCAGTGATTCCATCAAAGGGTTGGCTCTCATTAGGAGGTCTGATAGTAGTGAAGATGAGTGACGAAACTGGCGTTGCATGGCCTGTGAAGTGCTAGAGAAAGTTAAATCTCAATTAGGAGAGGGAACAGAGCAGTAACAAAAATTAAAGAGTCCATCTGGACCATAAGCAATACATATGAGCCACATCTGAAATCAGAACTCCAGACTAAAGGTAACAGCTAAATTTAATTCTAAGCAACTGAGGCTATTTGTGCTATATTCCTCTCACTTTTAAAAACTCCCATCTGAAAATACTGAAAAATCAGGACATCCTTCTAACTCCCAGGGTCCTACCCACAATCTTTCTTTCTTCCATTTTTGCATTAAAGATCCACTTAATTCTATCCGTGTTTAAAGGGGTGCCTGGGTGCTCAGACACAGCCAAGGAATTGTAGGTCCTCATTTTACTCTCAGTGAGTCGAAACCACAATTTTAGGGCATCATCACAGCACCAAAAGTACACCCCTGGGCACACTCAAAACGTAACACTATGTCTCCATAGTCAAATACTGTGAATGTACTAAATGCTGGATGTAAGCTAGAAATCAAAACTACTATATTCCACAGCAGAATAAAAGATTTTTAATTCAAATTCTACTTATTTGTTCTATTCGTTTTTCAAATGCATGTGAAATGAACACATCTAACATATTTAATACCAACAAACCAGGTGTGGAGGCTAACTTTTGTCTACTGATTCCACTATTTGATATGCCTGAAAATAACAAATCTGTATTCTTAAAACAATATGCTACGGCTCAGACTTTCTGCCCTTCTCCATACTTACTCTAGATGACTGTTAGGCTTACAACTAATTTGATTCACTCACTCTGTAGATTTCTTTGGTCTCCAAAACCCACAGTTTGATTGTTCGACCAGCTGAAAGCAACATCTTTCCATCTGGGCTGATACACAGGGAGCTGACACTGCTATTGTCGCCTTTCCATTTGCTGTATTGTGAAGAGAAACAAAAACGCCTCAATGAATAGAGAGAAAACTTTACTCAGAGCAAAAAGATAGCAAAAAGCAAATCAAGCATTAAAAATATCACTTAAGGTTCTATGCCACATTACACTCCTTAAAAGCCTGTGTCAGGTGACTAACCTTGGACACTAAGGTAAAGCCTGCCTGCCCAATAAAACACATTCTCAAGAGGTTCCAGAAAATGGAAGAGTAAGAGTTTTAAGAATGTAAAATGGGTAGTTGTGTATCCTGTGATCTATGAAGTAGATTTTGGTAATGCCCAGGAAACTATCAGACTGGATACCAGGACCACCACAAGTCCATTCTATCCCTTTGGAAAGGCCTTCCAAAGCAGTTACAAACCAGAAATCATAACAGCAAAAATAACCTGATTTAAATAAATAGAACTTCTGTACCACAAAATAAGTCACAAACTTAAAAGCAAAAGCCTAAGGGCACCTGGGTGGCTCAGTCAGTTAAGCATCTGCCTTCGGTTCAGGTCACGATCTCAGGGTCCTAGGATCGAGCCCCGCATCCGGTTCCCCGTGCAGCGGGGAATATGCTTCTCTCTCTCCCTCTCCCCCTCCTCCTCCACCCCTTTGAACTCTCTATCTCAAATAAATAAATAAAATCCTTAAAAATAAATAAATAAAAACAAAATAAATGCAAAAGGCTAGAAAATACCAAATATATAAGAAAAGGATTAATATTCAGAATACATAAACACTCTATATTCAAGAAATAGCTCAAGTTCAAAAAAAATGAACTCAAAATAAAAATACACAAAAGATATGAACAGGCAATTCATACAAGAAATTCAAATTGTCAATAAACATGAAAACGATTACTTGATTCAAGTAATCAAGGAGATGTAGCAATAATGTAGGAGACCTTTTCCTTTACCCTTTTCAGCTCCTAATGCTTTTGACAGTTTTTCAAATTGTCCCAGAGCTTCAACATTTTATATTCCTTATTCCACACCTATTCACTTGACATACATAAAAAAGACAGGATCACCACCTGACAAGCTTCCCTGAGTCCATCTCGCCACTCGGCACTAACACGCCAGCAGAGAACTAACACCACTGCCACAGCTCCCTCCCAACCCCCAGTAAGAGCTGTGCAACTCACACTGTAACCTCCTACACGGGCATCACCTGGAGACTGATTAGACTTGATTCCCAAACCCCACCTGGACCTATTAAAACAGCTCTGTCTGCACAAGTAATTCACATGCACATCAGAGCTTGAAAAGCACTAGATTAAAAGATTCCTCTGTAGGAAATGTGACTGGTACCCAAAGTAATAACCCACACATACTGACATGTGAAGGCTTCCCCATCACTCTACAAATGAAGCCCAGCAATTGAGCCACCCACCCACACAGGCCTTCCAATCAGCTTTTTAATGTTTCATTTTCAAATAGTGACAGGCAGCCAAGGATCCACAGTCATTCGAAGAATGCCTTTAACATAAAAGAGGCTAAAATCAAACAAAAATCAAAACACATCCTCAAGAGGGAGATGATGTAAGGAATAAAAGAAAAATACTTTAAATCCTTTAATTATCTTCAGAGAGTTAGAAAATATTATATCCAGGAAAGAAACATGGTGCAACAAAAAGAAAATTAGGAGAACAAAAACAAAGCTCCCAGAAGTTAAAAAAAAATGGTTAGAGAAATTTAAAAATTCACTAGATGTGGAAGATGAAACTGAGGCAATCTCCCCAGTAACAAAAGGACAAAAGGGAAAATAAGAGAGAATAAATTTAAGGGATCAGTCCACTGATCTAAGTAATAATAGGTTGTTCTTAGAGAAAGGTCAAAGACAACAGAGGGATGAAATTGTCAAATACACACTAAAAGAAAACGAAGAACACAGAACTCCCGGGCTAAATGGTCCCCTGTGCGCCAATGTAATTCACGGACTAAAAATGCACTGGATATTTTAGAACATAAGGTTAATTAGTACTGAGAGCTAAGAATCAATTAAGCAAAAACAAATAAATAAATAAACCAATAAACCAATGCTTCAAAATCCTGAGGGAGAATTATTTCCAACCTAAAATTATCTTCAAACTATAAATCAACTGTGAGGATACAATAAAGGTGCTAGTAGACAAGCAAAATCTCACTAAATTTACCATCCTCATACTTTTCTTAGGAAGCTACCGATTGGTGTGTTTCACAAAAAAGAAGAGAGTAACCCAACAAAGAGAAAAATGGGATCCAAGACATAGAGGCTCCATCTGACAAGAGAATTTTCAAAATGATAATGAAAGAAAATCCCAGGATCATTGCTGTTCAGCAGATCCTGGAAGAAAGCTGAGAAGTCCTCCAAGAAATAGATGAAACTGGAGGGAAGCCTTCAAGAAATAAATACAACTGATTAACTGATATGCCCCAAAATAACATGCTACCGTGAGGGTGAAAATGAGCTAATGATAGGTATATACAAAACTAAGCAAATGAACAAAAAGGCAATTACACACCCCAAGAAAATCAGTTTTATGCCAGGAAATAACAAAAACCTGGTAGAGTACAAGGCTCATCTGTAATAATATTTAATGCAAACTATGAATAGTCCTTCATCAAAAACTGTGATGTACCAATACTGGGAGAATGGAGAGGGGAGAGGCTAGAGACCGAGAGCTAAATCCTCATCTTCCATGGGAGGAAGTCAACACATAGTACCTAAAATGGAGAGGAATGTAGATACTAGACTTTTCAAGGAATTTTTAATCAAATCAGGCATGCAAGATTTTAATACATAAACGTTAAATAATGATGCAAGAGTAAAATAATTGCACAAGATACCGTAAGATAGCATGCAATTACTGGTCAAATGAGTTGGATGGTGTTGGCAAGGCCTGGTGGAAGAGAAGAGATTTCAGTTGGGCCTTCTAGGAGGGGTTAGATTTGGATAGAAGAGGGTGGGGGAAGGGAGGTGGGCAGATGGCAAGACCAAAGGCTAGGAGAAAGGGCAGTGAAAGATTTAGAGGATTTACATACTAGGGAATAAATGGCTGATAGAGGACATGGGCCAAAGTATCTTAACAGCAGCATAAGGATGCCAGGAACGAAGTTGGGAACAATATCCTATGGGACTATGGTGTGGATGAGCTCAGGCTTGGATCCAACCTATTTCTCAACTGTAGAGCCTACTTCACAGCGTTAAAAAAAAAAAAAAAAAAAATCCAACACTGTGTACAATGTGAACAGAGCCTTGAACATTAGTAGCCCCTACGTGAAGTACTTGACATTAGGAACTCTCATCCAGACAGCATTTTAAAAATAGACTGGCATGGTCCCATCCCAGACCTAGGGGGTGAGAATCTCCACAGGTGTTTCTGACAGTCATAAGTGGAGAAAACTACTGCCACATGTAAATGAAGACACCTACCGAACCTCTAGGCAGATGACCTATTCATCTATACTGACTGCCCCAAACCCTCCTTCAAATTCTAAGCCTCCATCACCACCTCATCTGCTGAGTCTTGCCTTTCATGTATTATTTCAACTTCAACTTGTCTGAAAACGCAAAACCATTTCCCTCTTCTGGCCATAATTCCTACAAACTGTACCTCTACTCACCTAGTAAAGTCACAAAGCTGAAAACTGAAGAGTTACATTTACCTTATTGCTGTTACTTAATACCCCCTTCCATGCTACCCAAATGTTCTTAGGTGGTATCTTTTCCATTCTCATTTCCCACTCTTACATCCCACACTTGATCTACTACAACCACCGGCAATCTAGCTTCTCTGCCTTGTTCTGTTTTGTTTTTTAATGGCTTCTCTGCCTTTGAACCAGCTCCTTTCCATTTACTCTACACAATGCTGGCAGATGACCTTTTCCTAAAGCATTATCTTGGTGACTTTATTCCCAAGACATTACCTTTAGTGGCGCTCTCCTGTTTACGACAGAGAATCTAAAACTCCAAGAAAATAGTTTTAATACAGTAGAAAAACACTGTACCAGAGGGTGCCTGGATGGCTCATTTGGTTAAGTGACTGCCTTCGGCTCAGGTCATGATCCTGGAGTCCCAGGATCGAGTCCCACATCGGGCTCCCTGTTCAGCAGGGAGTCTACTTCTCCCTCTGACCCTCCTCCCTCTCATGTGCTCTCTCTCTCTCTCAAATACATAAATAAATCTTAAAAAAAAAAAGAACACTGTACCAGAATTCAAGACAGTATAAGAACTTCTCTGCCACTTACTAGCTGTAAGACCAGGAGCATCATTATCCTTCCTAGGGTCCTTATCTGCCTAAGTTGAATCAATTCAACATTTACTGAACATCTACTACAAAGCTTATGATAGGATTAGGTGCTTGAACTAGAAGAGTTACCTGAGATTTTTATCTACTGACAGTTAAGGCCAGACTCTTAAGATACTTTGGCCCATGTCCTCTATCAGCCATTATTCCCTAGTATGTAAATCCTCTAAATCTTTCACTGCCCTTTCTCCTAGCCTTTGGTCTTGCCATCTGCCCACCTCCCTTCCCCCACCCTCTTCTATCCAAATCTAACCTCTCCTAGAAGGCCCAACTGAAATCTCTTCTCTTCCACCAGGCCTTGCCAACACCATCCAACTCATTTGACCAGTAATTGCATGCTATCTTACGGTATCTCTTGTGCAATTATTTTACTCTTGCATCATTATTTAACGTTTATGTATTAAAATCTTGCATGCCTGATTTGATTAAAAATTCCTTGAAAAGTCTAGTTTAGTATCTACATTCCTCTCTGTGTCCAGTATCAAACTTGACCTACAGCCAAGAACACAGTCTTGATTTGTCCAACTCTAATGCAACAATAACAAGTTACCCCTCCAGTACTATGGAACCATCAACATTACTCACCACTTTACTTTGCATGTCTGTGTATTCCATTCCACAATATGTTTATCATCTGAACAACTATACAAACAGCCATTGTCTTGATGCCACTGTATGCAATTAACCTTGTTGTCATGTCCACCACTCTACAGATTAAAAAAAAAAAAACAGATTAAAAGAAAAAAACCCACACCTGATATAACATAATTACACATCCTAGAATCATTACTAAGTTAACAAAAAAGACAGGCTTTAACCTAACTAAAAACACCCTGACCTATAGCTATCTACTTCCAACATCAAAAATGAGATAAATCATCTATAAATTCATCAAATTAACTTTTTCCCTAAAGGGAAATTAACTTTCCCTTCTCTGTTGAAAAAATATACTTCCACATAGTTACATTTAACTTATTGATGACATAAGTCAAAGGATACGAGTTCTAAATGCCACTTGCTTTTGACAGGAATGCCAGCACTGGGGTGCCTGGGTGGCTCAGTCATTAAGCGTCTGCCTTCGGCTCAGGTCATGATCCCGGGGTCCTGGGATCGAGCCCCACATCGGGCTCCCTGCTCCGTGGGAAGCCTGCTTCTCCCTCTCCCACTCCCCCTGCTTGTGTTCCCTCTCTCGCTATGTCTCTCTCCGTCAAATAACTAACTAACTAACTAACTAAATAAATAAGGAATGCCGGCACTAAGACAAGACAGAATACTTCATGTACAGTGGCAAAAGCTTATGACACTTGAGTGAACTAATAAAGTCAAATCTTGGAGTTTAAAGTATTATGATAAAAATCATGTCTAGTCAAAACTATCTTTGAAAATCACAGTCACTTTTTAAAAAAACTACCAAAACTGGGGCACCTGGGTGGCTCAGTCGGTTAAGCATCTGCCTTCAGCTCAGGCCATGAAATCAGGGTCCTGGGCTGGAGCCCTGAATCAGGCTCCCTGCTCAGCAGGGAGTCTGCTTCGCCTTCTGCCTCTGTCCCTCCCCCCGTGCATACTCTCTCAAATAAATAAAACCTTTAAAAAACAAACTACCAAAACTATCTCTCAATAAAGAAACCACTGTTCCAGGGTGCCTGGGTGGCTCAGTCGGTTAAGCGTCTGCCTTTGGCTCAGGTCATGATCCCAGGGTCCTGGGATCGAGCCCCGCATCGGGCTCCCTGCTCAGCAGAGAGCCTGCTTCTCCCTCTCCCTCTGCCTGCTGCTTTGCCTGCTTGTGCTCTCTGTCAAATAAATAAATAAAATCTTAAAAAGAAAAAAAAAACCACTATTTCTTCAGGTAAACACTAAATATTTCCTTGTGTTATGGAAGATACCATATGAACAAAACTTTAAACATATTCAACATAGCAAGATGCTCGCTCACTCAGCAGCAAACAGGAATGGAGACATCAACTGGGGAAAGGCAAGTTCAACTCTCCCACCCACTACACACACATTCCGGGACAAACTCATTCAGGAGAATAAGCTCCTAAAATAATTTACACTGTGAGCAACTGTGATTTTCACTCTTTCTACTTGAATTCACATTACAATTAAATGAATATATGAATCACCATCATGTATATATGTAAACTAAGGATAAAACTCAAAATCACTATTTCTATTAGATTGCTCCCTTCTTTTTTTAAAGATTTGTCAGAGAGAGAGCCCACAAGCAGGGGGAGTGGCAGGCAAAGGGAGAAGCAGGCTCCCCAATGAGCAAGGAGCCCAATGCAAGACTCGATCCCAGGACATTGGGATCATGACCTGAGCTGAAGGAAGACACTTAACCAACTGAGCCCTCGAGGCATCCCAAGAAAAATACTTCTAAATATTAAGTTCAGCTATTTCCTTTCACTAGTATGAGCTATCCACTCAAAGAATTAAGTCCTATATCACTGACACATACACAAGAACTGAATAAAGGATATAACATAAATTCCATAGAAAAATTTCAGTAAGAAAATAAAATTTTCAAAGTTAGTAATCCAAGAGATTAAAGCAAAACAAAGTACATTTTCAGTCTGTCCATCTAGCATTTTGCTTATTAGCATTATAATACCCACACTGGTAAGGTTACAGAAAAAAATGGCACTATCATACATTGCCAGGAGCTAGTGCACCCATTTGAAAAACAATCTACCAACTGTCCATTCATTCATTCACTTACTCAACAAACATTTGCACAATACCAATTACATGTCAGGCACTGCACTAGACACTTGTAATAAATATACTATTACATCTAAATCCAAAAAAGCATGCAAGGTAGGTTACAGAATACCCATTTAAGAAATGAGAAGTTCAATTACTTACCCATGACCACATAACTAAAAGGACTCAAACTCAGGACAGAATAGTTCCAAAGCCTGATCCCTTTCTACTTCACCAATCATCCCAACACTCCTTACTCTGACCTTCTTATTTTTTTAATACATTCATTCCCTGTTAAAGATTAATGTATAATCCCATGAAGTGCCAAAATTATCTAAAAAGGAGTTCTAGGTTTCATTAGCATTATGTCCACTGCCACAGTAGCTGAATAAAGCAGCTATCACACTGCATGGATAGTAGGTACTTGCTCACCACAAAAGACTGATCAAATCAAAGGATGGGCTCCCAACTACAGCAGGGTAAAAGCCTACATGAGGACAGTACTCGACTTGGAGAGGAGGGAGGAAGTAAGAGAAATTCCCTTCTTACTATCTATACATCTAAATGCTTTAATTTGTTTTACAGTTGTATTTTTATACTCTTTAACATAAAAATAAGTAACATACTTTGAAATGCAAATTTAAAATCAGAATTTTTCATCTATCAAATCAGCTGAGCTTTTGTTAATGTTTTTGCTGTTTTAATGGGCATATCCAATGGTGGAAATAATGCTTTGGAATACAGGTACTCTTTCCATTGCTGATACAGAAAATCAGGAAAACTCTTCCAGAAACTATCTGTATACTATGCATAAAAAGCCTTAATATTAAAACCCTTTCACTCATTAATTACAGGTCAGTAATTTTGGGAATCCATGTAAACAGCAAACAAAATGTGTAACAACAAAAAATTAGAAAGCACCTTAAGGGTCGGTAATAGTTAAATCACCAAGGGACTATCCAATTTAGTGGGATTTTAGGGAGTCATTGCAAATGTCTTAACTAGTTCTTGACAAACATGAAAATTGCTCATGTTGTAATGTAATGGAAAATATCAGGTTACAAAATAGATGGACAGAACTCAACTGTATTTCTTAAACATATTCTTAAACATTAAAAAAAAAATTTTTTTTAAGATTTTATTTATTTATTTGACAGAGAGAGACACAGCGAGAAAGGGAACACAAGCAGAGGGAGTGGGAGAGGGAGAAGGAGGCTTCCCGCAGAGCAGGGAGCCCGATGTGGGGCTCGATCCCAGGACCCTGGGATCATGACCTGAACCGAAGGCAGACGCCTAACAACTGAGCCACCCAGGCGCCCCAAGAAATACAATCTTATTAAACATCTCTCGGTGATAGATATAAGAACAATTATTTCCCTTTTCAACATTATGTAGTTCCGAATTATCTATGGAGAATGTTACTTAAAACAGAAAACACTGTTTAAGGAGCGCCTGGGTGGCTCAGTTGTTGAGCGTCTGCCTTCGGCTCAGGTCATGATCCCAGGGTACTGGGATCTGGGATCGAGCCCCGCATCGGGCTCCCTGCTTGGCAGGAAGCCTGCTTCTCCCTCTCCCGCTACCCCTGCTTGTGTTCCCTCTCTCAGTGTCTCTCTGTCAAATAAATAAATAAAATCTTTAAAAAAAAAAAACACTGTTTGATTCATATATACAGAAAGCATTCCTATACAAAGACAGACATTCAGTGAACACCAAACACATAATGTAACAGACAGTGTCCAAAACAAATTATGCTAAGTTAAGTCACTGCCCTGTAGTGCCAAACTCTCACTTTGCTCTGTGATGCCGGGGCTGGGACTCCACAGACCACATCCCTGCTTTGCCAGCCAGATGGCCAGTAGGCTCCACCAATAAGGGCTGCTAGAGAGAGACAAGGCTGGAAGAGGAACTTGTTCTAGCCTGGCTCCTACTGTGCTCCTTTTGGTAGCAGCTGAACCCAATATGCAATTGTTCCAACACCTGAGGAACTATGCTCCTCCCCTCCCTTCAAGGACACCAGCAGTCAGTTACAAGCTCTGTCCTCAGAGGTCTGGACCGCAAGCATGGGGCCACTCTTCCACCAGAGACAGCAGCAAAGAGAACAACACCAGCTCCTCAAAGGTTTGAGTTTCAGCAGTTATCCCAACTGCCTCCTTTGTTCCCTAGCCCTAGAGGTGGTGAGCTCTTTCCTACAGTCACAATTTGAGGTACCTAGAACTCTTTCTACCCTTTATCTTAAATCTAGTCAACAGTTCTTCATATTCTAACCTACAACAAAGATTATGTTACCTATTATAGCTATTAACAAATATTACTGTTCGCAATTTTAAATGTGGGGGCAGAAAAATGCCCCTATAATACAGATCCTATAGCATTATTCGGTTTTGTTTTTATAAATCTCTAATAATCAGTTTCCCATTTCTTTTATATACAATATACATCCATACACACACACATACACACACTTATCTGTACTTACTATCAATTTACTGTGTAATTCTCCTTTTACTGTACTGTATAATAAAATACTACCAACTGCTGTACCAAGAGCCAACAAGTCAATCTGGTTACTCGTTTCTATAGCTTCTGATTTCCTTTTTTTCCTCTGGGGACTTTCCTGGAGGGGAAAAAGAAAAGGTTCATTTTGTATTTCAAACACAAGACATCATTAATGCATAAATGCAAATGCCCACTAACCCACAAATGAAATGTGACCGCTACCAAAAGACACTTAAAGATTGGGGGGGTGGGGCAGATGACTCACTCTCTAATGCTATCTTTCTCACTATTTGGGAAAAAAAAATCACTCCAATGGAAAGAAGAGTTTATAATTCTCTGTCCCTGTCCCCTAACTCTCTGGAAGGAAGGCGACAAATAGGGCATGCTCCCAGTATTCTCTTAAAAGGTCCAAGCAGCCTCCCTGCTGCTTCCACTTCTCAGAAAGGAACCACTCGTGACAGGTCCAAGTGAAGCCCCCACTCCCAAGCAGAGACTACAGATCCACAGCCAAGCAACCAACACTTCCCCTTTTTCCGTCTTCATCTTTCCTTGTGCTGTAGCTTCATTCTCAGGAAAGGGGACTCAAATGTTTTTATAAACAAACATTTATTTCAGTCTCAGTCAAAACACAGTTGTAACTAGTAGAGCATACTAGAAGTTGCTCTAGTGTGAGAATTAAGGGTTATTCTGAAAGTTCCATGCAGTCTTGGTGATCCTCATGACAAGAGGCACAAGTTCCAACCTAGTGTCAAATGCCACAAGACTGCTTTGATTTACTTCAAAAACAGAACAGCTGTTAGTCCAAACACAATCAATGATGACGACTTCAGGGTATTACCTCAAAGTTTACAATGCTAAAAATATGTAATTTCAGAACTTCTCTTCCATATGATGTTTGTTTGTTTGTTTTTTTAATTAAAGCGTGCCAGCCTGTGCTTTAGCAGAAAGCTGAGATACCCATTCTTTTAACATAAAACAGACCACTCACTACCACAGGAAAAAGAACAGCTTCCCAATAGCGCAAGACCTTTGCTCTACAGCACAAAGCAGCAGGCCAGGATACATAAAAATTTGCCCAACCCGAAAACCACCAATGAAAACTATGATGTTACAAGTGTATAAAGAATATCAAGGGGCGCCTGGGTGGCTCAGATGGTTAAGCATCTGCCTTCGGCTCAGGTCATGATCCCGGGGCCCTGGGATCGAGTCCCGTGTCAGGCTCCCTGCTCCTTGGGAGCCTGCTTCTCTCTCTCTCTCTCTCTCATGAATAAATAAATAAAATCTTAAAAAATAAAAATAAAAAAAAAAAGAATATCAAGGAGTAGGGGCGCCTGGGTGGCTCAGTCGGTTAAGCGTTTGCCTTCGGCTCCCTTCGTGATCCCAGGGTCCTGGGATCGAGTCCTGCATCAGGCTCCCTGCTCAGTGGGGAGCCTGCTTCTCCCTCCACCAGCCGCTCCCCCTGCTTGTACTCTCTTTCTTTCTTTCTCTGACAAATAAATAAAATCTTTAAAAAAAAAATAAAACCTATTAAAAAAAGTATCAAGGAGTAGATTTATAAAGCATTTTCCATTTTGTTTTTGTTTAGTTAATCTTATGGAGATGTTACATTTGAAGAATTTTATTCACTTGACACACTTAGGTCAACAAAAAGTAAAAAGATTTAACAAAAAATAGTAACTTTTTATATAGAGAAAAAAATACACATTTTGTAAGTCCTAAGAAATATATCTACATTAATAAACCCCAAAGAGAAGTTACAATTAAAAGCCAAAGTATAAAAACATATGATGGTCTTATCAGTAACATTTAATTTGCTTGAAACATTAAACCTTAGCACAAGCAATGTCCTAGGTCCCACCTTCAGTTCAGTGAATATCTAAAGCCACCTCTAAATGATCCCACAAGGCAGATGTGGTTTCAGCACAAGGTTATGAACACAAACACCTATTTCAGGCAAGAGCAGTTGGGGTTAAGTATATCAACGTCCTACTACACCTCATCAGAAAACTCTTCTCTCAAAGAGCCTAGAAATTATTTCTCCAACTCTTGGTTTTCCCAAATCAAGTTAAAATCATCTCACACTGAGGTTTCTAATGTGTGAAACATAGGCTGGTCCCAATATGTGTATGTTTTTCTGCAGATATGAATTTGCATTAAAAAGCACAAAAAGGGGTGCTTGGCTGGCTCAGTCAGGAAAGCATGCAACTCCTGATCTTGGGTTATGAGTCCAAGCCCCACACTGGGTGTAGAAATTTCTTAACAAAATTTAAAAAAAATAAAAAATAAAAAGCACCAAGAAATTTTAGATATTAATCCTTAACATATGCAAACCCTAATTTCCCTATCAACAAAATCTGTGTATTTCGGGAGAAGCAAGCAGAGGCAAGTGGAGGAGCATCCACAGAACTTATGCCCAATTTTGAGGATCAGTGGTCTAAGCCTAAATAATAACACAATTAATGCATCTCAAAGAACTACTGACTCATGCATATTTTCTCAGAGCCGGACGACCTTTTTTAAAAATCACTTCCCAGTTAGCAGGATGAACATGTCTGAACAGGTCAACGATCTAAGTTTATATAAGCAATGTGCATTTTAGTAAAATCTATTTTAAATATTACCTCATCACCAAATATTTCTGAAACCAGGAATTTAGTGCTGATGATTATAGATTTTGACAGACCTTTGTCAGCATTTTCTTTCTGAACCTGTTGCTGCTGTGATCAAAAACGTCAATGACTCCCCAGAGAAGACGAAATCAATACAAGCAACTCTCTGGCATTCAAAAGCATCTGCAATTTGCCTCCAAACCACCCTTTTCCAACCTTATTTCCAATTCCATCTTTATATTATACTCCCTAATCCCTAACACTTTCCCATTTTGCTTCTGCTTTTCCCTCAACTTGGAGGGGTCTTTTCCTGCTCACTTCAATTTTCTTTTGGTTAAAAATCTATCCATGCTTCAAGGTCCACCCCAACTCTCATCTCCCCATAAAAACCTCTTTTCTTTTTATTTAAAGACTTTATTTATTTATTTGAGAGAGCGCATGGGGGGGGGGGGTGTTGGCAGAGCGAGCAGACCCCCACTTAGCAGGGAGTCCAATGCAGGGCTCTATCCCAGGACCCTGGGATCATGACCTGAGCTGAAGGCAGACGCTTAACCGACTGAGCCACCCAGGCACCCCCTCTTCTTCTCTTAAGGCACACATCATACTGCACTCTGCATTACAGACACAGTATATCTGAATTGTCCACTTCTTCATTGATGTGTCTCAATCATACTCAGTTTTACTTCCTCTGAATTACCTAGCACAAGGTCATGTGCATACTCACTATACATGTTAAGTACATAAAGTAATGAAAAGGGTAGGCTAAAACTTGAGTTCATATCTGTGACTGAAAAATTGGGAGTTCCTAGAGGTACCAGGAGCGAAGACGCAAAAAATGTGATTTCTTAAAGAGTCTTTTTTTTTTTTTTTTAAAGATTTTATTTATTTATTTGAGAGAGAATGAGAGAGAGCACGAGAGGGAAGAGGGTCAGAGGGAGAAGCAGGCTCCCTGCCGAGCAGGGAGCCCGATGCGGGACTCGATCCCAGGACTCCAGGATCATGACCTGAGCCGGAGGCAGTCGCTTAACCAACTGAGCCACCCAGGCGCCCAAAGAGTCTTTTTCAGTGTGAAAGTCTGACAAGGCTAAGCAATAAAGAGTAGCACCAGTCTGAAAAAGTTTATCAGCATTTGATCCAGAAGGCAATCAGAAGGCTGAGTGAGAGTCTCAAGGGGCAAGTGCATGATTTACAAAAGCAAGACATAGGGCAGATGTGGTGAAGACAGAAAACAAAGGGCATCCAAGTGATGAGAAGTCTGAATTTGATCAATTAAGCAATGACTTTTTAAGACTGAGATCCCAGAGTAAGGAAAGTTTACATGGAGAGCTAGTATACACACTCATAAAAACATATGTATATATAACTGAAACAAGCTCCACAAAAAAACTTATCCTTTCCCATGCAAAATACACTCATTTTTTTAACTCTATCACAACCCACTAAAGCTGTTTCATAATCCACTAATGAATCAAAACCTACTTTTGAAAAATCCTGACCTCTAGACACTGAAAATTATGCCAGTTTCAAGTTTCATTCTGCAATTAGTCTCATACGCCTTTTCTTAGCCTACCTACTGTCACCTCTCTGGCAAATGTTTAAGTTTCATGGATAACAATGAAAAAATGTGTGCATTTTACATGTCATTACATATTTATATCAAAAACAATCAAATTCTAATAATCAGGAATTTCTATTCCTGCCAACAGGATCTAATCTGCAAACTTTTCCTCGTTTTGAAGTTTAAATACTGGAGAGACCCTAAGATACAGCATCATACATTCAGGAACACAACCAGACTGTACCACATCTCCAAGAAATGGGAATGGGGAACTCAACTCAGATTCTTCCTAGAAACGTTCTTTTTTTTTTTTTTTTTTTTGAGTAAAGTGATAGCAGTTTATTAAGTGAAGATACAGAAAAAGCTCTCAAGAATGAGAGGGGTCCCGACAGGGTCGCCCCTTCCTAGAAACATTCTTAATGCTACTGTGCTTGCCCTGTCTCATAGCTGAAGCACCATGTGCTTCGTTTAACAAGAACTAAGCTGTGTGAGGTCAGTTTAACTGCAGTAACAGCAAAGCAGCATAAATACATGAACTGTGGTAGCTGATGGTAGACAAGGTCTGTTTCTTCAGGGCTGTACACCAGCTAGGGAAGGAAAAGTAGAAAAGTTGGAGAGATTTTAGGGGGCAATGAAATAGCAGGGTCAGTTACAAGATGGGGCTCAGGCACTTTGTGGCTTTGGCATATCATTTAACAGCTCAGCCTCAGTTTACATGCACAAACCTGACGAGCTTTAAAAACAGCATCCATCTATAGTCCATCAATGTGTCTCCCTGCACTTTTCTTATCATTACAGGTCCTCTTGCCCCAGGTTCCATTAACCAAATGAAATGCTCAGCTACATAATATGTACAAAAACCTTCCAAAAACTACTGGCATAAATGTGAGGTATTATAATCATTCTTGACCAAGAACAACAAACAGAAGATGATTTTTCTAAACATTTAGGAACTACTATTTTAACGCTTATTACCCAAGTAACCCAGCACCAACTCATTTTTCTCCACTCACAGGAGTAATGTTACCAAACTTTGTCCTTGGGTGGCAAATTGCCAATTACTGAACCAGATACAGGATACTCTTACAAAATGATTTATACTGAGGGCGCCTGGGTGGCTCGGTTGGTTGGGTGACGGCCTTCGGCTCAGGTCATGATCCTGGAGTCCCGGGATCGAGTCCCGCTTCAGACTCCCTGCTCGGTGGGGAGTCCTGCTTCTCCCTCTGACCTTCCCCCCTCTCATGTACTCTCTCTCTCTCATTCTCTCTCTCAAATAAACAAAATCTTTAAAAAAAATGATTTATACTGAGGAATGTGGCAGTAAATGGTAAAATGAGCCCATAGAGAATGCTCACTGAATCACTCAATAATAACAACTAACATTCACTGAGCACTTACTACACCAGTCATATACACTGCCTCATTTAATTCTGAGGACCCTGAAAGATGGGTAACATAAGCTCTACTTCATGTTTGAGTAACAAAAATCTTAAGGTGTTGGGAACACAGGCTTCAGAATAACATCCTTTCTAAGACTCATACTCTAATCCTCAAAGATGTAAAATAAAAAGGTTTAATAAAATCAGAGCATCTTAAAACTTCAGTGGCAAGGATCCTAACCCAGGGACCTGGGAGCAGAGACTCAAGCAGCTACTACACATCACTCTTCATTTTCTAGCTTTAAAAAAATAACGTGACTTTATAATTTTATCCCGTAATATATGTGCACATTTAAGAGAACCACTTCTCCCTCTAATCTTCAAGTAAAATTGATGCTCAAGGTGGACACATCGCCAACATGAGGACCGAATGTTCTCCTTACATTCCTCCCAGCTCTCAATTCTGTGACTCAAGATCTAGGGTTACAGTGTAAGAACAGCAGACCAGAGTCAGAGGACCTCGTTCTAATGGTCACAGTCTCTTTATTGGTTACTAAAGCTTTGGTGAAGTCACTTGGAACTTCCTTAGTTCTGATTCTCAGTTTTTAAAAATTTTATTTCAGGACACTTCATAGAGCTGTGTGGCTAAAATGAAAACATACAGATATAAAAGGATACTGAAACCTATACAAACTTTTTTTAAGAAGCCAAACTCATTTTTCAATGAGGCCCTCCAAATGAGTGACTCGCTCAATGTGACAAAAAGCAATTTAAGTCCTGGATATGAAACCAAATCTAGATATTTTTCTACTATTTCAGAGTGGTATACATAATCCAAAACTATGATTTTCAACAGGAAATTTAAGATTAGGCCAAAGTTTTATTCTTGAGGCATATAATGTGACTTAAGTCAACAGAAAAGCAAAGGGGGGGGCAACAAATTTTTGCTAGCCTATTATTAATTATTTGTTGTAAATAATGGACAACAAAGCTCTAAATACCTGAGTTCTAGTCCTGGTTCTATTTTTGGTTTTTATGCAAGCTGCCTAATTTTCCAGAGTCTTAGTTTCTTTTTCACAAACAAGGCAAAAAGTTAGTCTTTATCTACCTTCCAGGACTAACCATACAAATCCGAGATATTAATAACAACGATACATGCAGCACTTACGTACACTAATCTAAATGTTTCTGTGTTACTAAACATGTTCACCTTCACAACCACTCTGAGGTGGGTACTATTACCCCTGTTTTACAAATGAGGAACTAAAGGCACAATCACCACTATGAAGCCAAACCTAGATGCAAATGTAAGCAGCAGAGCTTGGATTCATGCATCTAATCATCGCTCCACGTTTTCCCTCAGCATTGCTATTATCATCTCTTTACAGGACTGTTTTTTTTTTTTTAAGATTTTATTTATTTATTTGAGAGAGAGAGAATGAGAGCCAGAGAGCACGAGAGGGAAGAGGGTCAGAGGGAGAAGCAGACTCCCCGCCGAGCAGGGAGCCCGATGTGGGACTCGATCCCGGGACTCCAAGATCATGACCCGAGCCAAAGGCAGTTGCTTAACCAATTGAGCCACCCAGGCACCCTCTTTACAGGAATGTTAAAAAGAAACACAGAGAACAACTTTAAAAAAAGGGAAGATATGCAGACTGCTGTAACTTTAACGACAACTACGATTTTTTTTTTAAAGTCCAAGTTCGCCTTGCCTTAAGAGCCCGGATAAAGGTTTCTTTTATTTATCAACTAAAGTCACTTCATCTAGAAACTAAGAGACTCTATTTTAAGATCTGAAAAATACCTAAACATACTCGCCGAAAGCACAGTTAGATGTACCCCTACTTTCAACCTAAAAATTTAGCAGAAAGTCCCCCCATGGTAGTCATGATGGAGTTAAAAATCTGTCTTAAATACTAGCTTTTGAAGTTTTACACATAGTGTCATCTAAACATTCACGATACCCGATGCTTCCAAATCACATTAGACTGATTCGATTTGACTACCCTATACCTGCAGGACCCACGTGCACGTGAGTTGGGGCAGACGTAGTGGAAAGACTCAACAGTGAATGACATCTTACCTGAGATGAGGCCCTAAGAGAAAAGCCTTCCCTAACTCGGCAATGTCCCCTCTAAGAAAAACTTCACCTGGATTCACATTCATTACATTAATCCGGCTACTTCACTTTACCTCCACAACCTAAGGCAGACTTCAGAAAAGGGGGTGTATAAACGGGAACTAAGCAGATGTTTTAAAAAAAAAAAAAAGGCTTGAAGTTTCAAATGACTGAGAATGGAAACGAGCCTGGGAAAGTCAAAAGTTTGAAGAGTGAGAGTACCACACACTGGACGTGGAAGAGAACACGTGGTGAGCCTGCTGCACCCAAGGGTTCGGGAATGGAGGGGATTGTCCGGAAGCAAGGAAACAGATTTACTCATTCCAATCTCCTAAGGCAAAGCCGATGAGCTAGAGAAATCGGAAAAGAGTACTATAGCCCCAACGAAGGGCTCTGTCAAAATCCAGGACGTTGAGCACATGTTGCTGCGCGAGGCTTGGCAGAAGGAAGCCGCCCCGGCGAACTGGGGGCCTACGGGAACATGGCGGCCCCGGCGACAGCCGGGCGCGGGGCGCAGACCGCATGGAGCCAGTCGGTAGCGCTCCAGTCTACGGCCCGTCCAATCGGGCCGCGCCCTCTTTTCGCTACTCTGCGGGCAGGCCGCACGCGGGACTGGCGAAGTGGACCGAGTCCGCGCCGCCGCCGCACTCCGTGCCTCCTCACCCCGGGCCTCGGAGGGCCGCGCGAGATGCCCGGCCACGCGCCGTCGGACTGCGGGTGCGCTGAGACCAAGCCCGGGCGGACGCCCGCCCCCCGCCGTCCCGCCTGCTTTACCTTGGCCTGTAGCCGCGCTGGCGCCCAGGCCAGGCAGGTGCAGGTACCGCTGAGGTGCGCGGAAGGCACGTACTCTTGATGCAGCCTATTGTTGGCTGTCTCCCACACTCGCAACTGACCGTCGGCAGACGCCAAAGCGAAGTAGGCCTGGTTCAGCGGAGAGAAGGCGCAAGGAACCCCTGCCGGGGACAGGGGGTCCGCAACACCACCGCCACCCGCCGCCATTGCTGTCCTGGCTCCGCGGCAGCCACGTGTTCGCCTGTGCGCATGCGCACCGGCGTGGGGCGGGGCCTGGAGGGAGGAAGTGGGGCGGAGGGAGAGCACAGCGCCGAGGGAGTGGCTCGTCGCGTCTCTAGCAAGCGTTGGGCGGGCCCAGCCTGTGGACGGTGGCCCGGAGGGCCCAATGCTAATTTGTACTGGTTGGGGGAGGGGACGTGTGGAGGGATGTGACTGCCTACTGGAGAGGAGGCCCGTTCCTTTAAAAAAAAAAAAAGAAAGGAAGAAAAAGGTTTGGGTTTTTTTGTTTTGTTTTGTTTTGTTTAATAACATGATTGAACTGAATGTTTAAAAGACATAATCACTTATAACTCCATGATTGTGGTAACTGTTTTCATTTTTTCTTATCCACTTGCAGGCTATAATCACGTATACGCATAACAATTTACTCAGCCATAGTGTGAAAGTAACGGTAGGATCTGCTATCCGCTCCCTTATTTCGTCAGGATTAATCCCATGTTACTACATCAAATAGACAATTTGTAATGACGGCATAGTATTTCACCAAATCTTTGCATTGTGATTCAAGAAATGCCAGATTAATATTATTCAGCCCACAGTTTATTGCCCAGCAGTAAAGACAACACCACCCTCGGGGATATGGGGACACTGAAGCTTTTACAGCCAGGGGGTGCCACGGTAACATTTGCGTTTTAGATTATTTGTAATGACAACCATCTACATTTTTTAAAGGCCTCCTGGACTCCATGGAGATGATGGTAAAGGGGCAAGAAGAAAAACCCACACAATATAGGACAGTGCTGGGTCAGACTCGGATGAAAACAGTAAAGGTGGGGAGAAGTGCCCAGATTTCAGATAGAATCTGAAGTTAGAGTCAACAGGGTTTGCTAAATGATTGCAAAGGGTGAGAAAAAAACAAGTGAAGGACCTCCAGGGCCTGAGCAAACTAGTGAATGGTAATTCCATCAACTAGATTGGGTAAATGGGTATGGTTGGAGTGGAAATCAAGAATTCTGTTTTGGACAGTTAAGTATGATATGCCTACTGTACTTCCAAATAGAGTTGTTCACTGGGAGTTGGCTACAGGAGAGGATCACAGAGATATAAGTTTGGATGCACTAGCATACAGATGCTATTTGAAACTGTGGGACTAGTCAGATCATGTTGGGTGCAAGTATGGATAGAAAAGAAAACTTGGCCCCAAACTGTGCAATCTTTAGAGGTCAGGAGGAGGAGGAAGATCCAGCAAAGAAGATTAAGAATGGGTAGGATGAAAGCCCAGGAGACTGAGATGTCCTGGAAACCAAATCTTTATAAGGATTTAGGAAGCAAGACTTGATCAAAGCCATGTCAAATGCTGGAAGATGAAGACTGAGCATGAACCAGGATTTGGCAAGATCAAGGTCATAGGTGATTCTTGAAAAGCATTTCAGGGGCACCTGACTGGCTCAAAAGATAGAGCATGTAACACTTGATCCCAGGGTTATGAGTTCAAGTCCCTCGCTGGGTATGGAGATTATTTAAAAATAAAATCTTAAACACACACACACACACACACACACACACACACACACACACACACACACACACACACAAAGCAAAACAAAAGCATTTGGGGTGGGGACCTACTATAGAGAGTGAAAGAGAAAAAGGGATGTGAGAAGGTACAGAAGAGGGATTTTCAGAAAAGTTTTCAAGGATTTTTGTTAAAAAGGAGCATATATGAGTCTGAATGAAGAAAAGTCTGACCTAAAGTTATAAATTAGTCATAAATATACAAATAATACAAGCTTATTATGCACTCACTGTATGTCTGGTACTGTTCTCAGTGCTTTATGTTCATTAGTCCATTTAGTCCTGTGAAAAGTCACAGCTACCTATTATGACTCTTATCCACTTTAAATTCATGGTCGCAAACTTCACGTGGGAAGTCAATGCTGCCAAGTTATCAGTTGTTCCCTGGTCCATTCATACTTCCATTCTTCTCCTAGATACTGATTCATCTCTTTCTTCTCCTACCATTTCAAACCTATCCCTCCCTGCTCTGAGTGAATGACTTTGCTTCCTATTTCTTGAGAAAATAGAAGGAATCATAAGAGAACTTCCACAAGCTTCCGGTACCATGAACTCTAACCAACCTATGCTCCATCACTCCTGGCACTACGGATGGATTGCCCATGCTCCTAGAAAAGGCCACCCCTCCACATAAGTTCTAGATCCCATTATTCAAAAAAGTCTTTCCTCTCTCTACTAGCACCAATTTTACTTCTCAGGTTAATCCTTCTCATCAACATATAAACATACTGTTATTTCTTTCTTCCTAAAAAATAAAATTTCCCTTACCTTACTTCCCCCTACAGTCACTGGCCCAATCTTTTCTTTCCTTAAAAAAAAAAAAAGGTAGTCTAATTTTCTTAATCTCTCTCCTCTAATTTCTCTCCTCCAATGGGACTTTCATCCCAATCCACCACTACACCAAAATTCTCAGTAAGGCCAGCAGTAACCTCCATATTGCTAAATATGTGTCCATTCTAAGTCTGCATCTCATGTGACTTGTCACTAGCATGCTTGTCTTCCATGCCATCACACCCTCCTGGCTTCCCTCTTATTTCTTTGCCTTCTCTTCTCAGTCTCCTCTCTTGGATCTTATCTCCCACTCTCTAACATCAGGGAGCCTTAGGGCACTTCTTTACCTGGGCATGTGACTTTCCAGAATAAAGATTACATTTTCCAGCTTTCTTTGCAAACTGTGAGGCCAGATGACTACTAGCCAGTACAAAAATGTCCTTAAAGTGACAGGGTATGCTATTCGTCATTGCTTTTTTCTTCTTAATTCCTGGAACTCAAATGTGATGGCCAAAAGCTAGAGCATCCGTGACGGACTTTGAGGAGAAAACAACATGCTGAGAATAGCAGAGCAGCAAGATAGAAGGAACTAGAGACTCTGAAGCATCATATATGTCCTGGACCAATGCCTTGGACTTCTTTTACACGAGAGAAAATAAACTTCCGGGCACCTGGGTGGCTCAGTTGGTTAAGCGACTGCCTTCGGCTCAGGTCATGATCCTGGAGTCCCAGGATCGAGTCCCACATCGGGCTCCCTGCTCGGCAGGGAGTCTGCTTCTCCCTCTGACCCTATCCCCTCTGATGTGCTCTCTCTCTCTCATTCTCTCTCTCAAATAAATAAATAAAATCTTAAAAAAAAAAGAAAATAAAGAAAATAAACTTTCCTGTTTAAACTACAGTATTTTGGGTTATGTTACATGCAGCTAAACCAAACTGTGCTCATTTTTCTATATCCTTTGCCTCAGTTGGTGATACCACCAGCCATTCAGTTAGCCCCTGGAGAAAGCCAGAAATCAGGCCTGTTTATTAACCAATCCCACATCTCACTTCTGCCCAAACACATAGGCACACCTGATCAATCATCAGATTCTGTTTTATCTTTTAAATAATTCTCTATTCAATTTCCTCACCTCCATCCAATTCTACCACCTCTGTTCTTTTTGGGGGGGTTCCTTTTTTATTTAAATTCAATTAATTAACATATAGTGTATTATTAGTTTCAGAGGTAGAGTTCAGTGATTCATCAGTTGTATACAACACCCAGTGCTCATTCCATCACGTGTCCCCCTTCGTGCCCATCACCCAGTTATCCCAGCCCCCCCAACTCCCCTCCAGCAACCCTCAGTTTCTTTCCTATGCTTAAGAGTCTCTTATCGTTTTTCCCCCTCTCTGATTTCATCTTGTTTTATTCTTCCCAGGTTTGTTTTTTTTTTACTAACCAGAATCATGCTGTATGTATTGTTCTTTGATGTGCTTGTTGGAGATGTTCTCAGCCTAGCACACTCCTTTTATCCATTCTAAATTCCACAGAAATAGTGTCACTGTTTGTGTTGCTTCATTCTGCTGTTATAATTATGCCCACTTTTGTACACAAACTTGAGCACAGGGGCTGGAATTTGAGGGGAAGAGTGCCAGTTTGAGCCTTTGGCAATCTGAGGTGAAGGCGTGTTGACTTGGCATTGAGCAGGTGGCAGGCCATGCATGCTGACTCGGGCAGGAGGGTGGCTGGACTGTGAATTTGGGACCCACAGGCTGATGGCATTGTGTGTGATGGGGACGTGACTGGTTTTGCTTTTAAATTTTGTTTTTCTCGGAAACTCGATCTCTCCTATTCTAAATGAAAGCCTTGCTGGATATTCTTGGCTGTAGATTTTTTCCTTTTAGCAGTTGGAATTGATCATGCCAGGTCCTTCTGGCCTGCAGAGTTTCTACTGAAAAACCCACTGATAGCCATATGGGGTTTCCCTTGTATGTCACTGCTTTCCTTTCTCTTACTGCTTTTAAAAGTCTCTATCACTACTTTTGGCCATCTTATTTACTTTGTGTCTTGGTGCAGACTTCTTTGGGTTGGTTTTGTTGGGGGCTCTCTGTGCCTCCTGGATCTGGATTTCTCTTTCCTTCCCCAGATTCAGGAAGTTTTTAGCTATTATTTCTTCAGACAAATCTTCAGCCCTCTTTTCTCGCTCTTCTTCTGGGATCCCTGTCATGTGACTGTTATGCTTGACAGAGATGCTGAGTTCCCTGGGTCTATTCTCATTTTGTGTATTTTTTCCCCTTCTCATCTGCTCAGCTTGATTACTTTCCATGACTGTCCTCCAGGTGGCTGATCCATTCAACTTCCTCGTTTGCTATTTATTCCAGGTGGTCTATTTTTATTTCCATTTAGTGAGTCCAATAGCTCTAGTTGGTTCTTTTTTACGTCTCCTATCTCTTGGTAGAGGGTCTTATGGAGGGCCTGCACTCCTTTCTCAATTCTAGCGAGTCTCTTTATAAGTATTACTTTATTTTTTTTTAGAGATTTTATTTTTTTTAAGATTTTATTTATTTATTTGAGAGAGAGAATGAGATAGAGAGAGAGCATGAGGGGGGGAGGGTCCGAGGGAGAAGCCGACTCCCTCTGAGCAGGGAGTCTGATGCGGGACTCGATCACAGGACTCCAGGATCATGACCTGAGCCGAAGGCAGTCGCTTAGCCAACTGAGCCACTCAGGCGCCCTAGATTTTATTTATTTATTTGAGAGAGAGAGAATGAGAGATAGAGAGCACAAGAGGGAAGAGGGTCAGAGGGAGAAGCAGACTCCCTGCTGAGCAGGGAGCCCGATGTGGGACTCAATCCCGGGACTCCAGGATCATGACCTGAGCCGAAGGCAGTCGCCCAACCAACTGAGCCACCCAGGAGCCCTATGAGCATTACTTTAAATTCGCTATCAGACATATTACTTATCTCCATTTTGCTTAGGTCTCCTGGTCTGATTTTGTTCTTTCATTTGGGACATATTCCTCTGTCTCCTCATTCTGTCTACCACCTCTGTTCTTATCTGAGCCTTATCTCTCTCACTGGAACTGCCACCAATACTTGTATTGGACTCCCTTTCTCTATGCTGGTCTGGTGGTATGATCGTTGTAAATTATTAATCTGACCATGCCACTTCTCTACTTAAAATCCTTCACAGGGGCACTTGGGTGGCACAGTCAGTTAAGTGTATGACTCGGCTTTAGCTCAGGTCCTGATCTCAGGGTCCTGAGATCATGCCCTACATTGGACTCCACGCTCAGCGAGGAGTCTGCTTAAGACTCTCTCTCCCTCTGCCCCTCCCCACCATGCTCTCAGTCTCTCTCTAAAATAAATAAAGAAATCTTTAAAAAAAAAGACCACCTTCACAAGGCCTGCTAGCACCCATAGAAGAAATGCTATGCTGTTTAATATATTACAAAACAATCTGTAATCTGGTCCCTGTCAGCCTCCCCAGCAACATCACTCATTAGACCCTCATCTGCCTCTGGTTTCCTGCCCTTAGCATCCTTGTTATGGGTCCTGCTCTTTTGCTCTGCCTATAATTTAGGCTCATCCAGTCCTCTCTCTACCCCAATTCCAGCTCTTCATCAAACTTACCAACAATTCGGGGCACCTGGGTGGCTCAGTCGGTTAAGCGGCTGACTTAGGCTCAGGTCATGATCCCAGGGTCCGGGGATCAAGCTCTGCATTGGGCTCCCTGCTCAGCGGAGAGCTACTTCTCCCTCTCCCTTTGCCTGCCACTCTGCCTACTTGTGCTCTCTATCTCTCTGTCAAGTAAATAAATAAAATATTAAAAAAAAAACCTTACTAACAATTCAACTTTTAACTAATTCTTTTTATCCTAAAAAGTGATAGATCCTACAATCTCTAATCCTTAACAAAACATTTGCAAATCAAATCAGCAATATATAAAAAAGATTAAATACCAAGATCCAATGGGATTTACCCCAGGAATGCAAGTTTGGTTTAACATTCAAAATTCAAAAATTGTAACATACCATGTTAACGGAATAAAGGACTAAAAATGCATGATAATCTTGAAAGATAAAGATTTTAACAAAATCCAACACCCATTCATAATTAAAAACAAACAAACAAACAAACTTTTGGGGCACCTGGGTGGCTCAGATCATGATCTCAGGGTCCTGAGCTCAAGCCCCATGCCACGTTCCAGGCTCAGCACAGAGTATGCTTGAGATTCTTTCCCCCCACTCCTCCTCTCCTTCTGCTCCTCCCCCCACTCCCACTGTCTCTGTCTCTCTCAGATAAACAAACAAACAAACAAATAAACAAATTTTTAACAAAGTAGGGACAGAGGGAATATCCTCAACCTGATAAAGGGAATCTACAAAAACCCAGAGCTCACTTCATACTTCATAGTGAAAGATTGATGCTTTCCTCCTAAGATTGAAAATAAATTAATGCTGTCCACTCTCATCAATTCTATTCAATATTTTACTGAAGGTTCCAGCTAGTGCAATAAAGTAAATAATGATAATAATGATAATGATAATAATAACATCCAAATTGGAGGGAAAGGAATAAAAGTATTTTTATTCACAGATGACTTATAGAAAATTTCAAGAAATTCACAAAAAATTCTAAAACTAATAATGTACCAAGGTCTCAGGATACAAGATTAATATATAAAACCAATGGTATTTCTTCATTCTATTGGTGGACAATCAAAATTAAATTGAGAATGACTCCATTTACAACAGCACCAGAAAGAATAAAATACTTGAGAAAAAAATTAACAGAAGTTCAAGACTTGTATTCTAAAAAGTATAAAACATTGCTGAGAGAACTTAAAGGAGACCTAAATAAATGAAAAGACATTGCATGTTCATGAACTGATAAACTCAATATTGTCAAGACAGCAATTCTACTCAATTTGTTCTATAAATTCAATACAATCCCTATCAGAATCTTAGCAGGACTTTTTGTAGAAACTGGTAAATTAATCCTTATGTGAAGTGAAACAATCATCTAAAAGAAGAACAAAGTTGGTGTCATCATACTACCTGATTTCAAAACTAACAATAAAGCTACAGTATCAAGTCAGTGTAAGAACTTTTAAGATGCACCCTCCTAGCAACTTTGAAATATGCAACACAATATTAATAACTCTTGAGGTGCCTGGGTGGTTTAGTTGGTTAAGCATCTGCCTTCAGCTCAGGTCATGATCCCCGAGTCCTGGGAATGAGCCCCTTGTCAGGCTCCCTGCTCAGCAGGGAGTCTGCTTCTCCCTCTCCCTCTGCCCTCCCACCCCCCTCATTCTCTCTCTCTCTCTCTCTCAAATAAATAAATAAATAAATAAATAAATGTTTAAAAAATATTATTAACTAGGGGCGCCTGGGTGGCTCAGTCATTAAGTGTCTGCCTTCGGCTCAGGTCATGATCCCAGGGTCCTGGGATGGGGCCCCGCATCGGGCTCCCTGCTCAGCGGGAAGCCTGCTTCTCCCTCTCCACTCCCCCTGCTTGTGTTCCCTCTCTTGGTGTGTCTCTCTCTGTCAAATAAATAAATAAGTCTTTTAAAAAAATATTATTAACTAGTGTCACCAGAAATTTGTACTTTTTGACCTCCTTCAATAGACTCCTTCAATCTCTAATACATAACAGTAAATCCTGGAGGAATTCTACAGAATCCAGATTCAAGCTCAGCAGCAACTGGGGAAACAAATGACAAAGCAAGAGAAAAGCAATTACATTCTCAGATTTAAATACTTTTTCTTTCACTAAAAGTTTGAAAAAATTATGAACTTCAACAGTTCTATTAAAATCTAAATACATGGGGCACCTGGGTAGGTCAGTTGTTTAAGCATCTGCCTTTGGCTCAGGTCATGATCTCAGGGTCCTGGGATGGAGACCCACATCTCATTGGGCTCCCTGCTCCTCAGGGAGTCTGCTTCTTCCTCTTTCCTCTGCCCCTCCACCCTGCTTGTGTGTGCTCACTGTCTCTCTCTTTCAAATAAATAAAATCTGGGGCACCTGGGTGGCTCAGTTGGTTAAACCGCTGCCTTCAGCTCAGGCCATGATCCCAGGGTCCTGGGATCGAGCCCCACATCGGGCTCCCTGCTCATGCAGGAAGCCTGCTTCTCCCTCTGCCTGCCGCTCCCCCTGCTTGTGCTCTCCCTCTCTCTCTCTCGCTCTCTCTCTCTCTCGCTCTGTCTGTGTGTCAAATAAATAAATAAAATCTTTAAAAAAAATCAAATAAATAAAATCTTTTAAAAAATAAAATAAAGGGTGCTGGGTGGCTCAGTCATTAAGCGTCTGCCTTCAGCTCAGGTCATGGTCCGAGGGTTCTGGGATCGAGCCCTGCTTTGGGCTCCCTGCTGGGCGGGGAGCCTCTTCTTCCTCTCCCACTCCCCCTGTTTGTGTTCCCTCTCTCGCTGCCTCTCTCTCTCTGTCAAATAAATAAATAAAATCTTTAAAAAAGTAAAAAAATAAAATAAAATCTAGATACATGTAAAGATACACAATAAAATATACAAGTATTAAATATATTTGGACCATATTTACATGCTGAATTGTTTAGTAGTCACCTAGGTATCAGGACTACTGGTTTTCCCATTTCCTACTTTATTCAGTCGTTTATCAAGCAAATATTTATTGAGGGCACATTTTGTTCCAGGCACTATGACAGGCAATGGAATTATAATGATGAATTAGACACAGCCCTCTCTACACTCTTATCCTCCAAACTGGGAAATGGTAAATAAACAGTGATTTCATTTAATCTGACATGCACTGTGGAGGGTTGGTCTAAAGACAGGATATACAGGAACACAAAGGAGAGGCACTTCTCCCAGAATTTTGGACTTATTACAAGCCACCATTCTGGTGAGGCTGATACCTGAAGGATGAGGGAAAATTATACAAAACAGAGGAAAGAAGCACACACAAAGAGGTAGAGGAGAACATCTGTGGAATCAGAACTAGTGATCTAATTTGGAGATTTTATAATGTCAGCCATTAGCCATAGTACTTCTTGACAGCTATTTGGACTTTAAAGTAATTGCTTGACTAAATGCCACTAGAAGACAGTGTCTTTCTGACCTTACATTATAAACATGATGAGTTGATGATGCCTCATATTGTCAGATAATAGTTTCAGAGTGCAGGCTGACAGTTTCATAGGGAAGACAGAAGGAAAAGGGAAAAGTATAGCCAAAAATAGAAAATAGAAAAAAAATAGAAAGGCACACATAGTGACCTTTTTTTAGAGCTTAAATGCTCTGAAAGATCATGAATAAATAAGGAATAATTACATTTTTCAACATATGTTAATGTATTTCATTAGATGTGTATAGGATAAAATATAACATTATGTCTTATTCAAACAATAAAATGGGATGCCATTTACTGTTTATAGTTTATCTTAGAAATCAAAGAGATGTAAATTTATTTCCCATATTCCATCAATAGATCTTCTTCTTTCCAAGTCCTACTCCTTCTGAAATAACAGCCAAATATCATTTAATCATCTTTAAGAGATAATAAAGTAGGAATGATACATTTTAAAAACCATTAGTAAGGCTTAGGATTCAGAAAGTTCAACTGAGGCCCTTATTTGGCAGTAATAATAAAAAGATTGGTCATGGGTGCCTGGGTGGCTCAGTTGGTTAAGCGACTGCCTTCGGCTCAGTTCATGATCCTGGAGTCCCGGGATCGAGTCCCGCATCGGGCTCCCTGCTCAGCGGGGCAGTCTGCTTCTCCCTCTGACCCTCCCCCCATCTCATGTGCTCTCTCTCTCTCATTCTCTCTCTCTCAAATAAATAAATAAAAATCTTTAAAAAAAAAAGCTTTAAAAAAATAAAAAGATTGGTCATAAAAACTTTCTTAAAAAAAAAAAACAAATCAAGGGGCGCCTGGGTGGCTCAGTCTTTAAGCGTCTGCCTCCAGCTCAGGTCATGATCCCAGGGTCCTGGGATCCAGCCCTGTATCGGGCTCCCTGCTCAGCAGGAAGCCTGCTTCTCCCTCTCCCACTCCCCTGCTTGTGTTCCCTCTCTCGCTGTCTCTGTCAAATAAATAAATAAAAATCTTTAAAAAAACAAACAAACAAAAAACAAATCAAAACCATAAGTGAGACTTACAGTTGGGATGGAGGAAGAGCAGTTTCTTTATTCATTTTTAGGCCTGAAAGAGAGAAATCCTGATAATGGAGTTTGTGGTGGCTGACGTTTTAGAAAGCACAGTTTAGAAAGTACTAATTTATGTCTTCAAAAGTAGTAACAAGACTTATTTTATACAATTTAGACTGAATCCACAGCCCTTTGAGCATATTTTAAATTTAACTCTACATTCAATTGTACTGTTGACCGGCCTTTGAAAAAGGGTGTTACAGTACAAAGAGCAGGGACTGCTGAACCAGACTACCTAGATCAGAAACCCTGTCATGCCGTTTGTCAGCTATGGAATGTTGCCAAAATCATTTAATCTCCCTGGGTCAGTTTTCTTATGCATAAAGCAAGAATACTTATTTATAACACAGGGTTGTTGTAAACTTAAATTAAATAAATATCTCCCGTGCTTGGTATTGTCAAACCTTCAATAAACTTTTGCCAAGTGAATTAATATTAAACAGGTTAGTGATATTTAATGTCAAATTAGACTTTGGACTCCAAAGATAACCTTTTTCTGGTTTTGTTTTGTTTTAGGATTAAATAAATTTATTTTTAATTCTTTTGGGGTGTGGTTCCAAATCCTGGAAAAAATGATTTTTTAAAAAAAATATTGTATTTATTTATTTTATAAAGAGAGAGATAGCAGGGGGAGGAGCAGAGGGAGATTGACAAGGGCGTCAATCCCAAGACCCTGAGATCACAACCTAAGCCAAAGTCAAGAGTCAGATGCTTCACCTACTGAGACACCCACACACCCCTCGAATAAATGATTTTTAAAGAGATCCAATAAAAAAAAGAATCAGAAAATATAGATAATGCTTTTTTTTTTCTTTCTTACACAACAAATTTATTTTCTCACAGTTCTGGAGCATATAAGTCCAACATCAAGTTGTCCGCGGATTTGGTTTTTTCTGAGGCCTCTCTCCTTGGCTTTTGGATAAGACACCTGGTGCCTGTCTTTAGCCGGTCTTCCCTGTGTGCCTGTGTTCTATCTCCTTTTCTTATAAGGACACCACTCACAGTCAATTAGGTCCCACATTAATGACTTCATTTTAACTTAATTACCTCTTTAACCCTATTCTCCAAAACAGTCACATTCTGAGATACTGGGGTTTGGGACTCCAATGCATGAATTTTGACGGGATTAAATTCAGCCTGCAACACCCCTCTGCCCTACAACCCTGTTTTAGCAGTGGCCTTTCCCCCTTAAAGATGATTCTATTTAGTTTTAGGGGTAGTAAAATAATTGGCTGCTATATTTTAATTATTAGAAACAATTCTGCTAAATAAGAACACAGGCAGTCAGAGCCCAGTCGAAGGGACTTGATAGGGCTGGCGGGGGAAGAACTTCGCAGTCAGTTGGAAAGGAACGCGGGTCAGCGGGTGGCCCATACAAACGGCGCCAAACGCATCTCTGGGCTCTTTAACTCATACATATTGGGGGTGGCCACGTGACGTTCGTGTTCCTGATGACCATTGAGCTGACCCTGGTACGTGACTTCAGTTTACACAGCACTTTGACAGGCTTTGTCTCTCTTAAGCCTCCTGTCCCCGGGGGGTGAGGCTGGTGAAGATTTGTCAGCGGCCAATTGTTTACTCTGCCAACATTCCAAAGAGCAAAATGTGCCCCTGTCCGGGAGTGTGACGCGCTCCTGGGACAGTTACTCAGCGACACCCCGTAGCCCTTGCGCCCCTGATTCAGACTACTCCGCCCTCTGGACGCATGCGCAGTTGCGGAGCTCTTCCTGCGAAAGAACTGCAGATACCCTAGGCTGACTCTTCAGTGCGGCAGCGAGAGGGTCTCTCCCGGCTCTACGTCACTTGTGTGCGACGGCGCCTGCGCCGGACACCATGCTGTCAGCCCAGCGGCGAGGTCTGGTCCTCCTACGGCTGCGGCGCCTCAGGAGGTGGCTAGGGCTCGGAACTTCTTCGTTCCTGCGGGGCCTTGGGCGAGAGCCCTTGGAGACAGCCCGGTCACTGTGTTGCGAATCCTCGCCTGGAGACGCACGAGACGGAGAGGGACGGCGCGAAGCGTCACGGAGCAAAGCTCCCAGCACAGAGTCGCCTCCATCTCTCCCTCTGCGCGTCCGAGGCACTGGGATCGGATGTCTTTCGTCACTGGAAGTCCTCAGACTGCCGACGCCAGAAGAGGAGTCACCCTCTCGAGAGCGCGAGGACTCGAGCGGAGACCAGGGCCAGCCCGGTCCCGCCCACCAGGGATCCGGGGGTCCCTTGCCTCCCTCCTTGGCCCAGTCTGTGGCCGAGGTAGAAGAGCTTCCTGGCTCCTCTTCCTGGCCAGCTTCCAGGGAGGGGCCCTTTCGCGTTGGGGAGCTGATCTTAGCTGAGACTGGGAAGAGAGAAACACAATTTAAAAAATTATTTAGGTTGAGTAACGCCGGACACTTAAATAGTAGCTGGGGTACTGTCCCGTTCAGCGAGATCGTGGGAAAGTTTCCGGGCCAGATACTGAGGAGTTCTTCTGGTAAGCACCTCATGCTGAGGAGGCCGGCATTGGAAGACTATGTATTACTGATGAAAAGAGGGCCTGCCATAACGTATCCTAAGGTAATGCAGTGGGAGTTGGGTGCGTATTGGTTACAGAAGGAGCAGAACTACAGCCCTGATTCATGAACTTAAAGCACATCTCAGAACGTTTAAAGTTTTTATGTTCTCAGACTTAAAAAACAAAACAAAAAATAACGGATGTGACTTTAACATATTTTATGATTGCGAGTTTTAGGAAACAGCCACCTTTACATTTTAATTTGGGAGTGTTGATTCATCTGTAAAGTGAAAAGAATATTGACCTACTATATAGAGTTATGTGAACTAATCAGGCACATAATAAGTACTTATATTTGTTCCCCATAACCCTTAAGTTTGCAAGTTCAGGACTCGAGAATGTTCAACTCTTTTGGTACCATAATGGAGATATTTTAATCATCATTTAATTAAATAAAGCATGTTACTAGGGATATGTTTTTTTTTAAAAGATTTTATTTGTTTATTTAAGAGAGTGAGAATGAGAGAGAATGAGAGATAGAGAGCACGAGAGGGAGGAGGGTCAGAGGGAGAAGCAGACTCCCTGCCGAGCAGGGAGCCCGATGCGGGACTCGATGCGGGACTCGATGCGGGACTCGATGCGGGACTCGATGCGGGACTCGATGCGGGACTCGATCCTAGGACTCCAGGATCATGACCCGAGCCGAAGGCAGTCACTTAACCAACTGAGCTACCCAGGCGCCCCACTAGGGATATGTTTTATCAATGATATGTTACTCTGCTTTTCTCTTTAGGGAAAAAATAGTGTTTTGTATTAAAACAGCTAACACTAAGCATAGGAGAAATATTCTTTTTTTTCCCTAAAGATTTTTATTTGAGAGAGAATGAGAGAGAGAGAGAGAGAGAGAGAGGAGAGGGTCAGAGGGAGAAGCAGACTCCACACCAGGCAGGGAGCCCGATGTTGGACTTGATCCCAGGACTCCAGGATCATGACCTGAGCCGAAGGCAGTCGCTTAACCAACTGAGCCACCCAGGTGTCCCAGGAGAAATATTCTTTATAATAAATTAACTGCTTAGTTTCTTGTTACAACTTTATACTAATCATCCACTGCTAGTGGTTTATTTCAGTTCTTTTTTTTTTTAAGATTTTATTTATTTATTTGACAGAGAGAGACAGTGAGAGAGGGAACACAAGCAGGGGGAGTGGGAGAGGGAGAGGCAGGCTTCCTGCTGAGCAGGGAGCCCGATGCAGGGCTCGATCCCAGGACCCTGGGATCATGACCTGAGCCGAAGGCAGACACTTAAGGACTGAGCCACCCAGGCGCCCCTGTTTATTTCAGTTCTTAATCATAGTCACAGTCCTTGAGTAGAATGTTCCTTTGTAACAACTCCTCCTATCCCCAGATGAGGAGTCCTTCGTCATTTATTCAGCAAATAATTGCCTATCTTCTATATTCAGGGCACTATTATAGGCACTGTTATAGGTGGTGAGCCCCAGTTCTTGCTCTCAACCTAGACGTTACATCCTAGAGGAAGTGACAGAGAACACACAAGTAAATAAAAGGATAAGATAATTTCAGGCAGTGCTAAGTGCCACGAAGACAAATAGATTAACAATGACATGCTGGGGTGACCTGGGGGAGGAGAATACTTTATGTCAGATGGTTAAGGAAGGTCTCAAAAGAGGTACGTTTGATAAGAAACCTAGTATAAGGAAAAGCCAGCCATGCAGAGATCTAGGAGCCCAGTATTCTTGCAAAGGGAAGAGTAGTGCGGAGATGCTATTATGGCTTGAGTGAGTTAGGTAAGGGAGAAAGTGGTATGAGATGTGCTTATTCCATGTACATTGGTTACCATTGGAATGTTCTAAGTAGGAATCCAATTTATGTTTTAAAAGTCTACCAAGGGACAAAGAAAACCGTTTAGGAGGCTTTAGGCAAGTGGGGTATCATAAGCTCTTGACGGAAACTTTGTCTTTTTCTTACTCTGTCTTACCTCTTTTGACTGTTCCAATCTAGCTACCAAAAAAAGACTTTTGTAATTTCATCTTGCTTCCCCGCATCTTTTTTCCTCCCCATTAGACAAAACTGAGAGAATAGTTGTATTTTATACAGTTAGAAAGATTAATCTTTAGTGCACTTTCTGCCTTTCCAGTTGTAACAGATCAAAGTCACGGTGCTCCACCCTAAGGAGGTATTTACTTATTTATTTATTTAAAAGATTTTATTTATTTATATGAGAGAGCACAAGTGGGAAGGAGAGGGAGAAGCAGGGAGCCTGATGCGGGGCTTGACCTGAGCTGAAGGCAGATGCTTAACCGACAGCCACCCCAGGCGCCCCTCTATCCTAAGGAGGAATTTAAATACTGGATATGCTAGGTATTGACTTCTCTTTTTATTTCCCAAGTGGTGGCTGCAGGAAATTTGACTTCAACCTGTATAACTTTGAAATGCTTTTTAAGAAAGTACCTTAATTGTGTTGAAAGCTGGTCTCCGTGTTAGAATTACATAGTTTTGCCTTAATAGTAAAAGTAGGTCTGTGGGAGTAATTTCATTTTTTTTGTGGGAGTAATTTTAAATAAACTTCCTGAGAGAGACTTCTGAAATGTCAAAATTTCACATTGGTCAGTATTAAGCACTTTTAGGTTTGGAGTAGAAATATAAATGGAAACACTCCCCAAATTTTATTTTATTTTTTATATTTTAAAAGATGTTTATTTATTCTATTTGAGAGAGAGAGAGCGCGCGTGTGCATGTGGGGAAGGTGGAGGGAGAGGGAGAGAATCTCAAGCAGACTCTGTGCTGAGTGTGGAGCCTGACATGACCTTGATCTCATGAACCTGAGATCATGACCTGGGCCAAAAATCAAGAGTCAGACGCTTAACTGACAGAGCCACCCAGGCGCCCCCACTCTCCAAATTTTTTTTTTTTTAAGATTTTATTTATTTATTTGACAGAGAGAGAGACAGCGAGAGCAGGAACACAAGCAGGGGGAGCAGGAGAGGGAGAAGCAGGCTTCCCGCTGAGCAGGGAGCCCGATGTGGGACTCGATCCCAGGACTCCGGGATCATGACCTGAGCCGAAGGCAGACGCCTAACGACTGAGCCACCCAGGCACCCCCCACTCTCCAAATTTTTAAATTAAACTTTTCTGCTGACATGCATGATTGTAGCACTTACAGAAGAACAACTGGGGGAGTAGAAATTTTTGCAACTTAATGAACCCTAAAGTGCAACCTACTCATTAAAACTTTAGGCTGGGGTGCCTGGGTGGCTCAGTTGGTTAAGCGACTGCCTTCGGCTCAGGTCATGGTCCCAGGGTCCTGGGATCGAGCCCCACATCGGGCTCCCCACTCAGCGGGAAGCCTGCTTTTCCCTCTCCCACTCCCCCTGCTTGGGTTCCCTCTCTCGCTGTCTCTTTCTCTGTCAATAAATAAATAAATAAAATCTTTAAAAAAAATAAAACTTGAGGCTGAGGATTAGATTTGTATTACTGAATTAATCGGGAGATTGGAATTCATGTTGAGAAAAAAAATGGAAGTTTGAAAGGGTTGTTGTTACCTGAAGTTCTAAAATGTGCAGAAAACTCAATAGAAGAATGATAGTTTATAACTTTGAAGGACTCTCCCAATAGCTTTAAATCCCTTTTGGGAAGAGGCAGGGAAATGAATAAATGCAAATGTCCCACCCAAGTTTCGAACTGAAATTGCTGGGATGTATGTAGTGAAATCCAGTCTAGAAAACTCATCCCAGGATGCCTGGGTGGCTCAGATGCTTAAGCGTCTGCCTTCGGCTCAGGTCAGGATCCCAGGGTCCTGGGATCAAGTCCTGCATCAGGCTCCCTGCTCCTTGGGAGCCTGCTTCTCCCTCTGCCTCTCTCTCTCTGTCTCTCATGAATAAATAAATAAAATCTTAAAAAAAAAAAAAAAAGAAAACTCATCCCATTGATATCATGTAACCTGAATAGCAGGAAACAAAAGCTAAAGTGTGCTCAAGTTTTTTATTTCATAATAGTAGGGTTCTTTATCTTATATAAATGATCCAAGAAAAATAGAACTGCCTTCTGCAGGACATTCCATTGATATGACTACCTAAACTGCTCCCACTTTTGTGGGTGCCTGGCATGTGGGAGGAGATATGTATGTCTGAAAGACTCAGCATTTGTGAATGAAACTTTTGGACTAATACATCTTAAAAATTACGTGTCTGTATATCATTTGGTCCAAGTCTTAGCCCTGCATTTTAGAAAATACATTTTGGCTTTTAATTAGACAACTGTACCTGTTAAACATTTTCTTATGCAACCAAACATATATTTAATATACAATTTTTTTTTACTCAACAGGATCCTAGAAACCTCCTCTTTAAGAATTTTCACAGCAGCTTTTTCCACAGAAGGAAAAGCTAGTAAAAACTTACCAGATGTGCTGCTTATTTATTAGCAACTTTGAAGGTTCGGATGGGGGAGTGTTGAAATAAATGCTAATGTTTAAATTTTTCTATATAACATGTGGTATAGTGTAATGATCAACAGCGTGGTCTTTGTGAGTTCAACATCCATTCTGCTCCTGACTTGCCCACTTAATTCCTGGCTGTGTGACTTTGGGGAAATTACTTAATATCTTTGATACGTCTTTGTAATAGGGATGATGGTACTTTTCTCATATTATTATCCTGATTAATAAGATTATGAAAGCAATTTGCATGCTTAAAGAAGCCTGGCCCATGGTAAAGTTTAAATAAATAGCCCTTATTACTATCATCCATGATATTCCTGTTAACGATTCAATTATAGCATTTGTGAAATAGGTCCTATCTATTACTGGTGTCCTAATGCTAAATGAGAAGTTCATTTTGTTTCATGCAGAGATTATGTAATACTTCCTAACTGGTCTTACTGCTTCTAATTTTTCTCTAGTATATTCTGCATTTCCCTGTCAGATTAATCTTCATAAAATGCCATTTATATTACCTTGGGGACATGCCCCTGTTACTGACCAGGTCAAGTTCAAGTGCTTTAGCCTGGCATTTAGTTCTCTCCTTTTCTCTTCTTCTGAGATGAGCAAACTGTGTTTATTCTACCTCTCTTTTCTTTAATACTGTTTCTACTTTGTGATTGTTTCCTTAAACTCTCTGTGTCTTTAAGCTAGGGCCTTCTTCTGATATCTCTGTTCTCTGAACTCCTATTGCTTTTATTGTCTATAATTTTGGTATTATGTTGAAGTGTTGCTTTATTTGCTAGGTGATTCTTGACTCTCATTTCATCAAGTAAAATATCAACTCTTGGTAGGCCGGGCCAGATTTTAATACTCTCTTTTCACTCCTTTCTTTCCAAGTCCAACATAGTGTTTGATAAGAGTCTGTGCTTAGTACATATTTATTGGTCACTGAGTCACCCATACTATGTTTCAATCATAGGATATGAGTATGATACTGTTGATGATGGATATCCACCCAGGTGATACTGTTTTGGAAGCTGGCTCAGGCTCTGGTGGAATGAGCTTATTTTTATCCAAAGCAGGTAAGAGATTGGGAGAAATGAGCTGAATTTAGATGGGCAAAGAAAACATTCAATCTTTCATAATAACAGAAAGTTAAGTGGATAAAGATGTCTTAGAAAATATTCACAGGGCGCCTGGGTGGCTCAGTCTGTTAAGTGGCTGCCTTTGGCTCAGGTCATGATCCCAGGGTTCTGGGATCGAGTCCCGCATTGGGCTCCCTGCTCTGTGGGGAGCCTCTCTCTCTCTCTGTGTGTCTCATGAATAAATAAATAAAATCTTAAAAAAAAAAAAAAGAAATATTCACATAACTTTGTGATGAAATCAAATGCAAGCAACTATTTTTTTCCACCTTGTACATTTATTCTAGTCGTTCTCCCTCTAGCCCTCTCTCCATTTTCTGTGCTTTCTCTTGCACCCTCCATGTGTTTTAAGGCTTCTTCCTTTCTTTTAAACTAAACTTTTTATTGGAACATAACATAACTATAGTGCACAGATGATAAGTGTGTAGACCCTTAAAGAATTTTTATTTATTTATTTATTAAAGATTTTATTTATTTATTTGACAGAGAGGGACACAGCGAGAGAGGGAACACAAGCAAGGGGAGTGGGAGAGGGAGAAGCAGGCTTCCCACCGAGCTGGGAGCCTGATGCGGGGCTCGATCCCAGGACTCTGGGACCGTGACCTGAGCCGAAGGCAGACGCTTGACTGAGCCACCCAGGTGTCCCCCTCAAAGAATTTTTAATACAGTGACCATACTCAAGTAGTTATCACTCAGACCAAGACAGGGAATGTTGCTGCATCACAGAAACTTGCTCATGTTTCCTCTTAGTCATAATTGATTGTCCCTAAAGGTAACCACTATTCTGCCTTTTATCATCATTGATTAGTTTTGCCTGTTTTGAACCTTGTATAAAAGTAATCATACAGTATGTACTCTTGAATGTGGTTCCTTGCAACATTCTGTTTGTGAGAGTCAGCCATTGCATGTGGCAGTAGTTCTTTCATTTTAGTGGCTATATAATAACTCCATTTTATAAACAAATTACAGCTTATCCATTCTGTCACTGGGCATTTGAGTTGAATATTATGAATAGTGCTGCTCTGAACATTCTCGTATTTGTCTTTTGGTTCATATGTGTACATGTTTTTTGTTAATAACAATTCCAGATGAATATTCAGTATGAGAGAATATAGAATGTAGAGGGTGGTCAGCTGCAAAGTCTCTAAAAATTATCAGTTGGTAAAGTATTGCTTCAGGGTAGCACCTGATCAAAAATCAAGAGGTAGGGCGCCTGGGTGGCTCAGATGGTTAAGCCTCTGCCTTCGGCTCAGGTCATGATCCCAGGGTCCTGGGATCGAGTCCCGCATCAGGCTCCCTGCTCCTTGGGAGCGTGCTTCTCCCTCTGCTTCTCTCATGAATAAATAAATAAAATCTTTTTTAAAAAAAATCAAGAGGTATACAGTAAACGTAAATATCTGTTCATGTTCCCATCACTTGATTTCTGGTTACTGTTATTTTAATTGATTAGTGCTCCTGTTGACTGTTTAATTCCTCAGAGTGTCAGGGTTGCTTTGGCTGTTCTGGCTGCTTGTGCAGTTGTCCTTCCTCAGTTAATGATAGACTGCTGAACAGTAATTGCACTCTTTTCATGTTCTTTATTAGTGTTTTCTTTTTTCAATAATAAACTTTGTTAGAGCTGTCATAGGTGTATGTGGGTAGATTTTATAAAGAAACAGATAAAAATATACTGAATTAAACTTAAACCCTTTGTTCTTTCACCTAATGCCATCACATACAAACATAATCCAGTTTATGCCAGGTCAGGAAATTCATTCTGGCCTCCTCAAATCTTTTTTTGATTCTTTTCTGTACATAGTTAAAGGCAGTCATTTCTTCGCAGTTAGTAACTAAATCCTAAGTCCATTTGACAGAGTGAATTTATAAAAATTTGTGAGAGAGGAGTGCCCATAGTTCTAATATCTATAGTATCAGAGGCATGTCATGGCATGAATAATCCCAAACTATGCGTGATCAAGAAATTATTGCTATTTACGTTTGTGATGGATTTTTCCTCCGTAATTTTCCAATTGTTTAGCTTATGCTAATGTTAACATTAAATTCTGTCCCTTGAGAACATGATGAACTGCAGCTGGAGTTATATTTCAAAAGACATCCTAGAATTTAAACTTTTCATTAGTAAACTATAGACTTACTGATCTAGGACAACTCCCAAATGATACCAAATCACCTCAAACAGAGGTGGGTGGAAAATTAATTGCCTTTAATTAAAATGCAAATAGTCTTCTGCAGAAACTGCACTATTACTATGCTAAACAGTTTAAAAGTTCTTCAGACACACACAAAAATACAAATATCTTTTAAATATATGAAATGCCTAACTTCATCCATAACAAAAGAAATGTAAATTACAACTACAGTGATAAACTATATTCAGTTTTTATTTTTTTTAAAGATTTTATTTATTTATTTGAGAGAGAGAGAGCACAGAGGGAGAGAGAGAGGGAGAAGCAGTCTCCCTGCTGAGCAGGGAGCCCCATGTGGGACGCGATCTCAGGACCCCAGGATCATGACCCGAGCCAAAGGCAGACACTCAACCAACTGAGCCACCCAGGTGCCCCTGTATTCAGTTTTTAGATTGACACAGATAAAAATTTGAAAACTCTTTGTTGGAGAAAGCATGGAGAAATAGGCACTCTACTACATCGTGGGTAGAGTGTAAATTGGTATTATTTTTTGGAGGATAATTTGGTAATTTCAAAATAAAAAATTCATATACCTCTTGAGCTAGTAATTTCATTTTGAGGACTGTCTTTTCATGGATACAAAGGTTTAGGCAACAATTTTCATTGCAATATTGTTTGTTATAGCGTAAGACTAGAAAAAAGCTAAATGTTCATCAGTAGATGACGATTTAAATAAACTATGGCATAACCATACAATGGAACATAATAACTCTTAAAAGGGATATAGTAGATTATTAATCACTGAAATAACATTGGTAAGTAGAAGGAAAGTATAGAACAGCGTATATAATACCTGTACGTTTTAATGTGTGTTAAAAACAGGGAAAGACAGTTGGCACCAGCTATCTTGTGAAGGGTAAATAACTGGTAATATGGTTGCCTCTGGAGAGGAAAATTGATTAAGGATCTGGGATGGGATAGAGAGTTTTCTAACCCTGAACAATTTGAATTATTTTTTCACATCAATGTAATACCTTTGCAGAGTAATTCTTTATATTCTTTTATGAAATGATAGAATACAATGAAATATAAGTTCTTTTTTTTTTAATTAAGTTGGATCACAAGGACGAGTCATAAGTTTTGAAATACGAAAAGACCACCATGAATTGGCTAAGAAGAATTACAAAAAGTGGTGTGATTCATGGAAGATGAGTCATGTAGAAGAGTGGCCAGACAATGTGATTTTTATTCATAAGGATATTTTAGGAGCAACTGAAGACATAAAAACTTTAACATTTGATGCGGTAAGTTTTCTAAAGTAGGTCCTATGATTTTATCTAATACTGACTACATAGAAAACAAGGATCACACTTCTTTTGTATGGAAAAGGCTCTTCATTATTTGCCCCATTTCTGTTCGTAGGAGTAGGAGGAATATTTTCCTTTAATATCATGGTAGGATTTAGAGCAGAGAGACATACTGAATCAGGTGCCAAAGCTGTTAATAAATGTGGGGTAATGACCAGATTTTAAGAGGAGTAGTTGAGCATCGTGAACCTCAGCATTTCTAGGATAAAGGAATAATAATTGAGGAGCAGCTTTGGGAACATATTGATCCCAGTGCCTGACCTCACGTTGTGAGATTTGGGGGAATGGCCCCCATCTGTCGGGGAACAGGCAAGAGGCATCTTTAGACAGTTAACATGAGACAGTTAACATATCTTTAATGAGTGTTCATTAAAGATACTGAGTTTGGGGGCATTTATTATGAGCATACCTCCAGAAAGTGGAGTGGATGGATATGTGAGGAGGAGGAACAGTGAGAGGTTGAGTTAGGGAGAAGAAACAGTAGTATGAAGATAAAAGGATACATGATGAGAGGATATTTTAGGCTGTGACCAGTGATGGTAGAGATGTGGGACATGGAGGTATTAGTTGGCTTCAGAGTTTCAGAATTCTAGTGTAAGTTGCTTAATCCTTGATGATTCCATTATCATTTCATAGCTTGGCACTACAGACTGAGGTCTAGGTCATCTTTGCTTTTTTTAATTGGCTGTTGGAAAGTTGGATTATTTTATCATTTTCTGAGGAAAACTAGTTGAAAAATGAAGTTCAAAGAGATTTTTTATCAGGACTGGTTCCTATCTCTAATGTTAATAAAGTCTGTGGTTTTGGTGACTCAGATTCCTGGACACAAAGACCACAGTTCTTTTTCCTCATCCTTGTTTGGCTTGCATATTACAGCTCAGTAAGGGCCAGAAAAAAGGAGTTTCTCTACATAGGCCATCCATAAGAATGTTACAGATACCTAGAACGTTAATTGGTCATCAGAAGTTTGCTTGATGATCATGAAACAACAAAAGACTTTAATGATATCACTGAAGCTTTGTAGAAACCTGTTGAACCATCCCTGATCTAAAAGAAAGAATATTCCCTACTAGATTTATTCGATGGACTCTCTTGAGTAATAGTGTCAGATGATTGCCAGTATGAGAAAATATAGGAGGAGGAGCCATACTCCTGCCATCCAAAATGATGGTAAATTGAACAAATAAGGTGTTAAACTACAAAGACAGAGAACAAAAGGAGAAAAAAAATGTTTAATAAAAATTTTTTTTTAATTTTGTTACATAAATTAACCCATTTATTATAGGCTAGTAATGTTTCAAATGGTGAAGCTTCTACTGGTCTTTCAACTCCTTCAGTCTTCTGATAGCGGACTTTACTGTGACAGCAGAAGTGGTGTTGTAGGTCCAAGCGCCACCAGCGACGGTTTTCATGCAGGAGCCACAATGCCAGATCCCCACAGCTCGTCTTTTCATCTTTGTTTTGCCACAGAAGGAGCAAGTGTACTTGGCGTGCTGGCTTATCTCAATCTTCTTCACCATTTCCCTGAGGGAGGCACCATAACAGGTCCCGTATTTACCCACGATTCTGACCTTCTTGGTGCGTTTAGCCATGTCGCCGCAAACTAGGTCCGAGCCCAGAGAGCTAATAAAATATTTTTAACAAATTTTAAAAAGCCTAACCATCAGAAGATGAATGGATACAATGGACTACTAAAAATAGTATTATTTAACATAGTGAAATAAATGTACTATATGTACATCAGTAAATCTCAAAAGACGGTGCTTAGTGAAGAGAATCATTATAAAAGAATATGTATGGAATGGCCACACATAGGTAAACTTTAAAACTACATAAAACAGTACCATGTACTGTTTATAGCTATATACATATGTTGTAAAAGTATAAATTATTTGGGAACATTACCAACTTCAGGACACTGATTACCTGAGGAAAGAAAGTGAGAGGGGAAGAGGAAACTAAGTTTTGGCGTCCATTCAGCCTGGTTCACTCTTGGGCTCCCATAATAGCCAAGATGATCTTGGATAAGTTACTTAATCTTTCTGTGCCTCAGTTCTCTCACGTACTGAACAGGAGTGATAATAATAGTTCATATTTCATAGAGTTGTTGAGGATTAAATAAGATACTTCATATAAAGTGCATAGAACAGTACCTGGCGTATAGTAAGCATTAAAGAAATATTAGCTAAGACTTTCATCATTATTATTTCTTTCCTTTTCTCTACCTGTTTAAATTCTATTTTCCCCTCAAAGTTTAGCTCAAAGGTCACCTCTTTCATGGAATGTATCTTATTCATTAACTGGGGGATTATCATCATTTTCTGAATTATTGAACCACTGTTTCTTGATTCAACAAGCATTTATTAAAGACCTGCCATGTGCCATGTACTATGCTAAGACAAAAGTGAATTATACATTTAAAGGAGCTTTCAGTCTAGAAGATAGACAAATAAACAATTACTGGAAAGACTCAGAAGCATTGAACACCGTGGCTGTAGAATTGGGTATCATGAGATGAAGCTGCAAATGCAGTCTTAAGGGGCTAGATAATGAAGAACACTTGTATGTATATTAAGCTAGGGCATAGAGACATTTTCTTACAGATAATGGGAACTACTGCTGAGTTCCTAAGTGGGGAGGAGAATGTCCAGATTCCTATTTTAAAGTAATTCATTTTTTTTTTTTTAATTCCAGTATAGTTAACATACAGCGATTCATTTCAGGTGTACAATATAGTGATTCAGCAATTCCATATATTACTCAGTACTCATCAAGATAAGTATACTCTTCCATTTTAGAGTCATTCTGGTGGAAGAATAAGGCTGTGAGTCTATGTAGAGAGCTATTGTAATGTTACAGTGAGATACAATAAGGTCCTGATCTAAGGCATTAGCCGCAGGATGAATTTGAGAAATACTTAATAGGTTTGTGGGGCTGGATAATTTTAATCCAAACGGAAACAACTAAACCCCACAGATTCTCAAAAGAGAATTCAAGGTAAAGAAAATGATGACTCTCAGCAAGTTTCCAGTTTGAGTGACTGGATGAATGGAAATGTTAATTGAAAATAGAGTATTCAAGAGGATTGGCAAGTTTCTTGGTTATCTGATTTTTGGTCCCTGTCAATAACATTAGACAAACTACAGCCGAAGAAGCCCATTTATGTTTATCATGTTGACCCTTTGATTCAGTCATTGAGATCTTTCCTTGAAATCGAATAGGCATTTTAAACTCCTGTCCAAACCTGAATTCTTGATTATTTCTGCCAAGCCTGCCCTTCCCATAGTCTTCACCATTTTCCTTACTAGAAAATGACGTCTCTGTTCTTTCAGTGGCATAGGCTAAAAACACTGGATTCATCCTGACTCCTCTTACTCTCCTATCCTACAACCAATCCTAATTCTGACTCTATCTTTTCCAAAATAGATACCACTTGTTATCATATCTAGTGCTATTGACTATTGCAAGTCACCGTCATCCCTCCTTGCCTTCTCCCAGTCTTTTCTATGTGTAGATTGAATGAATAAGTCAGAATGTACTTGTGCCCCTGAATTGTACACTCACAGTTCGTCTCTTAGCGTTTTTCCCCTTTTGTCTCCACTGCAGCAACAGTGGCCTTCTCACACTCACCAAGTGTCCTACAGTCTCAGAGCATTTGTACTTGCTGTCTGTCCATCTGGAGCACACTTCCACCCTAAATTTCCACAGGGTAAGCTTAATCATTTTCTTCAGGTCTCTCCACTGACCAGCCTACGTATAAAATAGCCTTCCTTTCCATTACTCTCTGCCCCTTATATTCTGTTTTATAATTCTGAAGTTCATCATGTCACTTATCCTCCTCTGACTTACATATTTATTGGATTTTTGTTTAATGTCTGTCCCTTTATTAGAATATATGGTCCCTTGAAACAAAATAGAATATAAGCTCCTGTTATATATCCTTACTACTTAGCAAAATGCTTGGCGACATGGAAGGTGCTCAATAAATATTTGGTGAATGAATTAATGATGACCCATTAATACTATTTAAAAAAACACATAAATAATGGAATAATTTCTAATTTAGTAAACATGTTGATGTGCCAACTACTCTTAGCTTTCCAGAGTTCTTCATCAATAAAAGCCACTTTTTCTATTTTGACCGTATTTGTTTTTGTTGTAAATGAATTTGTTTTTTAAATTTCATTTACTCATTGTATTCATTTGACATCTTTTATGAGTACAGTCCTGTATTGTGCAAATGGATGAAGAATAAAGAACTAAGGGTCAGGATTCTTGCATTTTAGAATCTCTAAAATTAATACTCATAACTTTCCTTTTGAACATAGAAATACATACTTGAGATCATGTGAATTTGTTGCCAAAGCTGAACTAAAGTATTAAAACTTGTATAGATACGTATGCATTTGTATAGATATGTGTATATGAGATATAGCTGAAGAAAGATTCCTGTATTATTGATATTGCCAAGTGCAAGACATGCCATTATGAGTTTCACGTAGTCAAGTACTGTGACACACTGTATAATAATGCTTTTTTGAGAACAGCAAAATGACAGCTAATAGTATTAGAGTTTAAAAAAATGAAGACTTTAACTGGGTAATTGCTTTTCAAAAGTGTATCATTTTACCGCAGTAAGAAAGAACACCTGTGCTTTGTTTAAACAAAACTCAGTCTGATTTGCTTTCCCCCTGACAGGTAGCTTTGGACATGTTGAATCCTCAAGTTGCTTTGCCTGTTTTATATCCAAATCTTAAACAGGGTGGTGTGTGTGCTGTATATCTAGCGAAGTGAGTAATGTGGCTATTCTTTGTAATGTGATTTTAAACACACTTTTGTTTTGTCTCAAGTAGTTGACTACAATGTTCGTTTTTGTAACCGAATTAGGTATATATGTCATCTTGTAAAACTGTTACAAAATGACGTATGTCCCAATTAATTTATATTGCTGTTTAAATCACCCTTTACCTGAATGGTAAAATAAGATGCATACTTCTTACAGTTTAGAAGAAAAGTTTTAAAAGTGTAATGTGAACAATAATGTTAAATCATAGTCTCTGTATATATATATTTTTTTTACTTAGTAGTCTATGAAATTGCATGTTATGTGATCTAACTTGCATGTTTATATTTCCCCCTTGGTTTAACTATAGCATTTAAATTTGGGTTAAGAAGTATAGTGAACTTAAAATAAGTATCAAGTTATTATTGTAATAGAAATTTAAAGTACTTTTTTTCACTTTTCTAAAAGTATCACACAGGTTATTGAACTTTTGGATGGAATTCGCATCTGTGAACTTGCTCTCTCATGTGAAAAGATAAGTGAAGTCATTGTCAGAGATTGGTTGGTTTGCCTTGCAAAACAGAAAAATGGAACTTTAGCTCAAAAAATGGAACCTAAAATCAACACAGATTTACAATTACATTCTCAAAAGAAAATTAGAATTGAAGGTGAGATGTTTCAAGAGGATGACCATGGTGAGGTTCGATTTTATTTCATCATGTTTGTAATAATAAATGGAGGATAGGTTCCTGAGTGTACTGACCAATGATTATAAAACTACTTCTGAGGGATTTGTTCTTTTTCCCTAGAGAAATTGAAATGTGGTATTTATTCTGTTAAAATCTCTAAAGGACAGAAAAATGACTTTTCTTGCCTTTTACGTAAAACTCTGATACCTTTGAAGAATTGATATTTTTGTATCAAGGAGGTTGGCTTATGGAATACTTTAAATATATTAAAGGATGTTTTTAATTTAGGTCAGTGATTATTACTGAAGGGAAAGAATTCAATAGGACCTGATATGCAAATAGCTAATATTCCAAAAAGCAACTTCCAAGATGCTACTGGAATTCCTCAAAGAGCTAAATTTCGGTCCTTGCTGTATGACCATTATGGTCATTATTTAGGCCATGAACAAGTTTTCAAATATCCATTGATGGATGATATATAGGCTTATCCATTTGGTTATAAAACCATATAAAAGTTTATCATTTAATCCTTGACAAATTTTTTCTGTAAGATAACTAGCAGAGCAGCTCCAAAACAAATGCTGGAAAAAAAAAAAAAAGGTTTGAGAGAAAAAACTTAAAGGGGCAGTAATTTGTATTTTAACAGTTTTATGAACAAATTATAAAATATTTTATATAGCTTATAATACATATTTTGTTCTACAACAGAAGAGTCACATTCTGATTTTCCATATGGATCATTTCCCTATATTGCTAGACCTATACACTGGCAAACTGGTCATACAGGTGAGTGATGTTTTCAGGCCATATTAAATGTTGTTTTCTTCTAATTTTGTAATGACCTTACTTTTTTGTCTCCTTAAATTAGCTTTTCTCGTCAAGCTGAGGAAGTTTAAACCACCACATAACTGAGTACCTCAGATGACAGCAACTGATTTGAAGATGGAAAAGTATCAAAATAGAACTTTATATTGTGAATCACTACTTTCATAGGTTGGAATTGTTAGCTATTACTATGAATCGTATAACTTTTACATACAATTTTGAAAAATAACAAAAGCTAAAGGAAGATGTGTAACATTTCAGAACTGTTTAAATGTCCCATTTGACACTTGTCTTGTAGTTAGTTTGACATTTTGTAGTTAATGATTCCAGGTTGGTTTAGTTGAGCCATCTCATTCTTCACTTCCTGTAAACCACTCCATAGATTTGTCTTTCTTCATAAAATTAGTTTTCTTTTCTTTCTTTGATTGATGGTCATTGGCTACCAAAATAAAATATGCATTTTAAGATAAATTTTATGTATCTGTGTATTTTACGTACATATTTTAATGGCTTGTATCTATCTTAAAAAGTAAAGAAATCTGGGTTATAGTAAATAATAGGAAGAAAACTGATAACGATATAACCATCTTAAAAATTATAACAAAAGATGTAACAATTCTTAAGTCTCTTTTATCCTTCTCAGAATCATTTTAACTCATTTGAAAGAACATCAGAATTAGTTAGGGGTTTATTATTCATAGGCATCAGTTATTTAGCATTTACCAGGTGCCCTACATTGTTTTAAGAACTTTATAAAGTTTTTTCATTTATTATGTGTAGCTCATCTTTTAAGGTTATCCATATTTTACAGATAAACAAAGAGAGTGGTTAGGTTATTGTTTAAATGTAGATGTTTTATAGGTTTTAAAGGGTAGTGCCTGGGAAGATAAATGCTGCTATTCCTGGGTTTATCCCTTAGGCTAGAGCTATTTAAAAAAATACATATACTCTAAATAACATTTTACATATTTTTCATTATGTGAAAAATTTTAACATAAAATCTCTGCTTTTTTAGACTATAGTCTAAAAAAAGTCTAGATATTAAATAATCACACAAATATAAAATTAAAATTGTTATAAATGCTCCACAAAGAAGTACAGAATACTATAATAGGGATTTTGCTCTGGTTTAAGTAATTACCTGTGCAAGTGACAATTGAGCTGAGACCCGAATGGTAAGTACAAGTTAATTATAGCAGGGAAAATGAGAACAAAAAGGGCAGCGATGCTGGGGTTGAGTGAAAGAGACTGGAAAAATAGGTAGGGGTCAGGCCATGGCAGGATCTTGTATATCTCTTAAGGAGTTTGTCCATGCTAAGAAGAATAGGGTCTCACTGAAGGATTTAGTGAAGTGACGGGCAACATGTTCAGATCTGTGTTTTGAAAAAAAATCACTCTGGTTGCATTTTAGGAACTGATTGAATCATAAGCAGAGTAGTCTTCTGGTGTCATATTTCTAAATGGTAACTATCTGAACACTCATACAGTAATAATGGCTTTATAGTTTTCATAACATTACCAGATATCTAGAAGCTCTGAAGTACATTTTAAGTTCTGTCAAGAAATACTTCCTTTTGGGGCGCCTGCGTGGCTCAGTAAGTGAAGTGTCTGCCTTTGGCTCAGGTCGTGATCCCAGGGTCCTGGGATTGAGCCCCACATCGGGCTCCTTGCTCAGTGGGGAGTCTGCTTCTCCCTCTCATGCTTCCCCTGCTTGTGCTCTCTCTCTCTCTCTAATAAAAAAAAAAATACTTCCCTTTCTTCTGCCCTTCTATTTAACCAGTAATAAAATTCTGTCCTTCATGGATTGTTTTGAATGCAAGCTCTAATTGTACTACTTGGAGAAGGGGCTGGCTTAAGAGCAAAGAGAAGTTGTACCTTCTACTCCTATTTCTTTTTTTTTTTTTTCTTAAAGTAGGCTCCATGCTGGGCATGGAACCCAACGTGAAGCCTGAACTCATGACCATGAGATCAAGACCTGAGCTGAGATCAAGTCAGACACTTAACCTACTGAGCCACCCCCAGTTGCCCCATTCTACTATTTCATGTAGAATAATTAGTTTCTGTTCAGAAAGTACACTGTGCTCAATAGATGTTGAATTGAACAAGACTTCTTTAACAGTGTCCATTCTAATATTAAGCTAAATTGAAAACCAAACTACATAAGCAAATAAGCATTTATTTATATGGTTAAAGTTCAGCTTAAGCCCTTTCTCCATGTCTCCACTAGAACATTAAGCATGTTTACAGTCTTGCTTATGGGACACATGCAATCTTCTAAAATTAGCTTCCTAAATGCACATCTGGCTTTCATCTACCATACTGTAGACTCCTCCAGATTTGTGACTGACTCAACTGTCCTCCTAGTACCTTCTAGAGGTCCTACCTTTTCCACTCAGTAAATGGTCAGTAAAAGTGTGCTGATGGCTATAAGCCTATACTTGATCATGTTGTTTTATCTGTTGACTTGGTTCTAGGGAGAAAGTTAGGAATATAGCTTACGGACTGTGGGAGAATTGGAGTTTGAACTCCGTACTTCAGAGGCAGTGGGGACGCCTGAAGATTCTACAGTCATGTAAAAGGAGGTATTTTTTAAAAGTCTGTAAGCAGTGTCTATGAGTATTTAAAGGAAGGAAAAAACAAGTGAATTAGAAATTAGGACACATAGTATACCTTATGAGTTGATTGGTAGTAATCTACAACTATGAGGTGAGGAAAAGGGGCAGATGTAAAAAATATTGTGAAGGAATAACCAGATGATTCATTGGATATAGAGAGAATGAAGCTATGTATTTCCAAAGTTTTATGTTTACCAGTAGCCCTCTCCCTTCCTTTGCTAGGCAAAGCAGGACTTAGTCAATGCTCAGCTCATATATTACTTCCTCTAAAAAGTCTTCAACAGGTCTCTCGCCCTACAAAATTAATTCTGGGATCTTTGTGTTCCTAAATGTTGATCATATAATTAGCATTGCCCTATTACATCATTAATTTATAAGCCCTCATTATGCCTTAAGTATTAGGATTTTAAATCTGCATGACTAGAACAGTTGTAGTGACTGAAATAAGTTCAGAAAGGGATTTTTTTTTTTTTGAGGAAAAATTATTTGGTTTTAGATTATATAACAGTTGCAGTGTTCCATGCCTGCCTATGTGATCCAGGAATAAGCTTTGGTATATTGCTTTTTTCCTTTGGCTTCACTCTGAAATCTGAGGCGTCCTCTGCATATTCATGTTTCAGATTAATTTAGGTGTCATAAGGCTTAAAACAGCATAAGGTAAAGAGAAAGTGTCATTTAGTATAAAAATAGGCTATATATTCAGATAGAACTGGGTCCTATCTTGCTGTTTTTGTTGTTGCTGTTGTTTTACCTTGCAACTGTGACTTTTCTGAGTTTGTCACTAAAATGTACGTCATGATGCCACTTAAAGATTTCTTGAGGAGGGTGGTCAGTGTTAAATGAGACTATCTTTGTAATATGCCTGGTACAAGATTGGTGATTGTGAGGTACATAAGTTCGTAAAGAATGCCTTATTTAGGGGCGCCTGGGTGGCTTAGTCAGTTAAGCATATGCCTTTGGCTTGGGTCGTGATCCCAGGGTCTTGGGATCGAGCCCCGCATAGGGCTCCCTACTCAGCGGGAAGCCTGCTTCTCCCTTCTCTCTCTGCAGTTCCCCCTGCTTGTGCTCTCTCACTCTCTGTCAAATAAATAAATAAAATCTTTTTTAAAAAAAGGCCTCATTTATCTCCCAACCTTGTCAAAATAACAACTGTTTTGTTCCTAATGAATGTCATAAGCATGTTTATGTAAAACTTGTTTTCTGAACATGTTTTGAGAAGAAATTTTTAAAGGTAGAAAAACAGGTTTTTACCTGAAAAGCAAGGAGTTGCTTGTGTCTGAAGATAGAAGCATTGATAAGCATTTACTGCTTTATTTTAGCACAGAAGTCTGGAGTACAGTATCAGCTCTTTGTGTCTCTTGTAGAATGATGAATTGAGTTTTCTGCAACCATAAGCCATTAGGTGATTCCGACCACCTTATGTGGACTGAAGGAAGAAAATTTTGCTAGCAGAGGTCACTACTGGCAATCAGCAGCTGCTGAGGCAGTAAGAGACTGACCACTGCTCCTGATAATATTGTGTTACCCTTAAATGTCCCCACACCCCCAATAAGCTCACTTCCAATTAAGCCTACCGAAGGAAAATGAATGTATATGTTTACTGGTCAAGTGTATGTATGATCAGTTGTTTTTCTCTATTTTGTCTACCCTGTGTCATTCTGAAACAAAAGGTTTTACATTTAATACTCTGAATAAAAGAGGAATGAATAAATACTTGTTCCTTCCTGTACGGGATCTGTGTATATCCTAAACCAGGGATGGGATGAAAGCACAGTTCCATTTACAACTCCCGTAAGTCAAGTGCTCCACTTCTCATCCACAGTCCCTCAAAGTCATGCTCGTTTTTTCAAAGCAAACTGACTGGCAGAGCCCCTTCCTCCCTGGGTGCCCTGTGCTGTCCTGTTGAGATATCAAAGCCTAAAATACAGTGTTACTACTCTTGATATCTACAGGCTCCAGTCTGAGTAAACCATAACTACTTGTGTTCTGCTTTCTATAAATATCTGTTCAAATTGTGGCTAGAATTGTCTCCCAATTCACTCCATACAATCTTTCATCAGGAACTTGGTTCTTAATACTTTCACCACCTCCTCAGTCCTTAGTGGTCTACCAAAAGACTTCTGTGGCAGCTTATTTTCACCACCGAAGGTAGGGTTTCATCAAGGTGGGCAGTAGAGCGTAATAGTTAGGAATTCAGGCTGTAGTCTAGAGTCAGACAGACCTGGGTTCAAATGTTGCTCCGCCACTTTGGGCAAATGATTTAACCTCTCTAAGCCTCAGTCTCCTTATCTGCAAAGTAGAGATAATAGTATTTATCGTAGGGTTGGCTGTGAACAGTAAGTGAGATTATCAATGTAAAATGTTTAACATATTGCCTGGAACATTTTAAACATCTAGTAAATCTTACAAGAATCAAAGAGTGCAGGTAAAAATTGCTGGGATAGAGGGCAAGGATGCTAAAAGGCAATTTTTATTTTATAATTTAGCCTATGGTAGATCCTACTTACCTTCAGATAAAAGTGAACCAATAAAAATTATGCTTGGAGGTGTTGCAAGGGAAGAGACTAAACTGTCAGTCAAATTTGTTTAGTGATTACTAAGGCCAGGGAATGGAACAATGACTGAGATGTGGTTCCTACCCTAAAGAGTCTTAAGAGTTTAGTTTCTCTTTTAATAAAACTTCAGTAGCCACTGTTAATCTCATAAGGATACAGCAAAAATAAATATGTGATATTCTGAAATACAGGTCTCATTATAGAATTTAAGAAGAACCATAAGAAATCTGTCAGTCCTATATCTTACATGGGTGAAAATCTGGAAGAAGGGCTTTATAAGAAGTAAAAAGGATCACTGCTAGTAGAGTGATAACCTTTATAAATATAATTTGAATGAGAATTATGGTGTGATTGACTAAATATTTCAAGTTCATATGATTTTTTTTATTTTCTAATTAAGGTACCACTGTTCAAAGTCATTTAAATTCCAACAAAAATGAAATGTGCAAATAAATTAGGATACTCATACCATGTCATGATTAAAAATCAGGTTTCCTAAGACTAATGACATGGGGAAATGCTTTATGATAAAGTGAAAGAAAGCAGGCCTAGATATAGTATACTTCTAATTTTTTAAAAATAGAAGATAGAAAAGTATATAGTGTTACAGAACTATAATGATCAAAACAGGATGGTATTTGCATAAAACTGACCCATAGAGAAATGGAACAGTATAGAGAGCCCAGAAATAAACTCACACATATGGTTAATTAATGACAAAAGAACCAAGAAGTGGAAACAGATAGTCTCTTCAATAAATGGTATTGTAAAAACTGGACAGTCACATGCAAAAGAAATGAAGACCACTGTGTTATACTATGCACAAAAAGTCAACTCACGACAGATTAAAGACTTGAATGTAAGACCTGAAACCATAAAACTAGAACAAAATGGGAGGACATTCATCTTGCCAATGGTTTTTTGGATTTGACACCAAAAGCAAAGGTAACAAAGCAAAAATAAACAGTAGGATTACATCAAATTAAAAAGCTTCTGTACAGCAAAGAAAACCATCAGCAAAATGAAAAGGCAACCTATGGAATGGGAGAAAATATTTACAAATCATATATCTGATAAGGGGTTCATATCCAAAATATATAAGGAACTACAACTCGAGAAAAAAAATCCAATTAAAAAATGGGCAGAGGAAATGAATAGACATTTTTTTCAAAGAAGACATATAAATAGCCAACAGTTACACAAAAAGGTGTTCAACAGCACCAATTATCAGGGAAATGCAAATCAAAACCACAATGAGATATTTCATGCTTATCAGAATGGCTATTATCAAAAAGATAAGAAATAACAAGTGTTGGTGAGGATTTAGAGAAAAGGGAACCCATGTACATGTTGGTGGTAATGTAAATTGCTACAGCCAATACGGAAAAACAGTATAGAGGTTCCTCAAAAAAACCCACAGAACTATATGATCCAGCAATTCCATATCTGGGTATCTATCCTAAGGGAAAAATCAGTATCTCAAAAAGTTATCTGCACCCTCTTGTTCGTTGTAGCACTTAGCAATCGTCAAAACCTGGAACAACCTAAGTGTTCATCTGCTGATGAATGGATAAAGAAAATGTGGGGTGTGTGTGTGTAGACTAACATTCAGCCATATAATATCATTGGAATGGAGTATCATTCAGCTGTAAAAAATAAGGAAGTCCTGCCATCTGTGACAACATGGATGACCTTGAGGGCATTATGCTAAGTGAAATACTTCAGAAAAAGAAAAATACTGTGTGATCTCACTTATACGTGGAATCTAAAAACAAAACAAAAAAATGAACTCACAGATACAGAGAACAGATTGTTGTTTGCCAGAGGTGGGGATGCACATTGGGCAAAATGGGTGAAGGTGGTCAAAAGATACAAACTTCCAGTTACAAATCAATCTTGGATGCAAAGAGCAACATGGTGCCTATAGTTCACAATACTGTATTGCATATTTGAAGGTTACTAAGAGTATATCTTGTAACTTCCCATCACAAAAAAAAAATTAAATTATGTGGTGATGGACTTACTGTGGTAATCATTTCCTAATACATCAAATCATTATGTTGTACACCTAAAATTAATACAGTATTATATATCAATTATATCTCAATTTTAAAAAGTGTATAGAAGAAAACCAGTAGTTAATCACTGATAAAGATTACAAATATATTTTCTTTTTGAAACTTCTATTGAATGAAACATTTCAAAGAAAATGATTCAGGGTCTTCAAATACTTAATACTTTAAAAATACTTGAGACCCAGGGTGTATTAGGTTTTCAATTTAACATAAGTCACACTAAAAATCTTTTAGTTTAGATAAGCTACCCCAAAAACAGATACTGACACAAGACAAAAACTGAAAAGGAGAAAACTTTCAATACTAATTTAACTCATTGTTCTAGTATATAAAATTATTATGTACCCCTGCCTGTAAGCACTGACCACAGGTCAATAAATAATTTGGATTTGTTAATAACTTGCATAAATCTAATTCTGACATATTACTAAATCATACCTTGAGAATAGCTATAAGCTTGAGAAGGATCGACTACCATGTCCATTGAGAAGGAGTTGTGTGATTCCTGAGAATGTTTCTCCATCACCTCTACTGTATCACTGGATGAAGATGATGAAGACAATCCCAGTCTAACATATCTTCCTTTTTTACCACAGAGTGAACAATCTACTGGTGTGGCACTAGGTCCCCTGGGCAGTTGAACTTCATCTCTGTTGTAGTTTCTAACAGCTCCACTGTGATGCACAGAGCGTTCCCGTTGCCATATATAATGGGTTGGAGCAATAGCCATAACCTACAGTGGAAAGCTTTCTTTTAGAATTTTAATAAGATTTTAAAATTTGGTAAAATTAAGTACAAAAATATGACTCACACCTATCTCTAAAACTAGATCTAAAAACCTAAGTTACTGATGTTAAAAAAAAAAAGACCTCTCCAGATAAGACAGTATAGGGTGTGTGTGTGTATAAAGTGATTCACTGCTTGAATCCTTAAGACAATACAAAGTACTTAAGTTATTTCAAATATTTCAACCTTACAGGTTTTTCAGTTCTGAATATTGTAAGTTTGGGATAGATAATACAGTTAGTCCAAAACAACACATAATTCTTAACTTTGGAATATATTTGGTTGGAAATAACATTGTTAAGTTTTCTAACTATGTATGTTAGGCTAATCTTAACATGTTTGCACTTATGTCAAGGGAAAAGGTGAAGAACATGGGTAAGTTACTTAACCTCTCTGTTCCTCAGTTACCTTATCAGTAATATGGAGAAAATAATAGAGTCTCCTTTAGAGGGTTTTTGCAAGAATTAGATGAGGAATTAATTATAAAACACTTAAGATTCATTGCTACATGTTGGGCTAGATAAAATACCGCCTTTTGAGTCAGGATAGCCTTAGTTCCCTAACGTGGCTCTGCCACTTACTAAGCTGTAGGATAGTGGGCAAGTTACTTAGCTTTTCTGAGGCTCAATCTCTTCATATTTAAAATGGGGATACTATCTGCCTCATAGGAGGGTTAGAAATGTATAAAATCCTTATCACATAGTAAGCAGCTGGCAAATGACAGTCATTTAAGAAGTCAAAGTAGGGAAATACACCTACATATGTTGACCCCATGAGGTCTAAAATTTCTAAGCAGAGTGTTAGAATGTTATTCTAAGCAAAAATGTTTAGTTGCCGTTATCAATGATCAAAGTAAATGAGAATTGTAGCAATTTGTTAGTTAGGCAGTGCCTTATTAATGCCTAAACCAGTGATTTTCAACTTGTTTCAAGAGCTCTGAGTTTTCATAGACTATATCAGGGGTCCCAGGATGGACTATGGGAAGACCAATTTTTAGGGGATTGTGTATAAAATTTCGCTTGGAAAGAAGGCTTTTGTTATTAAAAATGAAAACCTTAAACCCCCAGATTGAGACCAGTCCACTTAGAAAACAGGGTACCCGTGGACTCCCCCCAAATAATGGCATAAAGAATGCTAGCTATGCTGATTTTTTAAAGTATATTTTAGGATTGAATTTATTTTATAATCCACTTCTTAAATCCTTCAAAAAATTTTTCAGCAAACATGTAATAAAGTAACAATTTTTTGAAAGTAGATGTAAAGATATTAATTCTAACAATAAATATTTCCATAACAATATAAAACTAGGTTCAGAGCTACCTGAAGTGAGAAAGTAGAGTATCAGAATTTCTTATTCCTTCCATATTTATCTATTTCTTCCTCAACACTTGTACATCTTTATTTCCCATTTCTGGAATGTCCTCTCCCTTTTGTCTTAGTATTGCTTTTCCTTCAATGCCAAGCATAAGTCCCACCTTTCTAAAAACTTCAGTTTTTAGATTGTACTGTTTTATTGTTAATGCTACATTAGGACTTTAGCATGTGTCTAGTACTCAGATACATCTTTTTATGAATGTGACCAATCTACTGAAAGTCCTCTGGGCAGGAATAGTCTTAAACACCTCTCTATCAAATGCCTTCCACACAATATTATGTAGTCATTGTATATTTCTTATTGATGATGAAAATAATTAAGAATTAGAGGCCACTGACATAAACTTCCAACATGATTTTTTTAAGAATCCTGTAGCAAAGTCTAGTGAGAAAAGCAGAGAAAAATAGGAAGCAAAGGGCACAAAATAGGTTTAGTAAGCCGTTCTTTGTATAACAAACTAGGTATGTCTCTCTAAATGCTAACCCAGCTAGAAAAATGCATGGACACATGCTTGTGTACTTTTAAATGTATGTTTGCATATATTTTATACATACAAATATTAGATTATTGTGATAACAGCAAATTGCAACGAAAACTGGAAGAGGGTCAAGAAAGTAGGATTTTGGTCTTAATTCTATTAGTTCTATGACCTTGGCAAATTACATAATCTTCTGGGCTATAGGTATCTTTCGTATAATGAGAAAACAGGTCACTTACAGTCCTCAAATTCTGTGATTTATGAAAGTAACTTGTTTTGTTTTTTAAAGATTTTATTTATTTATTTACTTGACAGAGAGAGAGACACTTCGAGAGAGGGAACAGAAGCAGGGGGAGTAGAGAGGGAGAAGCAGGCTTCCTACGGAGCAGGGAGCCTGATGTGGGGCTCAATCCCAGGACCCTGGGATCATGACCTGAGCCGAAGGCAGACGCTTTTTTTTTTTTTTTAAGATTTTATTTATTTATTTGAGAGAGAGAGAGAATGAGAGATAGCATGAGAGGCAAGAGGTTCAGAGGGAGAAGCAGACTCCCCGCTCAGCAGGGAGCCCGATGTGGGACTCGATCCCGGGACTCCAGGATCACGACCCGAGCCGAAGGCAGTCGATTAACCAACTGAGCCACCCAGGTACCCTGAAGGTAACTTCTTTGAAGCATTAATAGCACTTGATCTACTACAAATGTTATCCTAGTTTTTATCTTATTCTGTCATTTTTAGTGGTTTATTTTAGTGTCTTTGACGGATGTTCCAAAATTTAATACTTGGCCCTGTTTTTCTCTATATACTCTACTTCTCTTTGATCTCAAGAGATAGTATAGTGTAGGTGTTAAAAACACTGACTTTTCGGGCGCCTAAGTGGCTCAGTCGGTTGTGTCTGCCTTCAGCTCAGGTCATGATCCCAGGGTCCTGGGATCGGGTCCCACATCGGGCTCCCTGCTCAGTGGGGAGACTGCTTCTCCCTCTCCCTCTGCCTGCTGCTCTGTCAAATAAATAAATAAAATCTTAAAAAAAAAAAAAAACAACCACAAAACTGACTCTGGAATCAGACTGCCTAGGTTTGAATACTAGTGTGCTGCTTGACTAACTGTGTGACCTTAGAGAAGTCATTTAGCCTCTCTGTGCCTGTTTCCTCTTCTGGGATTATCTAGCTAGCTGTAAGAACTATTGTGAGTTAACACATATGCAGTACCTAGAACAGTACCTGACAAGTGCTCCCAAAGTATTAACATTATGTTCACCTTGATGTCTTATTACTCTACCAAGCTTCAAACATCACTTATATGTGATGACTCATACTTAACTCATACATGTTGACTATTCACTTATCCAAATATCACCTTAAATTCATATGTCTGATACCAAATTCCTTATTTTCCCAATAAACCAGTTTGTTTCTTTAGTGATTCCTATTTCCATTATGGAATCCATCACCCTTTCTGTTCTACAGATTTGAAGCTCTGAAAGCTCACTCTCCCATGGGCCCTATATCCAACTGGTCACCAAGTAATGACAAGTATAATTTCATAACATTGATTTTTCTTTGGCATCGCTATCTTCAGCACTAGGTTTACACCTTCCTTCCTGAACTATAGCAAGTTTAACAGTTTCCAGTACCTTCCCCATATTGGATATCTGCTGCATACGGTCATTGGATTATTTTGTTCAAAACTCTGTTTATATCACACCTCTGCTTTCTAAATTCTAACCTGGAATCAAATAGTAGCAAATCAAACAAATCAGCTCTGATGATACTGTGCCATCTAGGCCAGAGTACATAATAAGAACAGAGAAAACCTTCCTCTTGATAAAATTGCTACCCTCCATCAAGCATAAAGGGACTGGAAGTGGAGTCTCTTTCTCATCAGATTGGCATATTCCATAATCTGTGAACCAATCTAGAAATTAAGCTATCATCAATCTAAATATGTTCCACCTGAGAGGAGCTGATGTCCAAAAAGGTAAACTGATTGTAAGAAGATAATAAGATCAGAATAAATAGGGAAATTGTCTTTACTCTTTTCTGGAGAAGCCCTACATATATTTTTCAATATAATCATACCTCATCTCTTTCCAAAAAAGGATTTGAGGCAGCTGAAAAAAGTAAAAAAAAAAAAAAATTCATTAAGCTAGGACCCAAAAGGGAAACTTTGGTTAAAGGGAAAAAGCAGACATGCCGGTAGTAAAGGGTGATAGAATTAATGTAGTTAGGCATAAAACTTGGCTCTTAGCTTCTTTGCAGCAACCAACATTAAAAAACAGAGACAAATTAAAAAATTCATACTATCTGAAAGGAGAGAATAAGTTTTTTGAGAGTGGTATATAATGGAAAGATTGCCAACTTTAAGTACTACCTGGCCCTACTACTTATTAAATGAATGACCATGGAGAAGTTACAACCCTTCTAAGCCCCAGTTTATTCATCAGAAAAATGGAGAGAATACTTATGCTATTTAAGTCCTTTTTTTTAAAATGCTATTTAATTCCTGAGAGAAAATAACACAATAGACACAAATGTGTTTTCCAATTAACCAATATAAGCAGTGGGAAGCTAGCTGTCAGAGAAAACAGAACACTGGGAAGTCATTAAATGTGAAGTTCTGGGTTTACCACTTAGTTGATGTATGATCTTGAGTAAATCTCAACCTCCTCAGTCCTCAGTCTCATCAGATGTAAAATGAGAATGCTACAACCATCACAGGTATTTTTGTGAGGATAAGATAATTTACATGAAAATATTTATGAATTTGTAGAGCATAATGCAAATGTAAAGTATTATTATTGTAAACCAGTTTGTAAATACTATCATAACTTGGGCTTACTTTAGGATGAGACTAAAGAAATGGGTTGGCAGTATGTCAATACCTGGCTCTCAATAACAAACGCATAGAATACTTAACTAAATTTCTAACAATACGTCTTGCCACTTAAATGCATCAAACTTCAGTGCAAGGATGATATAATACTTCTTTATAACAACCCCCACAACACTGAACTTAAGTGTCTTACTCCTAAGTTAGCTGTTAAATGAATAGTTAAGAGAACAGGATAAAGTCTAGGTAATTTCCTTTCCTATATACCACCATGATTCAACCGTACCTGGTTGGAACAGCCATAAGAAAGCCTATCTACCTATGTGCCCCTGTTGTAAGAGGCAGTACTAACTCAGCCTAGTGAAGAAATTTTATAGTTTATTGTTTTACTACATGGATAAGAAGGTATGAAAAAGAATTGCAAGCTTTAAATTCCATTCACTCTGTCAGTCAGCAGTATTTACTGACTACCTACTATGTGTGTGGCATGTAGTTCTAGGGATTGGGGGTGTACAATAAGAAAATAAAGATCATGCCCTCTTGGAATTTATATTCTAGCAGGGGGAATAGACATTAGCAAGATAGGTGAAACAGAGTATATTATATGATGGTTAAGTGCTATGAAGAAAACTGGGAAAAGGAATACAGAGGAATAGTGGGAGGTACTACTTGTTATTTTAGCAGCTTTATTGAGCTATAACTCAAATACCATACAATTCACCCACTTAAAGAATACAATGGCTTTTAGTATATTCAGAGTTGTACAACCATTACCACAGCCAATTTTAGAATATTTTCATCACTCCATAAAAAAGGAAATCACACCCCATTCCTCCCTCCCCTCAGCCTCTGGCAACCTCTAATCTACTTTCTCTTTGGATTTGTCTATTTTAGACCATTCATTTAAATGGAATCATACAATATGTGGTCCTTTGTGAGTGGCTTCTTTCACTTAGCATAATGTTTTCAGGGTTCATCCATGTTGTAGCACGTAACAGTACTTCATTCCTTTTAACTGCCAAATAATATATCATTGTATAGCTATACAATATTGTTTATCCATTCATTTGTTGATGGACATTTGGGTTTTCACTTTCTATTACAAATAATGCTGCTATGAATATTCACGTACAAGTTTTTGTGTGGACATAGCTTTCTTTTCTTTTGTGTATATAACGAGGACTGGAAATGCTGGGTTGTATGATAACCCTTTGTTTAGCCTTTTGAGGAACTACCACAGTTTTCCAGAACAACCACACTATTTTAAATTCCCACCAGAAGTGTATCAGGGTTCCATTTTCTCCAATCCTTACCAACACTTGTTATATTTGTCTTTTTCATGATAGTCATCCTAGTGGTTGTGAAGTGATATCTCCTTGTGGTTTTGATTTTTCATTTCCCTGATGGTTAATGATGTTGAGCATCTTTCCATGTACTTTTTTGCCCATTTGTTTACCTTCTTTCAAAAAGCCTTTTCGGATCCTTGCCCTTTTAAAAGTTGAGTTGTCTTGTTATTGTTGAGTTGTAAGAGCTCTTTATATATTCTAGATATAAGTCCCTTATTGGACAGATAATTAGCAAAAATTTTCTCCCACTTTGTGGTTTGTCTCTTCACTTTCTTTACGGTGTCCTTTGACAGACAAGTTTTCAATTTTGATGATCTTTTTCTTTTGTTACTTGTGCTTTTGGTATCATCTCTAAGAAATGTAATTCAAGATAATGGAAGATTTATCCCCATGCTTTCTTTTAAAAGCTTTATAATTTTTAGCTCTTACATTTGGGTCTTTGATCCATTTTGAGTTAGCTTTTATATATGTTGTGAAATAGGGGTCCAACTGCATTCATTTTCATGTGGATATCCAGTTGTCAGAGCACCATTTGTTGAAAAGACTATTCTTTCCCCATTGAATTTTCTTGGTACCCTTGTCAAAATTCAATTGAACACAAAAATGAAGGTTTATTTCTGGACTCTTCGATTTTATTCAATTCTGGGAGATACTACTAGATACAGAGTGGTAAGGAAAGGTTTCTCTGAGTTGATATTTAAGTAGAGTCCTTAATGAAGGAGGAAGTGAAGCACACTGATACCTGGGGGAAAAGCATTCCAGGTAAAAAAAAAATCCTAAGGTGACAATGTCCTTGTTGTGTTTGAAGAATGGCGAGGAGGCCAGTGTAGTTGGAGGGAAGTGAGATGAAGTAAAAGAGATAAGAGTTGGTGGACCAGGTAGAACCATGATAAGGGTTTTGCCTTTTCCTCTATGTGAGATGGGAAGCCTCTGGAGGCTTGAGTAGAGGAGTCATGATTTGACTTATTCTAAAAGATTTAGTCTGGCTGGTGTGTGAAAATAGACTGCAGGAGAGAGATTATAAGAGCGACTACTTGGAAGGTTATGGCAATAATTGAGGCAAGAGGGGACAATCAAAGTAGGGCTTAATGGTAGAGGAGGTGAGAAATGGTAGGATGCTAGATATTTTCTTAAGGTATGGATGTGAGAAGTGAAGGGCAACAGTTTTTTTGGCCTGAACAACTAGAATGATCAAGTTATGATTTATGAACATGTAGAAGATTATAGGAGGAGTAAGTTTGGAGGTCTATGTGGGGGAATCAGAAACTGGATTTTCAGCATGTTAAGTCTGAGGTATCTACTAGATAATGAAATATGGATAGGAAATTTGATATGCACATCTAGATTTAGGGGAGAGATCTGTTGTCAGTGTTGAAGCCTTGAGAGACTAAACTTTTCTTTTGATCCCATTACACAACTGAGTTTACAGCTATCTGAAACTTTTTAGTCTTTTACACATACGCCATTAAGCCATACCATTCCCTGGCTGTTTAATAGTCTGATGCCAACACTGAAGTAATCCCAGCTCCAATCATGTAAATTAAGTTGCTGCGGTTATAATGCAAGTTGTTCTTAGGAGTGGGTGGGAAATCTGCCATGAGGTGAACATTACCTATCCCGGCCTCTTGCCTCTGGTACCCGCTCCATGCTTTTAGCTGAGTGTACCATGGGGCTTGAAGTGTTTACTTTGAAAAAATCAGAGTGTTCAAATAAGGCCTACTATCATGTCCAAGAATGGCACAGGTGCACAAATTATCCACTGGGGAGGTGGTGATAAAAAATAGCAATAAAGGACTCTTTCAATGCTCTATAATTGGAATGAGTTGTTTAAATCCTTTAATGAGGATCTGTTAATTTGGGGAATGTATACACACCCAATTTTTCATATTTTTCTATTGAATTCAATCCTGAAAAAACTTGGCCTGCTATTCAATCTTCTAAGTTATTTTTGAATCCTTTCATTTCCCCCAACATTCAACAATCCTCTTAATTCAATCCACAATTATGCATGCTTTCTAATATCTTCATCTCATTAATAAATATAATTAAGAAGGTTAATTCTGGGCAGAGTTCTATGACACACCTTCAAAGTATTCCCTGAAGTTTGACACTAATCCATTAATTGGCTCTTTTGGCCTATCATCATTTAACTGGATATGACTTCATTTAATTATAGCATTATCTAATTCACATTTACCAAACTTTACTGAACCAGTACTGGCTTACAATGATCACTGCTTTCCATTAATTTTCTACTCTAGAATAATATTTCTTTAGTTTGAAACATTAACTCTTTCTTTACTGAAAACCAGAACATTAGATAAAATAACCCATTTTGTTTTTTTATCTTTAAATTTTATTTAAATTCAATTAATTAACATATAGTGTATTATTAGTTTCAGAGGTAGAGTTCAGTGATTCATCAGTCATATATAACACCCAGGGCTCATTACATCATGTGCCCTCCTTAATGCCCATCCCCCAGTTACGCCTTCCCCCCCGCCCCCCTCCGACAACCCTGTTTGGTTCCTATAGTTAAGAGTCTCTTATGGTTTGTCTCCCTCTCTGGTTTCATCTTGTTTTATTTTTCCCTCCCTTCTCCTATGATCCTCTGTTTTGTTTCTTAAATTCCACATATGAGTGAAATCATGATTGTCTTTCTCTGATTGACCTATTTCGCTTAGCATAATACCCTCTAGTTCCATCCGTGTCGTTGTAAATGGTAAAATTTCATCTTTTTGATGGCTGAGTAATATTCCATTGTGTGTGTGTGTGTGTGTGTGTGTGTGTGTGTGTGTGTGTGTGTGTGTGTGTGTGTATACACACCACATCTTCTTTATCCATTCATCTATTGATGGCTATCTGGGCTCTTTCCATAGTTTGGCTATTGTGGACATTGCTGCTATAAACATTGGGGTGCAGGTATCCCCTCCGATCACTATGTTTGTATCTTTTGGGTAAATACCTAGTAGTGCAATTGCTGGATCATAGGGTAGCTCTATTTTTAACTTTTTGAGGACATTCTATACTGTTTGCCAGAGTGGCTGCACCAGCTTGTATTCAGCGCTGTTAAGAGGGTTCCCCTTTTCCTGCATCCTCACCAACATTTGTTGTTTCCTGACTTGTTAATTTTAGCCATTCTGACTGGTGTGAGGTGGTATCTCATTATAGTTTTGATTTGTATTTCCCTGATGCCGGGTGATGTTGAGAGCATCTTTTCATGTGTCTTTTGGCCATTTATATGTCTTCTTTGGAGAAATGTCTGTTCATGTCTTCTACCAATTTCTTGACTGGATTATTCTTTGGGTGTTGAGTTTGATAAGTTCTTTATAGATTTTGGATACTAGCCCTTTATCTGATAAGACATTTGCAAATTATCTTCTCCCATTCTGTAGGTTGTCTTTTGGTTTTGTTGACAATTTTCTTTGTTGTGCAAAAGCTTTTTATCTTGATGGAGTCCAAATAGTTCATTTTTGCTTTTGTTTCCCAAAATAACCCATCTTTTAATTTTTAGTGTCTTTCTGTTTTATCTTAATAGAAACTCTTTATGTATTATTCTATGTGAAAAAAGGTATGATTTTTAACATATTTAAATTTATTTAAATTTTAGACCATGCAGTTTGCATTTCAATCTTGGGAACTTGAAACTTCACAAACTTTATTTAATGGAAATTATTATTCAGCTCCAAATGTTATTAACATATTTTGGAATGTGCACACTGTTCTTTCCCAATATATTTGTGATCTTTTAGACTAGATAAACACAAACAAAAATACTTACTACAGAAGTAGGCTGCTCTGAAAAACAGAAATGACAATTTTTAATTATTGTGGTATAAAATTAAAACATCAGCATTGTAATATACAAGTTGTACTCATGGTAACTATTAGGGTTAACAGTCTACCCTTACATATACAAAAAATTAAATATTAGAAGCACATTAAAAAACAAGACAAGGGAAATTACATAAAGAGAAAACAGAGATTACGTATATAAAGTACTTAAAAAATCTTACCTCCTCACAGCATCGCCTGCTTACAATAGCCCTATAGTCAATTCTATCCCAGAGTTGGTCCCTTAACTTTAAGAAATTAGGGAACAATTTTCTCCAGTTTTTCCCTAAAGCCCATGGAAAAATTTCATATTTGGATTCTTCTTCATCTTCTTCAACTGTATTAGCCAGATACCTAACAAAAAAGACCAACAACTCAAAAAAGAAATGGGAAAAGGACAGGAACAGGCAGTTCACACACACACACACACACACACACACACACACACACACACACACAATCACTTATAAACATAAAAGACGTTCAACCTTACTCATAATTAAAGAAATGCAGGTTAAATATAAAAATACAATGAATTTTACCTTGTTGAGTTCTGGATAGTTTTGTATTCCTATAAATCTTGAGCTTTGTTTTGGGATGCAGTTAAGTTACTTGGAAACAGTCCAATCCTTTCAGGTCTTGCTTTAACGATTTGTTAGATGGATCTGGAGCAATGTTCAGACTGGGGCTAATTATTCCCCACTACTAAGGCAAGACATTCCTGAGTACTCAATATCCTGTGAATTATGAGTTTTTTCAGTCTGGCTGGTGGGAACAGGCACTATTTCCAGCCCTGGGTAAATGTAAGGCACTGTTCCCTCTAATCATTTCTTATGGTTTTTCCCTACACCCGGGTAGTTTCCTTATATACATATGGGAATCTGTATCCTCCTAAATACTTGAGGGGAATCAGGCATGCACAGAAGCAGGAAAACATGACCCATAATAAAAAGAATCATCAATCAAAACTGACCCATGTTAGAAATAACAGACATTAAAAGTTATATTAATTCCAGATATTCAAAAAGATAAGAAGACACATTCAAATTATATTTCTAGAGATGAAAATTACATGTACAATGAAAAATACATACAGTGGGATTAATAGACTAAATATTGCAGAAGAAGATTTGGGCACTGAAGACTGCAATATAAACTATCCAAAATGAAACACACACAGAAAAAGAAACAAAAATAATAGAGGTGAAACTGGAGTCCCTAACGGATGTTGGGTGGCCAAAAAAAAATATTTGAAGAAATAATGGCTGAAAAATTTTGAAATTTGATGAAAACTATAAAAATACTAATAAGCTCAATGAACCCCAAAGCACAAAATTCAAAGAAAATGACACCAATGCACATCCTAATCAAATTGTTCAGAACCAGTGATAAAGAGAAAATCTTAAAAGCAGTCAAACAAACAAACGAAAAAGACATGTTAGATAACACAGAAACAGAGATAAGGATAGAGATTTCCCAATGGAAATAATGAAAACCCCACAGATGACTTTCCAAGAAAAATAGGCAACTTACAATAAAAAAATTACAAAACACGTAAGAGAACAAGGCACCATAAACAGAAACCGATCCTGACGTGTGAAGATGCTGAAATAGACAAACACCAAAGGAAAAAAGGTCTCAAAAGCAGCAAGAAAGGAAGGCAAATGATCCCAAGTGGAAGGTTTGAGATGCAAGAAGGAATAGTAAGCAAAGATGTAAGCATGTGGGTTAATCTAAACAAATATTCAGTATATAAACAACAGTAATAATGTCTCTTAAGTTTCTGGAGGGCTTCATGTAGAACCACAGAATTGTAAGACAAGAGAATGTAAGTTGAGAAGGGGGTGACTGGAGTTAAAATGCTTAAGGTTCTTGATCAAAAATAACTGGGATAGAGCTTCCTGGTGGATGAACATGTGGAGATCAGATGTGCTGAAAGGGTATGGAAGCTCCATGCCCTTTTTCCATATCCTGCCCTATGCATCTCTTCCATCTGGCTTTTCCTGAGTTACATCCTTTTATTATAAACCGGTAACTTTGAAGTTAAAAAAAATAAGTGACTGGGATAACTGCTAAAAGAATAGATATAGACTGCATAATTTTCTAATAAGTAGAGGAAAAAAGTATCAAAAATAAAAATTTAAAAAATTTCAATCAGAAAGAAGATAAAAATGGAGTGGAAAGAAGAAACAGAAAAAGTGGGACATGAAGACAAGATAGTAAAAAAAAATCAAATATATAAGCAACAATAGAATATTATTCTGCAGCAAAAATGAACCAGAGATACTCATATCAATATTAATGGATCTTAAAATCATAAAGCAAAAGAAGGAAGTTACAGAAGAACAGAGAACATGACTATTTTACATATAGCTTAAAAACAGGAAAAACTAAACAATATATTATTTAGAGGTGTATACATAGAATAAAGAATATCAAGAAAATTACTACCTGTGGAAGGAAGGGGGCTCTATCTGGGAAATTGTGTACTGTGAGCTTCTAAGATTCTGGCAATGTTCTCTTCTTGAGTCATGGGTACATGAGTATTTGTTTCGCTTTTTCTTTAATGCACACACATATACACACTCCATACACTCCTTTTGTAGATGTTTCATATTAGAGATTTCAAAAGGCACAGAAGTATATAGTACACTTCTATTCAGGTGATATATACACTGGTTCATGTATAGAAAATTATTTCTAGACAGATATACATGAAATGTTGTCCTTGAGAAAGAATGCTAAGATCTTGGGATATGAGGAAGACTTACTTTTAATTGTATACCCTCTTATGTCCTTTAAAAAAAACTATATGCATATTCAATTTAGTTACATTAATATAGAATTAGCACCTAAATATTACTTTACCCTCCCTTAAAATAACTGTACATATTTTAATATTACCTTAACATAAAGCACCTCATGGTTAAACCCATTCAGTTATATGAGTCAAATCATGTCCTCTGTGAAATTACATAATTACATACTTTGGTATCCCTGATAGTTCTTAGTAAAAGGTAGATAGAAGCCAGAGGTTGGCCCCTTTCATGCTTGTTGACTAAAACAGAAAATCTATAATGTACTATGGTACTATGAAATCAGGACTACATTGTGATTCTATTCTAGATTAACAATTTTTCAGGCTCAATGTGATAAAATATCCATATTGTACACATGTAAGTTGTTTTCTCATTTGAAATATATTTTCTAATTTGAAATAGATTTTCTTGGAGCACAGTCCATTTTTTTGTATAACAGTTAATTATGTTTATCCAAATAAAGAATTAAGAACAACCATATGTTAAAGGATGCAAAATAAAAGTTAGATACACATTCCTTGCCTTTAAGAAGCCTATTGTCAAGTAGAAGAGGCAATTAAGTCTGAGACAAATAACTGTACAAGAGAATATGGAATCATGACAATATAAGTTCAGAGTGTTACAAGAATATATAGAAGGGAAAAGAACTTGAGTTAGAACTGCGGCTAACTGAGAAAATATTTACTGAGAACTATTGAGTCAGGCTAAATAAAAAGTACGATTAGATATAAAATGGAAATTATAATCCATGTTATTTTTAACATGGAACTTATTATACAACATACAACACAACTGCACACACTACTGCATATTGTCAACTGATATAGTGCTTTACTGGTAAGATTACTAAAACGTCAAACAAGTCCAATTTCAGGAATCTGGTAAGAATTAAAACTAAAGCTTCTTGGTTTGTTTTTAATTTTCAGGTGGGGAAAAACTACAAAATAGATATTGTATCAATATACAGATATAATATAATACTAAAGAGACATTTAAACAGTGGCTAATCACTGAATTTGGCCATTGGCAAGTCACATCTGAATTTGTACCCCAGCTCTGCCGCTACTAACTTTCGTGAGATTGGGAAGTACTTATCTTCCTAAGTCTCAATCTCCCCATCTGTAAAATGAAGATAATTAAATAATGTATTTCATAGAGAAGATTCAAGGAGCTTATAAAAAACATTTTTGTGGTATCTTGCATATAACATTCAGTATTAGCTAGTACTATTATAGTCCCACAATTTAGTAATCATCACAAATGTTATAGAGTTCATTTTTCCTCATGCACGGGGAAATATGTCTTCTGAACACAGGAAGAGATCAGTTTCTTCCAGTCCTATTCCTTGAATCACACTTTGAGTTTGAATTAAAGACTTTGAGTTAAAACTTACTCATCAGTGCTAACAGCTGTCCTATTCACCCTAAGTATTTTTATATGTAGTTCCCTAGTTAAGTCCTTAAAATTATATTCATACATTTCCAACTGCAATATTATATCTAGGTAGTGGGTAGAAAACGTTTTGAGATTGAGATAGATTTTCTTAAACTACATTGTTTCTAGTAGAATTCTGACTTATCCAGAAAGCCATGTTATTAAAACCATTTAATAGATCACAAGGCCAGTATGAACTGTCTAATACAAAGTCAATGGAAGAATTGGAAAACAAACTATATTCCTTGGTTAAAGCTCAGTGTGTTAAGTAAAACAGTTAAGTCATTACTAAAGGTATCAGATATGAATAACTTCTTTTTTTTAAAGATTTTTTATTTATTTATTTGAGAGAGAGAATGAGAGAGAGAGAGTACATGAGAGGGGGGAAGGTCAGAGGGAGAAGCCGACTCCCCGCTGAGCAGGGAGCCCGATGCAGGACTCGATCCTGGGACTCCAGGATCATGACCTGAGCTGAAGGCAGTCGCTTAACCAACTGAGCCACCCAGGCGCCCATGATATGAATAACTTCTATGTTATAGACATAAATCTACAATTAGTTTGTCCACAGCGTTTTCACAAGCTGTTTAATGTAAAAGGGCAATGATGATGATTTTAACTATAAATTTAGTAGAAATTTCAATGAGAATACTGAGAGTATTTTGGCTTTTAAAACATATCTAAGTCCAAAAGAGGCGAATTTGGGATAATTCATATGGAGCACTCTGAAAAATGTAAAATGCATAATACAAACTTAAGTGGGATACTTAACAAATCTTAGGCACACAGCAGGATAAGATCAGTGAAAACATAAAAATATCCTATTAAAGTAAAAAAGTATATCTTCTATCTATAAAGGCCTATTCAAAGATATATATTGGGTTTTAAAAAGGCTGTTTTATTTTTTATGAGTTACAATGTTAACTTTATTTACTTATTTCTTTAAGTAGGCTCTATGCCCAATGTGGTACCCAAACTCACAACCCAGAGATCAAGAGTCGCATGCTCTACCAACCAAGCCAGCCATGCGCCCTAAAACAGCCTGTTTTAAATAAGGTATCATGTATATTACAAATAAGAACCACAAAAATCACTTAGTAGAAAGCATACTTACAGAGCAATAAAGAAATTTATCCTGGTATGCTCATTTATAGTAAATTTAGCTCTCTTGAAATAAACAAAAGTCATAGCCAAAAGATACTATAGGGAAAAAAGTAAAAGTTAATATTAATGTTTTGCTTTCATAAGTAAAACAGCTTTAAAATAGTTATCTTTGAGATGAATAATAAGCTAAAAACAATAAAGCATTACTTATCTTTATTACAGAATTACCTATTTATTTGGGTCCTTACTTTTCGGCTTCCTGTAATCCACGTGAATGGTGAGAAATAGTTCTGAACCATTTATCATGATTAAGATAAATAATAAATTTTATTATTGACAATATATTTTGAACCAAAATCCAATTTTTTTCTACCTTAAATTTCAAATCCATAGAGAAGTTGAAATAATAATAAAACAAATAACATACATCCTTCGCATAGATTCACCAATTGTTAGTATGTTGCCACATTGGCTTGATGCATGTATCTATACAAAAACTTTTTCCTGACTCCTTAATTACAGACATCCATACTCACTTTTTATTTATTGACTGACTGACTGACTGATCAGTCAGGGTGGCATTATTGATCGAAGGGTGGCAATTTTTAAATTGAGGTATAACTGACAAAGTTGTATATATTTAAAGTTTACAATGTGATGATTTGATATACATTATGAAATGAATACCAAAATCAAGTTAATCAACACGTCCATCATCTCACATATTATCTTTTTTCCTTTTTGTTAAGAACACTTGGGATCTACTCGCTTAGCAATTTCATATACTCACTTTTTAAAATAACCTTTTAAAAATAACTTCTAACCAGAAATTAGACTACATGGCTCTATTTTCATTGGAAAACAGTGTTTTAAATGTGTTATTAGAAAGAAGTATCTAGACTGGTATTAGGACTCTATGCCAGGTCCTATCTGTCCAAATTAAAAACAACTTATAGTACTGATGTATTCGATTCCCTCTCATAAAATGCCTATTTATCCTATTCTTCATAGGATTGACTACAAAGGTGATTCCAAGTTTTCAAGGTAACTTTCAGTAGAGAACTCCTGAAATAGTGTTAAGAGATGGTATGCTGGTTAGTCACTTTAAAAACACTGCCCCCTGCTGTCCAGCAATTTTAATTACTGTAATGCACTTAAAGTTGAAAACTATTAACTCCACAGGCACATATCTACATAGATATTTTATATGAAGACATTACTGTTAATTTTTTAAAATATTAGTGACTTTGTGAATATGTTTAAAAAGATTTCATCTTTTAGAACTACATAATCTTGAAAAATTTATGGATAAAATATTAGGATGTCTGAGATTTGCTTCAAAATAATCTAGTTTTGGGAAGAAGGATTAGAAGAAACAAGCAGCCATGAGTTGATGATTATAGTAGCTACATGATAGGCAAATGGAGGGTCTCTGTTCTATTTTCTCTACCTCAAAAAAGAAATGGGAAAAGGACAGGAACAGGCAGGTATATATATATATATATATATACCTCAAGGTATATATATTTGAAATTTTCCAAAATTAAATTTCCAAAATTCGAAATTAAAAAAAACAAACTCAACTTTACCTTTGTTACCTTAAGCTTGAAATAAAAAAGTTCATATCAATATTAACTTAATAAGTATTTAATCATAAGCCAGTCTTCCATTCATCCCTTTCCCATTGGTTGGCACATTAAAATTAAGTGTGATGTGAAGTCAAGCTGAATTTTCTGATATGTCTACCTGGTCTAAGATGGCATTTACAAAGCTAAAATCATAACTGTTCAGCTAAATCTAAAGAGTATAGAAATATCATGGTCCCTAGTATGGAAGCACTATGATAATCTTTTATGAAACACTGATTCTTAAATAAAGAACATAATAAACTAATTTTACTCTACAAAATTATAGGGATTTGCTTATCTAAGTTACCTACAAAATATTAAAATGTATAATAGACTTCCTTAGTGGAATGAATGTCAGAATATTCAGAATATTCTTTCTCCACAGCCTGATAAGAGGTAATAATTCTGATCAAAACATATTAAGTCTATACTGATTCTTGCTTTCAACCAAACAAATATGGACTTAAGGCCATTTAAATCTAATCAGTAATATTCTACAATTCCTCAAGTATAAAGTGAATCTCTGACGTATGCTAATTTCAAAAATTAATGTGTAAGGATTTCACTTTGAAGAAGCAATGCAGGCTAGTTCTTTTCCTAACCTTAATTAATATGACTGAAAATTCTTATAAGGTTTTTTAAAGTTCTGATGGTCTAGTAACATAATAATGCAGTTACTGATTACACTGTTACCAAATTTACCTTGTCTGCAATTTTACAGCAGCAGTCCATCCACAAGAAATCTTGAATTAAATCGTCATCTACAACAAAAGATAGCTATGACTTGTCTTTTAAAAACAGAATGTTTCCTTTTGAAGAATTAACTTCTAGATAGAGGATTATAAATGATGCTTAGAAAGCAAACAAAAATGGCTGGACCAGTGTTGTCTAAAATGTAGTCTGCATTTCTTTGGTATATTTACCATTGTAAGCACTGTACAAAAAGCTACTGCTTTACTTTGGGTTTCCCATCTGATTTGCTCAGACTGGAGCGGAAGTGTTAGAAGTGTTTGGTTTCTTGACTATCCCAATAGCTCTTTGAGAAAGATGTCTTCGGCAACTCTAGAATAGCTCTTTATTACTTTCCAAAATCAATCTTTACTGGTGGAAATGGAATCTGATAAAAGATAACTCAGTCTTTAGTAAATAATGACTTAATGAATATTACTTGTTTTCTAAATATATTTTACTCTTTCTACTACTTTCTCCTGTTAGATCCCAGGGTATTTTTAGTTTTGAATTCTTCTTTCCATCTCCTATTTATCTCTGTCCAATTATCTATTGTCCAAATATCAATGAAAATGTCTAAATAAAGATTCATAATTAGCTATTTATAATTAACACTTAATTTTGGAAAAACAGTATTATGACAAAAGATCCACAAAAATACTTTTAAAAATATGCAAAAAGTAGGTCAAAAACACTTATTCAATTTTAAAAGGCTAAAATATATAATATTATAATATGAGTAGTTGTCAGAATATACTGAGAAAATCTGCTTTTTCCCATTCCCCCCTTCATTTTAAGTTAAATAACAAAACATAACTTCTTTATACTAATTTTTACGTCCTAGAAATATCAATATAATCAAATATACAGAAAGTTCCAAGAATAAGTACTCATTTTCTTAGACTAATTAATTTCTGCCTTAATTCCATTTTTTTTTAAAGTAAACTCTATGCCCAATATGGGGCTCTAACTCAAAACCCCAAGATCAAGAGTCAGTCGCATGCTCTACTGACTGAGCCAGCCAGGCACCCAACTATTTCTTAAATTACTTATGGTAGAGCCAGGTATTTTCTCTTACTTCTCATGATCAGTTACGAATAATAAAAACGTTTGTGGGTAATAGTTTTGCACTAGTCTTGAAGAGAAAGGGAAACTTAGATTAACAGCATTCTAGATCTTGACAGGGAACATCCTGGTAGTTCAACATTTTTCTACTTACACTACTTACATTTTTCCTTCTTTATCGCATCTTCTTTTTTGGTTTTCTATAAATCTTAACCAGCTTGCCCTCCTTTTTTCTCCCTCCCTCTCTTTCTTTCTTAAGATTTTTGTCTTTTGAGTAGGGCAAACACTCTTGTCCCCAACTCTCTTATACACTTCTGCCTGTCACCTGGATCTAACAGACTATGGTATCTACTTGACTTGATTCATTCCTACAGATATTTACCAGATTCATCTATCCTACTCTTTAATCTGTCTACCTTACTACCTTACCTTGAAAAAAATCTTCCCTTTCTTGGCTAATAGAATATAAAGAAGTTTCTTTTTTAAGAACTCTGTCAGCAAAGTAGCACTGTCTTGTGATCTGAATAAATTTAAACCCAATTTCATTATATGAGCATGATGATAAAGCATAATTTTTAACAATATTCCCCCTATGTGAAGTGCCTGGCTGGCTCAGTTGGAAGAGCATGCAACTCTTGATCTCAGGGTATGAGTTCGAGCCCCACGTTGGGTGAAGAAATTACTTAAATAAAAATAAAATATTAAAAAAATATATTCCCCATATGTAATACTGAAACTTATCGAGGTTGACCAATCTTCCCACTTTGCTCAGTTTTAGCACTGAAAATCTTGGGAAACACCTCAGGCCTAGTCAAACTGGGTCAATTGGCTCATTTGAGATTTTATGTAGTTATTTTACTTAGGTCACCCAAAACTCATGATATGAACTTGAATTGCCCAGAATTCACATTTGACACTTGGACTTAAGTAGTCAGAAGCTAGATGAGTCTGAACTTCTAAACCAAAAGCAATCCAAAATAAAAAACCTAACATTAAAACAAAAACAAATTTTCTGAGACAGAAAATCTGACATAGAAAATAACAACATCCTCTTTGATTATTATGAAAACAATAAAGTAGATCTTTAGATTCTCTCATTTTTAAGTATTTTACAATTATCGCTATTAAAATATTTTAAACCTACCAAATAATTTAAAGAAAGCAGTCATTTCCTGACGCTGTATAACTAGACAGGGTCCTTTGGGGCGTTTAGACTTGTTGCTATTATGTGCATTTTTTTCAGATGCTGGCCAATTATCTTTAAAAATAGGACGCTTCAGATTAATGGGTTTTTTAGGCTGATGTGATCTATTTGACCCTGATTTTACATGAACAGTGACAGTAGGTGGTGTCTCACAACACAGCTGATTATGTCTCATTTTGGTTTCCCAAGATTCCTGTAAAAATAAAACGTATAATTATTTACCACACTCGTGTTCATTTCTATATAAAAACAACTAATCAGATGACATTGCCAGATGCATTCACATAAAATGTTACTGAACTTGCTACTAAAATGTTATTTGTGATAGTGACCCACATAAGAAATTGCTTTTAGAATTCAGTGCTAGGAAATGTTATGCTTTCTTTGGGTAACTGATATACATTCTCTTCCCAATAATAAGATCCTGTATACCATTTTGCTTTGATGACTAGGGATCCCAAAACCAAATTTGAAAGTTAATTATAGGAACTATGCTGAGTCTATAATCTATTTGTGGTATTTTTTCCTAGTATTTTTAAATTCTGCTTCTATTGACATAATTTTGTCATATGGTTATTATATGCCACTTCAAATTTTTTATAGAACAAGGCAAACTATTTCCAGAACTAAATGATTATTATACCAAGTCTTATACTGAAAACAGTCCCCCCCACACACACAAAATATTTTCTTACTGGTTAATTCCTTGATATGTTACACAATTCACTTACTCAACAAGGATTTACTGAAAAGTTAAAAACATTTCTAGCAAAGAAATGTAGGGTATATAGGCTTGGAGGGAGTCTCATAAATTTTTCACTCTAATTTTTAATTATTTGAGTGACTGATTATAAGTGTACATGAATGTACAGTGTTATAATCCAATAAAATTAGAAACAAAGTTAATTCATCAATATTTAACAATATGCATAATCACTACCATGTTTGGTGGTAATCAGTTCACATAATTACTACAGTTAGTATTACTTTTGTGGTCAAAGTATTTATAGGATAGGAAATGGAGGTAAGCACAGGCAAAGCAGGAAACTACTCTAAGACCCTAATGAGAACCTCTAAATCCATGACTCACAGTGACCCAGGCGGCCATGCCTCCCTTGGTGTTCAAGGAGTTAGGTACAGATTCTCCTTCCTGACCCACAGAAACTTCCCTGCTGAAGGAAGGAATGGAAAGTAAGATTGGATATAGTAGGGCTAGATCAGCAATGTCCAATATAATGTGAGTCACATATGTAGTTTTATATTTTTAAAGCTGCATTACAGAAGTACAAATAAGAAAATGACCTGAATTTTAGTAATATATTTTATGTAATCTAGTATATCTACAATATCATTTTAACATGTAATCAATATAAAAATGAGATATTTTACATACTTTATTTTTCAAAGTAAGTCTTTGAAATCTGGTGTGTATTTACACTTATAGTATATCTCAATTCAGCTGCTAAATTTCCAACAGTTAGAGTGAAATGTAGTCCTACCAAGACAATAGTGTGTAAGTAAAAAATATTTTACATTCCTTCAGTACTTAAAGTAAATAAAAGTAAAAACTCTTCAGTTGCACCATCCACATTTTAACTGCTCAAGAGCCACATATAGCTAGTAGCTACATATTAGACAGCAGAGGGCTAGATAATGAAGAACTAGGCAGAGGAACTTATATTCAATTGATTCTATAATTGCTTCTTCTCCCTCTGTTTCACTTTCCTCCCCTCCCCTCATCTTTCTTCTTAGATCCTAAGGTCCAACCAAATTGAAAGCAATTACGGAGTTGGGGTTGGGGGTGCTACAAACTCCAAAGAAAAAGGAATGGGTGATAAATTGAACCTTGAGACTTGCATAAGAACTTTCTGCTCTTTCCTACCCACCTCATCTGGGAGACAGCTGGAGGTCTCATCAGCATCTTTTTTTAAGTAAGAGGAGCCTTACAACTAGATGGAAAAAATTAGGCTTTTCAAACTGGGGTGAAGGGGCTAGGCAGGCTTGGGGGTGGAATGTACCAGAATATAGAATAACTATGGCATATCTCCCAGGAGGTAAGTTTTACTCAGTGTTAAGTAAATAACTTAAAATAGTGTTGTTATATTAGGACAACCATGGATATATTGTGAAAGAGAATGCAAATACTGTCAACTGAATAAATATGTTCACAGTATAGCTTTACACTATTCCACTAAACCCTTATGTTTGTGTTGGGATACTTCAAATAAAATTTGAGGAAATAGAGAAAGAACTGTGTGAAATTCCCCAAATAGAGATTCACTGAAGTTAATCAGCAAATACTGGCAGGAAAGTTATGGAGGAGCCTAAGGAGAGAAGCTATCAATGGTACATTATTGGTCAAATTCCACCTTGAGATAGTTTTAAATTTTGCTCTTTATTTAGAAATACTGAGAGAATAGAGTTCTCATGGCAAGCAAGAGGAAAAGAATGCAAGGCAAATAAAAATATGAGCCATTTCGGGGGGCATCTGGGTGGCTGTCAGTTAAGTGTCTGCCTTTGACTCAGGTCATGATCCCAGGGTCCTGGGATCAGGCTGTGTCAGGCTCCTTGCTCAGCGGGGAGCCTGCTTCTCCCTCTCCCTCTGCAACGCCCCCCCCCAACTTGTGCTCTTTCTCATGTGCTCTCTCAAATAAATAAATAAAATCTTTTTTAAAAATATGAGCCATTTCAGAAAAAGGTAAGAGACAGGAAGAAGGGGGAGCTAGGAGAAACTATGCTCATATGGCAAAACCATTTAATGAGTTTTTACACAGACTCCACCAACATGAAAAAAAATCATACCAGAATTCACACTTGAATAGGATGTCTGGGATTTTTTTTTTTTAATAGACCACAGCTAATCTATAAGCAACTGAAATAATTTTTCTCTGGGGGTAATATAAAGAGTGTTAGGGGTGGTGGTTCACAGAATCATACAATAGAAGTAGGATTTGGGGGTAATATAAAGAGTGTTAGGGGTGGTGGTTCACAGAATCATACAATAGAAGTAGTATTTGGGGACTGGTGTGCCTATATGAAAAACCTAATAGCAATATCCAAAGGCAATTCAGGGCAGTCAGGGAAACCTTAACTTCTCTATAATTACAGTCTCACACTAAGCACTTAATATGTGCCAGACAATGTGCTAAAAGTTTTACATGCATTTTCTCACTTAATCCTCAGAACGTTTCTATAAAATGGGCATTATTTTATCCTTATTTTCTAGATGAGAAATTTGAGGCTTAGGGAAGAAGAAATTTGCCCACGGACACATAATTAGTGAGTGATAAAGCTAGGACTTTAATCTGGGACTGTTTGACACCAAAGTCCCATATACTTTAACCACTAAAACACTGTTATAAAAATTAAATGAAGTCATGTGTAAAACCCTTGACACATGGTAAGTAATATTTTACTCACTGTCATCTTTCTTTTTTAAGATTTTATTTATTTATTTGAGGGAGAGAATGAGAGAGAGAGAGAGCATGCACAAGAGGGGGGAGCAGGAGAGGTAGAAGCAGACTCCCCGCTGAGCAGGGAGCCCAATGTGGGACTCAATCCCAGGACTCGATCCCAGGACTCCAGGATCATGACCTGAGCCGAAGGCAGACACTTAACCAACTGAGCCACCCAGGCGCCCTTACTCACTGTCATCTTGCCAGGAAAACAAAGCCAGCTTATGAGCTTTCGCTTTATAAAAATTTAAGTCTACCATTTGCATTGTAAATGTGCACATTACACTGTGACTTAGTGGTTAAATAAGCCATTGCTTTAGGGAAGAAAGATGGGCTTATCACCTTTTTGCTAAAATAAAATAATTCTTAAAAATAATCCTTATTGAGGGGCGCCTGGGTGGCTCAGATGGTTAAGCATCTGCCTTCAGCTCAGGTCATGATCCCAGGGTCCTGGGATCGAGCCCCACATCGGGCTCCCTGCTCAGTGGGGAAGCCTGCTTCTCCCTCTGCTTCTCTCTCTCTCTCTGTCTCTCATGAATAAATGAATAAAATCTTTAAAAAAATAATAATCCTTATTGAAATGACTATAACATTTTTCTTTATCATAACCACAAAATTTAAATTGTTAAGAAACAATACAGCAAATTGAGGAAAAATATTCTGGCAAAATTGCTGGAAGCTTTGCTGGGGCTATTATCAAATCTCCATTATTTTGATGTTTTAAGTATTTTTTCTAATTTAATTTATCCTCTAATGGTTATAGAATACTTTTAGACTCAGCCGAGTGCTAGGTGCTACAGTACTAGTAAAATTACGCAGCATAGCTGTTTCAATAAGAATTTCATATCTGATAAGAAATCCAACCCATTAGTGAATAAACCAAGACCCTTCCATGAAGTGGTGGGAATAAATGGAAACTAGATTGAATAGAATTATAGGAGTGTTTACAAAAAGAGTGTTACAAAAGGAAGTACAGGAGGTGTGAACATACGCCCTGCCCTCCTTTTTCTAAATGTGGCAGTCATAAGAAGGAAGAAAATGAACAGCAGCTGGAAGGGACAATAGTCAAAGGAGAATTTGTTTTTCTTTTTAAAGACAGGATTCTTAAGTTTGCCTGAAGGCAGAAAGGAAGGAGGAGCCAGTTGAGAGTGTATGTTAAAATACGGGAGAACAGACCCTTATTAAGACCTGATTCTGTCTAGCTATGTTGACCTTAGGCTCTTCAACTCCTGGGAACACCCATTTCCTCACTTATGGTATTAAGATAATAGAAACACCGGTTTTCTTAGAACTTGGTACATATTAGTATCCAATAAAAATTATTAGATATTGTTAATACATATTTAGTAGGGTTAATGAGCAAAGGAACTGTACGCATAATGCCTAGCACAGTGCTGAATCCTTCACAAAAACTCGAAATACAGCAACACAATTACTTTATCTTTTTTACAGGTAAGGGTATCTTTCAAGGAAAGAAGAGTCAGAATATGACTGACAGCCACATTTCATCTCTACTAATAAATATAATTTAAATGTTAAACTTTTATTGGTAACAGAGATCATAGGTATTTTAAAATGCGCTTTTGCTAGAGAATAAAATTTGTTAACAGGCAGGATCTCAATTTTAACATAGCATGGGTTTTTCGGTCTTTAAGTGTTCAATTACTTCACAAGTTTCTTTTCTAAAAATTGAAGCTAGCTGGCCTGCAGCCGTGCGGGACATGTAAGGAAAGGGCACCGGGAAATTGTGGGAGAAGAGCTCAGGGCAGAGCACTGTGATGCAGCAGCTCAGATCCGCGACTCTGGTGCCGTCGCGCCTGGGGAAGACGACGTGATGAAGGGGACCCAAGGAGAAGGGGCGGACTCACTCAAAATACCACTGGCCCACCCGGAGGATAACGGCGGGCCGGGGCCGTCCCCTCCTCCTAACCCCCCCAACCGACCCCCTCCCCGGCCTCTCCGCCGGCCGGCGCGCGAGGGGAGCCCGCCAGCGACAAGCCGTCCAGGCCCGCGGCGGGAGGCCGCCGCCCGGCACGTGGCAGCGCGTCGTCCCTCCGTGGTCCCTGGTCCGCAGCCCGCCCCGCGGGCTAAGGCGCGAGGGCGCCGCGCCCACGAAGCCCCCACAGAACGACGGAGGGGGCTGCGCCGGCTCGCCAACACCACCGCGCTTCGCCGCTTCCCCCCGCCGCCCGACTCCGACTTCGACAACTCCCGCCCCTCTCCCGAGCTCCGGCCCCGGACGCTGGGAGGGCTTGCTCCCGTCGCGGCGAGGGAGCCACTCACGGGCGGAAGCGTGTAGGAAAGGGGCCGTGACGCCGCCCCATCCTCACACACGGTGGGCGGCGGGACCCGCTGCGAGAGGGACGGAAGGACCAGGCGCAGCTGCAACTGGAGGGTGGCCGGCGAGGCCCGAAGCCGGGGCGCGAACGGAAGATACCTGCGAAAACCTGGGTCTGGGGAGCCGCCCCCGGACGCTCCGAGGCCTCAGGCGGTTGCTCACCACTCCCTCCACAGCTGCACTACCCGCTCAAGAGACCTCCCGCCAACTGGGAGCGAGGCTCGCGCGGGCCAATCAGCGCACAGAACCGCCGCCGGGGGGCGGGGCCTGACCGAGGTTGCGCGCGCCGCGACCCCAGTTCCAGCTTGAGCGCTCCAACCCCCCCCGCCCCGCGCCCGCGGCGTGCGGGACTCCTGAACTTCAGTGGGCTTGCGGACCCTCCGGGCCGGGTCCTGGCAGAACGCCACCACCCTCCCAGATCTCTTCTGGCCTCCTAATTTAGCCCCTTCCCCGTGGACGCTTATCAAAGCCAGGCTTGTATTCGAGCCTTTACCTTCCCTCCGGTTAGATGGAGAGGCCCTGCGGGGCTGGAACTTCAGGTCTTCCCTAACTCACTTCTACTTCACAGCACCAAGCAGGACGCCTTGCACACACGCACTAGCAGATACTTGATAAAGACAGGCGTCAATAGTAGGAGGACAAAGAATCAGAAGTGAACTTTGCCGCAGCAATTGTAATGCCCACAGTTACTGCTATGTTAAATAACTAAACAGAGGAAGAGACCACTTAAACTAAAAAAGAAAGGTGTGACTACCGTGGCAGAGGTGATGTTACACTATTCCGTTAAATCTGTTCTAAGCTGTAAATTCTTCTACAGGAAACTTTTCATTTTGGTCTCATTGTAGCCCTTGGCCAGGTGCCTGGGATGTAATTGATGCTTAGTAAACGCTTGTTCTCATTCTACTTTCTAAATATATCTCCCCACTATTACCCATTGATTCTTTACTCCAGGCTTACATACTTTTCTCAGAGCAGGTCTTAAACTTTCTTCTTTGAGCTGGCATATAATGTGCTCTTTCTTTTTCACCTTCATTTAAATTTTCTATCTGATACCCATCCTTTAAGACCCAATTTAAGTCATCAGCCCATCATCTGAGTACTTAGTAAGTGCAAGACTGCCATTCTTGAATTCCTGCAGCACTTTCAGAAGTTGTGATTTTTGTAATCTTATTAATCAGCTTTTTGATAAAATTATTTTATTCTGTGTACGTATAGATACAATTTTACATAAATGGCATTGCATACTTACTTTAAAAAATGGAATGTTTGAGGGACGCCTGGGTGGCTCAGTCGGTTGAGCATCTGCCTTCGGCTCGGGTTATGATCCCGGGATCCTGGGATCGAGTCCAGTGTCAGGCTCCTTGCTCAGCAGGAAGCCTGCTTCTCCCTCTGCCTGCCACTCCCCCTACTTGTGCTTACTCTAGCTCTCTGACAAATAAATAAAAAAATAAAATCTTAAAAAAAATGGAATGTTTGATATGTACAAAAGAATACATATAGTAACATATATGCAGGCAGCAGAGCATAATAAAACAAAAACTCGAGAAGCCACTACCTACCAAAAAAGGATGAATCTAACACCCAAGAAATAGAACATAAACAATACTGATGAGATCCTGTATGTTTCTCCTCCTCCCCTTACTTTCCTTGAAGAGGTGACTTTGGTGTTTCCCATTCCCTTAAGATTTACTGTACCTTTAAACACAGATTTTGGGGCACCTGGGTGGCTCAGTCAAGTGTCTGCCTTCAGCTCAGGTCATGATCCCAGGGTCCTGAGATCGAGTCCCACATCAGGCTCCCTCCTTGAGGGGAAGCCTGCTTCTCCCTCTCCCACTCCTGCTGCTTGTATTCCTGCTCTTGCTCGCTCTCTGTCAAATAAAATCTTTAAAAATAAATATACAGATTTTGTTTGTAAATTTAATACTCTGTATTCTTCATAGTTTGAGATTTTAACATGCTGATGCAGAACATTGTAAATCATTTTTATTGTTGTATAGAATTCTATTCTATATATATACTGTAATTATCACCATGCTCCTGTTAATGGCCATTTGGGTCATTTTTTGCTACTCTGAAAGCTATGAGACTTCTTGTTACACAGACTTGGTTATCAGTGGCTGTGCTTCTCTAAGACTATATTGGTTAGTTATAGCTGGCACAGATTAGTTGCGTGGTCTGATCGGTTGGTGCCCATGTTTCAAATATTCAACTACTACTGCTTGTATATGCCCCATGGTGCACGCGTGTAGTTTTCCTATAAATGCTTTAAAGTGAAAATGATGGGTTTTAGGGTATGCAATTTACAAGATTACAAATGCTAATCTCATTTCCCAGGTAGCTGTACACATTTTATTATTTTATTTATAAGTAATCTATATGCCCAATGTAAGGCTCAAACTCCTGACCCTGAGATCAAGAGTCATACGCTCTACCAACTGACCCAGCAGGAGCCCCTCGTTGTACCAATTTTAAGAGCTCCCATTAGTCTACACTTTGCCAACTTTGTATTTTCAGCCTTTTTGTGACTAGATTATCTTTTATTAAAGTATGTCATAGAGAACACCTTTGGATTTTTTTTTCAGCACCCCTTTTTTTGGAAATATCCTACTCAACCTCCCAAACCACTTGGGTGCAAGGATAGCAGCTATATTCATACAATATAATTTCTCTTCACTTGTTGGGAGTCATAAAGGCCTTTCATCCAAGCTGGGCCAAATTCTCTTCCTGGAATTTTACACTAGGACCCAGAATTCAGTGTGGCTGTCTACTCTTTTATATTGGAAGCAACAAAAACTCCTGAGAAGTATCAGGATGGAACGATAATCAAACAAAAGCATTGCATTAAATTTCTCTCTAGAATGCTTTTCACTGTACCTCGTTTTTTTGTTCCTTACTGAAAATGTTTTCCCATACTTGCTTCTGCCTATGACCTAATCCTTATTTGTTAAATTGAGGCAACAGCTTCCCCACTTTCAAGTTTAGATTCCTAATTTTTTTAAGTGTTCATAAATACTAGGTGACTTTTGAAAGGCAAAATGTTACACTATACCACTTTTCTAAAAATGTTTGAAGTAGTTCACAACAAAGGTGACTTTAAGGTCAATTAAACAGAGAACCTAGACTACAGAAAGGGGGAGGGGCAAGAAAGGAACCATAAAGATCTTGGCAAGTTTGATTGTGAACAAGAAGTAATTTCCCCAATATGCCTGTCAGGTGCTAGCTGGGAAATGTTGCTTCAAGTAACTAGACACAACTCATATTTTTAAAATTATTATTATTTTTGAGAGAGAGAGCATGCGAGTTGTGAGGAGGGGAAGAAGGTGAGGGAGAGAGAATCTTAAGCAGGCTCCACGTTCAGTGCAGAGCCCACATGGGGCTCAATCTCACAATCTCATGATCACTCAGATCATGACCTGAGCTGAAATCAAATTGGACACCCAACCAACTGAACCACCCAGGCGCCCCACAACTTCTCATATTTACCAATATTTTACCAAATGAAGATTATAGTTTTGACAATACACTGAGGATAAATGAAAATTGGAACTGTATTTTTTTGGGCTATTTTCTCCAAAAGGTCGTGTCAAAATAGTAAGTTTTGAAACTCACTTGCATTCATTAAAAAAAAAACATCTGCATGCCTACTATATGCCAGGCAGCACTCTAGAAGCTAGAGATACACCAGTGGGGGGGCAAAAAAAAGACAAAAATCTTTGCCTATAGGAGCTTACATTCTAGTCACAAATAAACTGAGAAGCCCAAAGGCTTCTAAGGGCCAAATACAACAAAGTCTTGAAGGAATGCCCAACATACTAATCAATCTGTACAGTGAATAATTGATTTTCTTTAAAAAATGGAATAGGCCACAGTTTGTGTTAGTCTGTCAACGAGCACACCCAAAGAGGTTAGGGAGCTCAGCTGATGAAAGATTTAGGTACCTCATTCAAAACAGGTGTTACAGTACAGTAACACAAAGCTTTTTAACCTAGATCTGGGATATTATCAGATTAACCTCAATGGAGTTACCAGGCCCCAACCGGACATGGACTACAAAACCTGAGGCAATTATTCTGGGAGATAGGGACTTGGTTTTTTTTTTAAGATTTTATCTATTTGACAGAGAGATAGGAGAGCACAAGTAGGCAGAGTGGCAGGCGAGGGAGAGGGAGAAGCAGGCTCCCCGCTGAGCAGGAAGCCCGATGTGGGACTCGATCCCAGTACTCTGGGATCATGACCAGAGCCGAAGGCAGACACTTAACTAAGCCACCCAGGTATGCTGGGACTTGTTTTTAAAATTCCTTTCTTTAGTTAGATACAACAGTTACATGTTGAAAGTTGGGTACAGGGCTTCACACATTTCTGAGGTTAATAAAGTAGGTTATTAATTTTAATTTGGTAAATTGAGTAGTTTCATGAGTTCTACCAAAAAATGATTTCTCAAGTGACTCCACCCCTCACACCTGAGAGCTAGAGACCTGAATGAGAAAGTAAATTATAGTGACAAAGTTTATAAGTCAAACAATGTAGGAGGTGGTGGCTGATGAAGTAAGTTTTAACTTTTATAATTTTCTAATTATGGAATTGTTTAGAAATTCTGGAATTCAAATGTACAGGTAAAATCCAATTTTAACAGATCAAAATTATTACACTAAATCTAAATTTCACTTTTGTTGAACAAAGTTTAAAGAGAATAAAGATAATAAAGCTCTATGTGTGTACTTACATGGAATCAGTTTATGCCTTATGTAACTCCTGTTCATTTCACAAGGTATGCTGTCACTTTAAAATCCCTTTAACCACTTCTTAGCTGTTTAAGGAAATTATAGAACACTGAAAACTATTAGCAAAAAAGGACATAGTATTTCTAACTGGATGCCACTGGTATAGTCAGGCTATTTAGTGTCTTCTCAGGCACAGCTTTGATTCAGGGATGGATCATAAGGAAATGAGGAGGTGGATTAGGTCAATGTACATAGAGCAGAGCAAACCTGACCAGTTTTCTTCTCTAAACACATTTTTAGTATATAGATGTGAAAGAAAGTAACTGTTCTTTTGGTTCAAGAGTTATGGTTGCCAAGGAGACAAAGGAATGAACATACCTGAACTTATAAATGAAGATACTATTTCAGTTCTTTGGCTCAATGAATACACTTTTATGTTCTTAAGGGACACATCTCAAGATGTTCCTGGCTTTCCCTCAGATGAATTTTTTTTGAAAGGCATATATATCCCTTGAACACTCTTAACACTTCCAATTAACTAACCATGTTTTAAAGCTTTAAATTCTTCTTGCTGGTATTCTGACTCAACATTTTGCAGAAACCAGTCTTGACAATCATGATTAAATTTGTCCCTAGGCAAAATTAAAATGACGAATGTTAAAGTTTCAAACACAAGGGGTAGCACACATTGTAGTTGATTTTTTCCATTTAGGAACTAACAAAAATGTAACCTAATAATCTGTGATCCCTCACATCAGCATGTTTAATTTTAAAAGCCATGACATCTGGATTAAAGATAAATTTGAATACAGAAATTAAAAATCAAGAGAGGAAGAATGATATAAATTAGTGACACTAGAATCACAGGATATTTTTCTCCTAAGAAATGAAGTTTTATTTATTTGAAGTAGCAGTGTTATCAACTAAGTAATATTTGTAACACATTATATGAAACTTTTAAAGTGGTTTTAAGACTGCCTGAGTAATATTTATTATATTATTTTTAAAGATTTTATTTATTCATTTGAGACACAGATAGAGAGAGAGAGAGAGAGCATGAGCATGGGGAGAGGCAGAGAGAGAGGGAGAAGCAGGCTTCCCGCTGAGCCAGGAGCCCGATGTGGGGCTCGATCCCAGGACCCCAGGATCAGGACCCGAGCCAAAGGCAGACGCTTAACCATCTGAGCCACCTAGGTGCCTCTATTATTATTTTTTAGTAATCTCTATACCCAACGTGGGGCTCAAACTCACAACCTTGAGGATCGAGAGTCATAATGCTCCTCCAACTGAGCCAGCCAGGAGCCCTGTGGCTTGAATAATTTTTAAACATAAATTTCTATCCTTTAAATTTAGTGACCAATACTAATACGCTTAGTGACTATTTTTTCATATTCAATACTGACCTGGATGAATTATTATAAAGACACAGTAAGTCACTGGGTGTTATATGCAAACAATGAATCATGGAACACTACATCAAAAACTAATGATGTAATGCATGGTGATTAACATAATAAAAAAAAAACAAACCACAGTAAGTCAAATCCAAATTAATATGTTTTGACAACACTGAGATTAATAAAAGGCTGCCCTGTCTCCTGCCAAAGATTTATTTTTCTAGATCTGCTTCACTATGACTACAAGAGTACATCTAAAATTCTATTAGAAATTGCTCAACTTACACTCCAATTAGGAAGATATTTAAATCACATTACATAAAAGCCTGTGTAACCTAACCTAATACATCATATGTAGTATATGAACACCTCCAGAAAAGAATCAACTCAATATATGTCAAAGATGTTAAAATCTGTTTGAACAGAATGTGTGTTTAAATGTCTCATTATAAAGGGGGGAAAAAAAGGAATAAAATGACCAGGCAGGCTTCATATCAATTAGACAACTTTTACTAAATGAGAAAACTACATTTAAAATGTGCTTTAAAACAAAATGGAATTAGAAAAAAAGACATATGCATTTGAAAGAACTTTGCACTGTGCTGAAAATCAAATCTCTTGCAGTAATACAATACGCCAATTCATAAAATGTAAGTTAACAGAATTCTCAATTGAACATTTTCAAAGACAATATTAAGGTCAAGAATTTCACATCAATGGTAGCACATACAGAAGAAGGGCATTATAAATATGATGTCCATCCCTATGAAGCTTACAAATTTGACAATACTCAATAAAAGCTTTTAGAATCACATCCAAAAGGGTCGCATCCAAAGAATCACAAATCTGTGTCCTGTTAAGTTCTCCTTCTAAAATCTTTATGTTGACTTTTCTACTCCTTGTCATTTGTTAATACTAACCCTTTAAAAAAAGAGAACAGGAAAAGAAATGCTGCAATAAACCCTTGATCATGTACAGAAATTATTGCTACTATAGTTCACTACAAAGCATGTCTATACAATATTGTATGAACTTTGATCATGAAAAATCAGAATAAAAATCTTTAGTGACATAAGCCTTACAATCGTATACAACATTCACATGGCAATATTAGACAGTTAAGCACCCAATAACCATAGTTGACAAAATGTCCCACTGACCAGCATTCATTTAAATACATCCTTCGTACAGAGGGAGGAAAAAACAGATAGTGTCAGCTTTCCAAGGCTTGTCAAAAAAGGATTCTCATGTTCTGTGGATCTAAAAACAAATAGCAACAAGAACAACAACAAAAAACCCAAAAAAAAAAAAAAAACCACCCCCCCCCCCCCAAAAAAAAACCAAAACCAATGCAGGTGAGGGTGTTACCAGAAAGTTAAGCATGCCAAAAGGTGTTTCGTGCGAATTAAAACCTAAAGCCAAGGTACCACATAATCACATTACCAACTAGTTGGGTAACACTATATGAGCCTTATCTTAAAGTTAAATGAAATGCTACTGCACAATAGAGCATCAATAAGTTAAAAATTAGAGTGCACAAATCCAAATCAGTGGCAATTTCTGTATAAAGCAAAATATTCACTATCAGCTGTAAAGTTTGCCCAGTCAAACTGTTTGATTCAATCACTGGATTGGATAGTTTGCCTATTTTTTAAAAAATATCAATCTCTAAAATTCCTTTTTACTGTAATAAGGCGTAAGTTTTCTTAGTAAGATCAAACAGGTACATAAGTAAATAAGCAAGGGAAAATGATAGTTGGTGAATGTCTTTAAAGCTCTTCCCACATTTCACTTGTAAAAATGTTCAGGGAAAAAAAATTTAAAATATTTGCCATTATTCTAGCAAAAACAGAACAAAACAAAACAAAACAAGCCCAAAATAATTAAACAACCAAGCAACACTAAAACCACATTACACAGATGGATCATCATGCTTTCATCTGGTTTAACTATCACATCTAGTTTAACTGGGATGCTTCTCAACTTTAAAAACTGTGATACGTGAAGATGTAACTTTAATGGGTAATTTTGAATTTGGATTTAACTTTGCTGAATATTATAACAGAGTATACTTATTACAATACAGTGTAGCACATCTTTCTATTAGAAAAAATTTAAGATCCTTTACCCGTCTCCTTAAGTTAAAGGTGTGACATCATAAAGGGTGTCAAATGGCTGGATGGTTTTACAGTGCACACTTATATATTATGAAGTATGTCCTTAACAAATCTGATGGATTCTTTACAGAATTCCTTTCTTCACCTTTTCTTCGGTGGATTAGCTGTTCGAGGTGGAGTGACAGGACGTCCTGAATTCAGTCCACCATACTGGTACTTAGCTTTCTTTTCAGATGGTTTCAATATCTTAAAGTAAATAATTTATTAACAGTGTTATTCTTTCAAGTGCAATAAGTTAAGGAAAACTGTTATAAAAATGGACTTTTCAAGAAATAACAAATTGTAAATAAAGTATTTACATAATTACACAAATTGCAATAAAAATACAGAAAAAACCAGAAAAGTTTCATGAACATTTCTCACATTTAAAGTGTGCATAGATAACTAAATATCTGAATATTGCTATTATTTGTCATTCCATTAATAATTTAATAACAAAAGCTCAAGCACACAAATCCTATCAACTACCCAATCCTTCACGTAAAAAAAAAAAAATTTTTACTTTAATTAATTACTTTATTTTGAGAGAGAGAAAGAGAAGGTGTGCACATGGGGGGAGTTGGCGGAGTGGGTAAAGGGAGTGATACGCTCCACTCCCAGCGTATCACCATGGAGCCAATGCAGGGCTCAATCTCATGACCCTGAGATCATGAACTGAGGCAAAATCAAGAGTCGGATACTTAAACAACTGAGCCACCCAGGCACCTCAAGTGGAAAAAAAAAAGAAAGAAAAGAAAAAGAGAAAGAAGTGAATTACCATATCTCTAGGGTGGGCAAAAAACACTTAGTTTATGAGTCAAAGATCGAGTTGGCTACACACATGAAAAAATGCTCATCATCAGGGAAATACAAATCAAAACTACACTGTATCATCTCACACCTGTCAGAACGGCTAAATTTAACACAGGAAACAACAGATGTTGGCGAGGGTGTGGAGAAAGGGGATCCCTCTTACACTGCTGGTGGAATGCAAACTGGTGCAGCGACTCTGGAGGTTCCTCAAAAGGTTAAAAATAGAACTACTCTACAATTCAGCAACTGCACTACTAAATATTTACCCAAAGGATACAAAGAAATACTGATTCAAAGGGATACATGCATCCTGATATTTACAGCAGCATTATCAACAATAGCCAAATTATGGAAAGAGACAAATGTCCATCGACTGAGGAATGGATAAAGATGTGGTACAGATCTACAGTGGAGTATTAGCCACAGAAAAGAATGAAATCTTGCCGTTGCAAAGGCATGGAACTACAGTGCATTACGCCAAGCAAAATAAGTCAGTCTGAGAAAGACCAGTACCGTATGACAGAACAGAGGAACACAAGGGCAAGAAAAACAAAAGGGAGACAAGCAAACCATAAACCATAAAATAGACTCTTAATTATAGAGAACAAACTGAGGGTTGACTGGGGGAGGTTTGCAGGGGGATGGGTTAACTGGGTGATGGGGATAAGGAGGGCACTTGCTGTGATGAGCACTGGGTGTTGTATGTAAGTGATGAGTCACTAAATTCTACTCCTGAAACTAGTATCATGCTGTATGTTAATGGACCCTACCACTATTTATTTAGACGGTAATTAGTCACAAACTCTTTAATCTTACTTTATGTGTAGATCTTAAAAAATATATATTTATGTATTTTACATATCATAAAGTCCAATGTACAAGTCAATGATTTTTAAAATACAGAGTTGTACGACCACTGCTATAATCTAATTTTAGAGTTTTTATCACCCCAAAAGAAATCCTGCTCCCATAAGCAATCACTCCACATTTCCATTCTCTACTACCCGAGTAACTCCCTTCAACTCCAAGGAAACACTAATCTTTCTCTATTGATTTGTCTTTTCTGGCTATTTCACATAAATGAAGTCATACAGTATGTGGTCTTTTGTGACTGGCTCCTCTCACGGAGATGTTTTTGAGGTTCATTCATGTTGTAGCATGTATCAGTACTTCATTACTTTTAACTGTCAAACAATATGTCATTTAATGGATATTCCACATTTTGTTTTCATTCTTTAGGTCTCCACATTTTGGCAATTATAAATAATGCTCCTATGAATATGCATATACTTGTATTTGAGTACCTCCCTTCAATTCTTTTGGGTATACCTATGGGTAGAATTGCTGGGCCATATAGAAACTCTATGTTTAACTTTTTGAGGAACTGCCACAGTTTCCAAAAGCAGTTGCACCATTTTACATTCCCACCATCAATGTATGAAGGTTCCAACTTCTCCACATCCTCACCAATACTTGTTATTGTCTGACTTTTTTATTGTATTTATTCTAGTGGGTGTAAATAAAGCTTTAACCTACATTATAGACAGAAAATTTCAGTATTTACACAAAAAATTGTGTAGAAAAGATATATAAAGCATTTCTTAGAACTATTCAAAGTGTTCTAGTGTCTCAGTGAAAAAGAAATTAATCCAATTCCACTATGCTAAATGTTGAAGGATAAGGTCTAGTTCCTATGCTTAAATTATAAATAAGAAGTCACATATTTACCATTCAATTGTACTAGCTGATAGAAACAGTATAATATAATAAAAGGAAAGAAGGATAGGAAAGCCCCTTTACATTTAGAGAAAGAGGAATATAGTACATGCACGAGAGGAACATAAAACCCTTTGCAAAAACAAAGCATTGAAGTTGTTTTGTCTGTGAACAAGAATGATTTTAAAGTAGCACACTACAGAGAGACTGGACTCTGAGAAACAAACTGAGGGTTCTAGAGGGGAGGGGGGTGGGGGGATGGGTTAACCTGGTGATGGGTATTAAAGAGGGCACACACTGCATGGAGCACTGGGTGTTATATGCAAACAATGAATCATGGAACACTACATCAAAAACTAATGATGTAATGTATGGTGATTAACATAACATAAAAAAAAAAAAAAGTAGCACACTATAAAGCCAGAGCTGGTCTATTTCTTGCAAAAGGAAACAAAAGCTAAGTTATTAATTGAATTCACATTCTTTTAGTAGGTTAAGACCCTATTCCAAGAAATGATACAGGAATTTAACAATTTAAACATCTGCATCAAGAATGATTAACTTAGGTTCTCCAAAACTCTAATATTTGATATATACCAAAAAGTCTGGAACCTTTGTGAATGAAAACAGAAATCTAACAAATCTGTGATAATCACTTTTTTTTAAAAAAAGTCTTTATTTGAGAGAGAGAGAAAGTGAGAGACAGATCATGAGCAGAGGGGGAGGGGCAGAGAAGAGGGGAAACAGACTCCCCACAGAGCAGGGAGCCCCACCCGGGGTTTAATCCTAGGACCCCGGGACCATGACCAGAGCTAAAGGCAGACGACCAACTGACTGAGCCACCCAGGCGTCCCAGATAATCACTTTTGAATAAAACTGATTTATATGTATTTATATCATACCTGAAACGAACACATCAAAGTTTCATCCACACTCATCATTCCACCAGCATTATCAAACTCGCCACAGTAATTTGGAGCTGAAAATAGGGTTACCAATTGTCGTTTAGCAAAAAATTCATATCCATCTTCCACCACCTGTCAAAGGAAAGGTCAGAAGAAAAAACACACTTATTTATAGCTAATTCTCAACTGTCTATATAATTGAGATTAATGTGACAAAGACCTAAAATTTAACACTATTTTGTTTTGGGAGCTTGATTTTTATTTTTAAACTTGCCTTAGAATATTAAAATTGGTATGCCTCTTCTATAATGGCAAGGATTTAGCTTAAATGAAATAATACATTTGTGATAACTAAAATGTTTAAAAATTACACCATTCTAAGGCTCTCCATATGCTAATAAGTACAGTATCTATAGGAACTTGGGACACCACGTACTTCTTAGATGATGGCATTATATCACAACTATGGAATCCTTAATTCTTTAATGATTTAACATGATTTCTAGAATCTGTTGCCAATTTCTGAATGATTTAAACAACTCAGGTTTCTCAGCTCTACAAATCTGAGAAGTAGAGGCAATGACACGTAAATATTTTATATTTATTTATGGTAGGCAAGAATAATTTTTGAAGTCTTTTAGGCATCTTTTAAGCAAAATTATCCTACAATACTTGCTAATAAGAAAGCACCTCCAAAATAATTTATTTTTTATTTATTTAAAGATTTTATTTACGAGAAGGGGGGGAGGGAGAGATTAAGCACGCATGCATAAAGGGGAAGGAGCAGAGGGAGAGGGACAAGCAGACTCTGCGCAGAGCCCGATGTGGGGCTTGATCTCAGGACCCTGAGATCATGACCTGAGCTGAAATCAAGAGTTGGACACTTAACCGACTGAGCCACCCAGGCTCCCCCAAAATAACTTACATTTTAAAATAATTCCTACCCTAATATCTGGTACACGCTCCTACTGTAATCACATCACGGTAGAATTTAGGTATTAACCTTTTCTGTCAAGATCTTGGTCACGTTTATCTACTCCAGCTCAGCCATACATAGTGTTTGGCACTCAGTATATCCTTTTATTTATTTATTTTTTTTCCCAGATTTTATCTATTTTGAGAGAGAGAGCATAAGCAGGGGGAAGGGCAGAGGGAGAAGTAAACTCCCCGCTGAGCAGGGAGCCCGACGTGGGGCTCAATTCCAGGACCCTGGGATCATGACCCAAACCAAAGGCAGATGCTCAATGACTGAGGCACCCAGGTGTCCCATATCATTTTAGTTCTTAGTTTGCTTGTTCACTTGTTCATTCACACATTTACTAAGTGAACAGGTTTATTGTAAAAGGATGTATTTGTAGTTTGTGGTGTTTCCCAGCATAAGTCTCTTAATTTTAGAGATAGTATGTTTGAAAATAAGCAGAATAGGATTTTGGAAGGGTCTGGAAAAAAGACTGTCCAAACCAACGTAGCTCAGTAACTTGGCTTTTTAAAAACAAAAACAAAAACATCATCCATTTTTGAAAAGATCAGTGAATGGAAATCTATAGCTGAAAGATTTTTTATCAGTGGGCATCTTATTAGGAAACTTAGCAACTCTGCACTGTTCCCTGGTAGTAGGCTTATATTAATTAGTTAAATCATAAATACAATATTTACCAAAACTGCCAAAAGCAAAGGATTTGGGGATGTGACTTCATTTCAATGGAACTAGGGAATTCTGCTAGAAAAAAGGCACGTGACACACAACATGCACAGAAAATGAAAAGCCAGTCATCTTTGCTTATCCACAGGATCACATAATGTAGTCAAGGGTCATGGGGAGTAAACCCCCCCAAAGGGAAGTATTGTGGAATAGCATATATTTAATAAACTCTGCTTTAACAAAGAAAAAATAAGGAATCTTTAAAAGTATTATACTTAAAATTTCAAATATTTTTAGTACTTTCAAAAGTAGCATGAAAAAGTTATAAAAATACCTGTCAGTGAATGTATTTCATACCAGTTACGTTTTAGAGAGCATGAAAACTTGATATATTAAATCATTAAAATAAGCGTTTGTTAATTCATTTATTCAAACACTAAATGCATGCAGTATCTAAGTTTACAAGGCACGGATTTTTAGAAGTCAACAAGTCACAATTTCCTCCCTAAAGAGTATACATTATAGTAGTGGAGGTAGACATTAAGAAAAAAAACAACCACAAGTAAACCTAAACTGTATATATAGAGTAGAATTCAATAAACTCTCTTTACTCACTACCCTGGTTCAATAATTACCAGGATTCTGCTACATATGTTCCATTTATCCCTTTTCTTTCTGATTTTTTTTTTAAGTAATCTCTACACCAAACGTGGGGCTCGAGCTCACCAGGCTGAGATCAAGAGTTGCATGCTCTACTGACGGAGCCAGCCAGGGGCCCTTCTGCTGATATGTTTTAAAGCAAATCCTAGACATGTCATCTTACCTCTCTATACTTGAGTATGCATTTCTAAAAGAATGGACATCTTTCTTACATAATAATGCTATTATCACAAAGCTAAAACAACAACTCCTTAATATCTAAGACCCAGTCTATAACTGAATTTTCCCAACTGTCTCAAAAATGTCCTTTAATACTATTATCATTGGATTTTTATCTAAAACACATAAACATCATATTAAAAATGGGATCAAATGTTTCTAGAAAGCTTCAAACACCAAAAAAAAAAAAAAAATTAGTTTGAAACATTTCCTCCCAAGAGGGTGAAAAAGGGTTAACAATTTATTAGATTGTTAACTATGAGATTAAGGTATAGGCTTCACCTCTCCTACTTTCCTTGTATAATTAATCTTCTTGGATCTCAGTTTCCTCAAAAATAAAAAAAGCAGATTTGTGTGGTTAATATCAAAATATTCAAAAGTTTTATATCATACCTGATGAGCTCGACAAATCAAGTCTAAATCATGACGATTCAGAAATTTACTGACTACATCAGCTCCAAAAGTGAAGGAAACACCACGATCATTTTCTCCCCAGCCTTGCACATCCTTATCTGGGTCAGACCACAGCAAATCACAGAGCAAACCTTTAAAGAATGAAAACATGGCAATGAAAAAACAAAACAAAGTTTATAAAATAAAGTATATCTGTATCACATTTCTTCTCGTGCCCTCTTACCCTTTAATAAATAGTAATAATCACTTGCTCCCTAGTATCCCAGCCTACCAAATTTAGCCACGTTTGCTAGCCCAACCATATAAATGTAATTTTGCCTGGCTGAAAGTAGCACTTTCCAACTCTTTCCACATATAGGAAATGTGTGTATGGCACACTCTAAGCACACAATGTATGGAAAAGGCTATTCATCTTTTGTACATAGTTTCTCCACATGGATAAGCAATTGACCCAGCAGCATTTCCTGAATTGAGGAAACTTAGACTATTTCTGGGTGCCAACCTATTCAATTAATCTATTTTATTTATTCCTAAGCCAATAAGACACCGAAGTTTTTAAATACATCTATATATTTGGTAGGGGTAGTATTTCCACTTAGTATTTTTCTTCAGGATTGTCTTGGTTACTTTAAATCCTTTGTTCTTTCATATATATACTTCTGAATCAGATTGTGTAATTCCGTGAATCCAACTGAGATTTCACTGGAATTGTATTTGACCTAATGATCAATTTGAAGGAAGAAAACATTTTCTGTAAAAGTTTGGAGGATTTAAATGAAATATGGATGAACAAAATCAGAACAGATCCCTGGCTTTAGTTCTGGGCATATAAGAAAAGAGGTCAGAGCTAAAAATACTTATCTGAGTATCTTCGTCATGCTCATTATTGTATAATCTTACGAGGGACTCAGACTACCTTGGGAATGTCAAGTGAGAAGACCAGTAAATGAACTCTAAGGAAGCAAACATTAAAATGCAGGCAGAGGAAGGAGAAAGGGGAATGAGCAAAAAATACTGGGAAGGAATAATCAAAACAAAAGGAAGAGATTAGAACAGTAGAGATCTCCTGAAAGGGGTAAGAATTATCCAGAAGTAGGAAATGGTTAAGATTCAAGTACCATGAGTAAGTGGAACAGGACAAAAAACCAAAAACTGTGCCACTTACAATTACACCAGCAGACCTTAACGAAAGCAGTTTCTTGATGGATGGGAAGAAAATGGTTAAAAGTCAAACTATAGTGAGATGAAGAGGGGGTGGATGTTGAGATGGTGATATTAAGTACTTTTGTAAGAGTTATAGTGCTAAGGGAAGGAAAAACCAGTGCTAAGGGATGATTTATTTTTAAAATAAGCCAGTTTCAAGACTTTTTTTTTTTATAATTCATAAACTTCATAATACAGGTTCTAACAGGAAAGGAGAACTTCTTTTTGAATGATATAGTTTGTCTTAATAGGGGAATTATCTAAAATACCTTGTAAAATTGGTGGCAATGTACTCTTAATTTCTATTACTATTTTCTAAGCTCCAGCTATGATGCCTGAAGAAGTCCATCAGCATACAAAACCCACTGGGATAGTCTCAATTTGCAAGTTTTTTCTGATTTTCAAAGAATCACAAACTGATTCTTTAGAACACACAAAAACACCAACCCCAACACACCACCAGTGCTCTATAATGGTACTTTTTCCAGTTTGTTCCCACAGGTGAAGCAATGAGCAGGAGGCCAAGATGTTAATCTTTAATTTTAAGGTGACAATAAAACTAGAATGTAGTTGCTTTTGGAATTATTTGGCAAATATGACAGTCTGGATGCATATAAAATCAAATAATGATAACAACAATGTGGCATTTTTCAACCTTAATGGAATCAAGACAAGAATCTCAAGAGTCAAGGTTCCACATTTTATAATTAAATTCCTAATGAACAAGCATCATAATCATTTGGCTGTTCTTAAAAATGTATTAATTTATAAATTAAACTTCTGAAGATTACAGAGAACACCCAGGCTTAAAATGTCGATTTTCAGCATTTCAAAAATTTGCTTCACCCTTGAAAGTGACTTATGTCTGAACTATGTTAACAGAATCTGAAGATGTAATGACATGAAATATGTATTTATATTGTACCTTATTTAAAAGATTTTAAATAAATGGCCCATTATTTATTTTATTTCTAAATTCCATTATAGTTAACTTACAGCGTTATATTAGTTTCAAGTGTACGATATAGTAATACAATATGCCCTATTATTTAAATAACTAGTTTCTATTAGGTTTAGTCAAATATATTCTATAATTATAATCAAAATCTGATTAAATGCATGCTTTTTTACCTTTTGTACTCAACACAAATTGTTACTTGCACAAGTAAGTTGAGGCAAGTTACTATAATATGCAATGTCAGTGGCTTACTGACAAGAGGATCTATACACCTGCTCAAATGGTTGATGTTTAATCATGAGTAGCATTTTGAGTGATATTATCAGGCTTTCAGTACACTGAGCAAAACGATCCAATCATACTTGAAATCAAATAGCCAAATGCATGTTCTTAACAGTTCAATTTAAAGGTTTAGCCATGTTTTGCTTAGGTATTGGTTCATGAATATTTTTTAATGACTACTTTTTTTATAGACTGTTTGGATCTTATGAGTAGAAAATGGAAAGAAAAAAAAAAGAGTAGATGTACTTAGTAACCATCTAGTCCAGCCCTACTTATGAGTAATCAACTCCCCTTTACAAAATTACCCATAAACAATCCTCTTTTCAGTAAGCTACAAGACCTTTGGTTTTTCATTTATATGGTCTTAATATATAAAGGATTTCTAGACCCTATGGCAGTCTAAGCAATCCTCATTTTGAAGATGTTCAAGTTTGCTGAGAACTGATGAGTATGATACATACAGGGTGAGTCTGATTACACAAATAATAATGGGACAATTAATCCAATGATGTAATTTATTAAAAAAAAAAGGTCTGGTACAAACTGAAAGGACAGTTTTGCTTATGTTAATGCCCCCCGCCCCCCCTTTTTAAAGTAGGCACCATGCCCAGAGTGGAGCCCTACTCGTGGCTTGAACTAGGATGCTGAGATCAAGAGCTGGCTGCTTAACTGACTGAGCCACCCAGGTGCCCCTATTAATGCTTTTAATGGTGAGACAGTGTGATATAATAAAAATACATTTGGTCTTTGTTCCCATTCCTGGCACAGAGCTCCTAAAGCCTTTGGAATTTCCTGAGTGACAGGGATATCTTTTGTTATTTATAAAGAGCCCCTTTCCACCACATCTGAGTTTATGCTAATGAAGTGGTTCAGGAGCCCCTAGAGCCCTTCAGGATGGGGCCAGTCAACAGGAAGACCAAACACATGATTAGAGGGTTGGAACTTTCAGCTGTCCCCTCCCTCTGGAGAGGAGGGCTGGAAACTGAGCTCTATGAAAACTCTTGAACTAGACTTGGGGAGCTTCCGGTTGTTGAACATACTGATGCCAAAGAGTGTGGAAGCTATTCACCAACCAATGTCCCCTTGCCATACCTTGCCCCATGAAATCTCTTCCATTTGGTGGGTCCTGAGTTGTACATCCCTTTATGATAAGCTGATAAATATAAGTAAAGCATCTGAGGAGGTAGTTGTGGGAATTCCAGAATTTTGGCTGGGCAGCAGTTTGGGTCTCCAGAGAATATCACTTGAGGCTGACAACCTAAGCGGGGGCAGTCTTGTGGAATGGAGTCCTTACTCTGTGGAGTCCTGGTTAACTCCAGGAGTTAGTGTCAGAACTGAATTAAATTGTTAGACACTCACTTAAGAGTTGGAGAATGGGGTGTGTTGTGGAAAAATGGAAAAACCACATACACTGAGTGTCAGAAAATGGCACAAAGAAAGGTACTGATATTTTTAGCAAAAGGTGAAATGAAAAGCAGAACAACCTTACTGCATTCAATTCATAGGTTATCATAGCACTTTATGATATGAATGCCATGATTAGTACACATCTTAGTACATACACTTGCACTCAACTATGAATAATTACCATTTAAAAGCCAAAAGACAAGTTAGGCAACTGTGGCCAGAATTTATTTATAAAATTACATTAGGCTCATTTGTTGATCAACACAGCAATTTATCCTCAACTGGAACTTATCTGCTTTTGTTCTGACTTGCTTCACTTACCCAAGAGTTATTTTGAATCTCTGAAGAGTTAATTTTCATTATTCTTTCACAAATTTTTCACAAAACTCACCATGTACCTCTACGGTTTTCTGAACTCTACAAATTTGAAATATAAAAGATGCAAAAAATAACAGAAAACTACTAGATAATTTTTAAAAAGGCAACTGTATCTTCAGCTAAGAAAGATTATTTTAATTAAAAAACTTATGATTAAATTTTTAAAAAATCCTTAAAAACATTTTTTTAAAATTTATTCTTTTTAAGTAGGCTCCACACCCAACTTGGGGTTTGAATTCTTGGCCCTGAGATCAAGAGTCACATGCTCTAACAACTGAGCCAGCCAGGTGTCCTCCTTTTGACTAATTTTTTTTTTTTTTAAAGATTTTTATTTATTTATTTGAGAGAAAGAATGAGAGAGAGAGAGAGAGAGCACATGAGAGGGGAGAGGGTCAGAGGGAGAAGCAGACTCCCTGCCGAGCAGGGAGCCTGATGCGGGACTCGATCCCGGGACTCCAGGATCATGACCTGAGCCGAAGGCAGTGGCTTAACCAACTGAGCCACCCAGGCGCCCGTCCTTTTGACTAATTTTTTAACAAGTCTTTGAAGGACATAAGCAATGCTGACATGAATGAGGCCATGATAGGAAGGTAAGGGGAATCAATAACAAGATCTTTTGTGATATATAAGTTTAACAGAACCATACTACAGTTATATATGAAATTTAAAAGTACTGCACCTCAGGAAATAATTAGTGGGAGGTGAAATATATTACTGCAAGTAACCTCTAATTAGCTTATTGATGATTAAAAAAGCTCTATTATTTATTACACAAACCAATCCTAATTCCACTAAATATATAATATAATTAAGTTCAAATATGTAAACATTTTAGGAAAGACAACTAATTAAAGTTCTCTATATACACCCAACCTGTATCAGGGACATCAGTGGGTCTCATAATTCTCCGAATCTGCTCCATAGATTGCAGGTCTGGTGATAGTCCTATAAATAAAAGATGAGTCATGCTGACATCTAAACAATTTTCACTCAAATAAAGAAACATTTAATCAAAGTAGATTCACTATGTGAAATTAAACACACTTAAGGTGTTCTTTTTAATGTTATCTTTAATATACTGAGTTATTAAATAGAATCCCACTTTGATGTAATCGAACAATATGATTAAGTATTCTCCACTTTTCCCTACCAGGGTAATGGAATTCCCTTTCATTACAAAAGATTTCTCAAGGAAAGAAATCTTACCACTCTTTTTTTTCCAACCATTCCCTGCCTTTCTACAGGAACATACCCAATTTCAATACTTCCTACCACTTCCCTGTCATATTTACTTCCAAGTTTAAATGCCTCATTCTAGCCCATAAGACCTTCCTACATCCCACTCCAATATGCTCATTTTCATAAAAGCCTAACTGTTGATCAGAAGGATAAGCAAGAAAATACCCTGCAATCTTTAGAGTAGTACATAAATATAAGCTAGTATTTCTCTTTTATAGATAAATCCAAGTGCCATCACATACTTCTAATTTCTATTTTTAGCCATACCAATGTGCAAGAGCTACAATTTCCTAAATGTTTAGTATTTACTATAAAATACGTTTCAATTAATATAGTGATTTATGTTCTATCAGAGAATAAATCATTTTTTACCTCAGGCCTAGACAAGTACACCTACCTTTTCAACATCTCCCCACTTAATTCTTCCTGCATATTAATAAAATAATTTTCTTACAGTATTTTTATTAAATTATTTCCATGTACAAAAACCCAATATGGTAATTAAACGATTCAACGAACTCCTTTGCTCAGTATTCAAATCTCTATAATCTGATATGTATCATTCCCCAACATGTACTTGACATTCTAGTTAGGCCAGTCCTCACACATTCCTTGAACTAGACAACATAAAAGACTCTCTAAAATTCTCTTTGCCTCTCCAAAATCCTCTAAAACCCACATTTCCATAAACATTTGCCTAACAATTCTCTCCCTTTCCAGACTTCACAAAAATTACTGTCTCTACAAGTACTTTGACATAATTAAATTCCTTTCATTACACAGTATCTGTTTTGAAATACATTTTATCTTTTTCTTTTAAAGATTTATTTTATTTATTTCAGAGAGAGAGAGTGCATGGGGGGTGGGAGAGGGAGAGAAGCAGATTCCCTGCTGAGCACGGAGCCCCACAAAGGGCTAGATCCAATGACCCCGAGATCACAACCTAAGCCCAAACCGAGTCAGATGCTCAACCAACTGAGCCACCCAGGTGCCCCTGAAATATACTTTTTCTTACTTTTTTGGAAATACACATTTTATCAATAGGTTTTTGTTTTTTTTTTTTCTAAACAATGAAGGACAGTAAAAAAAAAATCCATAAAGCAAATCTAATAGTTTACCTCCATGACAACAAAAAATCTTCTCATCCACAATGGCAGCTATAGGCAGACAATTAAAACAATCAGTGAAGGTCTTCCACAATTTAATATTAAACCTTCGTTTGCCTATGAAAAGAATAAGCAAATAGAATAAATAAATTAAACCTATTTTGTTATCTCATAGCTACAGGATTATGAATAATTTCAATTTTATTCTTTATACAGCACTTTCTTTTTTCTGTAATGAATAAGTACTTCTTGTATACTTTTAAAAATGTAACATTCAGCACTTTCCCGTAAAAGTTAAAAAAAAACCTCAAAGACTGTGCTATGTATTTTATGGAACAAATATATCAGACACTTTTGTCTTTTAAGATCACTATAATAAAGCAATTTTGAAACAGTCTAATAGACTATTAGTTTATCTTTTCCATTTAACATGCACATTAAATACTAGCCAAATAAGCTGAAGTGAAAGGGGTGCCTCTAGAGACTGTCCATTTTGACTCTCAGGCACTCAGTAACACAGCATAAATTTACTGCCAAGAAAGGACAATTTCCAAGGGCCTGACTGGTATCCACTTCTGAGTGAATTACAACTTGGCACTACAGCAAGTATAAATAGAGACAAAGGCTATAATTTTCCTTAGTCTAGAATAAAGAGCTACAACAAAGACAATCTCAAGTGTTGTTCACCTTTTTAGAGTTACTTGATTTTCCTGAACTGGGCAATAAGTTGCAACAACTAACCCAGGGGAGGAAGGAAACACACAAGCACTAATTTCCTATGTTTTTATGCCATAACTTGCCTCTCAATGAAAAAGTGTAACTCAAAGCAGTGTTTAACATACATTATTTCATTTGATGTCATTTCTATCCTTGACGATATTCAAGCCCGTATTTTATCCTTAAGAATGCACCTCTATTCCTGATATAGCTTTAGAAAAGTGGTTATAGTTAGATGTACTATAATCCACTTCTTGTCTACTGGTCTGATTTAAACAGGTGAAACCACACACTACACCTGAGAGATAAAAATGCAATGTAAAATCAAATGTGGCACCATTCCTATTAGAACAGAGCTCCATGAGAACAGAGATTATCTGTCTTCTGCACTGCTACATTCTTAGTGTTTAAAATAGTGCCTGATATATAACTTCCTCAAACATTAGTCAAATAAATGATTATATAAACCAAGGAGACAGGAGTTTGAATAGGACTCTACTATATTTAAGGATGGAAAAAAGCAAAAATAGATTCTAATGGAGAATTCGGCACCAAAAAACAATAAATTCAATTTGAAAACCACTGTAAACTGGTTCTAAATTATAATTAACCAAACATATATTCTTTCCCATGGTCTAACAAGAGCAAATTCGAATGTAGTAATTTAGTAATAATACTTGGAAAACACTACTACAAAACACAAATCAGGGATTTCTTACTGATGAAAGAGAGTACAGTAAGATACAAGAGAGTTGTTAGTATCCTTATCTCTGTAGGTTTATAAGCACAGATTAAAATTCTAATACTAAACTTCAACTTTTAAATAATTTCATACAACTTTTCAATACTTCTTATGACACAGGGCCAATGAGAATTTCCGTCATATTATTAAGAACGCTGAGAACGAAAATCTTAATAGACACTAGAAAACTAGAGGTTATTATCTATAGTGACCTCTGTTTCATGTGGATATTTTATTCTGTAAACTAATTACAAGAGGGCCTTTCAGTTGAGTAATAAGCTGCAGTCAACCTGAAATAACATGACCAAGGAGATCCCACAGAACCAGTTTAATTAGTAACATGTTTCCCAGCTTCAAGGCCCTCTTCCACGAAAGACTCTTCTTGGTCCAATACTTGATAAATTGTATTTTTAAAAAAACTGAACCAAAGGAACTCTTTTGAACCAGAAGATTATCTTAGGGAATATTAGGGAATTTTCCCATTAATAAAAAATAAATTTTTATTTTTACTTACATTCATCATAGAACCCATAAATGCGATTGATGCTAGCACACTCATGGTTTCCTCTTAACAGAAAGAAGTTCTCTGGATATTTAATTTTATAAGCCAATAGCAAACAAATGGTTTCCAAAGACTGCTTTCCTCTGTCCACATAATCTCCTAAGAAAAGATAGTTGGCTTCTGGGGGGAAACCTCCATATTCAAATAATCGCAGTAAATCTGTATACTGTCCATGAATATCTCCTGAAAATAGAAAAAGCCGATTTTAGAACACCTGGTTACTGTGGGAAGCAGCTTCAAATGATTCCCAATGTTTACACCCCTGTGCAATCCTCTCCCTTTGAATGTGGGCTGGAGATGCTGACTCGCTTCTAACAAACAGGATACAGCAAAAGAGGGATGGGCTGTCACTTCTGAGATTAGGTTACAAAAGATCATGACTTCCATTCTGCTTGTACTCTCTTGCCTTCTCTCATTCTTGACGCTGAAGCCAGCTGCCTCACGGAGAAGTACACATGGCAAAGAACTGAAGGAGGCCTCTGGCCAACAGCTCATTAGGAACCAAGCCCTCAGTTCATCGGTCCATAACGAAAGGAACCCTTTCACCATTGAGCCTTGAAATGACTGCAGTTCCAGATGACGCCTAGATCACAGCCTCGTGAGAGACCCAGAACCAGAGGACACAGCTAAGCTGTGCCTGAATTCCTGACGCACAGAAACTGTGAGGTGATAAATTCATGCTATCTTAAGGCATAAAGTTATGGAGTAATGTTATACAACAGATAACTAATACAGTTACCCTTATTAGCTGGTAGTTTAACAAAGGTTACTCTGTTATACCAAAAAGTGAGAAAAATAGCCAGAAATTAGAAATATTTAGTATAACTAACTCCTATTACCCTCAAATTATTTCTATCTATATCAAAGCACTTTAAAGAGTACCTTAGAGAGAATTTGAATCATTTTAAGATGTTATAAATAACTACACTTGCTTCATTTAGATCACAGAAGAGACTGATCATTTCCACAAAATTTCTTTTTTTTAAAAAGATTTTAAGTAATCTCTATACCCAACATGGGACTTGAACTCACAACCCTAGATCAAGAGTCGGGTGCTCTAATGACTGAGCTAGCCAGGCTCCCATCCACAAAATTTCATGCTACCTCTTACTTAAAGGTGATACACTAAGCTAATTAATGTATTCAACAAACATCTCCTTAGCTAGTATCTTTTATTAGCTAGGTACTGTACCAAGGAGCACCAAGCACATGACTTAAACACAAGAAGAAAGAGAAAAAAAGTATTTAAAGAGCGCACCAAGCTGCAGTTTACAAGGTATGAATGTGGATCACGAAGAAACATGCAGGACAATGAAAATTTTTACATATAGAAATAATTCTTGACTGAGTAAAGATGACAATTAAGTCCATAAAAGCTATGTCATAAACACTAATAGCCACTACAAGTTATCAAACCAAAAGCCAGTATGATACAATACTTACCCCACTTCCCACTGTTATGTGAACTACAGAAAAATACTTTCTGTACAACAATTTTTCTGGCTATAACAATGTGATCACTCAACCTATGGTTGTAAGTTTTTGTTTTTGGCCAGAAGCCACTGTAAGACTTAAAAAAACAAATATAATCTGTAATGTTATATAATCTTCAAAATAAAATCACAACAAAAGTAGAACACCATGGATACTGCCATTCTGACCCCCAAAACTCTATTCTTATTTTTTTCTAACTGGTGTATCAGAATGCCTATTTTTCCACATCCTTGACAACACTGGATTACCAGTTTTTGACTTTTTTTTTCAATGTGACTACAGTTTGGGATTTGTTTTTAAATTGCATTTCACTGATTACTAGTGAGGCTGAGGATCTCATGTTTATTGGCCATTTGAATTTCTTCTAAAATCTACCTTTAAAAAAAAAATCTTTCTCTTGTATCGTCTTTCTTGTTTCTAAGAAACAATCTTTCATAACAATCTTTTTATGTGATGTATATGTAACAATCATTTTCTTCTTGTCTCTAACATCATTTTATGAAAGTTTCAATTTTTATATTTTATGTAATCAAACCTATCAATCTCTCTTAAACATAAATTTTAAAATGTTCTCTCTAGATCACCTTCAGTGTAAATAGACAGAAAAACTGGTATTCAAAATAGACTGTTTCCAACTCTACCTATTTACATACCACAAATTTTCAGCGGCGCTTCCAACTCCAAAAGAATAGGCTGGCTGAGAAAGATCTCCCGAGACTTGATACATAAGCCCCGAACTTCTGCTTCAGTCATCTGCACAATCTTTCCTGGACGACATCCTCGTACTGTTAAACAATAAGTAAAATGGTCAGTTTAAAAAAATTTATCTATAAAATAATAATCCTTAAAAAAAAGTCATGCCCATATTTTGAAGATCAGGAGAGTCACAGAGGAAGTAAACTACCAGACACCCTGTTATGTCCTATGGCTGACAGTAAGATTATTCCAGTGATCTCTGGCTTTCATCTCTATTGTTGCTGGTTCCTAGTGATGCTCCTCAAGGCTGCTGCCACAGAAACGCAGTCCTCTTTGCTCTCCAGGGGCCAACCTCATAGCCCAAGAGACCCAAACAGTTGCAGGGACAGCACCTCTGAGGAGAGCCCACTCTCTCAGCAAACACTTAGGAAAAGGCCAAAATACCATCATTAAGAACCAGTGGTTGGGGTGCCTGGGTGGCTCAGTCATTAAGCATCTGCCTTCCGCTCGGGTCATGATCCCAGGGTCCTGGGATTGAGCCAGGCATCGGGCTCTCTGCTCAGCAGGAAGCCTGCTTCTCCCTCTCCCACTCCCCCTGCTTGTGTTCCCTCTCTCGCTGTCTCTCTGTCAAATAAATAAATAAAATCTTAACAAAAAAGAACCAGTGGTTATGAAGAAAGGAAAATTAAACAAAAAGTAGCTGTCGGCAGATGATTTAGTTCCACACACTTCCCTGGAATATCAGGAGCAGTCCTAAGAATTAACCACCCCCACCTCCATTTTCTGATCAAAACAAATTTAAAATTAAAATTTTAAAGGTACCAGATAGTTATTAAATTTTAATGCATTATTATGTTCACAGTAGGGCATTATATAAAAAACTCTAAAAGCTATTCAGATGGAGGAAAGCCATTTGTCAAATGAATGAGCAATAAAATCCATGAATAAGTAACTTCCGGAACGGAGTGGGGAGGAATGGTACATGAGAAGTTCCTTATTTGCCCTACTGAACTGAACTTGTAATCATTTCCTCTCATCATTATCTTCTCCATTGGCTCTCTCTAAATAGACTGCTAGCTCCCATTTAATCTTAACTGAAAAAGGCATTTAAAAAAAGGAAGCAGAAACTGTATCTCTATATAACCCTACCACTTCCCACTTCCAATTAAGTCCACACATTTCTTGTCAAAAATTGCTGATTCTTTTGTCAGGTCAAGAGGTTTAAAAAAAAAAAAAAGGCCCCCACATGCAAAAGCCATCCATGTATCTATTCCATTAATACAGTAATATCTAAGTAACAGAAGAGAGAGAGACATTGCTGAAATGTTCTCTAGCAAACAGGACAGTTAATAAGATCATCCCTGAAATTCAAAACATGATCAGCAGAACTGCTTTTATTATGAGAACTTTAGCATAGCTTCTGTATGAGTACTAGCTCTCAAATATCAATTATCTACTTCCCATGGATATCTGGATTTTTCTAAGACCAAAATGGGCACCTTACTTTGTACTTTCCATTAAGTGTCTACAATACTAGCTTAGATTCAATTTTCTGTAAAATTTTTAACCTTGGCATTAAGTTTTAAAAGCATGGGAAATGATGGTTAAAAAATACAGTCCTACCATCAGTGCATCAAGTACCTATCTACTTTTTGGTATACTAAATAGTGTTTTTCTCAAAGGATTAAAGATCTCTTGTGATCTCAGATGACAAATATTCACCTAAAAATAATTATTTAAAGGTAAGAGCAATGGACAAGACAGACAAAATACTTCTGGCTCCTAGAAAAATTTCCACAATTTGTTATGATTCTGTAGTAATAAAACACTGTTTGGGTTACCAACATTTAGTTGTAACTTGATGACAATCATTACTAAAACTAGTGTGGGTCACTCTGATGTGTCAATTTAAAGTGTCTAAATTACAGTGGTGAATATTTTATCTCATATTTGTTTTATTTTCTCTGTACATTATGTGTGTGTTTAATTTTGACCTCCCAAGTAATTTATTTACACTAAGGGGTACTTTAACATTCTTACGGAGCCAAAAACAATTCAACTTATAAGTCATGCTAATCCACAGAAACTAAAAATTTACCCAAACAAAAACATGCCTCATGAAATTTCATTGATTTTAAGATGCATGTTTTTCCCTAATTAAGATCTATGAGTTAGGAGATGCTTTACAATCAATAATTTTTTACAATTTTAATTGGCAGTCACTTTTTGCCTCTCAGTGGCATATAAAATAGTAGTGCATTTCATAATCAAATCACTTCTAAGAGTTGATGAAATGCAGTTAGGGAAGCTAAGGGTTTTTCTAAAGGTTAGGCATTTGACAAACGACCGAATTTTAGGAATAAATTAGCTAAATATTTGGGAAAAGATGGTAGCCAGCTAAGGACAATCCCAGCTGTCAATTCAAAAGTCCTGTTCCCTTATGTACTCCCACCAGTAAGTATACCCAAATTTCCAAGAGCATTTCAAATTTCTCCCAGTCATCTGAAAAAAAGGAATAAATCAAGGCAAGCTGTTACAAAGGGGAACTAGATCATTACAATATCCATGAGATTCCAGAATTTGGGTATATGAGTTTAGATACAAGTATCTAGTTGGATTATGAAGATACTATAAATCTGCTAATTCAGTAGGTGCAAAGCAATTTCACATCAATCTCATTTAATCTCTTTGATATCCAAGAATTAGAAAGGGTCGTCATTATTTACACTATACAAGAGAGTTAAAAACCTTGCACAAGATCAGGGAGCCCAGGTTTTATGGGACTAGAGGGAGTAAAAAGCAGCAGAGAAAAATTTAGCATAACTCAAAACTCTTTCTCCTCTACTACCACAAAAATTTTTTTAGTCAAAGGTTTCCAAGAAAAAAATTTCAGCAGGTAATATTGCACACCAGGTAAAATCACCATTATAGCATACTGTTTAGAAAATACTGTGAGGTATCACACATATACAGTAGAGTACACTAACATTATGGGCATTTACTCAATAAATCCAGGGCAGGGACACCTGGGTGGCTCAGCTGGTTAAGTGTCTGCCTTCAGCTCAGGTCATGATCCCAGGGTCCTAGGATTGAATCCCGCATGGGGCTCCTTGCTCAGCGGGGAGCCTGTTTCTCCCCCTGCTTGTGCACTCTATGACAAATAAATAAAATCTTTAAAAAATATATTTAAAAAGAAAAGTAATCACCATCCACTGGCAAGATACAGAATACTTCCAGCAGCCCTGAAGTTTCCCTTATACCCTTGACCATACAATAATAATGCCCAAGGTTAGTATTCTTACCTTCTCAGTATGATTAATCTGATCCATTTTTGAATTTTGGATAAATAGAAATATACAGTATATACTCTTTTGCTCATTGAAATCTATCCATTTACTGTGTTCAGCAGCCACCTGAAGTATTGCATTGTATCAAACACCATACTGTATCTATCCGTTCTATTGGGTCACTTCTACTTTCGCGCTATTACAAATGCTCATGAATATTTGCATACGTTTCTCTTGGGTATATATAAAACATAGGAGAATTGCTGGGTCATGGGGAAAGCTCAGCTTAAGAAGCTGATATACCAGTTTCCCAAAGTGGTTATGCCAATTTACAATCCACCAACAATGTTGCTCTACATTAGTCTTAAATTTTAGCCGTTTCATTGGGTGAATGGTAGTATTCAATGAGATTTTAATTTGCTTTACCCTGATAACTAATGTTGAATATCTTTTCATATGCTTAATAGGCCACTTGGAAATCTTTTTTTGTGAAGTTCATTTGGACTGTCTTGTAAAAAACTGATCTGTAGAAATTCTTTATATATATCCCAAATGAATCTTCACTGTTTTACATCTTGTTCGAGAAATTTTTGCCTCTAAAGATATTTCCTTATGTTTCCTTCTAGGTTCTTTACTGTTTTCACCTATATTATTTGATAATCCATCTTAATTTTGTGTCTGGTTTGAGGTAAAGGCCAAGTTTCATTTTTACCCACACAGATATCCAACTGATTTAGCACCTTTTATTGTAAAGGCCACCTTTTCTCCACAGAATTCTAGGGGTAGTGTTGTAGAAAAATCAGGTGACCATACACAAATGGGTCTATTTCTGGAAATTCCATATAGTCCCATTTACCTGTTTATTTTTACATCAGTACTACACTGTCTTAATTACTGTAGCTTTTTTTTTTTAAAGATTTTATTTATTTATTTGAGAGAGAGAGAGAATGAGAGATAGAGAGCACGAGAGGGAAGAGGGTCAGAGAGAGAAGCAGACTCCCTGCTGAGCAAGGAGCCCGACGTGGGACTCGATCCCGGGACTCCAGGATCATGACCTGAGCTGAAGGCAGTTGCTTAACCAACTGAGCCACCCAGGCGCCCGCTGTAGCTTTTTATAAAGTCTTGGTATCTGGTAATACAAGCATTCCAACTTTGTTAAGATTGCCTTTGCTAATCTAGGTCCTTTTACATTTTCAAATATGTTTTAAAATTGGCTTTTCTATTTCCCCACACCCCAACTTGTGGGAGTTTTAATTGGGAATTAGTATAGTCCAGGAAGAATTATCTTAACAATTTTGAGTTTTCCAATCTATAAATATGATCTTTCTCCTCTTATTTAGGTTGTCATTTGTTTCTCTCAGTAATGCTTTGTAGAGTTTATACAGCAGTCTTGCACATTTTCATTAAATTGAGGGGGCACTGCTTTGTAAACCTGTTTTATTTCATTTTCCAATTGTCTGATGTTAGTCTACAAAAATATCATTGATTTTTGAATACTGACTTTGTTTCCTATTTTTTTTTTTTTTTTTTTTTTTTTTAAAGATTTTATTTATTTATTTGACAGAGAGAGACACAGCAAGAGAGGGAACACAAGCAGGGGGAGTGGGAGAGGGAAAAGCAGGCCTCCCGCAGAGCGGGGAGCCCGATGTGGGGCTCGATCCCGGGACCCTGGGACCATGACCTGAGCTGAAGGCAGACGCTTAACGACTGAGCCACCCAGGCGCCCTTGTTTCCTATTCTAACAGTCTGAAGATCCCTTTGGATTTTCCAAGTATACAATCATATCATCTGTGAAGACAGTTTTACTTCTTTTCCAATTTTTGTATCTTTTATTTTTCTTCACCAAATTGGTTAGGACCTCCATGACAATGCTGAAAAAACTGTGCTAATGGTCTTCCTTGTCTTGTTCCTGAACTCATAGAAAAAAGCATTCAATATTTCAGCATTATGATAGCTACAGTTTTGTACATACTCACCTAGTTTCCTAAGAATTTTTTATCATGAAGGGTGCTAAAATTTATCAAATATATATATCTCCTCTATTGAGATAATCATATAATCCCATCTTATTCTGTTAATATGATTTATATTGAGTATTCAGCTTCCCTTGGATTCCAAGAATAAACCCCACCAAATTATGACATTATCTTTCTTATTGTAAGATTCAATTTGCTAATAATTTGCTCATGATTTCCATGGCCATATTTATGAGAGATATTGGCTGGTAATTTCCTTTCCTTGCTATCTGTCAGATCTGCATATTAGGGTTGGGCTAACTTAAAAAAAAAAGTTGGGAAGTGTTCTCTCTTTTTCTGTTTTCTGTGAGAAACTGTGTAAAATTGGCCTAATTTTTTTAAATGTTTAGGTCAGCAGTGAAACCAAATGGGCATGGAATTTTCTTTTTGAGAAGTATTTCAAGTACAAATTAATTTTAACATATATAAGACTATTCAGATTTTCTATTCCTTGTGTCAGTTTTGCCAAAATGAGTTTCTCATCTAAACTATAAAATTTATTAGCATTATTTACAAAATCTTATTGTCCTTCAAAATACATATGTACAGCTTTTCTCTGAACCACCTGAGAATAAACTGTACACATCGTGCTCACTTACCGGTATATTATTTCCTAAGAATATTCTCTTATATATAGCACAGTATAAGTTATCAGATTCAGAGAATTTAACACTGATATAAATCTTTAATGTGAAGAATATGCTACAATTTTAATAATTGTCTTTTTTTTTTAAAGATTTTATTTCTTTGACAGAGGGAGACACAGCAAGAGAGGGAACACAAGCAGGGGTAGTGGGAGAGGGAGAAGCAGGCTTCCCGCTGAGCAGGGAGCCCGATGCGGGGCTCGATCCCAGGACCCTGGGATCATGACCCGAGCCGAAGGCAGACGCTTAACCACTGAGCCACCCAGGCACCCCTAATAGTTGTCTTAATCACGTCCTTTATAGCATTTTCTTCTGCTCTCATACAGAATTCAAGCCAGGATTATATTATTGCTTTTATCTGTTCCATCTCTTTAGTCTCCATTACTAGTCATGTCGCCTGTATCTTTTTTGATATTGGTCATTTGTTTTCTATTTTGTACATTATTAGTATTTCTAGGGGGTTTTTCATTTTATTAATCTTTTCAACTACTTTATTTTAAAAAATTATACATTTGCTTTTTATTTGATTTCTGTTATCTTTATTCTATCTTATATCTTTCCTTCTACTTTTTTGAGGGTTATAATTTGCTTATTCTTCCACTGTCCTGAAATAGAAGTTTAATGTTCAGACTCCCCCCTATATATATTTAAAGCTATGCATATCCCTCTAAGCATTGCTTTTTGCTGCAATTACACAAACCTGACATGTATTTTATTATTATTCAGGTCAACATATTTTATAATTTTTACTGCTATTTCTTCGTTAGCCAGTAAGATATATAAAAATACACTGCTTATTTCTAAATATTTGAGAATCTTCCAGTTATCTGCTACTGGTTTCTAGATTATCATTACTGAAATCAGAGAATCCGAGACCTCATTTCTTTCAAATTTACTGAGATTTGCTTTATGATACATCATATGGCCTATTTTAGTATATGTTCCATACATATTTGAAAAGTGTGTACATCCTGTAGTTGTTGGGTAAAGTGTCCTGTGTGTATCAATTAGGTCAAGTTTACTGTGATGTTTAAATCTTCTAGATCCTTGCTGATTTTTTTCTTCTGTTACTAAGGTGCATTAATTAATCTACATGGTTGTGGTTTTGTCTATTTTAACCTTTTGTTTTTTTCAACTTTTCCTTTTCTGTTTTAGATCTATAATATTAAATATCTAAAAAATTTAAGATTTGTTACATCTTCCTGTTGAATTCATCCTTTTAACATTAATCAATACCCTTCTTTATCTTTAGTGATACTTCTTGCCTTACCTATTTCTTACATATATAGCCAACCAGCCTTCTTTTGGTTAATATGTGTATGATGTATTTTCCCCATTCTTGTACTCATCTGTGCCCTTAAATTTAAAGTATGTCCCTTGTAAATAGTAGCGTTAGGTCTTCTGAGCTTTGTCTTGACTGTTTACTCCTTTCTTATTTACTGTAATTACGGACAAAGTTAATTAAGTTCTACCATCCTGTCATTTGCTTTGTTATCACATGTTCTTCATTCCTTTCTCTTTTCTTGCATTTCTTTGGAATAATCAATTATCTTTATTCCATTTTCTCCTCTATTAGCTTTTTAGTAACATATTCTTTTTCTTTTGGCAGTTACTCTAGAGATAACAAATGTATTTTTGACTATCACTTTCTAGCTTTTTGTTCTACAGTTGTCCTATATTGCTTCCACATATTTGAAACCCTACAAGCCATAATTATTATTTTAAATAGTATTAGCTTATATTTACACATATTTATCCTTACTGTTGTTCATTTATTTCTGCAGTTCTGTTCTGGGATCATTTTCTTTCAACATGAACTTTCATATTTTCTAGTACCAGTCTAAATCAGTTAAGTTTTCTCAGCTTTTGTGTCTTTATTTTGCCTTCATTTCTGAAGGACATGCTCACTGGATTTAGAATTCTAGGTTAGCATTCTCTCTTTCAGCAGACTAAGAGGCTTTTCTATTGTTTTCTGGTATCTACAGTTCAGGTGATATATCAACCATCACTGTTCTCCTGAAGGTAATGACTTATTTCCTCTGGCAGCTTTTAAGATTTTCTTTTTCTTGATTTTTAGCGGTTAAGTCTATGATGGGTCTCAATATGGTCTTATTTGTATTTTTCCTACCTGGAATCCACTGAACTTTAATCTGTGTTTTGGTATCTTCCTCAGTTTTGGAAAATCCTTGGTCAACACTACCTCCATCCCCTATCTCCTTTCCTTCTGGGATTCCCATTATGTATGTTAAGCCTTTTGACTGTCTCCTGCTTTATTTCCCCTCCATATTTTTCTCAGCACTGTGTAATTTCTAAAGAACTTTTTTTTCTAGCTTACTTCTCTTTCTGTTTCTAATGTGCTAGCTAAGCTCAACTCTCAAATTCTCATTTTTAATTTATTTTTTTAGTTGTAAAGTTTTCAGGTCTCTGATAAAATTTTCCATCAGTTCTTTTTTTTTTTTTTAAAGATTTTATTTATTTATTCATGAGAGACAGAGAGAGAGAGAGGCAGAGGGAGAAGCAGGCTCCCAAGGAGCAGGGGGCCCGATGCGGGACTCGATCCCAGGACCCTGGGATCATGACCTGAGCCGAAGGCAGACGCTTAACCATCTGAGCCACCCAGGTGCCCTTCCATCAGTTCTTATCTTGAACATATTAAATCAGTTACAGTCTCTCTGTGATAATTTTAATATCTGAATTATCTATGGATTTGTTCCCTTTTTTCCTCTTGATTTTTGGTCAGTTAAGCCTACATTGTCCTGTAGCATTTTGCTAAATGAAGTTATCGGATCATGAATGAAAATTGTGTAAGTTCTAGATGACATCCTTCCTTTTAGCAGTAGTAGGTAGAGTGACGACTTACATTTTCTTGAGAGCTGTGGTCTACTTCAGTTTTGCTCTCAATCTTAGGGAGTGGCCATGATGGAGTAAAAATGGAAAACTCAAGAGTGTAATACAGCCCCTCTAACTTAGCAGTCTTCAACTTTTGCCTCTCTGGCACTAGGGTGATGCTGGAATCTCTGCTCAGAATTTTAGCTTTCCAGGCACTGTTTTCTTCTGGGTTTCTTTGAATCTTCTCTTGCACGTGTGTCCTTAAAAGTCAGTGACTTTAGGCGGACCTGACTACAGATTTTGGGGTTAGAGTCTATGTGGTTCTCTCCTCTTCTGGATTTAAGTTTCAACTGCTTTAATGGCCTCAGATGTCCATCTCTCCTCTGGTCCAGTAAAACTGCCACTTTTTGTTTGGGATCTATTCCCCTATACCTCCAGGAAAAAAGCCAGAGTGGTGAGCTTACTGGTGCTTCCCTTTTCTCAAAGATCAAAACCCTCAAACATTTCCTGTGTTGGTTGCTCAAGTAAATATAGAAAAGGACATAAAATATGATTATTGGCCACACATTAGATTCAGATGATTACATATAAAGAAATTTGAAGAATACCTTGCAAAGGCCTAGACACCACTATAGGCCCTAACCCCGTATTTTACCAGTCCTGAATGAATCAGTCACACAATTTTGGTGGGAGCATCAAAGCCTCCTCCTCTTGATAAGTAATCTTTCTGCACAATCATGTCTACATCAGGAAAGGGAGAAAACATGAAGATCTGAGGATCAAATCTGGCCCAATGCCTGGTTTTGTGAATTGTTATTTTTTTTTAAATGGGGGAAAAAAAGACACATTAAAACTATATAACATTTCAGTGTCCATATATAGTGTTTTACTGGAACACAACTACTCTTGTTATTTTTTTTTCTTCCTCCCACCCTCGTTACGTACTATCTACGGGCACTTTCACCATACAGTGGCAGAGTACATTGGTTGCAAGGGAGACAGGGGGCACGCCCCCACTTCACACTGCTTCTTATGGTACTACAAATTGCAGATACAGTTATAACTCAACAGTGTCTTGAGTGTCATGCTTGTTGCTGTACTGCAACATTTTACTTTTACTACAGTACATACTCATCATGTCAAAGCAGAAAAACAGAATGCAAATGTTACACTTTTAAACACAGTGGAGTGTGGATTATTTTGTTATTGAATTAGATGGCTAGGCATTGTATTTATAACATTACAGCTGTGCTTAAAAAAAATATATATATATATATTCACATTACCAGACTAAGCACTCATCACATTCCCATTTCACCAGAAAGCAAGTCAGAAAAATTAAAAAATTTTAAATGGAATCTCATCACAGAATTTCTTCACAAAAATAAAAATGAGACTGCAACCAAAGTTAAGTTTCTAACTGGCTCATGTTTTTAGCAAGAGAGAAAAGCCATTTTACTAATGGTGAATTAATGAAATCATGTTTGATTGGAAAAGCCAAAGAAGTATGTCCGGAGACAATACGCTTGTTTAAAACTATTAACCTTTCTGTAAAAACAGTTCTTGAAGTGTTGAGGACAATGAAAGCAACATCAATAATCAGTCAAAAAAAAAAACCAAACAAATGATTTTGAGTGGTTTTCCTTGGCTCTTGGTGAGTTCACAGATATTACCAGTACTCAGCTGTTGCTTATTTGGGAGCCAATACTGAATTAAGTGACTGGAAAGGTTAGCCTCTATGAATTGTCTATGTGGAACTACAGGCGAAAATTCAGTTAAGTGTCTGCCTTCGGCTCAGGTCATGATTCCAGGGTCCTGGGATCGAGTCCTACATCAGGCTCCTTGCTCAGTGGAGAACCTGCTTCTCCCCCTGTCTGCCACTCCCCTCCGCCCCCTCCGCCCCCCGCTTGTGCTCTCTCCTGCTAACAAATAAATAAAATCTTAAAAAAAAAAGTTAAAAAAATATTTTCAAGAAGCTGAGAAAAAAACAAAAAGTAATGGTGGCAAAAATACACATGGAACACAACAAAAAACCCAGTTGGACAATTTTATAAAGTTTATGAAATTTTAAGGTGTTTATAGTCTATGAAGCAACTGCTCAGCAGAAAGACATTTTATTTTTTATTTGTTTTTTGGGGGTGGGGAGGGGCAGAGGGCCGAGAGAGAATCTTAAGCAGGCTCCTAGTCCAGCGCAGGGCTGGGGTCTCATGACCCTGAGATCATTACCTCAGCCAAAATCGACTTAATTTAATGAGCCACCCACATGCCCCAACAGAAAGATATTTTAATCTATGATGTATTGTTGAACCAGTGGTATCACTAGTGAATGTCATTAGTGTTCATGAACTTAATCATTGTCAGTTCCATGGATATTTGTCAGAAATAAAAGCTGAATATCTTGAATTGCCCTACCACACAGCAGTATGATGGCCTAGTAGTGATAGTTTTTATTTTTTATTTTATTTATTTGACAGAGAGAGACACAGGGAGAGAGGGAACACAAGCAGGGGGAGAGGGAGAAGCAGGCCCCCTGCCGAGGAGGGAGCCCGATGCGGGGCCTGATTCCAGGACCCCGGGACCACGACCCAAGCCAAAGGCAGACACCCAACGACTGAGCCACCCAGGCGCCCCTAGTGATAGTTTTATTGTGATTTTTTTTGAGCTCAGGGCAAATTTTTCTGAATGACAATAATCACTATCACTACTATGGGGAGTTTTATGAATTAAGATTTTGCTGCAAACCTGATAGTGTTTCTTAATGTTTCAATCTAAAATTGTAAGGCAAAAAATACTTACATACGAAAGGTATACTGTGGTAAGTCATTCTGATAACTAATGTTGCCTGAATGGCAAGCAAATGTCAAAGCTGCTTTATACACTCCCAAGGCTGTCAAAAGTTAAAACAAGATCTTCATTTCCTCACAGATTTGCATTGGATATATTTTCTAAGCTCAAACCACAGTTCCACGACATTCTTTAGATCGCAATGCTAGTGCAAAATATATCAAAATCTACTTAACTGTGTAGCTGAGGAGCTTCCACCTAGCCCTCTACTGGAATTGATTTGTGAGCAATGTGATGACACGCTAAAAGGCAAATATCAAGAGAGGAGTAATAGAATTCTATAAATGCTTTCCAAATGACTAAAATCATTAACTAAAATCATATGCTTGTGGATTGTTATCAGTATTTGGCAGTACCGATCTGTGTTAAAAGATACCTTCCAAGATGAAATACAGGAGATCTCATTACAGATCAACATTAACAGATGAACACTTGCAATCGAACCTCAATTAAACAAAATGTTATCTTCTCCCAAAAGAAATCCCCTCCTCCTATCATTAAACAAATTGTACTCACTTGTTATATTTCAAATTTCATATTCAAGTAAAAACCTTTTCAATGTAGGTTTGTCTTTTAAGTTACAAATGGTATGTGAAATATAGGTTTTTATGCGTATTGTGTATACTAAATTTTGTTTCAATAACCATCTATTTTCTCCAGCAAGTTCTTACTAACTGCCTTCTCTAAAATAGAAAGGATGCCAAGAAAAAAGCAACCCCACTACTATCATATTTGCCCCATGAAATCTTAGTAATCTTCATGAACCTTTAATATTTTAATTCACACTTACTCTATTCTGCCCCCCATTCACTCGTTTATATATAAATCAGTAGCAAAGTTAACTTAAATCCAGACTAAGTTTCCTAATTTTTTTCCCCTGTAGGATGAAATGGCAATTTCTCCATATTTATCACGTAAGTCTCCCTTTAAGCCACACACAAAAAAGGTAAAATTTTTACAAGTGGCTAAAATGTGGAATTTGGGTTTTAAGTGAACGAATTAGGCAGCTGTCATAATTTCAATTTATCTTAAGTCTGCTGATAGGAATAATTAATGTGGCCTTCAGGAGCTCTGTTCAATACCTCAAACCGTAATACTGTGTATATACATGAACATATTTTTCTGAGAAGGCCTATGGCTTTCATGAATTCTCAATGGGCCTGTGAATAACTTTAAGTTAAAAAGTGATTCCAGATACACTGGTAAACAAATAATGAAAAAAAGAAGAAAAGTAACAGATATAGGTGAGAGCCAGATGTTTCAGGAACAGAGGAAGTGTGTCCTAGCTCTATGGGACCAACGTGTGATCCCCTTTTCCACTCTGTTGACATCTGCATGGTACAAAAGCAATGGTGGGCAAAACTGCTAGCACCTCAGCACAAACCAAAGCAGTGGTGCCAAACCGTACTGGTAGTCACTGATGGTGTTCGCTGCCGTGCACTTACAGAGAAACACAAAAAAGTCCAGTTTCACTTAAGAATGCCCTCGAGTAGTAAAAACGATCAATTTCATTAAATCTCCACCACTGAGTATGTCTTTTTCATATTTTGTATGATGAAATGGAAAGTATCCATGAAGCATTTCTGCTGCATACCGAAGTGCAATGGCTGTCTTCAAGAAAAGCACTGTGACTGTTTTAGTTCCAAGCCGATCTAGCCACACTTTTTACAGAACATCTTTTTTATTGTAAAGCACAACTGACAAACTATTTACACTTAGATATTTAACAGATACTCTTGAAAATGAACAAAGTGAGTCTGCCATTTCAAGGAAAACAAGTGACAGCATTTGTGCTAATGATAAAACCCAAGGTTTCAAGTGAAAATTAAAATTCTGGAAACCTTGTATCTAACACCATGAATTTGACATGTTCTGATACCTTGTTGTAGAATTAACAAATATGATTTTTTAATATTGTGTAAGATGTGTCAACATTTGAACATCGGCATAAGTTGGTTTAGCTCATGTTTTCCAAATGACCAGTGCATGTTACAGAGAATGTGTAAGATACATTTAAAGTGCAAGATCAATGGATTTTCATGTAAAGTAACAAAAAAAACCTCACTGATATTTCAGATTCCACATTACAACTAAGCTTTAAGAAACTACCACTTGTTGATTTTTGGTATAACATTAAAGAATACCCACAATGATCTAAAAAGACTTAAAATACTCCTTCATTTTCCAACTACATATCTGTATGATTAACTTCCATAAAACCAGACGTTAGAGAGATTTACTTATCACTATTTTTGTTGTTTTAGAAAGCATTATTTATGTTAACATGATATGGGTTATTTTCAAATGAATTAACAATAGATATTTCAAAATTTTTATTTTTAATACAGTACTAACAACTCACATATAAATAAAAGCTCTTGTCCTCCATTCTTATTTTTTTATCTATTAAAGATTTTATTTATTTATTGACGATTTTATTTGTTTATTGACAGAGAGACACAGCGAGAGAGGGAACACAAGCAGTGGGGAGTGGAAGAGGGAGAAGCAGGCTTCCCGCGGAGCAGGGAGTCCCATGTGGGGACCCTGGGATCATGACCTGACCCAAAGGCAGATGCTTAACCGACTGAGCCACCCAGGCACACCATTCTTTTTAGTAGTATAAAGTGGTCCCAGGACTCAAAAAGTTTGAAACCCAATGCTCTAGTCCCTAGCCAAAAGAAGGCATACAACAAATCTCCTTAAATTACCTTTCCCCATGTTCTGCCTAGAAATCTCTCTGTCCCTCAACACCAACACTAGTATGCCAAACCAGATTACAAACTGGATGATGGAAATAGGAAAGAAATGTTTTACACATACATACACATATATGAGGAAAGTGGTTGTATGCAATTAACACAATGTAGAGGACCCAATATATGTTAAGATCCTCACAAGGAATGACCTTCTCAAAAATTACTATGGGGAGTGTTCAGGGCTCAGCAGCATAAAAAGTCCTCTATTTTCTCAGTTCAGGTTTATACTAAACAGTAAAAGCAGCTAACATTTTCTTTTATTATGTATCAAGAATTGTTCAAAGTGTTTTATCTGTTCAATCTCTACAGATACATGATGAAGCAGATACTTAGTATCATCCCCAATATGCAGAAGAAACTAGGCCAGGGCTGAAATTAAAATACATGCAGAACCTGTACCCTAAACCAGTATAAATATGGCCTCCCACTGTATCAATACTGATGTATCTTGAGCAAATACCTAACAGTAAACATCTGATTATCATTCAGGATTAGCTACTGCAGTTAAGGCTTATATTCATAAAATACATTCCTTACTGTCACTATATTATTTAGATCTTCCTCTCACTCAGAAGCCTGGTCATTTTCTCTGATTACTTTGGCTCAATTATTTGATAAATATTCAAATAACATAGTTGAAACCTACTAATACCTATGAAGTTTCCTTCTCAATTTACTAACTGAAATAAAAGTCATTATAACCGTGAAATATAACATTAAAGGAAGCTATATAATAGACGTCCTTAAACTTATTTTATTATGAAAATTAACTTTTGATTTTTCTCAATCAATAGGAGGTAAAACTAGGGGAAAAGTTAAAGTGGTGTTAGACAAATACTCAAAGCAAGAAAATGCTTTGGTCAACCTCTGACTGATGAGAGGGGAACTTCAGGATATTCTCATGGAAACATTCTGGGGATGAAATTCCTTTACAGTGAGGGGCGCCTGGGTGGCTCTGTCGGTTAAGTGTCTGCCCTCGGCTCAGGTCATGATCCCAGGGTCCTGGGATCAAGCCCCGCAACAGGATCTGCATTCAGCGGAGAGCCTGCTTCCACCTGCTGCTCTGTCTACTTGTGCTCTCTGTCAAATAAATAAAATCTTTAAAAAAAAAAAAAGAAATTCCTTTACAGTGAAATAAACCGTGTCAAAACCTCTAAATTACACAGTGTTGGCACATATCAGGATCCAAAGGCAACGTTTCCACTATTACATAAAGACCTCTTACTTGTCCTTGCACAGATGCAGGTAAATGTGGGAAGGCAGAAAGAGCCCTGAGGCCAGGGATTTTCAGGAAACATATATATACCCTCATAAATCACTCTGCTACACATGTGAATAGAGGCAGAATAAAGGACAACTGTCACTGTCCTTTTACTAATTTTTCTACTGCATTACAAAAGTACCCACCTAGACCAGGGACTGAATTCCTCCATTACTAGGAAAAGACTGGCTACTGGTTATTTATACTTGCTTAACTTCAGAATGAGTTTCTGCATTTTTAGTCTTCTACCTCTAATTGAAGAATAAAGACTATTTCCACTAAAGCATTTTTAATTTTATCTAACAGATGGAAAGTCTCTGTCGTATGGTGTATTTCAGAGAATGAGGTGTAAAAAAATTGCATTCCACCTACTAATAACCAAGACTTCAAAGGTAATCCAATTCAATCCTGGAGAAAGGTAGAGGTTGTACAAGGAAAGAGATCGCTTTCTCCTTCCTGTATTCACTGATCCTCTATTTTTCCAGGAAAAATAAGCCTTGAAATGGCTATTTACAGCTGCTAGAAGGGCAGTGCCTGCTGTGTGAGGGTATAAATTTGTATCCACTCAAAATTAAATTCTAGAAAATTCAACTGGGAATTCCCATCACCCACCACCACACCACTGCTAAACCTACTGCATTTACAGACCATTTCTTCTCTTTGCATCCCTATATCCCAAGTCTTCCAGGATAACCTTTGTTTCAGAAATACTTAATGATTTCAGTTATTATTTCTAGGTATCTCGACATATATACCAATATTATTTTACCTCTGGTAAAACTGAGAACACATGCCCCCGGAATGAACACCGTTAAACAGTAAACATGGAAAATAAGATAACAGAGAGAAAAAAGCCTACTAAATACAATTTGCCATCTTCCCCATTAATCCTAAATCTTAATATATAACCTTGTCTCTGGATTCAGATGTAAACAGATTTCTAAATCCCAATGAATTCTAATCTCGGATTTAAATATTTACCAAAAAAGCTCCAGCTCTGTATTCATATAACAAAACAGAAACACTTCTGGACTACTTCACACTTTTCTCTCACTTACTGGAATGAATTAACAGGAAAGCAAACCTAATTTCTGAATCAGTTAAAAAATGTACCACCTTTATATGTCCTCTACCTTCTCATCCAGGAAGAGGCAAGAGAAGAGAGAAAGCATCCCTCAGATGATCTTCCCTACTCCCCAACCTGCTCTTTTCTAACAGACCTGGCCTTGGATCTATACACAACACCTTAACTGTGGAAGCTGAGGTTGCCAGGAGCAGCTAGACTAGCACTTCCTTTAAACCGCCTAGACTTTAGACTTTTGGGTCATAATTAAACAATTTAAATTGGGGGGAAAAAAGTCTTTGAACAGTCTGGCAGGTCCTCAAAAGGTAAACATACAGACTCACTGTATGACCCAACAATTCCATTCCTAGCTGTATACCCAGAGAAGTGCCCACACAAAAACTTGTACATGAATGCTTACAGCGGTATTATTCACAATAGTCAAAAAGGGGAAACAACTCTAATATCCACCAAGTGATGAATAAATAAAATGTGGTATATTCATACAGTGGAATATCATTCATCCACAAAAGGAATGAAATACTGAGACATGACACAATATGGATGAGTTTTTAAAACATCAGAAGAAGCCAATCACAAGAGATCACATATTACATGTTTTCATTTATATGAAATGTCTAGAACAGGCAGAATCCATAGAGACACAGAAACAATAGTGGTTGCCTAGTGCTGGGAGAGGGCTGAAAGGAAAAAAGGAGTGTTGGCTAATGGCAACAGGATTGTTTGAGGGTGGTGGTGGTGAAAATGTTCTAAAATTGATTGTGGTGATGGCCACACAACTGTGAATATACTAAAAACCATTTAATTATACACTTCAATAGATGAATTACATATATCTCAATAGAACTTTTATTTAAAGAGAGCTTTAATGTGGTTTTATTAACCTATTTCATTTTTCAAATCCATTCCTTTTTTTAACCTTCAAAAGGACATATGAGAAAGCTTCCTATTTGCTTAGTCTGTCTCAGCCTAACTGAATTTTTGGAGTACATGATCCACAAGAAAGGAAATGATCACAGTTCCACAAATTCAGACACAATACACACACAGTATATATACACATAAAATATACATACTAAAATACATGATATATATATAACAGGCATGTGTTAATTATCAACTGGTAAAGCTGAGTTTTTAAACGCCTGGATCAAGTCTGGTTGGGAACAGAGCTAGTGGGAAGCAGTTTCTCATCCTATCCTCTTCCCAAACACATCAATCTTCATTCCATTTCATCTCCTCCCAAAATAAACACATTTATAATTTGAATAAAGTTTGCAAGGTGATAATGCTATACTCCCACTGCCATCCTAACTCCTTTTGGAACTAGCGATCAAAGTAGAAAGCTTTCACTGGGTTTTCCAGAACACCCATAGGAACTAGATTTAATTTATACAATCAGTCAAGAGCACTATTATAAGCCACAAGAATGTGGTAACAGGGTCACTACAGGGGATAGCGTGGCAGGCGTCTTTGGCTTTTAGTTCCAAGTAAAACTTAACCCAATATACTGGAGGAACATGCGCTATTCACACAATGTATCAGTACAGTGTTTTGCATTAAATAACAAAATTTTTTAAATGTTCTAAAGGCACTTTGAAATTATCACCAACCACATGCCCACTCAAAAAAGAAAAAACACAAAGCAACTCATAAAATACAGTTACTAAAAGTGTTACAGCTGACTGGCAACTTGATATAATAAAAAAAAGTCAAGAGCATGTTTTGGAATTACAATCAACATTTTAAAATGAGATGAAGTCCTGCTGATGTTTTCCCCTAATGTGGAGACATTCTGACCAAATTTTAACTTTTATGTTCATTTAATACTTAAAAAAAAATCTAACTGTAGCTATTCTGCTAGGCAGCTTTACAAAATACCATCATTTGAATCCGAGTTAAATTTAATGAGCAAGTAACATCACTGAAAACCAAGGCAGACAAAACAATTTTTATTTAAAGACTAAAAACAATTACTTTTTAGAAAATCCAAGTCTGTTCTGGATGTCTTTGAATAGCTCCAGATTTTGGAAGGGGAAAATAAAAGGAACCTGTAGACCCAAGGAGGTACTGTCAAACTAAATATACTTCCTGGGATTAAGAAGCAAGTAATGAAACTCTACTGATGGGAGTGTGCTGAATATATGAACCAAGAGGAGGCTGGAAAAGCCCAGAAATCACTTTAGACTGGCAGTTCCTTTTGTTTTCTTTTTGGATTCCTGGTGACTAGCATAAAGCAGGTCAATAAATGCTTGCTAATCTAAAAGGGGAAAATGTCTGAACTAGGTTTCTCACCCCCCCCAAAAAAGGGTGGGGGGAGAGACATTATATCCAAAGCCAGAACCAAACATTTAATCTGAATTCACAAAACTAATGGAATCACTCAGCCTATCTTTTTCCCTCCATATCTTCCTTCCAATAAACTTAACAACCCACTAGTAAGTTTCTGTCATTAAAAAAAAGTGCATCTAACTTAAAAGATTCAAGATCAAACATTTAAAAACACGTAAATCTACTGTTTTATGCCTATAAAGTATTCATATATGTTAACTGTATGAAAAATAGAAGGGAAGAAGTTGAGATACAAACATCAGGTTTTTAAAATACTTAAATTTATAAACCAAGCCTGGATTTCCCCCCAAAGTTAATGAGACATTAACATTTTTAAGTAGTTTTATTTCCCTCTTGAAACAATGCACAATTACAAAATACAATTTTTTTCCAAAATGAATGTCTCATAGACCCAGCAAGATGTTCACATTTGTTAAAGTCCACCAAGTCTTAAGCAGTGAACACTGACTACAGGCACCAGGGGGCCTCCCAGGAATAACTTGATATTAGTAAAGGAAAAGGTAAGTAAGAGTTTCTGGTAAAACTTTGCTTCTTATTCAGTCTTAAGACTGCTGGGAGGCTTTCACATCTGGAGCAAATAAACTGTAGTTTGTTACACAACGGGGACACACAGAACTGATAAGATAACGACACATGGACTGAAAAAAGGAACTAGCCCACCACCCCCCCCCATACAATCTTCTTTGATTATTTTCCAAATATAAGTATATACTGCACTTCATTGTTGTAAACAGTTACCTTCAGGTAATCTGAAAGCAACTAAGTTAGTGCATATGCACTCCGAGGTTTCCAACCAGAGAAGACTAAATTTTCTTAAAGGCTTATTTTCTTTTCTACACATTCACAAAGCAATTAGTGGTGACGCAAATTTTAGGGTAAAGGGATTCACTGGCCGAAGACTACGATTAACTTTGAATATCATCCTGGCCCCTCTCTCTCTTCCCTTTCCCTCAGTCCCCCAACCCAACCTAATACTGTTCAATAAAAACAGAAGGACCCGGAAACTTCAAAAGCCGCAGACTTGTATATGCCTTTTAAACACAAGAGAGGCTTCACAACAGACCTTTTTCTAAGTTTGTGCAGAAATTAAATCCTGCTCAAACCTGTTAAACTCCAACCCGAAAGCTAATCCCGTCAGCAAACGCGTCTACATATTTTTCTTGAGTGCATCTTCAGCTCGATCAAAGACTTGTGTTTTACTCTTTTTTTCCAAATTTATTTCCAATAAATTGGAGGTTAACTCCGGCTAATGTTAACCTCTCCTTAAACAGAGTTCGTCCCATAGCATCATGTAAAAATGCGGAAGAGATCCAACAACTGTCTCAACGGGAAGGTTTTTATAAAATTCACTCCCGGAACAAGAATCGGAGGCAGCCAAGGGCAATGCACAAAGAGAACAGAGAAGAAATACACGTTCCACGGACATACAATGCACAGAAGCTCGCATCCTCGCACCCTCCTTGAGAAGGGTCACCCAGCACCCTTGGGCTCCTCGCAGCCCCCGGCCGGCGCGACGCCGTGACGGTCCACGGGGACCCTGCCCGCCGAGGACGGCACCTCTCGCATTGCCTCCCACCGACCGTGTTCCCGGAGGCCGCTCCCCCCGGCCAAGCAGCCTCTTCGCTCCCTCCACCGCGGCCGCCGCGGGGCGGGAACAGGGGTCCCCTCGGGTTTCGGCGGCGGAGGGGGAAGAAGGGCTGAAGGGGGCGCCCCCTCCCCGCGGCCGGCCGGGCCCCGCACTCACCCTCCAGCAGTCGGGTGATGAGACTGTCCACGTTCAGCTCCCCGTCCGCCATCTTGTCGGCACCAGACGCTCCTTCCCGGCAGCGGGAACAAGGGCTTCACGGCGGCGGAGGCTGCGGCGACCGCTCGGCGCTCCCTCACCTACAAGTCACGCGGCGTTTCGACCCCGGTTCCAACTCCCCCTTTTCCCCGGGCCCTCCCCCCACCCCCTCCCCACCAAGTAGTGGAGCGCGCGTACACTGGGAGGCACACACGATAAATAAATAAATAAACAAGTGGGGCCCCCACGAACCGGGCCGCGTCAGACCCAGCCGCCACCTCCTCCTCCTCGGCACCGCCCAACTCCGCAAAGCTCACCAGCGCCGCCGACGGCCCCACCCGCAGCGCCACTCACTGCACACCGCCCTTCCCCGCCACCGCGCCACGCAGCCCTTCGCGCAGGCGCACGGCGCACGCCTCCGCGGCCGCCCCGCCCCGCCACGGCCCTGGCCTTCCGCGCAATCGCACTGGGCTCGGTTCTCCCGCCGCTCCCGCCGTCGCTGCCTTCGCGCAGGTGCGTTGCCCTCTCGCGCCGCTTCCACTGCGCCGAATCGCCGCGGTGGCGCAGGCGCCCCATGGCTGGCGGGATTCGCTGGGCTGGGGAAGTTCCCATTAGGCGGAGCGCGCGTAGGCAGCGTTGACCTTCCCGCTGCCCAGCTGCCCGGGTCGGGGCTCTCCGCAGGCAGCGTTGTTGGGCCCTTCCCACCTCGCTTTTCTTTTCTTGGCTTCCTTCCCTAGTTTTGCAAGCAATTCTTCATGTTTCCGTTAACCGGGAAACGTGGACTACATTACCCATGTTGGAAACCCAAGTTTACGTGTTTGGGAAGCCAGAAGGGGTTACTATGCTGGAAAAGTTTGACATTGCAAATAAGGGTTTTATACCCTATTGTTCCACAAAGCTAGTTGCCCAAGTGTCTGGATGAAATACGTTAAAGTGGGCTCTGGAACGGTCAGCAATAATATTTTACGTGGGTACTGCTCTCTACCTTCTGTATCCTGCTTCCACACATCTTACATCTCCGTCCACTCTGCGCATACTATTTTCCCCCAGTGCTTTTTTGTTCATACCTCCATTATATTGTTTAATCATCCTGCCTTGTAATTGTTTATGCATTTATCTCCTACACGAGACTGTAAGCTTCAACAAGGTAGACCCACCAATTATCTGGCACACGGAAGAGGAGGACAAAGAAACATGGAGGTTCAGAAAGGTTGGTTGCCCAGCTGTTCTTTCCACCACATAATTCTGTCTCTAGAAAGGCAGGAGGAAGAGTAGCCACACGAACGATCTAGGGGAGTCAGAGTTTTTGGCCTGTTCTAAGAAGGTGGTCAAATCAAAGGTCTTCACTCATTCCTCAGGTGTTTGTCCAGAAACTCCGACAAGGTGCATTCCCAAGCTCAAGGCAGTGCTTTTCCCCACTCACACATCACGAATACTAGGTAACATTGAGATTCCTGCATGTGCTCTGGCACTGTTTTAAGTGTTCTACATTATCCTATTTAATCCTTAAACCAACCCTATGAGGTAAGTACCATTCTCTGTACTCTGTAGACGGGATTAATTGAGGTACAGAATGATTAGATACGTAGCCCCAAATTACACAAGTAACTAACAGATCTGGGATTCAGACCCACGCATCTAGTGCCAGAGTTTGCACTCTTAACAATTGTGATATACTCCCTCTCAGTATATGTAAACTGAGATGCTTAAATATGCATGTGCTATCTCACAAACTTGGAAAGTAGAAACCATAGGGGTTTTTTTGGTTTGTTTTTGTTTTTTGTTTGTTTTTTTGGAGGGCCAGAGAGGAAGCATTGTCCAATCAAGTGCTTTATAATGGCCCGGATGACTTACAGAGTTAGGATTTCCTTTTTTTTTTTTTTAAGATTTTATTTATTTATTTCGCAGAGAGAGAGACAGCAAGAGGGAACACAAGTGGGGGTGGGGGGGCTGGGGGTGGGAGAGGGAAAAAAAAAGCAGGCTTCCTGCGGAGCAGAGAGCCCGATGCGGGCTTGATCCCAGGACTCTGGCACCATGACCCGAGCCGAAGGCAGATGCCCAACCACTGAGCCACCCGGGCACCCCCAGAGCTAGGATTTCCTAATGCCTTTTTTTTTCTTCTAACTTTTTCTCCATTTGGGATTTAGCTTGTACATTAATGGTGAGCATGGAACAGGTGACAACTATAATGGTGATCCTGTCTGGAGTAGTTTTCACAGACTCTTATTGCCAGTTCATTTGGGGGCTTTTGGGGGTGAAGAAATTGTTCATCACATTCTTGTTCTACTAAAGAACATTTTTTTATTCCCTGTTTTATTCCAAAAGAAGGGATTTAGGCTAGCTTATGAAAATACATGCGGTAGAATAAATTAAAAATAAGTACAGAGAAAAATAGGACAAAAGAAAACAAAGTAGGAAAGATAAAATAAAGCCAGCAGTTTTGTATGCAAAGTGCATGGTGTAAGGTACTGTTGGTTTGCTAGGGATAGGCCACAGATATAATTCTAAGCTTTTTAGCAACCAGAGAAAAGATCAGTTGCAAGTGGAGTAAGTATTCTAGCTGAGCTGGAACTGGGACTTGAATACACCAGCTGTGGAGTTGGATGCCACTTTCCCAGATCTCTTCCATGAACCTCTTAAAGAGTAACAGGATGCTTGGGAACAATTAAATAAGTGATTGCTTATCTTCCAATTTTCATGGCGCCCATGGACCCCATGAAAAAGAACTTTGAACCTGTCCACAATTAGGGTTTAAATACACACAGATTTAATGGACAAGGACACCCAAAGGAAACTGTATTGCGCAAGGAGAAAGTAAGCATCTGAAGAGAAATCACCACAAGTGGGGCAAAGAGAGGCCAGTCTCAGCAGAGTTGTGGGAGTCAGAAGGGATTGAAGAGTGGTCCTGAGTACTGCCTGCAGACATCCCCTTCTCCAGGTTTTCTAGTGCTTTGGAATCCTGGGAAGGAAAGGGCGAGTATAAAAATGAAAAGCTATATCCCTAGAGGCCCAGCCAACTTTTCTGTGGGATCTCCTTCCAAAAGAATTATATAAGAATTCAGATTCAGAATTCCTCGGATTTTGAAGTTTAACTGGTGCATATACTATATATTACTTAACACCCCAGCAGCTTCTGGGGCAGCTCACTATAATCTGAAACATTATTTTTTTAAAAGAAAATCATATGAATATTCACATCGTGTAAGATAAATAAAACTACATTATGTCTCATATCAGTCTAGGTCAGATTTGCCATTAAAGTAGCTCCCCTACCCCCAAATAAAACGTATTTATTGAAGGAAATTTGGAAGACAAAGATGAAATGTAAAAATCACCTATAATTTCACAAGCTATAGATAACCACTTTCCTGTCTTATACCTGAATATAATCCTATTTTATAAAATTGGAAAAATAAAATTGGGATCATGCCTCACTTCCATTTTATCCTACTTTGTTAAATGAGGTTTGGTCCCACATTTATGCGGAACTCAGTTTTCAAAGTTTATTTGGATTTTTTTCCTGTTTGCATTTTCTTTTTTTTAACATAGATTTTTTAAAATTATTATTAACATATGTATTGTTCGTGTCAGGGGTACAGGTCTGTGATTCATCAGTCTTACACAATACACAGCACTCACCACAACACATACCCTCCCCAATGTCCATCACCCAGCCACCCCATCCCTCTCACCCCCCTCCACTCCAGCAACCCTCAGTTTGTTTCCTGAGATTAAAAGTCTCTTATGGTTTGTCTCCCTCTCTGGTTTCGTCTTGCTTCATTGTTTCTTCTCTTCCCCTATGATCCTCTGCCTTGTTTCTCAAATTCCACATATCAGTGAGATTATATGATAATTGTCTTTCTCTGATTGACTTATTTAGTTTGTTTGGATTTTAAAATGTGGATAAGAGTGGCTTCTAGGTGGGTGGTTAAGCGCCTGACTCTTGATTTCGGCTCAGGTCATGATTTTGGGGTCATGGAATAGAGCCCCATGTAGGACTCTGCGCTCAGTGGGGAGTCTGCTTGAGATTCTTTCTCTCTCTCTCTCTCTCTGCCCTCCCTCCATTTTCTCTCTCTCTCTCTCTCTTTCAAATAAATAAATCTTTAAAAAATGTGAAGAAGAGATTGAGGACAGAGGAAGAGGTAAGAGGTGGAGATCTGGAGGCTGGAGGAGACAATGCTACAGGCAGTAGCCACAGAGGCAGTTGGAGCCACCATGAGGTTCAAGAGGAGGTGGGTACCAAGTAGAGAGAAACCCCACTTGGCAGATATTGACACTAAGGAGACTCTTGGCCTGAATGTGAGCAGTATCCTGTTGGCAGAATGGAGATCATCAGTTAGGGAAGCCAGCAACGTGGAAGCAGAGACATGAGAAGGCTGCCAATGGTGTAGCAGACATTGGTTGGACCAGGCACTGTGGTGGGCAGCAGCCCTGTAGAGCACCCACACCCAGAAATCAGAAGACTTGAGAGCACGGGACTGACAGTTGGTGGTTCTGATTGCCTATAGGAAACTGCCTCTCAGTCTTTTTGAACATGTGGCAAGACTCAGAAAAGGGATCACGGTAAGGTCCTGCTCCTTGTTAGATCAGGATTGTTAATCTCACAGACCAAAGGGCAAACTGTGAGCTGGGACTCCCAACCTAGTGGGGCTTTAGATAGCGGTGTGCTGGAGCCTGCTTACACTGGCTCATGAGAGTCAATTGTTAAACTTCCAGAAATTCTGCAAGCCAGTTAAACAGAGCCATTATTTAAAAATTAAATTTTATGGACTTACAAATAAATTATACTAAAAACAAAGGTAATGATTACTCAAAACTCATAATGTCCTATTTTGCTACATTTTACTATTATGTATTCTCTAGTGGTTGTTTGAATTTATTGTATCTATATGGGGGAAATACTAAACAATGATACGCTACTGTATATCTCTTTTCCAACTCCGTGTTCAGTGACATCACATTGGCCATGGTAGGAATATTTACACCAAGGAAATTAGCAAATGCTGTGAATCTATAGCTATTTCTGCCACATAGCTTGCTGTTAAACATTTGCCAGTACACCACTGGGCTTAGGGAGACATTTGGGTTACACATGCCAATATCCTTGGGTAATTACAGGAATGTCTGTGGAGGGATATTAGACTTCGTGATATCAAGGGATTGGGGAATCATAATTTGGGGTATTAACAACATCATGATCTTATATGTGCTTACTAACAGAAAATGCCTGGGACCCATCAGTGCCCATTAGACAAAGGCAGACCAGTGCTCAGAGGACCCCAACCATCACTATGTTGAGACCAGAGAGATGTTCCTGAAGGATTGTCCTCAAAGAAGAACATGGTGAACAGCAGCCTCATTATTTCTTTTAGTAAACACAGCACAGACTTTCATAAGAATGTTTTATATGCCTTTCAAAATTGGCTAATAGCCAATACGATGTAAAAGTAAGTAGGTTTTGGTAGCAAAATGTGGAGGCTATGATAGAGATGTACAGCTCTTTGCTGCACTGACTAATCCAAAACAGCTTTATAAATGAATGAATTGACATTCATTGGGCTGTCCTTCCATAAATATGATTCCTCTTAATCAAGTCTTTAATAAGTCTAAAGTGGCAGCAAGTTCTAAATTTTACTAGATGTAGCTTGAGGGCAACCATTCTGTCTATCAAATATTATAGGCTTTGGTAGTCAGCTCAATTCAAGGATATTGAGAAACGTACAAGGACACATGCATCAGAGAGGAGCCACCCTCGCAATACAGAGCCAGGCTGAGGTGGTACACCAGGTCAGGGCTGAAATTTTTTCTTAAGATTTAGTTTTGGTTTCATTTCTTTTTTTTTTTTTTTTAAGATTTTATTTATTTATTTGACAGAGAGAGAGCGCACAAGCAGGGTGAGTGGGAGAGGGAGAAGCAGGCTTCCTGCTGAGCAGAGAGCCCGATGCGGGGCTTGATCCCAGGACCCTGGGATCATGACCTGAGCCAAAGGCAGACGCTTAATGACTGAGCCACCCAGGCGCCCCAGTTTTGGTTTCATTTCAATACACATATGAGAGAATAACCAAGTACCAAATTTATCAGCCAAGTCATAAGGCATGTCCTCAGTCATTTTATTTATTTATTTATTTATTTATTTAATTTATTTATTTATTTTAAAGATTTTATTTATTTATCAGAGAGAGAGAGACAGAGGCAGGTAGAGGGAGAAGCAGGCTCCCTGCTCAGCAAGGAGCCTGATGTGAGGACTTGATCCCAGGACCCTGGGATCATGACCTGAGCCGAAGGCAGACGCTTAACCGACTGAGCCACCCAGGCGTCCCTGTCCTCAGTCATTTTAGCCCCTCAAATTATAAAGCCAGATATAACCAAGCGCCTCTTGCCCTGTCCTTGGCCAATAACTGCCACCCTCCTAATTCAGACCCCCAAAACACACATACAAACTCTCAGTTTAGCATTGTCTCTTAAGCTAAGTTTCCGGTACAACATTCATGATAAAATGATTGAAAATAAATGCCTAGTAATTGAAGGAGTTAACTGGCTATATAGAACCGTTAACTATAAGACAGAGAGTTGAATGGGCAGCTACCACAAAGGAAGACTATTTAATTTTTGAAGAGTTTATCTGTGGTCCTTATTTTTCTCTTGTTTAGATTACAGGGCCAGCTGTCTATTTAGGTCACTCCTATTTTGTTACAATAAAACCATGTCATCTGCAGGTATGAAATTGTTTCTCTTTAGGTGCTCTCCCGTCCTGCTCATTCAAGATCCCAGGAAATAACTAAATGTGCTTGTAGATGAAGAAAAATATACAAAACATGAAAGTTTGTTTCAAGTGAAACAACTTAAATGTTTTGTTTCTAATGATGGCCGCTCTCCTCATACAGCAAATCCAAATTATGTATGAGTCACCTTTTCAGTTGGAGAAGGTTTACTTCTGAATGGTTTCACAAGTCTGTTTCATTTGGTTTTGGTAAATAAAACAAAGCATTTTTAAGTTTTCTAATGTATTATAAAGTGAGTAGCTCTCCCCTAGAACCATGTTAAAATTAATGGCATGTATCTCTTAAAACTAAACCCAAATATGTCTGTGAGCTATAAAAAATATTTATTAATCCAACACTGATAGGTCCTGTTATGTAGGAAATACTGGTTAAATAAAATGTTTATGAATTATTATTCAAATCTTGATTGAAACCAAATCTGGTCTCTTATAAATACTGTAAATTCTTAATCAAAATGTTCTAATGGTACTTGTTATTTAAGCAAATCTTATACTGAGTGGAACTCTAAAGCAAAGTGAATAATGAACCAATTAAGTATTTATGAAACATTTAGTATATTTGATTCTCTGCTGAAGACATGATCCCCCCAACTATGAAGTAGTTTACTATGTGGGGAAATGACCACAAAATGATTTGGATAGTGGGAAAAGCATTGGCTCAGAGGTGGGAGACCAAAGTAGCTGAATAACCCAAGACAAATCTTTCTCTTTCTGAATCTTGGCTTTATTACCTACAAAATTAGTTCATTAATAAATGACCAACAATGTTTCTTCCAGCTCTAACAAGTCTTTGATTCTAAGAAACACAAGTGAAACTGAAAATGTAACATAATACAGTACAGGCCATCCCCAAATTAGGAACTGGATCAACTCCAAAAGGTCAATTGTTTGGAACACAGAATATATTTTCCCACAGAGACTGTGGTACAAATGGTGGTTAAATTCCTGGATCGGTCTGCAAAATCAATTTAATCTTTAATGTAACTGTAGGAAAGTATTCATGGTAATACAGACTCTAACCACCGATTATAAAAGTTTATGGGGAAAAGCCATTGAGGATTCTAATTTGGGATGGCAGAAAACATCTATCAGTGTTTCCCACTACCCTGTGCAATAGGCATAAAGACAGTTTTAGTTGTAATTCACAGGCTGATCTGGGCCCTAAATGTGAGACTGGCAGTGTGGGTAGTGAAGGAGCCTGAGATACCTCTGATCCCATAAGGGGAGTGGACTGAGGACAGTTCATAGTGTCTAGGGGTTTGGTTGTCAGGAAGGAGTTGGTTCCAAACCGAAGGACAGGGACTGTAAGGGAAAAAGGGAGTGAACATATGTGCTGGGAACTTTTTAAAAAAGAATATTACTTTTGATCTCACTCACTTGGTAGGTGAGGAAGTTGAGATCTGGGAAGGTTAAATTGCATTGTCGTAATAATGAAACTAAAACTTGAATCTGAAACTTATGATTCTTAGCCCAGATAGCTATCTACCTCTCCCTCCCTCCCTTCCTTTCTCCCTTTCCCCAGCTCCCTTCTCTCTCTCTTTCTCTCTACTCCCCCCCCCATTTTTACTTGAAAGCAATGGCATTGTGCAGGGACCTACTCATTTCATCCCTTCTTTTCTGTGCAGGAATCACCTAGAACCCTGCACCTTCATGCCCATTCTCATTTAAGTGTTCATCCCCTGGTCTTCCAGGGCAGCCTGGCCAACAATCAGCACAACAGTTTTCTGTTTTGCCCAGATGTGTTTTAAACAGTGCCACCAGCTCAAAGAATGACTTTCTAGTTGCTAAAAAAAAAAAAAAAAATGTTGCTCTGATCCCTAATACTCCAGTCTAGAGAATGTGATTGAGTAAACCTAAATCCTAAATTCTGGTAACATTAGGATACTTCTAATAGTGATGCTTCTGTTAAGACAGAACCCAGCCTGGCTGGGAGAGCCAGGGTCCCAATGCCCAGGTGACAGGCATGGCTCCTTTGTCAGAAAGAAGACTTCTGGCTGGCAGTTCCTAAGTGTACCATGTGCTGGGAATTTTTACTGGCATTATCATATTTAGTCCCCCTGAAAATCCTCTGAAATAAGTATTTTCCTTTATAGATGTGGGGATGAAGGCTCAGAGGCTTTGAACAACCAGACAGTGGGACTTAGAGGTTGGGCTAGTTAGGGACCAGCTCTGGGACACTGTTGTGACAGGAAGTGGGAAGACGTGAGTGGAGGGGTGAGCTGGGTCCAGTGGCTGCCATCTGCTCTGATGGCAGGGTGAGTTAGCTCATGGCAGGCTAGGAGTGAGCAGAAGCTGGGTGATTTCACAATGGGTGGTTGTCTTCGTGGATGAGAAGGAAGGAGGGGTCATTCTCAGCCAGAGCCAGGGGAAGGTTGGAGTGCCTGCCCCACACACCTGAGAGTGCTCCCATAAACAACCCTTATGTGTCCATATTCTCATGCCAGGCCTGCAGGCCTAGGGCTCAGGAGTGTGGTCCAGATCCTAAGCCTTTTAGAATTTCGAAGAGGGAGAGGGCAATGAAGTCAGGCAAGGCCTTTATAGAAGTGATGCAACTGAAGGACATGAATAGGGTATGAAGTATTATGGGGTTAACTTCAGTGTCTTTCAAATGAAGTGGCTATGTGCTTATTATCAGGATCATCTGGGAAGCTTTTTCAAAACACCACTACGGTTTGATTCCCCACTTCCCACCAAGGAAGTCCTATTTCATTCTCAGCATTGGGAGCAGAGGGGTACATATTTTGAAACAATGCCCTGGGGAATTCTGATAGGAACCCATGCATACCTCGTCCACTTTTCATTTGTGTAGATCTCTGGGAAAAAAAAGATCAAAGAGACTGACTCAGAAGAACCAGGGGAGGTCTCTTCAGGCAAAGGGATCATTTCTGGTGAAGTTTGTGAAAGTGGAGGGAGTGGGGCAGAGAGGTATACCAAGGTGGTGGTAGGACACAGCGTGGGGTAAAATCTTAGTAAGATGGCCCAGCGAGAAGGAACTGGAATGCTGGGCCAGAGAGTTTAAACCTGAAGCTGTTTGTAAAAGGAAATGATTAATGTATTCACTTGTTCAATAAATATCTATTGAGTATCTACTCAGTGCCAGGCACTGTTATGTGTTAGCTATATAACAGAGAACAAAATAGTCTTTTCCTCACCAAGTTTATATTTTGGTAGGGGTGGTATAGGGTGACCAATCCATCCCAGTTTGCGTGGGACTTCCGGGATTTTAGCACTGAAAGTCCCTTGGCCCAGGAATCCCCTGGGCAAACCGGGATGGTTGGTTCCCTAGGAGATGGACGGTGTGTGCACATGGTGGTAAGGCTCAGGATGAACAACAAAGCAGGGGAAGAGACTGGGGATAAAGAAGAGTGTACTTTAGATAAGGCAGTCAGGGAGGATCTCTCTAGATGTGACAAATGAGAAGCGATCTGAACAGGATGAGAGAGAGAACCATGTACACATCTCAGGGTGGGTTGTAGAGGGGTGATTATTTCTAGCAGAAGGATGCTCCATGTCAGGACCCTGTGGTGGAGACGTGCTTGGCACAGATGAAGAACAGCAATTTTGGCAGAGGGATTGAGAAGAAGTGTCAGATGCAGAGAAGGGCCGGATAGAGTAAGCCATGTTAAGGACCTAAGATTATATTCTGAATGTATTGGGAGCCACTGGAGGGTTGAGAGCAGAGGCATGACCTAATCACTCAGAAGGTGGGGATACAAGAGCAGAAACAGGAGGAGCATTTAGGAAGCAACTTCATTCAGAAATCTTGAAGAGTTCCTTCTCAAAATGTTTGATCAGAGAACGAGCAGGATATAATGCCATTCAAGTAAATTAGCCTGCTATCATAAGACCAGCCTGGGCAGGATTGGGCTGACCCTAGCTACCCTACAGTGACAGCACTGGGAATGAGGAAGAGGAAGCATCTGGAGTTACCTTGGAGTTGGGATTAGCAGAAGCTGGTGGTGCAGGATTTACAGGGGGATGAAGGAGAGTGGTGGATCAAAGATGATTCCTAGCTACTCTTTCCCATGCTAGTTTTCCAGGTTTGAATTTCTCCCTCAGTTGTCCAGATCCAAAACTTCATGGAAGAAAAGAACGTGTTATACTCTTTTCTTCCAGAATGAGGAAGGTTCCATGATAGAGTAACAAGAGCAGGAACTTGGGATCATACAGACCAGGGCTCACACCCCAGCTCCGCCACAGACAAGCTCACCCCTCAGGCATCTTATCTAAGTTCTGAGGACCTCAGTGTCCCCACCAGCAAAATAGGAATAATGATGCCTCCCTAGCAGAACTAATTGGGAGCACTGAATGAGCTCACACTCATAAAGAACCTAATTCAGGACATGGCGAGCCCTGAATCTGGGTTCATTCTCTCACCTTGTTTGCACCCTTGGAGTTGAGTATGTATGCCTACCCACTTTCAGAAGTGATCAGTATTTTATAAGCCATTTTGTGCTCTTTGCCCTCTTCCCCTCTCCCCAGCCCATTTATTCCATAAACACATTTCTGTGTATTTGCGGGGCTCAGCCTGTCATCATTTGGTCCCTCTTCTTCATCCTCACTGATACTGCCCCTGTGCAAATCTGCCTTTCTTTTCACTTGGGCAGCTGCAGAAACCTCCCTGGTCTCACCCTCCCACCCACACTCTCACATCTTTCAGGCACTGCACATCATCTTCAAGGTGAAAGCTAACCACTGAGCAGCACCTTGCACAATCCACTTGCCTCTGCCCACTTTGCCATATTCTGTCCTCCCTGAGTTGCCCCTGCCTTTGGCCTGCCCTCCACCCTCCACCCCTGCCAAGTGCACAAGTTCATTCTCAGTGCTCTTGTGGTAATTTGCACCTACTGCTACTTATCTCTCCATTATTTCTGCATAAAAGGACAATGGTATTTTGTGCAGGGGTCAGAGTTCATGCTCTGCAGCCACCCAATCTCCATTTCATTCCCAGCCCTGTTACTTATCAGCTGGGCCTAATGAGTAGGGATTAATTTAAAAGATGATGATATTTTTCTATACTGGAATACTTGAGCAAGTTATTTCATCATTGCGCTCCAGGGATAATGATAATACCCACCTCACAGGCTGTTGTGAATTATAAGAGTTAATACATCTAAAGCACTTAAATAGTACCTCCTACTTAGTAAGCCCTCAAGACACATTGCCTATAATTATTACATCTATCTCCCTGAGTTTGAGTTCCATGAAGGATGAAACTAGATGTCATTCTCTTTTTCAAAAATCTTCTATCTCCTCTTAATAGTCATTCAAATATTTGTTGAACGAAGACCTAAGCAAATCTTCTTTGAAAGATTTTGTTCCCCCCTTTACTTAGCTGTTTCTCGACTGCAACATTTGGGCTATGTCCAAATCTTTGTTAATAAAAAATGCAGTTATTAATATTTTTGTGAACTTTTAATTTTCATTTCCATTATTTCCCTGTAGTATATTTCCCAAAGTGGAATTATCAGTTAATGAAAGGAACAGTTTTACAGCTCTTATATGTATTTACAGAGTGTTCTTTGGCAAGACTTGTTCAGTGACAACTGAAATAAGAAACTAGTGAAACAATGGTTTTATTTTTCTGTACAGAATATTATGCAGCCATTAAATAATACGTTTCTCCACAATTTGACCTCACTGGGTTTTTATCATTTCTATTTATTTTTGCTAGTTTAATAGGTGGGTAGTAGTACATTAATGTCATTTTAATTTGCACTTTTAATGAGCCTCTTCATTTTTCCAGATGATGATTTACTACAATTGTAATCAAATGTGCAAATTTTTGATTCACTCCCCTAGGTTATTTATGGAATATAATTAGATACTGGTCATACATATTTGAATCTATATATTTGTATCAATTACTATCAATATATTTTGGATGGGCAGATCATTTATATTTAGCATAGGTATTTTTCTTCATTCTGTGTTTTCCTTTAAATATATATTTTATGATTTGATGTATTTTGTTTGTTCAACTTCATCTAGTTTGTCTCTAGCAATGGCATCCTTTAAGTAAAACAGTAGAATGTTAGGGCTTGGAGGAACTTTACTGTCATCGTTCTTATTCTTTTTATGGATGAGGGTTCTGAGGGCCCAAGAATCTGATTTACTTAATGCCACAAAGTTGTCATTTTTTTAGTAGCTGAAACCAAATTTTCTCCAGTAGCTGGGGTGAGTAGAATGTTTTCTAGTTTTAAATAAAATCCCAGATACTCCTCTGTAGAATGGGATTTGCTTGAGCCATGAGAAACATGTATGTAATGTTTAAACTACTCAGAGCATGAGAAGAAACATTTGTTTAACACCTTCTGTCAATTATGTATTGTACTGTGTGTGTGTGTGCGTGCGTGCGTGCATGCATGCACGCACATGTTGATGGCTATCTGCAAGTGGTAAGGAAAAAAGCAAAAGAGAGAGAAGGAGAGAACCTTTGACTCTTCTCAAAAGTCCTTCTAAACAGTGGTCCATTTGCTCTGATGTCTACAATGATGATTATCACAGGGTTTTTCATACGGTAAAAAATTAGAAATAACTTAATGCCTAATGGTTAAGAGTTTAACTATGGTGCTTTCATAGAGTAGAATACTATGGAGCATTACAAATCATATTGTAAAAGAATATTTAGTGACAGTCTTAGATATACCTAATCCATTGTTAAGTTTTTAGAAAGTGAACAATAATTAAAGAAGTTAAATAAATGAAGTTATATATCATGTTCATGAATTGGAAAATTCTGTGTTAAGATATCGATCTTCTGGGGTGCCTGGGTGGCTCAGTCATTAAGCAGCTGCCTTCGGCTCAGGTCATGATCCCAGGGTCCTGATATCAAGCCCCACATCGGGCTCCCTGCTCCACGGGAAGCCTGCTTCTCCCTCTCCCACTCCCCCTGCTTGTGTTCCCTCTCTCGCTATGTCTCTCTCTGTCAAATAAATAAATAAAATCTTAAAAAAAAAAGATATCGATCTTCTCCAAATTAACCTGTAGATTCAGTGGACTCCTAATAAATATCTCAACTACCTTTTTCTTGGTGGGGGGCATCATGGTGGTCACGGTTGACAAGCCCCTAAAATGTATATGGAAATGCAAAGAATTAAAGATAGACAAGAAAATCTTGAAGAGAAGAACAAATCTGGTGGGTTTTACTATCAGATTAAAAGATGTAACATAAAATTATAGTAATTAAGATACTGTGATATTGGAGTGAAAATGGACAAACTAGTAGAAGAGAATATAGAGCCCAGGAACAGACACACATATGTGGCGGAGGAAAATGGTCTTTTCAATAAATGATTATGGAGCAATTAGGTATTTCAATGAAAAAAATGAGCTTTGACCTCTACTTCACACCATACACAAATGGTTAGCTGGAGATGGATCGAGACCTAAATGGTAAGACAATAAAGCTTCTGAAGAAAGCATAGGAGACTATTTTCATGACCTTAGGGCAAAGACTCCTTAAACAGGATACAAAAAACAAAGGAAAGATCAATTAAGTTGGACTTCATTAAAATTAAAAAGTTTTGTGAAAGGGTAAGTCACAGACTGAGAGAAGATATATATAGATATATATGTATGCGTGTATATAATATATAAATATATATGTATCCAAAAAAGAACTTGAATTCTATAAACCAATAAGAAAAAGACAAACAAGCCAATTTAAAAATGGGCAAAAGACTTGGACAGGCATTTCATGGAAGAAGATGTCCCCTAATGTCTGAAAAAGTGTTTAACATCATTAGTCACCAGAGAAATGCAAATGAAAACCACAATAAGATATCAACTCGTACTCTTCAGAATGGCTAAAATTGAAAAGACTAAGAATATCAAGGGCTGGGGAGGGTATATATTGGAACTCTCACACATTGCTGATGGGGACTATAAAATGGTACAGCCAGTTTGGAAAACTGGCCCATCTACAAAAGCCAGATCTGACTACCCTATGACTTAGCAATTCCACTCCTAGGTGTATACCCAACAGAAGTGAGTGCACAGGATCACTAAAATACACGGACAAAATGCTCATGTCAGCCTTATTTTTAATAATCAAAATTTGGGAACAAGTTAGTATTAACTTTGTGGAATTTTAAACAGCAAAAACAAACAAAAGTCAATGCACTACTACACGTAACAATATGGATGAACCTCACAGACATCATGAGTGAAAAAAGGAAGACATGAAAAGTGTTTATGATTCCTTTTATATGAAATTCAAAAACAGATAAAACTAATTAAAAGTAGTACAAGTCAATATAGAATTTACCTACAGGGTACAGGGATACTGACCAGGAAGTGGCAAGTAAGAATTTTCTGGAGTGCTGGAGTGTCCTTTATGATGTCGAAGTGGTGGTTAAACAAGAATATACTTAAATAAAAGTGTATCAGTATGTATATATAAGATTAGTACACCTCATTCTCTCTATATATTACACTTCAATAAAGAGTATTACAGGTCATTTTAACTTTCTTCTTTTTGCTATGTGTTCTAAATGTTATCACCTTTTTCTCAGCTATATTTTCCAAAAAAATCGAAAATGAAGACATGATGAATTGTGACAATAGAAAAAAGAAGTTATTTTTAAAAGCTGGAACTCAATCTCAGCTACCTCTCCAGATTTAGTGCCTTGAGCCCTGGACCCAGCTAAAAATAGCACAGGGCCTTTCCAGCCTGTGACCTGGGAGCTGGGCTACCTTTATCAGACTCAGCAGGCCAGTGAAATGGGGTGGGGCCAGGCGGAGCCTTGTAGGTCTGGTAGGCGTGGCTCTCAGCAGGCTGTTTAGGTCATACCTGCCATCAGTAACTGGCTGTTTCTTCCACTGCAGACCAAGAGCGTAGGCTCCCAGCTTACTGCGAAGTGGAAATGAGAGGCAGGAACAAGAATCCATACTGATTAGAAGGGGAGAGGTCCAGCGCTGTAAGTAGATTGGACATAAAGGAAGTCGGAGTAGCTAACCCAGTAGCTAATCCTTTGCTCTTCACCAGGTTAGACTTCTAATTTTTGTTTGGGCAAACCTGTGTTCATTTTCCTACAACTCAGTTTTAAATGTTATGCTTGAGTTTGAGGAAATTAGTTGCAGAACTATTTAGATTGCAATGATGAGAAAAGCTCCCTGAGTGGTTTTGCTGCTGAATCAGCTTAACCTGAAGAACTGACTTCATTTAACCTCTTCCTTTAATGTGCCCATCTCAAATGCAGGAACGACTAGTAATTATCCGTGTCACAGGGATGTTTTGAGGCTTAATTAATGTTTATAACCGCTCTAAAGTATTCAGATGAAGAGAGAGTTGATAGGAATGTTGCTGTTCTAAGTTCCATTTACAAACTCTGACAAGTTGCAGAAATGGTATGTTGTACTGTGCTTCCAAGTGAGCCAGCATGGTGTCTCCACGATTCCACCTTGTTTAATTAGAATCACTATCACCTGGCCCATATGACTCAGGAGGACTCTATTTCTACATTTTGTTCATTTGTTAAAGGAGAGTGTAAATATGAGGGTAATTCATAACAAGTAACAACATTTAGGGAGATGACTTTAAACAAGTTCGTATGTTGCTGTTGTCAGTAGACAGAGAAATTTTAGCCCCGACCTGAAGTAAGAAGCAAACTTCCTTCCTTCTTTTTTCTTTTCTTTTTTTTTTTTCACAATTGAACTTTCAAGACAGGGCTAGGATGTGTCAAACTCTGAGATCACATAGAAGCTTTAAGTCAAACATTGTAGATGCCATTAGAAGCCTTCCCCAAAATAAATCCATCCTGCTGCATGATTTGAAATGGCTTAGGATACTATCTTTCTCATCCTTAGGAAGCAGACACCCTGAAATCTCATCTATGAAGAACAATCCGAGGGGCGCCTGGGTGGCTCAGTCTGTAGGCATCTGCCTTCGGCTCGGGTCATGATCCCAGGGTCCTGGGATCGAGTCCCGCATCGGGCTCCCCGCTCTGTGGGACGCCAGCTTCTCCCTCTCCCCCTGCTTGTGTTCCCTCTCTCGCTGTGTTTCTCTCTCTCAAATAAATAAATAAAATCTTAAAAAAAAAATAAAAAAGAAAAACAATCCAAGAGAGGCTACTAAGACTCTGTCAAGAGCACACTTTTCCTTATTACAGTAGCCAGTAAACTTGGCTTTGCTTGATAAAAAAAATTTAAATCTGTGATCAAACAGGAATGTAGTGGGCTGAATAATGACAGTGAAGATGGGAACAATAACGTTGGTGGGAATAATAATAGCAAGCATGCATTTGAGGGCTTACCAGGTGCCAGACACTGTTCTAAGAGCTTTGCACGTCTTGACTCACTTGATCCCAGCAATAACCCTAGAAGATAAGACCTATTATCATCTCTATTTTACAGACAAGTAAACTGAGGCTTGGAGAAGTTAAGTAACTAACTTGCCTGAATTATATAGCTTAGCAGCTAGCAGTGTTTTCAAAACATCAGTGTGCTTACAGTTCCCCAGAAAACTAGTTAAAATTGATGTTCCCAGACCAAGACCAGAGATTTTGATTCAGAAGTGTGGGATGGGGCCTAGAAAAATGCATTTCTAATGAACACCCAAGGCAAATTTACTGTAGGTGGCCTTTTGACCACCCTTTGGAAAACAGTGGCCCAGACTTAGAGAAATGAGAGGCTGGGAGTCAGACTTTTACAGTGTTTCTCCAGCACTAGCCTTCCCTGTCCAGCTGAAGAGTAGATCATTTGCCCAGCTGGGACTGTATGTCCTCATAGTGAAAAAAAAAAAAGGCTGTATCAGGCTGACATTGGTTAATGAAAATAGCCCTTTGACACAACCAACTTGATTTGTTCAGGTTCCATATTTAACATTTAACCTTCTGACTTTAATTTGATTTCTTAACAGATTTTCCTGCCAGGAAGAGTGTGTGCCATGAGACATGAATTTCAGCTGGTAGTTATAGCTCTCACAGGTAAATAAATGGCGCTGTGATTTATTAATCAATCTATTATAACTCTGGTTAATGTGAATCAATTCTCTCCAGAATGAACTGAGAACAATGAGTTTAGGAGCCTGCAAACCTCAGAGCCAACATACATTTTGAGGCCTGATTTATCCTTTCCTTAGCACACACACATCACTGAGCTGGAAGATACATTTTGAGACTGAGAATGTTGATACCCACATCTCTCCAAAAGGGTAAGTTTATCAGGTTTAATAAAATGATTCACAGAAAGTCATTCACGTGGCTTTCATCTTGCAATTCATCAAAAAACATTCACGTATCCTTCTATCCTTGGCTTTTAAACATCTGACCACTGAGATGTTGAAGGGCGTGATGATGAATTTTCTACATCCTTTGCCCTTTTGCTCTTCTCAAATGGCATTTGTCTGATTTGGAACAAGTATCACCTGGTCAATCTGGAAAAGACACACAAATGGGCTTGGCCAGAGACAATGCTGTGGAGACTGAACTAACCCCTATTATACATCCATTTTTCCTTAGAGCAAAAACATGAGGCAGTGTAAAGCAGTTATAGTTTCCATGGTCCCTCTCCATGAGGAAATATCAAGGTATTTGCCTCTCCATACATTCCACATCCTATGCTCTGGATAAGACATATTGCCGCCCTCCTCCTTGCTGGCCACACTCCAGCTACATTACCCTTCTTTTCCTGCACTCACCAAACCTGCTCCACCCCTTTGTCCCGGGGCCTCTTCTACCTGTAATGTTCTTTACCCACATCTTGCTATGATTGGCTCCTCTGTGTTTCAGGTCTAGCTTAAATGTTGCCCTTCAGAGAGGCCTTCACTGACGCCTGTCTAAAGCAGTCACTATTGCCTTATTCAGTCTTATTCTCTGTATGGCACTTAACAGTTGCTAATATTTTTCGTTTATTTGTTTGGTTTTTTTAATAGTCTGTCTCCCTCAACTATAATGTAAACCCCACTGAGTCTAGAATCTTCTATTAGGGGGCACCTGGGTGGTTCAGTCGGTTAAGCATCCTACTCTTGATTTTGGCTCATGATCTCAGGGTTACCGGATCGAGCCCCGCATCAGGCTCTGGGCTCAGTGCAGAGTCTGCTTGCCCCTCTCCATCTGCTTCTTTCCCTACTCTCTCTCCCTCTCTCTCAAATAAATAAGTAAAATCTTTTTTTTAAAAAAGAATCTTCTATTAGATCATATTTTCACTCTTGTATCTATAGTGCCCAAAACTATGCTTAACACAGGAGAGATGTTTGGGGAGGAAAAAAAAGGAAGAGAGTGGGGAAAGCCATTTCTGATCTGAGGCTGATTCCAGTTGTCAGAGGCATCCAATTAGCTACTTCTTTGCTTAAGAGTAAAATATTTTTATCCACCTCTTTTGGAAACAAACCAGAGATCTTAAAGATGTGTTGAATTTATTGCATAAGACTATTTAACAGAGGTTAAAAAAACATGAGTTACACTGAGAGTCTTTGCTAGATATTTGTCATCATTAGCGCTGTCTCAGTAGTTATTGCAATATGAGATCAGGTGCTTGAATTAGCATCAAAGTAAAATAAAAACTGTTATACTAAAAGGCTTTCTTTCCAAAGAGCTCAAAGATAGCTTGTTGACAATCAATGGGGTAATAGTAAAGTATCTTCCCATAGAAATAGGAAATGAGGTTGCCTTCTAAGAGTTCAATCAGTAAGACACACACACACACACACACACACACACACACACACACACACATACACACACACACACTGTCACACAGATTATAAGTTGACTGAAGGGGTAAACTGATAGGTAACCCATGTGTAACTGAAGACTCTGGAAAACACCCATAACTTCAGCCAAGGTGACCTGGGGGTGATTTTAGAATGGCAAGCACCAGAATGTGACTGTTAATTTAGAAAGTGTAAAGCTAATCAACTGGAGAAAACCTGGATGAATAGAGGTGGTGGGCAGAGGTTCTGTCAGCATGTAGCATGGAAGACCTAAGCCTAAGAAGCCAGAAGTTGAGAGCACCTTCCCAAATACTGTTCAGGGGAGAAGGGGCCTTGGCTCAGGTCTCTGTGGCAAAGGATTAGTCATCTACCTACCTCTCCTTACTCAGATTTCATGCTCTAAGTACAGAATTGAAATCATTTTGTTCCCTGTCTACAGGGAGAAAATGCCCCCCAGTCTGCTGATATGAGGGTCCATCTGCTAGCTGGTTGCATTTATCACTAAAATGGGATACACTCTATTTATTTATTATTATCATTTTTTAAGTGAGCGCTAGGCCCCATGTGGGGCTCGAACTCACAACCTTGAGGTCAACAGTCCCATACTCTAGTGACTGAGCTAGCCAGGCACCCCAAAAATGGAATACACTTTAATTTTGGCTCTACAGCATTCTCTGTGAGCTTGGGTTAGTGTGAAGCTATCCCTGAGATAGAGTTTGAGAGCAGAGTGACTTGTGTTGGCTCCATACTGCATGACAGAGAATGGACCAGAATTTAAATTGCCCGTGACAGGCTGGCTCTGAGAAGATGAGGGCTGACCTAAGCTTGGTTCCTTCTCTCAAGTTCACCAATCCTATACCTCATGTGACTTCCTGAGGAGATACTGAGTGAGGGAACAATGAGAAGCCAGGAATGTATTCCAGCTGGACACGTCCTCAAGAACTGCAAGTTCTCAATGGAGGAATGACAAGTACTCTAGTCCATAGGGTGACAAACTTTTTCTGTAACGGACCAGATAATGAACACATTAGGCTTTGCTCCTTGAGGAGACAGGTGAGCCCAGAAAAGGGAACACAGATTGGAGGGGCCAGACAAGAGCTATCGCCTCCTAGAACACTTGGGAGAACTAGGGTTATCAGAACTAAAGTTGGGGGTGGGGCAGGGCAAGATGAGGCTTTCTAGAGAACGCTAAAGAGAAGATACCCCTTGGCCAGGAATGAGATGAATTCAGGTAATTAATTGGTGGAAAGTACCAAATCCAAGGGGTCTCTGAGATGTCTCATAAAGGTCTTCAAGCTACACACTCACCCCTCTATGGGTCTGTAACTGACTGGTTCTGTTGGGTTCTGTCAGTACTCTACCATTTATCTGGGCAAAGGGATCTTCCTCAAAAGCTTGGATAATGCACCTAAATTGCACCCCAATGAATGAATGGATATTTTGAAACAGGATCCTCTAGCTACGAATGACTATCTGTTTACTTGAGGGGGGACCAAGACTTAATTAACCAGCTTTGCTGTTTGGGGTAAGTTTAGAGACAGTCTAAATATATTTTTTTCCATGATAGCTTTTTCATTATATGTTTTATTCTTTGGAATTTAAATCACTTTTTTTTTAAATTCTCTATGCTGTACTTTTTATCTCTGTGACTTATTCATTCCATAACTGGAAGCCTGTACCTCCCACTCCCCTTCACCCATTTTGCCCATTTCCCTACCCACCTCCCCTCTGGAATCTATAAATAAATTCTGCATTTAGAGCATGAGATCTGAGTAAGAAGAGGTAGGTAGATGATTTATCAAATTCAAAATATGCAGATGAACATGTAAGTGTAATTGACCGGAGGGGAAACCAGAATCCCAGAGCAATTAGGGAGTTGGTGGCGGAAATGTAAATGGAGCCTGGGTTCCAGGTTCTAATCTTCTATCGTCACTCTACTGCAGTGATTCTCAAATACTGCAATGGACAAGATGGGTGGCAGCAGCTTTTCAAGCTGTGTAGTTTGAAAAAGCTCTTATCCCTCCTTACCCCCAGTTGACATTCGCTGATCTACAATTCATCTTATGTTGCTTTGGATCTTCTTGAAACCTCTTCAGATAAAATTTAAAAAGCCAAACCAAAACAAAACAAACATGAGTTTTATAACGCAAGCTGGAGAATGGTTCTCCTTATTTAGAAGCAGCCAACAGAAGAGCTATAAAGAACAGAATGATTCCTAAATCAGCAAACCCCACAAGTTTGGATGATGCAAAACCAAGAGACTGTGGCTGGGATCAGTCTCATTCACTGGCAAGAAGCCGCCCAATAAATCACAAGATAGAACCATTTTAAGGCCTCTCTCTTCTAAAATAGAAGAGGGGAGTGTGTCAGACTTGTATTTATTCTGAAAGGAATAAAGACAAGTAAATTCTTTTAGAATTTCAATCTGTGGCAAGTAAGTAACTTGAGTAAAATGACGAAACCATTCTCCACCAAATGAGGGTGAATTGAAGGTATACTGCACTTGCAAAACACACCCGTATTAACACCCCTCCCACCAAGTGTAAGAGGTAGCTGCCGGGATTTAGGTAGGGTAATAATATCAGGAAAACTTTAAGAGGAGCCTGGAGTAGATGAAGGCTGATCCTGACATCAGCATTGTAGAAGTACTGTGGCTGCACCAGTCTAGCTATTAAACACCTTATTTGAAATAATATGAAACCTAGAGTCATCAGGTAGAATCATGTACATTTTGAGTTTGAATGGACCCTAGAGAAGTTATCCAGATGGAAAAACTGAGTCCCTCCTCTGAACTCAAAAGTCTTCTCCTTGAATAGCCCCATTGTCTGAATCCTCTAGACTGGGCTCCTTGACTGCAGGGACTATATTTTTTTATCTTTGAATTCCTCACACCTAGCACAGTGTCTAGCACTTCATAAGTGTCCAATAATATTTGTCAAACCAATCAGAAGAAGCAAAAGTGTAAATCCTAGGGCAATGGGAAACAAAAATATAGAAGAAAAATCCTTCTCTGTTCTCCTAGGGCATGGCAGGGCAAAATTACCTCAAAAAGCAAAAGTGAGGTTGACCTCAGTGTATCTTTTTTCAGGTGAACATGAGCATTTGCTAGACTGCCCAGAGCTATCACCTCTATCATTGCTACTAACAACAGGACTTGCTTATTTTGTCTTATTTGAGTATCAGAATGAGTTCATTCACAATGAAGTGCCGTGCTTTAATTACGGCAGAAAGGAAAATTGGGCAGACAAGTGATTTCCATTCAAGGATCTCAGAAATGTTTCACTCTTGAGACCTGAAGTATTAAGGGAACATCAAAACAACATTGTTTGAAGTTAAAAGTACAGGTTATCTCCTCATGGAAAAAGATTAAATGTAATTCTATCCACCTTATGATTATAGTCATTCATCAGATTTAGTAACTATTGGGAAACAATCCTGTCTTTTCTGCATCTAAATTATTTGGTTCTTTTCTCTGAAAAGACTGAAAATACTATGAGCCCTTAATTTCAATAGCACAAAGAATTGTGCATTGCATATTTATAAGTCAGCCACAGGACAAAGGGAAGCCATAAAGAATTAAACATTACATTCTCTTAAGAAATAGTTTTTTTTTTGGTATTACATAAATATCTTTGCACTTTTCCATTTTCTCTTTGAAACCAAGTAACCCTATGACATTTCAAACTGAAATAACTACACATGCAATTTTTATATCGAGGCTAGGATGACTTTTTTTTAGAACCAAGTAAAATTAACAACACACGGCATATTATTCATTGTCCTATGACCTTTGCTATTTAATTTCATATTCTGAAAATGTTTGTTTCTAAATTTAGTCAGGAAAATGAGGGAATGTCATGGTTGCTTTGTCGGCTGTACATTACAGGGATTGTACATAGAATTTTCAAATGTGGATGTTTAGAAAATATATATTGTTTGCCCATTTGGCATGTGAAAGGTTTAATAAAGCCTGGTAATTTGGATTTACAGAGGGAATCCCCACCCAAGGTCCAAAAAAACTCTAAGTAACTGTAAAGGGCAGTGCCTGGTAAGGTCAAGGACAGGAGGGGCATGCCTATTGCCATAGGGGCCAAGAACCAGTGGCTGTTGATGTCCCCCAAAAGCACCACTGCACCCCCCCACTATCCTCACTCTCCCATTTTCTCCAGAGACTGGGATGTGTGGCTGGTCCAGATCTGGAGTTCAAAAAAAAATTTTTTTTTAAGTTGTACAATCCCTTCTTTCAAACAAAAACAAAACCAAGAACACAGTCTACACTACATATCAGGGGATGGGGAGCTGCTGTGGCTGATGTGTGGTTTGGGGTTGGGGGTCCAGACACACTTCAGTGGAACCGAGGGGCGCATGGAACGGGATCTTGGATTCATTGCTCCAGTGTGCCACCACCAGAAGTCAGCTCACCTTCCCTGCTTAGAGTGGCTGCCGCTGCCCAGGCCAGAACCTTGTGAACGGTGGGACAAGTTGTGCCCTCTGCTTGGTGTCCAGACCGGGGGCTGCTGAGGGGGCTCCTCCTGCCACATCCAGTTCCTTGGTTCAGGGCAGCTTCGACAAGGAGGAAAGGGTACCTTTCCTGTGTCATTTGCCTGAAGAGGATATGATTTTCTTCCTAGCACAGAAGTCTTAGGAGCTGGAAAGGCCCAGGCCCAAGGCAGTGGATGTTCTTGAGAGAGCTTCTGACCCCACTTTTGTCCTGATATTTCTGGCCTGCCTGTCCTTGGGGTTGTAGTGCTCCCGCTAGGGTGAGGAGCCCCCGGATCAGTACCAAAGAGCAGTATCTGCTTGGCTGTCAAGTCCTGAGCGGGAGGCTGTTTCTCAGCCCAGCAGCTTGGGCTCTAGGCCCCCGCCTCACTGTGAAGTGGGATGGGAGGCTCCGAATGGGCCCTGCCACCAGCATTGGAAGATGTGAGTGCCCGGGGCCCTTTTTTGCTTTGGGCTTATTCCTGCTTCTCCTCTCCCTCTTTCTCCCTTCCCTCTACTCCTTCACTCCGAAGGAAAAGACTCTTAAACCTTTCCCATCTCCAAGGGTGTGGGGGCATGGTTCATTCCCTTTTAGGTGAATTTTAAGTGCACTCAGAGAACTATGACCACCCATAGGAATTCCTGAAATTTTTATTTTTATTTTTGGAGAGAAAGGCATAGATTTGGGCCATCCCTCAAACTCCCCAACTCATCCCTTATATTTACCTGGATAACCTGGACCACTCAGGAAACAGGCCAGGCAAGGGCACAGACGGAGGCCCACATACACTACATCTACACATTGATAATTTGTAAAGAAAGCTAAAAGATGTTAGCTAAAATGTGTCATGTCTTTCTGTCTTGACAAATCAATGACGAAATCCCAAAGCATTTACAAAGCTATGTATGGTCTTTATATGATGAAAGTTGGCAATATACCAAAGATGAGTACATTTAGTTATTTTGCACATGTTTGGATGAGCTAGCAATGTTTTGTATGAGTAACAAAAGACATAAATCATTCACAAATCATTCATTTATTCTGCAACATCTATTTTATTTTCTTCATTTCAGCAAAACCACTAAATGTGTTGTTACATAAAGATTTTCATGTCATTTGTGTCCAACTGATAGTAATAACAGATTAAAAATAAAGTGTAATTGTTTTCAAAATGTTTAAAATTGAGTATATTTTTATCAAAATGTCAAAGCGAATGGCCATTTTGAAGCTATAATTACTTTGTATATTTTCAAAAGTTATTATTCGAAAATATTTATATTATCTACTGAAATTAAAAGGCAAAATAAAAAAGAATATATGTATACACCAACGTTTTAAGTGAAAATTATTTAAATATGGCTGAACTCTTAAATTTAACTCTGTGAATATTTGGTGGAATCTTATTAAATACATTTATATACAATTAAATTATCGCCCTCCTAGCATTTAATATCCATCTGGTTGTCAATATAAAGAATCAGCCTTATGTTTCATGCATGCTACAGCTACATTTATATATTTATATTCAAAGAGTAAGATAAATTGTTTGCTGTTGCAAAATATCCTTTGTCACTGTGTACACCTGTTGCGAATACCATCTCATTGTCCAGTACCTGCAGGATTGTGAGATAGAACACAAAAAGAAGCAAGAACAGGGATGCTCAGCACTGCTGGGTAATGATACCTCGTTATGCAAGAGTGTATTGCATCCACACTCTGAGAGAAAGGATTTGACAACTTAATTAATTTGTCTTCTCTTACCTAGGAGCTTCCGCCACTCAAATCTTTCCAAAGCAGTTTTTATTTCTAATATCACCAGCAACACAGCCCATGAACCTTCTTTTGTTTTGAAGACGTAGGGCAAGAGAGAGGTCCAGCAGTGTTTCTGTGAGTCCTGGATGGTGTTATCTCAAGAAGACATGTTTAGGGTCATGGGGCACACTGGGCCAGCATGGCGTGATGGATCCCAAGGGCCAGAGGCACCCATATGTCCCTCTATCACTAGTGTATGTATGGTAAACATGTGGTGCAGGGCAGGGGTCTCTGTGGTCTGGTATCAGGGTGGTACTATCTGGAGGTTTGGGAGAAATCATCCTAAAAAAATCCTCCAGTGTCAGAATTCAGAAGCAGATATACTTCCATGGTAGAGATTCTGCTATAACAAGCAAATTGTGGGGGTCCCTGCTTGGCTCAGCCAGTTAGACATTTGACTCTTGATTTTGGCTCAGGCCATGATCGCAGGGTCTTGAGATCGGGCTCCGGGCTGGGCATGGAGCTTGCTTAAAATTCTCTCTCTCCCTCTTCCTCTGCCCCTCTCCCCACCCCAATTGTGCACGTGTGTGTGCACACACATGCTCTCTCTCTCTATCTCTTGAAAAAAAAAAAGCAAATTACACATAACAATTATGCTAAAATTTCACTTCCCATTTTGCTGTGAAAGTAGTTTTTTTTTTCCTTTTCTTCCCTTCCTTTCCCTTTTGTTCTTTCTCTCTCTCTCTCCCCTCAACTCCCCTCCACCCCCAACACATATTGCCAGCACAAATCTAAACTGCTCTGCGATCTACCAGTCAATCTGCATTCTGACCTTGGTACCAAATTCCTTCCTTCCTTCCTTCCTTCCTTCCTTCCTTCCTTCCTTCCTTCCTTCCTTCCTTCCTTCCTTCTTTCCTTATTTCCTTCCTTTTTTCTTTTTGGTTAACAGCCTTATTGAGATATAATTTGCATACTATACACTTTATCCATTTCAAGTATACACATCAATTTTTTTGTATGTTCACCGAGTTGTGCAACCATCTTCACAATCAACTTTAGAACATTTTCATCATCCCAAAAGATGATCACCATAGTTACTAGTAGACACTCTCTATTTCCCCTTAAACACCTCCCTGCTCTTTCCCCTCCCTTCCTTGACCCCAGACAATCACTAATCTACTTTCATCTTTATAGATTTGCCTATTATGGACATTTCATATAATTGGCATCCTACAATATGTGATCTTTTGTGACTGGTTTCTTTCACTTATAATGTTTTCAAGGTACACCCATGTTATAGCAGGTGTCAGGACTTCATTCATTTTTGTTGCTGAATAATAATCCACTGTGTGGATAGACCACATTTTATTTATCCATTCGTCAGTTGATGGACATCTGAATTGTTTCCACTTTTTGGCTATTATGAATAATGCTGCTATGAACATTAGTGTGCAAGTTTTGTGTGGACATATGTTTTCGTTTCTCTTGGATGTGTACCTAGGAGTAGAATTGCTGGGTCATATACTAACTTTTTTATGTGTAACATTTGAGGAGTTGCCAGACTGTTTTCCAAAGAGTCTGCACCATTTTACATTCCCACTGGCAATGCACGAAAGTTCCAATTTCTCTATATCCTTGCTAACACTTGTTATTGTCTGTCTTTTTAATTTAATTTTATTTTATTTTAAAGATTTTATTTATTTATTCGAGAGAGAGAGAATGAGAGATAGAGAGCACGAGACGGAAGAGGGTCAGAGGGAGAAGCAGACTCCCTGCCGAGCAGGGAGCCCGATGTGGGACTCGATCCAGGGACTCCAGGATCATGACCTGAGCCGAAGGCAGTCGCTTAACCAACTGAGCCACCCAGGTGCCCTTTTTTATTTTAGCCATCCTAGTCAGATGGAAAGTGGTTTCTCACTGTGAGTTTGATTTATATTTCTCTAATGGCTAATGACGTGATAGTTATTTTGAGTGACTATTCTTGATGAGAAAGAACAAAAGTCTTTGTGAATGCCCTCACTCAGTGCCTTGCTTACGGTATTTAGAAATAAATCAGCTCATAAGACAAACATATTGGAAGGGACCTGGGACCCAGGGCAGGCTCCTGCTTTGCCACAACTCACCTACGGTGCTGGGTGTTCATTGCTTCCACTGTTAGAAAGTCCTGATCTTTAGTGAGGACTTTTTTTTTTTTTTTTTTTAATCTGAAACATTTAGTCATTGGATCTAGCTTTGCTCTTTTCAAGCAAGGCAAGCTTTCTCTTCACCCTAGCACCCTGCTCCTTCACTTGACTAAATCCGTCCACATAGTTGTAAAGACAAGTGTTGGCCATCCACTAAGTTGTTAACTTTTTCCTTCCCCTTTTCAGTTACTGAACAGAGCTGGAGGCTGGTGTGCAGAGCTGGCTGCCTTACCAGGCTGTGGCAACTCGGCAGAGCTTCTCAAGGGAAGCCCTGAAAGTCAGAGGGTACAGACCAAAAGGGAAGGGCGAGTGGAAGTAAGCTGAAGAAATATTCTGAAATCACCTTGCTTTGTTTTTCGTGACTATATTGATTTTGAAATTCCAAAGAACTTTACAAGAGAGTACGTGAATTTTATGTTTACTGAAAGGGAACACATGTTAAGAAGGTGTTAGAATGCAGTCTATAAAAATAGAGGGTTGGCCATTCTGTTTCCTGCATGAAAAAAGACACAGATAGCTCATTTCCCTCAACGTGGCACACTGAAAAGGCAGCTGCTGTGGCTGTGCACGTGTGTGCGTGTGTATGTGTGTGCGTGTGGGACAGCGCCCCTCCACCTTTCTCCCCCACCCCTCCATGAACCTGATGTTCCCACTCTGCTTCCTGTACAGTTCTATGTTCTCCCTCCTCAGACCTCTAATGAGGATTCTCTCTCCTGCTTCTCCACAAACTCTGGAACTCCGTGGGCAAAATGCCCTAATTTCTCCTATTTCCCACTTCCGAACCCCCATACTCCCTCATCTAAACATGATTTTCTCCTGAAGGCACCGTGTCCCATTCCCCTCTCTCAGAGACCCCATCATTCTCTTGCTCTCCGCCACCACCTTCGGAGTCTGGACTGCTGTGTGGGCCTCTCTTCTCGTCTCCTCAAGCTCCAGTCTCTTTCTACTCTGTGCCATGGCTGCCACGTTGGTTTTCTGGAATCACAGACCCTCCCTCCCTATGGAATTAGAAGGCTTTTTGTAATCTGAACCTCTTGCCTTTGGCAGGGGCACTTCTTGGCATGGTTCTAGCCCAGTTACCTAGCAGCTATAAGGGGCCTTTGTGTGTGAGTGACTAGACCCTAGGAATGGCTCAGTAAATTCCTTCCTTTTCCCTGGAATGCACAGAGCCAATGCTCCTCTCATAGCCTTTGCACGGGGCTGTTCCCTCTGGCTGGAACACCCTTCCAGGTGTTTTCCCCCAGGCTCACTCCTTCCGGGACTCAGATCTCAGTTCAGATAGCGATTCCTCTGAGCCCCTTCCCTGACAGCCCTCACATGTAGCTCAGTGACAGAGGGATTTCTGTCTGCTTTGCTCACTGCGGTATTCCTAGCACCTAGAACAGTGCTGGCACATGGCAGGCACTTGATAAATACCTGATGAGTTATTAGAACAAAGCAGCTTATACAGAAAGTACTGGGTTGCGTAAGTTCTGCCTTTCTGTGGGCAAGACAAGAATGGAGGGAGGAGCAAAGAAGAGGAGAGAAGCTATGAGCTCTTGCAGTGTGGAGACAAACGTGGATAGCTGGAGACAAAATAGGGCACAGGGTTTGGGACCCTGTCTCCACCTTCTCTGATGTGGAAAATAATCTCTGTTGTGATTAAAGCCAAATGCCGGTTTCACTTACAGACAAGGACATTGTTGAAGACATCAGAAAAGGAGACAATCTCTCCACCATCCCTCCAGCCTCTCTTCCTCCGTTTCCAGGTTTGACCACCAATATAAGAAATGGGCAGATAAGTGTTGATTCCCACTGCATTTTAGGGGATTCCCTCTCTAAAAATATCAGCAAAAATGGGATCCAAATTCAAAGAACACACATCGTCTAAATGGTCTGAAATTTTAAAAAGCAGTTTCCTCTTAAGTGCACATAATTTCCTAAGACTCTTTGGCTACTCACTAAAGTGTTTCTGTTCGTGACCGAGCAAATCACCTGTCATGGTAGAAACTGACAATATATAAAGGACGCTCCCAACTCAGAACCCCATTGTGCAATCATGCTTGATCTCTTTTGTCAAACTGGATCTTCTGCTTCCTTTGCCAGCTGAAATCAAATGGATGCATTAGGTCATGGCATTAATATGAAAATTTTCACACTTATTTTTCTTTCTCCTTTCTTACCCCCTTTTTATTACGTGGCACGAGTCAGATCCTAATTATGAAAGTGAGGAACTCCAGCAGCTTGTTAGCACACTGAGACTGAGCAATGTGGCCCATATTGTTTCTGCCTCTCTTGGTGAGAGCCCAAGGGTATTAGTCACATGATTGTTTAGGATGTGCAACCAACCAAGGCTTAAATGACATCACCAGGGTGAATTACTCTGGGACTTTGCAAATCTACAATGCAGGATTTGCCAGGGAAAATTAAACCATCAGCTTTTTTTTTACTGCTCCCATCCCCATCGCCCCCACCCTCCAGGCATGTAGTCTTCTTTTTCTAGTGGCTTCGCTTTTATGCCGAAGAGGAACTGGTCTAGTTTTTCTTTCTGGTACATGAACGTGTCATAGAAGCTAAAGCTTCATAGATGTGCTATCATTGCCACTTCAATGGTTTTAATTTTTGTTTCTCAATATAATTATCCAGTGCTTTAGACATCTGTATGTGCTGTTTTCCCATGTCTCTGGATTTTGGTGTGTGATGTTTCCTCTGTCTGTCATGACCTTTCCCCTGGCTTTCATTTCAAATGACTCTTGATATGTGAATTTTATTTATTTATTTATATTTTATTTTTAAGTAATCTCTACACCAAACGTGGGACTCAAACTCACAACCCTGAGATCAAGAGTCCCATGCTCCCTCAACTGAGCCAGCCAGGTGCCCCTCCTCCTATGTGAATTTTATTTCATTTTATTATTTATTTATTTGTTTATTTTAAAGATTTTGTTTATTTATTTGAGAGAGAGAGACATAGGGAGAGAGAGCCCGAGCAGGAAGGAGAGGGAGAAGCAGGCTCCCCGCCAAACAGGGAGCCTGATGCGGGGCTTGCTCCCAAGACCCTGGGATCATGACCTGAGCCGAAGGCAGCCGTTAACCAACTGAGCCACGCAGGCGCCCCTTCTATGTAAATCTTAAATACATATGGTTAGAGTTGTTGCATATCCCTGATGCATTAAAACCTTTATCAAAATGTAGTGACTCACTTTATCTCTAATAGTGGTTTTTTTTTTTGTCTTAAGCTCATTTGTTTGATATTAATAATAGCCACATTAGCTTTTTTTTGGCATTTGCCAGCTCTGTCTTTTTACATTACTTCTATTTTCTGTCCTTTTGCATCCTTAGAGTCCAGCAAGTCTCTTATAAAAAGGATATCTGGATTTATAGTGTTTTTCAATCTAACATTTTCTGTATTTTTTAATAGGCCAGTTTTGTCCATTTACATTTATTGTGATTACTGATAATTGATTATTTGAATTTATTGCTATAATCTCATATTTTGTGCTTTCTATTTGTACTGCTTTTTCTCTGCTTCCTGCTGTCCCACTTTTTCTAATGTGATAGCCTTCAACTTTGTGATTCTTTCATTTTCATAAACAAGTTGGATGTGCTACTCCTATGGGAGGATTGAACTAGCAGGTTTCTGTCTTCTTCTTTCTTAGAATTTCTCCTTTTAACTAGACCAATGAGGAAATTCTGGAGGATATGTCTGACTACTCATTGTACTATCAAGAAAGAAGAATGGCTAAGAGAAGACCTGGAGAAAAACTATTAACAATTCTCACTGGGGTCTAGAGCAGTTTTAACAGCCAGGTAGCTGGTTCTCAAAATGATGAGTCAACATGGTGTGTAATGCTGGATACAGAAAGATGGAATCTGTGGAGTATATCTACTTCCAATATGAGGACGGTAGCTAAGTGCAATCCTTGAGAGTTTGCCGTGCCTGTACCATCTGCCGTGTGATTGCATGAAGAAGCAATTCTCCCGTGATTTGTCTCTGTTGAATCTACTGCAAAACCCTCATTCATTCAGTGTGCCATAATGGTATTTGGCCTTCTCTTGGCTAGAAATCCATCGTAAACAAACGGAAAAGGGAGCCATTAAATTGTGACAGGACTCAGTTATAATTGGATGCTCAGTGATCCAGGATATGTTTACATCACTTTTTAAGATTATCATTTAAATATAAATATATATTTTTAACATACTTATGTTAAGCTTTGCTTTGTGGTATCTTATTTTTTTTTTCTGGAAAAACAAGTATATCATAGCATCTTAATAGCCTAGAGTTTAGTATTTGAATCCTGATTCTTCCACAGACTAGCCATGTGATCTAAGGCAAGTGACTTGATCATGCTAAACTTCAGTGTCCTCATATTCCCTGTGAAGCTATTGATAAATCTACTATAGGGTTGTTATGAGAATTTAATAAATTAAAACATAATAAATTATGAGGGTTTTGGCATAACGTTAGTACTAAAAATAGTAGCTATTTTTTTTTTTTAAATAAATAAGGAACTTCTTGGAGTCACTCCTTCTTCAATCCCCTATTCCTTAGCATGGAATAATACATCTTGAGTTGGAGCTGGAACTAGGGGATGATTGATCTCTTTCCTTCAGGGATTTACTAGGCTGAGTACGGTGGAAATCTCTTTGAAGTTTAAGATGCTCTGAAGGAGGTCAAGAGTGTGACTTATACCCTAATGTATGCTATCCTGAGCCAACAGATATCAAGGGTGTTGGTAAACTGTTTCAGCAGGTGTGTCCTCCTTGATAAGGCTGGCATGACCTTATGCCCTCAAATCTTGATTTCCTCTCCAAATCCACTTGGAAAGCTACCAGGTACCATATTGCCACCAACCTTCTCATTCTCAGGAATCCCTATTTCAAGGGCTAGAGGGAGTCCTGTTCTAGCATGCTGAGTTAGAATTGGGAGTTCATTTTCCTATAGCATGTGATTATTTGCAGGTGATGTGTAGTATCAGACTCAGTACCATTAATAATGGGTAGAAAAAGACCTTTAGGACCTACCTGAGAATCTAACATCTTTAAGTAACATGTTTTCCTATGGAAAATGTGTTTTCAGTTCCAAATAACTGATTTACAAATAAAATATGGAAACATAAGCCATTAGGAAAATGGGGCTGCAATCCTGCATCTCTCTCTCTCTCTTTTAAAGATTTCATTTATTTGAGAGAGAGAGAGAGTAAGAGAGTGCATAAGCCGAGAGAGGGGCAGAGGGAGAGGGAGAAGCAGACTCCTTTGCTGAGCAGGGAGCCTGATGTAGGGCTCCATCCCAGGATGCTGGGATCATGAATTGAGCCAAAGGTAGGCCCTTAACCAACTGAGCCACCCAGGTGCCCCAATCCTACACATCTTTAGGGCAGGAAAAGGGAGGAAAATTCTGCCAATCACCTGAAGTGTAAGAACAGTTGAGCACTGTGCATTTTTCTAAACTGGAATTTAGACAGGACAGCAGATGAGCAGTTTCTTGCAAAGAGCAACACTGGCTCCTTAGTGACCACCAATGATGGGGACATTGAGTTAGGTTTGATCCCATAGCCAGTCCTGTGCTCTTGCTTTATCTGGATGCCTCATTATTCCTTAGAGAGTCTTCCTCACAGGACAGAAGGCTCCCTTCCCTCCCAAGGCTTTCTGGAAATTTCTGAGTATTGCCTAGAGGGGTCCTCTGTGTCTGTACACCTTTACCCTAAATTGCCCTGGCTCCTAGCAGCTCCCTAAACTCTCTTTCCAAGATCATTTTTTGTCCTTCTGTCACTCTCATCTCTGGTGTTTGACTGCCCTGGGCATGGATCTCTCACCAATCAGTCAGTTAGCATGTAGATGCCAAGAGTCCACTATTGCTCAGGATTCCTCTAAACTCTGTGAGGATACAGAAAAGAAAAAGAGAGGATCTCTGCTCTTAAGGAACTCACAAATGAATTCAGGAAGCAGAATATCCTAGATCTTAAAACACAAGATTCAAATCAGGCAGCCCTGATCTGAGTCCCAGGCCCACCATTTCTTAGCTGTGTACTTAGTTAGGGTCTCAGTTTTTTCACCTGTACGATGAGGATGATAAAAGTAGCTATCCAATAGTGTTGTCATGAGGACTGTGCTGCAAGATAAAGCACTTAGCAATGCCTGCATAAACTAAGTACTCAATGAATGTCAGCTCTCATCATTGTTACCATTATTCAGAAAGTCTGAGATGGGGTATAGACTAGTCTGAGCTACATAGGAACATAATAGCACTTTCCTCAGTGCCCTCCTTGGTCTTCCCAGACTTGGGGGAGGAAGTGCTTTCTTGTGCCTCACAGAAGTGGCTGGGGATGGATTGGTGGGAGAGGGGCCTTGGGGGCACAGCAAGGAGCTGCTGTCGACTTCCTGGTGAAGGCAGGCTTCCTGTCTTGGTTCAGTTCTGCACCGGGCATCTTGTTGGGCTTGGAAACCAAACACGTGGCACTTCCTCTGCCTTTGAAGAATTTGCCAGCCAGGTGGGGGTTCAAGATGTACATGCAAGATGCAGATTTAACATAATAATGAAGCAGCATCTTAATTAACAAGATATGGCAACTGTGATAAATGTTTAAGGCAAGAAATGCTAATTTGGTGAGTCTAAATTCTGGACTTCCGGGTAAAATTTTCTGAACACGTTAATAGCACCTACAGCTCTGTGGCAAGCACTGCAGAGACATCCTTTGCTCCCCGTCCTCTCCCCGCAGAACCTTGCCTCCTTGTCCCCTGGGTGTGTTGGTGTTTCTCTCCCCAAACTGTGGTCTGGACCAGCCATGAAACACAATTCTGAGTCTTGCGCACAGCTTTGGTGATTTTGGATGAAAGGCTGGAGTGATCTGCTAGGGGACCCCCATGTCTGTTTTCATTTTGAAAGCAGGGAAAGGCAGAGTGATGAACGATGAAAGCTCTCCCTTTCAAGGAGTCCCATTGACTTTAGGTGACTGCTAACTCCAGCCTTTGCAGAGGAGAATGTTTACTTTCCACGCTTAAGGACCGGGCTGGCTTTCTGGGAGTGTGGCGACAAAGAGATTCGGTTAGAGGCCTCCGCGGACCTCCTCCCTAGCAGAGCTGCTCCAGCCGTGAGGGTAGTTCCACGGAGTTTAGGATTTGGGTGGGAGACAGAGCTCTTGTCTGAAGGTTTTTAGCCAAATGTCTGTGTGGTTTTGCCTTCTGGACAAATGGGTGTGTTCAGCAGCAACCCTATCTCCTGGACTCATTCTCTTAGTTGGTTAAGAGACTGTGAGAAGAAAAGCAAAACCAAATTAAAAACACGGTCATGATTCTATAGTAGTTAAAAATGTCCTTATGGAATTTGAAGTCACCACAGAAATCATCTGCAGACAGGAAAGACTGAAGCCCAGAGAAGGGAAGTGTCTTCTTCAAAGTCACACAGCAAATGAGTCAAGCGCAAACCCTGAAACCCAGGTTTTCGGCCACTGGTCCTGTTCTCTTGTCATTATTCTACTTCCATTGACAACCATGGAGAGTTCTTTCTTCCTTTCATTGGACGCTTCTTCCTTCCCAAACCCCCCAAAGAGCCAGGATGATCCAGGAAATCCTAACTCACTTTAAAGGCACTTTGTTGTCTGTTGGCCATGCTTATGGCTTGCTGTTTCAATTAAGTTTTTCGACATTTCATAGGAAAGTATGCAAATTACCACTGACTCTAAATAAATCAGAGTTTATTCAGGGTTTATAAATATGGACAATCTCACTTTCCTCTCATTCTCTCTTTTTCCTTGGCTTCATTCCCTCCACGCGCCTCCGTGAAGATACTTTCTTTTTTTAAGGCTTTACTTGGGATACATATTTTATTGTAATCCTTAATATTTTCCTTCCATCCTGTCTTTATATTACCGTCATTAATAATGACCAATGCTATCAGAATTTGTATTTTGCAGAATTTCTTAGCATATTAATTTTGTGGTGTTAACTCTCAACTTTTCTAATGAGGAGGAAGGTGCAGATAGGACCGGGTAGAGAGACTTTTGAAAATGTGGGCAGGGTGTTTGTGAATGTCTGGGCAGTGGAATATTTTTGCGGCATGGTGGGTGTTTTGAACTCTCTGGAAACTAACAAGCAAGCTCCACACATACGCTTGATGGAAGTCCTCCAGGCTTTGGATAACACAGGAGCCTTTCAGAAGTCTGAACTGAGTCCAAGTCAAATTACAGCCCAGTGTGCTTGTGCGAATGGCAGGCAGAGCAGATCACGGGGAATGACACTGATCCGGGACCCCCAGGAGCCCAGTGCTCGGTCTACCACGAGCCCTAGCTTCCCCGTCTATACAAAGGGATAATAACAGCTCTTTCCTCATGGAGTTCCTTTGAGAATAAAAATATAATAATGTCTGTAAAGTGCTGAGCACAATACCTGGCACGTAATAAGCATTTGTTATTTGTACGAGGTGCCGATAGGCTTCTGGGGGAACTGAGAGTCAACTAGAGAAGGCCTCCATTTAGGCAGTGAGGCACCAGGGCTCCGGCCGTAGGCTTTGAAATTAGACAGCTGGGTGTACATCTCAACTCCAACTCAACTCAACAAGTTACCTAACTTCTTTGGGCCTCACTACCCATCTCCAAGTGTTACTGCATGGATTAGTGATACAGCCCATGTGAAGCTCTTGGCTTAGTGCCTGCCACGTAGTAGATGCTGAATAATTGTTGGTTATTGTTCCAGGTCCTTCGAGAAAGGGGCCACGAGAAGCCAAAGGCATGAGGCAAATAAGACAGTTGTTAAACTGGGAGAGGAGAGGGGGTTAAGAGAAACTAGGAGAGCAAGATCAACCTCTTTGGGGGCCTCTATTAGTCTCCTGTGGCTGTTGTAACAAATTACCACAAACCTGGTGCCTTAAAACAACGGAAGTGTGTTCTCTCCCGGCTCTGGAGGCCAGAAGTCCGAGATCAGTCTCCCTGGGCTGAGACCAAGGTGTTGGCTGCAGAGGCTCTAGGGGAGAATCCTGCCTTGCCTCCTCCAGCTTCTGGTGCCTCTTGACATTCCCTCCTTTGTGGCGGCATCGCTCCAATCTTTGCCTCTGGCTTCACATGGAGCGTGCTCTCTCTCTCTCTCTCTCTCTCTCTCTCTCTCTCTCTCGCAGGCGCTCTCTCACACGTGCTCTCTCTCTCTCTCTGTGTGTGTGAAATCTCCCTCTGCTTCTCTCTCACAGGGGCACTACAGTGGCATTTAGGGCCCACCTGCAGAATCCAGGATAATCTCTCCATCACCAGATCCTTAATTTAATCACACCTGCAAAGACCCTATTTTTTCTTCGAAGGCAACATTAAGTTCTAGGGATTAGGACCTGATCTCTCCGGGGAGCCACTATTCTGCCTCCACAGAGTCTAAAGCACCCGGGGCTGGGCGAGGATTCCAGCTTGCCTTCCCCTGGAGTGATGTAGCAGGGACTGGAGTGTGATGAGGAGGGGAGGAGAGCTGTCGCCAGGGCAGAGGCAAGATGAAACAGGGCGGAGCAGGGACAGGCTGGCAGGGGTCACATGGCCCCAGGCAGGCTGACGTCAGCGAAGCCATGGGGCAGAGTGGAGCTCAGCACCAGCATCTGGGCAGGGGCATGTTCGTAGCCTCCAGGAAAAGGCATGAGTCACTTGGACACCCGGCCAAGGGCAGGAGGTGGCCAAGGCCTGCCTGATTGCACTGGTGGGTTCAGAGCCATGGTGGATGGCACTGGGAGCCAAGGGCCGAGGGCCCTTGTCCAACCTCCCTCAACTGGGCCCAGCTGGGCCGTGCTGACCGGGATGCAGTCCCTGTCCTTGACCAGCTCACATCCTGCTGGGGGAGGCAGGCATATTAAAAGTGCCCTATTAGTAATGCACACATATATTTATGGGTCTGAGGGAATGTATATAAAAAGAAGAGCTATTCTACTTGGAGCCAAAGAGTGGTAGATCTAGAAAGTTTCCAAGAGATGAGACATTTAGGTGGGTCTTAAAGTTCCAGAAGGAGTCTTTTCGGCAGAGGTGGACAAAGTCCGAGGGGGATAAGGAGGCACATGGCAGTTAGGGAAACCAGTCATGACTTTGCATGTTTCCTGATTTCACCTTACTATAAGACAAGTGGCTCTTTCCTCACATCTAAACAGGCAATTGAGCATCGCCAGGGTTTTAAAATCACCGTAGATCTGCAATATAAAACAGAACTCTGAAACTGGAGTGAGAAGACATAAGCTCAAATCGTGGTTTTGCCATTGACTCATCCAGTGACCTTGGGCAAACCACAAATGCCCTGTGAGGCCCTTTGCATTATCTGTTACATGAGGGCAGGAACATCTTCCTCAGGGGATCATTTCAGGATTCAGTAAAATAATGCAAGGGAAATAGTCTGAAAATCCAATAAATGTTGGTTTCCTTCCCTCCTGAGAGGAAAGACAGTTAAGCCCAACAGACCATCACCAGGGCAAACGTTCTTCCTGCTTGGCCTGGGACAATGGGGTTACTTAATACCTTTATGGGCATCGAAAACATCCCACCTTACCATAAACTCAGACTTGTTTTCTCAATGGTATTTTCTTCCTTGTTCTTGTCTTTACCCAGGCTCACAGGAAAACACTGTGGAGGATCCTGCTCGGTCCTTTTGCACATTCGTCCCTCCCAATTTTGCTGATTTGGGACTGCTCACTCCTGAAAAGAAGGGAGTCTCTCAGTCACGGTGGCATTAATAAATAAACACACACACTTTTGACCTCAAGGATCAACTATCACACTCCGTCACATCATCCTGACTTTCTGGAAGCAGGGCCAGTGCCCTCCATCATGGCCCCCTTAACCACCTCCATCATGCTTCTGACAGCCCAGTTCCAAGAGCAACACCATTAAAAGATCTGCAGGAGCTTCCACAGGGGAGTAGCTAAGAGCATGGATTTGGAGTAAGAGAGAGCCTGGGTTTAAGTCTTGGCTCAGCCATTGAACCTCAAAGTCTCAGTGTCTTCTTCCATAAAATGCAATATTGATACTCATAGGAACACTCACAGGAATTTTTTAAGGAGTAAATAAGATACTTATAAATTGGGTGCCTGGATGGCTCAGTCAGTCAAGCACCTGAGTCTTGATTTCAGCTCAGGTCATGATCTCAGAGTCGTGAGACTGAGCCCTGCGTCGGACTCCGTGCTGAGCGTAGAGCCTGCTTAAGATTCTCTCTCTCCCTCTGCCCCTGCCCTACCCACCATGCCCTCCCACCCCCCAGCTTGTGCTTGCGTGCACACTCTCTCATAAATAAATGAATAAATACCCCCAAAAATATACTTGTAAATTACTCAGCACAGTGCAGGGCTACTATTACCTGGACTGGAAGGGAAGGGTTAGGAACAGAAAGAAGCAAATGTTATTTAGAAAGCCAAGAGGAGATGGGATGGTGAAACTGTGCTTCCCTCTCTGCCATGATTTCCTGTAATTGGGGCACAGGGGCAAATCCAGTGAGTTGTGATCTCCTGGGAAGGCAAGTGGTACAAGAGGCTTTTCCCAGAGCCATGTGGAACCTGATATTCCAGCTCCTAGAAAGCCATTCTCTTGACAAAGGCGTTAAATCTCTAGGAGTTCTCTGATAAAGCAGAGAGGTAACAAGTGAAGTCATTAACATTGTCGCTCAAAATATTTAACATCTCTCTGGAACCTGAAGGAATGAAGCAGAGGGCAGGTAAATTTTGACAGGGGAAGTGTAGTGGATCGAATGATGAGCTCCAAAAGATATGCACATATCTGGAACCTGTGACTATGACTTCTTTGGAAAAAGAGTCACCTGCAAATGTAATCAACTCAAGGATCCAAAGATGAGATCATCCTGGATTATTCGAGTGGGCTCTACATCCGAGAAGTGTCCATATAAGAGATACACATGGAAGAAGAGAGAGAAAATACAGAGGGAAGACCAGTGAAGCTCTGTGAAAAGGGAGATGTGCCTGCCTCCCCCAGCAGGATGTGAGCTGGTCAAGGACAGGGACTGCATCCCGGTCAGCACGGCCCAGCTGGGCCCAGTTGAGGGAGGTTGGACAAGGGCCCTCGGCCCTTGGCTCCCAGTGCCATCCACCATGGCTCTGAACCCACCAGTGCAATCAGGCAGGCCTTGGCCACCTCCTGCCCTTGGCCGGGTGTCCAAGTGACTCATGCCTTTTCCTGGAGGCTACGAACATGCCCCTGCCCAGATGCTGGTGCTGAGCTCCACTCTGCCCCATGGCTTCGCTGACGTCAGCCTGCCTGGGGCCATGTGACCCCTGCCAGCCTGTCCCTGCTCCGCCCTGTTTCATCTTGCCTCTGCCCTGGCGACAGCTCTCCTCCCCTCCTCATCACACTCCAGTCCCTGCTACATCACTCCAGGGGAAGGCAAGCTGGAATCCTCGCCCAGCCCCGGGTGCTTTAGACTCTGTGGAGGCAGAATAGTGGCTCCCCGGAGAGATCAGGTCCTAATCCCTAGAACTTAATGTTGCCTTCGAAGAAAAAATAGGGTCTTTGCAGGTGTGATTAAATTAAGGATCTGGTGATGGAGAGATTATCCTGGATTCTGCAGGTGGGCCCTAAATGCCACTGTAGTGCCCCTGTGAGAGAGAAGCAGAGGGAGATTTCACACACAGAGAGAGAGAGAGAGAGCACGTGTGAGAGAGCGCCTGCGAGAGAGAGAGAGAGAGAGAGAGAGAGAGAGAGAGAGAGCACGCTCCATGTGAAGCCAGAGGCAAAGACTGGAGCGATGCCGCCACAAAGGAGGGAATGTCAAGAGGCACCAGAAGCTGGAGGAGGCAAGGCAGGATTCTCCCCTAGAGCCTCTGCAGCCAACACCTTGGTCTCAGCCCAGGGAGACTGATCTCGGACTTCTGGCCTCCAGAGCTGGGAGAGAATAAATTTCAATGGTTCAAGCCTCCAAATATGTCGAAATTTGTTATGACAATGGCAGGAAACCAAGCGAGTACATGGAAAACACAGGGCAGCACAGAGGGAAGGTCTGAGGTGTGTCTGGCTACAGGTGTTGAGCACCAGCACCTGGAGATGGAGAGAGGCGCTCCTGGAAAAAGGCCCACCCTCAGATGCTCTGGCCTCAATTTATTCCATCTCTGGGCTCTCTCACCTCATTCATTCAGAGCTTCTGCCTGTTTTGGCAATGGCAAGGAGAACTTGTATTTATGTAGCTCTTCCTGTGGGCCTGCCAAAGGCTCTGCACTCCAGGCCATGCACCAGGCAGGCGGGACCCCTGCTCTTGCAGCATTCCCAGTCTGGTGGAAGTGCACCAGCCCTGGGCCCGAGCCTTGGCCTCTGTTCTTGCTGTGGCTCACACTTGGATTTGGCAGTGGGGTTGTAGACATGGAGTTCTGACCCTAACCTATTGCTCTACTTGTTTTCAGCTTCTGCTATTTCCTGGTCCCTGCCCCTCTTCCATCGGCTCGTTTCCCTTTCCAGGGTTGGCACTGGGCTCCTGCTGTATGCCTGGCCCGGCCTGGCACTTCCAGATCAGATGATGCTGACCGCTCTATCCAGCCAGTGCCCCATCGTGGACCCATCCACAGTCTGTGAATCTATTTTCTGGCCTGGTCTCCTAACTTTCTCCTTCGCCTCCCGTATGTAACTTCACACTGGGTCTTTGGATTAAGTCACTGCTCTGGCTCTCCTGATTTCTGACCCTGAATCAAAGGGTGTTAGTAATTTGTACTAATTGGCCTGCCCCCCTCTACCCGGATCTAGGATGCTGGAGCATCCAGAGCAGGTTAAAGAAGGTCAAAACGAATGGAACAAGATTTCTATCTCGTTGTGATCTTGAGATGAATGCCAACTGCACCAATGGACATTTAAATTGTCATGGTGCCTCCCAAGGAGGGAACACTTGGCTGTTTCTTCCTTATGCATTACAGCTTAGCTCAGGTTAATAGCTCCACTTTGTAGACAGTAAATGATCTCTTTGTTCAAGGCAATCTGTTTATTTTGGTGTGTCTAACACAATGACCAGCACATACAGCTCTCCCCAGCTTTCTCTTCAGTTCATGCTTTACTCTTTCTTCTCTCTCTTGATCTTTTGTAAAAAGATTTATTTAGGGGCGCTTGGGTGGCTCAGTCGGTAAAGTGTCTGCCTTTGGCTCAGGTCATGATCCCGGGGTCCTGGGATCGAGCCCTGCATCAGGCTTCTTACTCAGTGGGAGCCTGCTTCTCCCTCTCTCTCTCTGCCTGCCGCTCCCCCTGCTTGTGCTCTCTCTCTCTCTGACAAAGAAATAAATTAAAAATCTTAAAAAAATATTTATTTATTTGAGAGAGAGAGAGAGAGAGAGAGAGAGAGAGAGAGAGAGAGAGAGCAGGAGGGAGGGGCCAAGGGAGAGAGAGAGAATCCTAAGCAGACTCTTCACACTGAGCAGGAAGCCCAATGCGGGTCTTGATCTCACCACCCTGAGATCACAACTCTGAGATCATGACCTGAGCCACAACCAAGAGTTGGAGGCTTAACCGACTGTGCCACCCAGGCACCCCTCCTTCTTCTCTTTCTTAGCAAAGGGCAAGAAAGGGTGAAGGTGAACATTTGAAGTCTTGAAAAAAAAAGGAGTGTGTGTCTGAAGTTTTTGATAATCAAACTGTACCTCTTTTTAGAACACAGGGTTCTGAATGTGTCTTTCTGTTTATTTTCCTGCAGCCTATGTGGCAAGGGGGTGGGGATGTGGGGAGGGAGGGGGACCAGAACTGACTTTTACCGGGTGCCTCTAAGTACCAGGCACCTAGATAGGTACTTTGCAGATATTATCTGACCCAAGGCTCACAACAATCTCCAGAGATAGGCACTATGATCTCATTTTATAGAGAAGGGAATTGAGGCAGAAAGCTCATAAGACTTGCCCAAGGTCATACAGTTGGAATTGGGAGCTGGAACTTGAACCCATATACGGATGTATGTGCCCAAACACAAAAGGAGTCATAATAACAAAATGCTTTTTAGAAATCAGCTGGGAACATAACTCAAACTGTAGTCCAAAACACTTGGGGGCCTGTTATCTCTTTGCTGGAAGGAGGGCTGACATGGGTTTCTGAAACCTTGAATTTCTTTCTTAATGGAGGCTTGTAAGTATAAAAGGAACTGCAGTTGTAGCTGGAGGTTGCCGCCTGCAAGTCTGCTTTTTTAGACTGTGTCTTGCATTAATTAACATTCCCAGAGCTCTTTAAGATACAAAGATAAGAGATGTCATAGACATGACGAGTATGACTACAGTACTGCCCTCAAAGCGAGGAAACATTCCAGAGACGTTGCCAGGCTGATGTGTAGGTGGGTCCCGATGGCCTGCATGAGAGGGGAAGGCCCGGTGCTTGGAATCAAACATCTTCTCTTTGGAGAGGCACGAAATTATTCTGCAGGGAGAATTTCAGTGCTTGGGCAGAGGGTTCTGACCCTCCTTAATGTATACATGCTCTTTGGGACGTATTAGTGCTTATCTGTTACTTTCACCTGAGTGGGAAGGAATTTCAGATTCGGTCCAGACATCAGATCAGGTTAGACGCAGAGAAGAGCCAAGGACCTCATGCCAGGGGCTGGGAGAAGGAAGGCTGCTGTAGGCTGGTCGGACAAAAACGAAGTCAAAGACCGGCTCTGCCCAATCCCGCATTTTGCTTCGGGTTGGTCCTTAGAAGGAGCCAAGGGCCTGGGCATCGGCCCACATTAACGCACCAACTGCACACAAGGATTAGAGCCTCAGAAGTAGTTGGAAACTTCGAGAGAAAGAAAATAAAAGCACAAAGAGTGAGTCAAGGGCAGAAAGGTATTTCAGAAATTGAGGTCAAAATGATTTTCCCGGGGCAGGGGGTGAAGACAGGAACCCAGACAAAGCAACGAGAGACCCACATGTGGTGGGAAGAAGATTTAGAACCATCTAACATGTCTTGATTATCTTTGACAAGACACAGAGAATGCTCTGTGTTGCAGTGTTCGCCATGATAACTTTACCCTCCCGACAACACCCCTCAGAGATAGTACTGTTATCCATTTTACCTGGGGAAGCCGAGGTCCAGAGAGGAGAAGTAAAGTGTCCCAGGTCATCACTCAGCAGGTCGGACCCTGGATCCTGGTGTTCTGTCTCCTTGACTGGTGCTCTTCCCACCAGGCTGCTTCTCCCCACTGCTTCCCACAAAGGTCATTAACAGGGATGCAAGGAACATGAATGGACACAGCCGGGAAGAACCTAAGATGTGGAGCCGGCACACCTGAGTTTGCACCTTGGCTCCAACACTCACTTGTTGTGTGGATTTAGCAAGCATTTGACCTCTGCCTTATTTTCCCTAGTTATCGAATGGGCTGGGAGCTCCTGCCTCTTAGATTTTTAGTGCCCTATTCACTTCACACTGAAAATAAAATGCAGGTGATGATGAAAACATCATAGGCCCCACACATCGAGTAATTACTATGTGCCAGCCACTGTGTAAGCATGATCCACGTATTAACTGCTTTAACCCTTCCCACAACTCTGTGAGGTGGAGATTACCTTGGTCCCCATTTTGCAGATGAGGACACCGATGCGCACAGAGGTTACGTTGCAGAAGGCCCCTTGGGAGTACGTGCAAAAGTTCAGTCAGAAAGGCACAGATAAACCGCTGGGACTGGGGCTAAGGAGATCCGTGGGGACCGGGGAAGTGGCGGCCTTGTGCCTGCTCTGCGCCCTGCTCTGTGTCCCTCACAGGCTTTGCTCAAGCGGGAGCTCAGTGGGTAATGCCCTCAGGGATCCGTTTCTTCTTCCAGGTGCTCCCTGCCCACGTCATTTCCCCCAGCAGTGACTCTATCTCCCGCCTATTTCCTCCATGCCATCTGTCAGCTGCAGACCTCGTGACTCAGTTTACCTCTCCTGTTCGGCTTTGTCTCCTGCATCAGGTCTTGACTCCATCATCCCTCACAATCCCCCTCCCCCCCCAGGACTCCCAGTTTCCTGTCTTTTGCTCCTCTGGTTTGTCTAGTTCTAGGCCACCTATCACTTCCCTACCCTTGCTTCTCAGAGTCTGATCCTGGGAGGCAGCTTACACTGGCTTCAGCTCCCGAAACGTTTACCTCCAGGAGCACCACCTTCCCACCACCCCCGCCCCTCCCCCACCAGCAGAGGCTCTAGGGAGTCTGCATGCCAGAGTAGAAGAGGGAGGTTGGATGTGATTGACCTTTCAGAGTACTCTGCCTCCAGGCAACTATTACTATAAAGGAGCCCAGAGCTGGCACATGCTGAGGCTGGCCCAGGGAAGCAGAGTCCAAGGGATGCGCACCTACAGCTCCTGGTCACACGCTGCTCCCAGACCCAATAAGGCATGTGGCTTCAAGGTTGCGTTCCAGGGACAGGGCCATCAATCCAAGGCCTTGCAAAGTAAACTGAGCCCTCGTTGCTGGCCTTCTCGTTCCAGTGACGCTCTCTCCACTCCACCCCTACCCCTGGCTCAGAATGTGTTTAAGAAGCTACAGGTGGTGGTAGTCAAGTCATTGAACGATGGAGTTAAAAAAAAAAAAAGCCACTTCGGTTACACGGGGCAAACCTGGAAGGGCAGAGATCCAGAAAGCCCACAAGCCACGCCCTTAGGACAGGTGAAAGAGTGACTGGAGCTCGGGACACGGCACCGCGAAACAGCGCGGCGCTTCCGGGGCCTCCTCGGAGCGGGGGCACAGACCCCCTGCGCGCAGCCGCGGTGAGTAACGACAGGTGCACTCCTGGGTCCGTCTCAGAAGCTGCCGAGGCCCTGAAGCTTCCCTCCGCCCCCTTTCTGATTCGCCGCTGCCCTGGGACCCCCGGGGCCTTCCTGGAGGCGGAGCAGCGCGCCTTCCTGGTCCTCCGCGCAGCGGCCGGGCAGGGCGGGCAAGGCGGGCAAGGCTCCGCGTTCTGGGCGGGAGGAGGGAGTGACCTGCCCGATCACACCCACCTCCCCCAAAGCTCCTTTTAGCGCGGGCTGTTCCACTTTCCCTGTAGCTTAGCAACCTGAGCCCCTGACAACTGATTTACTGAAAAACAGCTTGACTTTCTTGGAGCAGGTTTTCTCTTTTCTTTTCTCTTCCTCTCTTCTCCCGTCTCCTCTCTTTTCCTCCCTTCCTTGGTTCTTTTTATCAAATAACCAAAACCTTGACTATAACGAGGTTATAGTCCTCTCAGGGATGCTGGTTTCACCTTTTTTTTTTTTTTTTGCATGCATGGACTCCTGCACGGACACCAGCTTTCTCCCTGGACTTCCAACTTCACATCTCACCCCAGTCCTTTCTCCACACTGCAGCCAGATTGATCTTTCTAAAGCTCAGTTCTGACAAGCTTCCTCTCTTACTTAAAAGCCTTCGATAGCTCCCAGGAGAAATATTCTCACATGGTGCTCCAGCAGCCAGCCCTGTCTATCTATTTGATGTCACCCCAACAGCTCACTGTCACACCCTCTCTGCCCCACCAGATTATAATTCTCTTTCTTGCCTCCATGTCTTTGCATATGCTGTTCCCCCTGCCTGGAAAGCCCTATGTGGGCTTGCTTAGCTGTGAGATGTTCTTTAAGATTCAGCTTAAACATGGGCTCCTCTGTGAGCCTTTCCTGATCATCCCCCAGGCAGCACTGACCATCCCTTCCCCTACGTTAATGGCTTGTATATGGACCTGCACTAAAAATGTCATTTTTTGGGTGGAATTGTCACTAGACTGTGAGCTCCTGGATGGAAGGGAGTAGTTCTCATCATCCAACACGTCCCCCGTGCCTAGCATAGGGCCTGACGTATAGCCAGTTAGCCATACGTGATCAGATGAGGGAGTGAGGAAGGAAGGAGGGAGGGAAAGGTGGAGGGAAGAAAGGAAGGAAAGAAGGAGGGAAGGAAGGAGGGAGGGTAGGATGGAGGGAGGAGGGACTATATGTTAGAAACAAATGACTGAGAATCCAGAAGCACCGTCCAAGGGGGCAGAGAATGAAGATCAGGTTGGCATCTGGCCACTAGGATGAAGAAGCCATTATGTGACTTCTTTTTGATTCCCAGGCTCCAGCCTTGTGGATCAGAGGCAAAGCAAAGTGGGCTTCTGGAGGCCTGGCTCAGGTACATGGTAGGAAAAAATGAAAAGCCAAACCAGCCCGTTTGCTCCTGGATCTATTCCTTGCCTGTCTCTTGCTCTATTCTGAATCACAAGGAGCCTGACCACGGAGGCTTCATGTCAGGGGCTTCTGGCTGGGCTTGGCCACTGGACATGTTGGTGGGAAACTGGAGGCTGAGAGGAGGGGAAGTGACGGTATCTCTCTCAGCCTCGTGGCATTTCTTGCCGTGACTTTTTGAGTTCCTGCTTCCTGCCGGATAAGCCTGCTACTATTCCAGCTTTGGGTAGGTGATCCTGGCCCCTGGGCTCAGGTAACTCTGCCTCTCCCTCTTTTTGTCCCTCTGGTCCTCAGGGATGATAGTCGCTCCCAGCTGCTGGAGGATGCTTCGTCATCCTTTGGCAGATCCTCAGCTCCTCTGTCATTCATGTAACTCCCCGCATTACACCCCTTGTAAATATTCAGAGTGGTTTCTCTTGTTTGGACCCTAATATTCCAGTTTTGTTTAGTGACCACAATAGGGGGTAAGGTCACCGACATTGCGTTGCAGGAGGTGGTGTATTTACTTTTGTCTTTTTCTAGTTGATTATGGGGTTAAGGTTGTATGGTTTTATATGTTTAAAACAGATGGGGAGAGTTGAGTACATTTGTTTGGTCGGCCAGACTGCATTGCTGCTCAGTGTGAGCTCTGAGGGCCCTCTGTGTAAGTTCTGTATAAGTAACAGGCCTTTGGACTTCAGTGACTCTGCGGGAGCCCTGTCCCCAGCGCCCTGTCCCTGGGGAGAATACCGGGGTGGGGCCTCAGCTCCTGAGTTCCCTTTGGAAAAGTGTCACGAAAGGGGATGTCAGGGAAGCATGGAGCTGGTGAAGGAATGAGCGGTTTGGAGAAGGCAGGAATGGGCAAGATGGGGAAGAGAGAGTAGAACAGGTGTATTAGTGTTTAGCACAGTGTCTTATGTAATAGGGCTCAACTGATGTTTGTTGAATGAATGAAAGAATAGGGGAAGAGGAAGAACAGGTGGAGAGTGTGTGGGTAGTACTGGCAAACATCTTTGGACCTCTGTCTCCATTCCCGCTGCTGTCACCTTGCTTTAGGGCTCCCAAATAGCTCCCCTATGACAACAGCCTCTCAACTGGTTTCCTGGCCTCCAGTCTTCCTGACCACTGCTTCAGGGGACTTTTCCAAAATCACAGTCTCAGTTGCTTGAGCCAAATGCTTTAGTGACTCTTAGGTAGGGATGACATTCTGTTGAATACTTCCAAGCCTCACCTTCTAGTACCTACTTTCAGTCTGGACTCTTCATAACATTCCTCGCTCCTAGAACGTGTGTGTGTGTGTGGGGGGCATGGTTTCCCTATAAGGGATGGTCCTTACCCTCAGTCCTGTTCCCTAAACCTGCTTCCTCGGTTTCTATTTTTGTCCCCCCCCCTTTTTTTAAAAGATTTATTTATTCATTTGAGAGAGAGAGAGGGAGAGAGGAGTCCAATGGGGGGCTCAGTCTCGTGACCCATGAGACCAATGACCCAAGCCAAAACCAAGAGTCAGATGCTTAACTGACTGAGCCACCCAGGTGCCTCATTATCTTTGTCCTTTTAAGGCCTGGGATCCAACTGTGATTTGAAACAGGGTTGGAGAAAGGCAAGTTGGGTAACTGAGCTCAGATCTGGCCCTTGACCCCACTGTCTGCTCTTCTTCCTCCTATAAATTCTTTTTGGCTCTTGAAAAGTCTGGAATGGTGGCCCCAAGCCAGCAGCCTGGAGGTCACTCACAGTGGTTCATAGTCTGGGCTCCTGAGAGAGAGTGCATAGGGAGCCAGGCTCTTAGTGCACAAAAGGGCCAAGCCACCCCCACCGCCCCCCCCGGCCCTGGGCAGGCTTTGTTCATGTTCAGAGCAGTCTCAGGATGCCTGCTGCCAAGCTGTGTGCCAGAGCAGACGTGAGGTCTGGCTCTGGGCAAGGGAGGAGGAGACAAATGAGCTCCATGAGCTTCCCCGCTCCCAGGTGGGGTAGCTTGTGACGGCACGGGAAGCCACAACGGGACTTGGAGATCCTTTTGCTGGCTTTGCTGGGAGAGCTAGAAGATACCTAATTCAACCATACCGCTCAAATTCAGTCCAGTTAACGTTTTCAAGTGCATGTGGTGTGGCATGGGGGTTTTGCCTTGCACAGACCTGGGCGTGAATCCCTGCTCTCCTACTTACCAGCTATGCAGACAAATTACTTCATCCCTCGTTTTCTTCATCTGTGAAGTAGAATGATAGATACCCACCTTATAGAGGTCTGAGTATTTTACATCTAATAGGACTTCAATAAACTGCTATTTATTAGTTTATTAATTATTTGGGACCTCTTGGGTCTAGACTCTGAGCTTGGCCTCAAGGCCACAAGTGAAGACTCAGGGATAAATAGGATCTTGTCAGGACTTTAGGAAGCCGACGGTATGGAGCAGGGATGGGCAGACTATGGCCTGTGGGTCAATTCTGGCCTAGGGTCTGTTTTTGTAAATAAAGTTTTATTAGAACACAGCCACGTCCATTGAGTTGCATATTGTCTGTGACTGCGTTCATGCTACAAGAGCAGAATCAAGTAGTTGCAACAGAGACCATATGACCCACAAAGTCCAAAATAGTTATTTTTAAAAAATATTTATTTGAGAGAGAGAAAGTGCATGTGCATGAGTGGGGGCAGGGACTGAGGGAAAGGGAGAGAGAGAATCCCAAGCTGACTCAGCACTGAGTATGGAGCCCGATGCAGGGCTCGATCTCACGACCCTGAGATCAGGACCTGAGCCCATACCAAGAGTCAGTCGCTCAACAGACTGAGCCACCCAGGCACCCCCCAAATTGTTATTATCTGGACCTTTCTAGAAAAAGGTTGCCGACCCTTGGTCTGGAGGACAAGACAGATATATCATCAGGACAAAGCCTGTTGCAGAAAAAGTGTGAATCATCTAAACTGATGGCCCAGATAAAGAAAGAATCCATTCTGACTTGGATAGGCATCAGGATTCTTAAGCCAGGCTTTGAAGGCTGAGAACGAAGTTGATCCTCAGAGCCTTGGAGTGGGGAGGAGAGGGAAAGCATGTCGAGTTGGACCACAGAAATTTTACAGGAAGTTCATGCATAAGAGGATGGAAGAGACTAGAGATTAAATGGCTAGCCCAAAGCCATACAACTTTGGAGTCACAACTTGAACCTGGTTCAGTGCCTTGTAGAGTTTACATTACCGTGTATTTAGATAGCATTTCATAAAATACAAAATGCATTTACACATATTGTCTTATTAATTCTCACCCCATTAAGTGTAGATATTACTAGTTGGATTTTACAGATGAGGGACACTTAAAGGGATTAAGAGTCACTCAGCCAAGAAGTGACATTGCTCAGGCTTGAATCCAGGGACCGTGTCTATGACTGTGGCAAGGGCACAAAGCTCATGCAGGTTGGAACTCTGTCACAGGAATATGTCCTGGTTAGCTGGTGTATGATATAAACGACAGACCTAAAAATACAGACAAGGTAACCTTCGTCCTGCAAACGCTGTAGGTTATTCAGAATTCAGTGTCTTTAGTAAAGATCTCTTGTATCCAGGTACAGAGCTAGATGCCGAGAGAGAAACCCAGAGAGGTACGAGACAGGACCGTATTGGCCTCCAGGGGCTGTGGGTTTAGTTGAGGACACACCCTCAAAGTGCCACAATGTTATGAGGCCGTGTATGCCAAGTGACCAATGTGTGGTGCAGACAAGGGCACGGGAGTTAGAGGCTGTATCAGGAAGGCTCCGTAAAGGGTGTGGGGCTGGAGCTGGGGTTTGGCTGATCCTACTACATCTTCTCCATCTCAGAATCCTCATAAAGCCATAGAACTTCAGAGCTGGAAGGGACCCCACTTCTATCAATTTACAGATGGGAAAACTGAGTCCCCAAGAAAGGATTGGGTTACCTGAATCAGTACTGAGATAGAATTCAAACCCGGGTTTCCCTTGGAAGTCCAGGACTCCTTCTCAGCACTGTTTCGCCCTTTACTTCTGAATTAACGCCATGGACTTGGAGCTTCCTTTTCAAATCTATATACTATAGAGTGCTTGTAGAGGAACACTCCAAACCGCCGATGGGTATGTGATGCCCCTTTTTCTCTCCTCTTCCTGCCTGTCCATTTTTAATATCTCCATGCTTCCGTCAGGATAAAGACCGAGTCTTATCATCCTGAGAGGCTGTTGAGGATAAGAGATAAGAGAGTGAGATCTGGCCTCAAACTCTCTGGGTTTGAACTCCTGCTCTACCACTTAATCACTGTGTGACCCTGGCGAGTACATACGACCATTCTGTGCCTTTGTTTCCTCATCAATATAATGGGTATCATCACAGAAATGACCTCAGAAGGTTGTAAGGCGTACATGAGATAATTCAGGAACAAAACAGAGATTAGTATCTAGTATCTAGTAAGTTCTCAAAAGAAGTTAGCTAAATTATTGTTACCAGCCTGGTATTTATCTGTCCCTGCAGTTGGACTCCAGCCCATTTCTCCATCCTGGCCTCCCCAAACAGGTCTACTTACTGTCTTTTATTAGCCTTGTGCCATTTTGCCTCCTGAACTCTCTCCTCTCTGTTCACCTTCTCTTCTCTGCATTAACCTCACCCTCTTTCTACTTACCCGTTTTACTGGATGCCTTTGAAGCCCCAGCCTCTGGTCACCTCTTCTTTCTTAGAAGTACTATAGCGCTCAGTCTGAAGCCGTCCCGTGGCGTCCTGCCGCTGTTACCCATCTTGTGGGTCCACATTCAGCCATCCCAAGAGGCCAGGCATTCTGGGTTCACCTGGTATTTCACATCCAACTTTGCACATGGCAGGGGGCAGGCAGTCATTCACTATGTCTTCCTTAATTGAGCACCTGTGATATGAAGAGACCTTTACCGAACACTCAGGACACAGGATTGATGAGCGCCCTCTCCAGCCACACAGTGTGGAGGGAGACACAGACTCACAGCCAAGTGCTCTGCCCTGGAACAGATATGGGACCACAGCTCAGGGGGGTCTGTTGAGGGAGGAAGTAGTGATGGGATGGATGTTTGAGGGTGATGATGAACAAGGGTGGTAGAATCGAAGAGGGAGACGCCAGAGTCGTTATACCAGAAGGGAGCGTGGATCTGGGCACCGGAGGACAGGGAGGGGTTAAAGCTGGCTCTGGGCTTTCCAGCCTAGAACACTGATGGTGTCTGTCTGAGATGTACCAGAGCTTGGCCAGGGCCTCCGTGAGTAGGGAAGAGTGTGAGGACCCAGGACCCAGCTGAAGGGAGGTCTGTTACTCCATCTTCAGCCTGCGGACATACCTGCACGGGAGGCTGGGACACAGCAAGCAGACCGACAGCCAGGGAAGAGGGGTATCTGTGCATGGTGCTGAGGAGGTGGCCCAGAGAAGAGGGATGGGTGGAAGCAGCCAGGCCCGAGGGGACACAGGCACTTAGGGGGGAAGGGTGGCTTGGGAATGGATTCTGAGAGTGCCCACTTCTGACAGCGCTCTGGGCACCTGAGGACAGGGGTGGGGTTTTAAAGGCCCCGCTCACACTGGGCGGTTTTATTGGCAGAAACGGGGAAGTACAGGAGGAGCAGGAGGGGTTCACGTTTGGGTTGGGGTGTTCTGGGGCAATAGCAGCCTGAGTCCGAGATGCTATCTGCAGGTACAAGCGCCAATGCCCAGAAGGCTGTTGGGAGAGAGGAACTTGAGTTTTGGAGGTTTGGGGCTCAACAACTTTGAAGAGGTGGCTGGCACTGAGGGAGTGAGTCCATCCTCTGAGGGAGAGGCCATCAGGGAGCGAGGAGGGCTGAGGACCAAAGGGACTAGGGGGCTGGAGGAAGGGGCCCCCAGAGAGAAGTCAGAGTAGTAGGATGCGAACCAGAGGAGGTGTGTTGGAAGAAAAGCTGGAGGTAGACAAAGCTTCCTTGATTCAGGAGTGGGCCTATTTCCTGTGGCAGTTCTGAGCAAAAAGTCCATATTGAAGGAATGCCCACGCAGGGTCCCTAGTCCATTTACTTTATACGAATGGTAAACCGAACTATACAAGGTGAACAGAGGTGGGAGGGGCCCGCTAGGACTTCATAGCAATTTAATTCTATGCGCATGTCAGAGCTGACCAACAACAACATCACCAAGAAAGAATCTCCCCAGTGTCTTCCAGTGGCCCTGACCCCTTGCCTTGTGACAGGGAGCAGATGCGGATCGTGGCGGGGAACACAGTCAGTGAGAGACTCTGAGGGAATAACAGCACATGAGCACCTTTAGTGCGTGGGGGTCTGGGGACGGGAGAGAGTGAGAGACTGGCCTCAGGGAGCTTCCAAGAGAATGTAGTGAGCAAGGGAGGCCCAACACCACCTGGAGTGGGACAGGTGACACCGGACAGGTATAAAATACCAGGTCGTTTCAGGAGGCAGCATCGGGTGGGAGGTTGTGGGTGGGCCAGGGAAGCCCCTCAGAGGGCAGGATTTCAACAGGTGCAGCCAGGGGAGGGTGTAGGAGGTGGGGGACCAGCGTGAGTAGGGGGTGACGCCAGAAAGGTAAACTGCACTCAAATGGCAAAGGGTCCTGGATGCGGGGCTGAGGAATTCACACCGGAGCTTGGCAGTGGGAAGCAGCCACTGAAGGTTTAGGGCAGGGGACACACTGACAAGAACATGATTCAAACTGGCTTTTAGAGCTCACAATGGAAGTCCTACCTGCCGTGGATTGAGGTAGGGAGCGCCTGGTGCCAGGGAGGCCTTCTAGAAGGTTGTCGCTACAGTCTAGTGATAGCCTGAGCTTAATCATTTTCCTGTAAAGGACCTGGAGCCACCTTGCCACCCTCCTTGTTGTGCTGACCCTCACTTGCTGTGGCAGACAGGGCTCCTGATAAGGTGGCCAGGTTATATAGGTTGGTCGGGCAGCAACTGCGGCAGGGTGCACGTGTCACAGATAAGCAGGATCCTCTCTCGAGCGCTGACCTTACCCAGTCACTTCACCGGGGGAGAGGGGGGGAGATGGGAAGGGGCCTGTGGATCAAAGAGCTGCACCTGGCTTGTCCCTTTCCAGTTAGCTCTGTGCTTCAAAACTGGGGCATTTTATGAGTGCCTGATGGTCAAGGGGGTCACCTTCCTTGCAGGTGACTTGTTTCTTTTTTCTAAAGCCCATGATGTTTATAAGGGGACTTGTTCCTTTCTATTCACCAGTTATTTGTTTACTCTCCTGAGTGAGGAACTACCTGGAAGTCAAGAATTTCGCCTTTTCCACAACCTTGCATACCTTACACCATGCTTTGTACGTAGGAGACATGCAGCATTCTTGCCAATGACAAACCCAACAAACTCTCCTTAACTCCCCCTGGATTCTCCAGTCCTGTCCGCAAGTGCTCAGACAGATCCTCGCCCTGGGTAACTTGTGCTACAGGATCTCAGCAAGAGGAGACAGGATACTCATCAAATAAAAACATCCTCTTGGCATCAGCATTTTCTGAGGGTAGTAGAGGAGTTGTTCTCCCTTATGGGGTTTTATAAAGGTATGTAAAGAGTTAATTAAACCTCTGCCCATGGGACCTGGCCATATAAAGGCATTCCACCCAGAAGGAATGTGGGAATGTGCCGGGAAGCAGGTTTCTCTCTAGGCTCTGGGGCCTGGAGTGCTTGAGCCAAGGTTAAGGTCTGGGGCCCTGGGGCCGCAGACACAGGGAGACAACCGGTCCCTGGGGCCACTGAGAGTGATGGAGAGTGCCTGGCTTCCTCTGCCTGGCCTCTGCCTAGAGCAGAAGTGCCCCTGTGAGCCCAAACAGTGACATGGCTCCTGAGTGGGGAGGCCTCAAATTAGGGGTAAACATTACAGCAGCTGCTGTTGCCGAGTGCCCGCTGTGAGCGGACGTGCTGCCACGAGCTCTTCCTATGTGACCTCACGGCCGCCCCCTCACTCTGGGAGGACAGATGGCCATGGCATCCACCTGGAAGACTGGCCCTCTTGGCCTGTCACTGGCCCTGGGCCTGCTGCTCATCTTCTGTGTCAGTGTTGTTCTCAGCTGAACCCCTGGGACCAGGCACATAGTCGGTACTCAGGAATGACTAATGTTGGGGGTCTTATCTTTGCTCCAGTTTGAGCCTGTAGGACACAACCCCTCAACTTCTCTGGCCCTGCGAGGACTGGTATCCCTTGGCTTGCCAGGGAGAAATCTTCATCTTTCTTCTCCTCTCTGTTGATGGATGCTTAATTGCTTTAAGACCGCCCTCAAAAACATTTATTCTGTGAGGTCTTCCTAAATTCACTCTCAGATCTCCTTCAATATGTATTTTTTTTGTATGACTCAGAGTTTTTTGTTTTTGTTTTTCCCCTCTCCAACTCTTTCCCTCTCCTGCTATAATCCCCACTCCCCACCAAGCAGCCTGGCCTTTCTGAACCTGTCACCTCAGGGAGGGATGTGGCAGGACAAAGGAAGAAACAAAGGCATCTTCTTATTTTGGGGATACCATAAACTTTAGGATCCCTGAGTGGACTCTGGGCACAGAGAGAGGGTTTGGGGGAAACACCTGTGTAAGTGGAAGAGAACTGAGCAGGGGGCGAGAGAGGGGAGCCCCGGGCAGGTGGCAAGGCCTCCTAAGGGGATCGCCTCATGGTGAACCTTGGCCAGTGAGGCCTCGAATGGCCTCACAGAACTTCCTGGGCCCAGCGTGATACAGAAGAGGGGAATGAGAGGAAGGACAGGAGCAGAGAACAGTCAGGGCAACCTGCGTGGGGCATGTCGACTGAGGTCTAGATGTGTCAATGAACCCCAGACCAACCTGTGGACGAGATGCCCCTTGGCACTTTGCAAGCCCCCCAGAACTTCTGGATACCTCAGAGAAAGGCAAGAGGAATCACAAAGTGACGGAACTTAGGTTTCTGCTTCCCCAAGGGAGGGGGACTTGGTGTAGAAGATAGGTTCCTACAGGGGAAGAGAATAGTGGTTAAGCGCTGAGCCTCTGGAACCAGACTGTGTGGGTCCAAACCTCAGCTAGCTGTGTGACCTCGGGCCAGCCATTCCACATCATTTCTCTGTGCCTCGGGGTTTTGTTTTTATTTTTTAATCTCTCACATGGCTGGCTCTGAAATGGTGGTTCCTATATTTGTGAGACAGACATGAGTTCGCATCCTGACTCAGCCACTAACTAGCTGTGGGACTCGGGGACAGTAACTTAACTACTCTGTGACCACGTTTACTCATTGTAATCCTTACCGAACTCACAGGCTTGTCGCGAAGATCACACGGGATGTATGATATTCCTTTGCTGGTGCTCTATTGTGGAGTTGATGTCTAAATGGAATGCATTTTATAAATGCCGACTATTATGATGATTCTTGTGACTTGTAAGTGGATTATGAATAACTCAAGGGCAATACTGATTTTCAGCTGTGCTAAGAAATGGATGTGCCACTCCTAGGTCCCGTCCTACCCCAGCCTAGCTCAGGGCCCCATCACAGGGCAGTTCAGTAAACATCTGTTATTAATGAGGGTTCTTAAGAAATAGATGTCATTTCGTTTACAAAGAAGCCGAACACAAGGTTTTGTTCTAAGGGTCCAAAGAGGGGATCTGGGCAGGGATTGCTTGGCGGGGGCCAATAGAACTTAACAGTTTTGACTCTGCTCAGTGCTGTGGCTAGTTTTCTAAGTGGGCCTGACCCCAGGCAGGAATCCCAGGAACCCGCTGGGGCTGTGGGGATTTCTGCCCTTTCTTAGCTCCCACATCCTGAGTGGTGTCGGCAGAAGCACGTGGATTTTAGATGCAGGTCTAAATCTCAACTCCACCCCGGACAAATGTTGTGATCTTGCGGGGGCTGCCTACTTCATCCCCTCCTGCCTCAGAGCCTCCATCTATAAAGTATAGCCAGCACCGCCCCCACTGGGTATGGTTCCTGTGGGGATGGAATCTGAGCACGCATCCCTGGCCCTTTGCTTGGGGCTGGGCACAGAGGAGGTGCTCCCAACGCTTCTTTTCATCTCCTCTTCCCTTCTTGGGGAGCTGGGTTAGCAGGAGAAACTTAAAAGCAGGCAGCGGGGCTTTTCATCCTGCCACGAAAGGGATGGCGCACATGACGTTGGCCCCTGACGATTTCCTAGATGCGCAGCCACTTACGGGATGTACAAAGCCCTCACCCTCCTCTGGGGTCAGAGGAGGTCAGGCTCCTGTTTGTGAAGTGTTGTATCGTGTTCGGAAGACATTATACACTGCGTCAATATTTGATGAGGCCTCAGACCCCGCCGTGCGCTTGGCTGGCGGATTGCTGTGTGGTTACAAAATGTCCTGTACCTGACGTGACAAGCCCAAGACCTCTGTCCTATGGGGAAGAGTGGCCATTTGTCCTTCAGGGAAGACAGCAGGGCTGATCTGGCTCCCCATTGGCCGCTCTCATCTTCTTGCTCCCATTTGAGAAGAAAATAATAGTAATACCTACCAATTACTGACTGCTTATGTCAGGCACTAATAGGTCTTCTCTCCTTTAGTCCTCAGAAGGGCTCATTTTACAGTTGAGAAAACCAAGGCCTGGACAAGTAAGAAACTTGCTCAAGGTCAAGTAGTGAGCTGTGATCTGAGAAGGGCCAGCTAACCAAGGAGAAGTGGTATATGGGTCAACTCGCCCTCAAGAACAGGGACCTTCCGAAGAGCTGAGGCACTAGGGAAGCTGAGGGACTCAGGACTGTTGCTGCAGGTGGACTGTGTGTCTCCTCAGATCGTGGATGCACCCTCTTGGATGCCCATACAGTTAGCACTGCATCATGTTCAGTCTGGCCATCGTTGGGATCTCCAGCCTGGGCACAGCCCTTGTCCGGCTGGGAAGGGGGTGTGCAGTGTTGGAATCATGGATTAGACAAGATCACGGGTGCATAAGCACTCGCCACGGTGCCTGGCCTGTGATAGGTACTCTGTCCTTGTTATTTGAATTCACTCTAGAAGGGAAGCCTAGGATTTTCGTTCTGTAAAGGAACTTAACACGTCTTGACTCAAACCCCACATTTTACAGATGAAGAAATTGGGCCCTAGAGGGTTGAATCAGCAGCCTGCCCAGAGTCATATGGGGAGTGACCTGGGTGAGCACCCTGAGTTCCTGGATTAAGGCTTTACACAACATAACAATAATGCCCTCCTTTTTAAATTGAGGTATAATCGACATACATTGTCTTAGTTTCAGGTGTATAACATAATGATGAGCTATTTGCCTATATTCCTAATGATCATCACAATAACTCTAGTTATATCATCTGTCACCGTACATAATTATAGAATTTTTTCCTTATGATGAGAACTTTTAAGATTTACTTATGATGAGAACTTTTAGGATTTATTCTCTTAGCAACTTTCAGATATGCAGTGCAGTGTTATCTGTGATAGTCACCATGCTGTATGTTCCATCCCCATGACTGATTTATTTTATGACTGGAAGTTTGCGATTTCTGACTCCCTTCACACATTTCACCCACCTTGCTCCGCACCATCAACCTGTTCTCTGTGTCCATGAGCTCGTTTGCGTTGTCTCTTTTTAAGATCCCACATATACGTGAGATCATAGGGTATTTGTCTTTCTCTGTCTGACTTATCTCACTTAGCATAAGGCCCTCAAGGTCCATGTTGTCACAAACGGCAAGATTTCCTTCTTCTTCATCATTTCTGAGTAATATACCATTGTGTGTGTGTGTGTGTGTGTGAGAGAGAGAGAGAGAGAGAGACAGAGACAGAGACAGAGACAGAGACATCTTTTTCCTTTCCTCCACTGATAGACAGTGAAGTTGTTTCCATGTCTTGCCTATTGTAAATAATGTTGCAATGAACATGGGGTTGCAGGTATCTTTTTGAGCTAATGTTTTCACTTTCTTCAGATACATACTCAGAAATGGGATTGCTGGATCATATGGTACTTCTATTTTTATATTCTTGAGGAAACTCCCTACTGTTTTCTGTAGTGGCTGCACCAATTTACTTTCCCACCAACAGTACACAAGTGTTCTCTTTCCTCCATATTCTTGCCAATGCTTATTATTTCTTGTTAATTTGTTAATAGCCATTCTGACAGGTGTGAGGTGATATCTCATTGGGTTTTGATTTGCATTTTTCTGATGCTTAGTGATGGTTTCCTGTCCCTGTTGGCCATCTGTATATCTTCTTTGGAAAAAGATCTATTCAGATCCTCTACCCATTTTTCAATTGGATTTTTTTTGCTATTACTTTTATGAGTTCTTTATATATTTTGAACATCAATCCCTTATCTGATATATAATTTACAAATATTCTCCCAATCAGCAGGTTGCCTTTTCATTTTCTTGATGGTTTCTTTTGCTGTGCAGAATCTTTTTAGTTTGATGTGGTCCCACTTGTTGATTTTTGCTTTTGTTGCCTTTGCTTCTGGTGTCAAATCTAAAAAATCATCACCAAGACTGATGTCACAGAGCTAACTGCCTATGTTTTCCTCTAGGAGTTTTATGGTTTCAGGTCTTACGTTCAAGTCTTTAATCCATTTTGAGTCAATTTTTATGTACAGTGTAAGAAAGTGATCCAGTTTCATTCTTTTGCATGTAGTTGTCCAGTTTTCCCAACACCATTTATTGAAGAGACTGTCCTTTCCCCATCGTGTATTCTTGGTTCCTTTGTCATAAAATAATTGACCATATATGGTAGGTTTACTTCTGGGCTCTCTACTCTGTTCCAGTTTTCTATGTGTCTATTTTTATGCCAATATCATACTTTTTTTTTAGAGAGCGAGAGAGAGAGAGAGAGAGAGGGAGAGAGCATGAGTGGGGTGGGGGTGGGGGGGGAGCAGCACTGGCAGAGGGAGAGAATCTTAAGCAGGCTCCACACTCATGGCATGAAGTCTGACACAGGGCTACATCTCATGACCCTGAGATCGTGACCTGAGCCAAAATCAAAAGTCGGATGCTTAACTTACTGAATCACCCAGGTGCCCCAATACCATACTGTTTTAATTACTATAGCTTCACAATATAGTTTGAAATCAGGGCGCATGGTGCCTCCAGCTTTGTTCTCTCTCAAGATTGCTTTGGCTCTTTGGTTTGTTTGTTTGTTTGTTTTGATGGTTCCATACAAATTTTAGAATCGGGTTTTCTATTTCTGTGAAAAATGCCATTGGAATTTTGATAGGGATTGCGTTGAATCTGTAGATTGCTTTTGGTAGTATGGACATTTTAACAATGCAATAATGTCCTTAGATGCCCTCTCCTACCCTTGACTCTGGAATTTAGAGTTACCCCCACTACAACACTCCTCCAGCCATGCCTCTCTTTATGAGTAAGGAGTCCGCAGAGCCAGGAAGATGTGACTAACTAGAGTCCATGCCCCTCTTGGAGAACGTTCTCTGTATACCTAGGGAATCTTTAGGGAACCTAGGATTCTCTGCCCAAGTGGCCCCACACCTGCCTCTAGTCTCTTCAGGCTTCTTTTCCAGGTCCATCCTACCAAAGGCAGAGATCAAAGCCAGTATGGCCAGTCTGTGCACCCCTAGGGTCAAAGAGTGGCAAACTGGATGGCTATTAGTAGGGTGTGTGGATGGAGCCTGGACATGTGGTTTAGGACATGGGCAAGGGGAGTGGGGATAGGAAGAGGAGTCCATGAGCCCAGGGCTGAGCATCTGGGGGCAGGCTGTCTCTGTACAGCAGAATTCCAAGGAGGATAAGAGTTCTACATTTGAACCTGGACTTCTAAGTCATTGTGAATATGTATTTGTCAAGATAGGATTGTATAACATATTTTATTTGTTTGTTAACTTGATCTACAAGTTTTAAATATTAGAATATGTGTATGGGCCTCCATTTGACCTCTTGTGCTGGGCCCCACAAATATTAGGGGTGGCCTGCATCATGGTGAACAGTTCTGAGAGCCTCAGAACAGATTAAAAAGCCAGAGAATCACCCAAGGAGATGGCTGGGAGAACATGGCTGAGTGTTTCTTTTTCCTAATACCTTGTGGATGTTCAAACGTATCAAAAAGCACAGATACTAGTATGAAAAATGTGAACAGGCTGTAAGTAGGACTGGAAGAATCATCTGCACTGTTGTGTTAACATAATATCTGTTCTTGAAAAGAGCTGACTCTTTGGTCTTTGGATCAATTTTGCTTTAAATTAAAAAAATTTTTTTTTAATTTGAGAGAGAGAGAGAGAGAAAAAGCCCATGAGTGGGGTGAGGGGTGGCAGAGAGAGAGAGAGAGAGAGAGAGAGAGAGAGAGAGAGAATCCCAAGCAGGCTCCACACTCATCACGGAGCCTGACGTGGAGCTCGATCTCACGACCCTGAGATCATGACCTGAGCCAAAATCAGGAGTCAGATGCTGAACTGACGGAACCACCCAGGTGCCCCAAGATCAGTTTTGCTTTAAAATTGAAGGAACCTTTGAAAATGCTGTAAAGGTTTCACTTCAGGTCTTCATCCAGACCAACAAGGCCTTTTATAATAAACAGCCCTTTACTGCCCAGTCCTCAAAACCAGGGGTTCAGGGAGGGTGTGCAGGTTGCCTATACCTGTCTTCTTCCTTTACCTTCTCTCCATGGATAAGTTTCTCAGACTCCAAAGGTGTGGGGATGGATACCACAGGGCAACGTGAGGTTAGAGCCTTCATTCAACCGAAGGAAAGCCCTTTCCTGTGTCCTGTCAGCTTGTCTAGAAAGCTGGAGAAGCTGCCTGGCCGCAGACCCACCCTCTTGCTGTGAGGTGAGTGTGCCCTTGGCTGTGAGGCTGCCCTGCCAAGGTTTATAGGAAGCTATGCCCTGGGCTATTGTGCTGCCATCCTTGAAGGAAAACCTCCTTCCCTCCCCTGGTGGCATGTTCGCTGTCTCTGTTTATTGCCCAGCGTCTAGGTCCCAGAACTCCCTGGAGGATTCACAAGCCTCAGACAATGAGGTGTCTCATCTGGAGAGAAAGGAGGAGCACGGAAGTCACCAGAGTCCACGTGGACACTTTGACCTTGGAGTGGCTGTACCTGCTTATTCCTGTTGACTGAAGTTACCCAGCAGTGCTCAGGGCCTGACCACATTGCCAAAATGTGGGGGGGTGGGCCACAAAGTACTCTAACAAGCAATTTGGGGGAAAGCTGACGGCTCATCTCAGAGGTCAGAGGTGGAGCCCTGTGACCCCCTCATGTCATATCACACATTGGAGTTATTCCCCCGCTAGCCTGAGCCAGAAGGACTGACCTTCAGCACAAGCATGAGGTCAGGCAAGTTTGTGTTGGTCCAGCTACCCTTCACTGCCTCTTCCCCCTAGAACCTGGATGAGCACTTGCTGCTCTGGTCTCTCATCCAGCATCTGCCCGTGCCTCTCAGCTCCCAGGGCTAATGCTGGGCTTCCTGCCTGGGTCCCATTGTGCTACCCTATCCTGGACGATGGTTTCTACCCTTGAGGACTAAGGTTTGCACATACACACAGACAAAATTCCCTGGTTGGCAGTTTCTCTTTCCAGAGCTCTAGATACTAATGGGAGGCAGGAGAAGAGTGACCCTCCCATCCCAGGGAACAGTTGTTCATTTAAACCCTGATCTCAGGGGCGCCTGGGTGGCTCAGTCATTAAGCGTCTGCCTTCGGCTCAGGTCATGATCCCAGGGTCCTGGGATCGAGCCCCCATCGGGCTCCTTGCTCCTCGGGGAGCCTGCTTCTCCCTCTCCCTCTGCCTGCCGCTCTGCCTACTTGTGCACTCTCTCTGTCAAATAAATAAATAAATAAAATCTTTATTAAAAAAATAAACCCGATCTCTTGTTTCCTAACCTCCAGGTGAGGTATGTGCTGGTCCATATGGCAGGCTGTCCGTGACAATTCATGAGAATTCGTGAGAATTCGAGAATACCGCAGGCAGCCACAGGCCCTGCTGGGTGGAGTTGATGAGGGATTCCAGCCCTTCTTTGCCCCTTGCCTGGAAATCTTTGTGCTCTGAACTATCTCTTAACTGAATGCACCTCACAGGAGTGATTCTAATGGGAAGGGTTCCAGACCTGGGAGGAGAGGAAAGTTTTATGCACAGATGAGGTCTTAGAGTTGCCCACAGATGCTCTCATGAAGGTGTCTATTTCACCTACTCTGGTGCTGAAGGCTGGATGTGTCTCACTGGCTCAGCCTATGCTAAGTATCCAACACTCACAGAAGCATGGACGCCCAGTTGTGTGTGTGTGTGTGCCTTTACAGTAGGCCGCATTTTTAGGAACATGACCTTATCTGATCCAGTGACAACTTTGGGCAGTAGGAAAGATAAGAATGTTACACCCATTTTATAGATGGGAAAACTGAGACTGAAGTGATATGTACAGAGTCACTCAGCTAGGAAATGGCCAATTTGGAACTGCAATCCTCCAGTTTCACTTGTTCAACAACGGCACCATGTTGTCTCTTACCAGACAGACTCACAAAGACCAACTTTCTTCTTGATTTTCTAGAAGGTACGAATGTTTTAGAAGTCCTTCATGTGTCTCCAGACTATGGCCCATTTGCCCCCACATTTTCTCATGTCCTCACGGCCATTTTGACTGGAGTGTCCTAACAGCGTCATACACCTGTTTAGCCCTTAATGCGTTGGAGAGGCCTTTTCCCAACCGTCTCGGGAGGTGGGCAGGACGGGTTCTCTGTGCAGGACAGATGAGCAAATGGAGATGCCACGCTCACACGCCCAGCATGGCACCAACATCCAGGTCTTCTCATTTTCAAGCCCAGTGAGCTTCTGGCTTCGTCATGCTGCCTCTTCTCCAGAGGGCCAAGGAAGCATAAGCAACTGCCTACAGGAAATATGCTTCCCTTCCTCCACAGACTCAGTGTTCCAGGAGAACCAGACTCCATGGAAACAGAACAGAGAGGGTGTGTATATGGCGTTTCTTCTAGGCCCACTCTACTCCTCAGAAGCTGGTGAGCCACTGCCCATGTTCCCGGTGGGTCAGTCCTGCTCTGTAGCCTCCTTCACAACAGACCAGAATCACTGAATCACAGAATATCAGGAAAGAAAGAGAACCATGGAGTCTTCTTTCTGGTCTACTGCCTTCCTTCTACGGAAGAGGAAATTGTTTTGTAGTTTTGTTTTGTTTTTCAGCTTTCCTGACAATACAGAAATTATAAAATATCTGCAGTTACAGTGTGGTGATTTGATATACAGATACACTGTGAAAGGCTTTTCCCCGTTGAGTTAATTAACATATTCTTCATCTCTTGTATTTATTTATTTATTTTTGTCAGAACACTGGAGTTCTCTCTCAGCAAATTTCGGTCATACAGTACAATGTTATCAACTATAGTCCCGTGTTATGCATTAGATCCTCAGACCTTATTCATCTGATAACTGAAAATTCTTAGCCTTTTACCAACCTCTCCTTCTCTCTCCCACCGCCAATGCCTGCCAACTATTTTTCTACCCTCCCTTTCTAGGAGTTCATCCTTAAAAAAAAAAAATTTTTTTTTTTAGGTCCCACGTAGAAGTGGTACCATGCAGTATTTGTCTTTCTCTGTCTGCTTCATTTCACTTAGCATGATTCCCTCGAGGCTCATCCATGTTGTTGCAAATGACAGAATTTCCTTTTATTTTTTTTAAGGCTGAATGATATTCTACTGTAGATATAAACCACATTTCCTTGATCCATTTATCCACTGACAGACACTTAGGTTGTTTCCATAACTTGACTATTGTGAATAATGCTGCAGTGAGCATGGGAGTGCAGACATCTCTTCGAGATAATAGTTTCGTTTCCTTTAGATATACACCCAGAAGTGGGAATCATATGGTAGTTCTAGTTTTAATTTCTTGAGGAACCGCCATGTTGTTTTCCATAGTGGTTGCACCCGTGTATGTTCCCGCCAACAGTGGACAAGGGTTCCCTTTTCTCCACATCCCTGCTAGCTTTTGTTATCTGTTTGTTTTTGAGACTAGCCATTTTGACTGGTGTGAGATGTTATCTCACTGTGGTTTTGATTTATTTGCATTTCCTTGATGAGGAATGATGTCAAGCACCTTTTCATGCACCTGTTGGCCATTTCTATGTCTTCTTGGGAAAATTGTCTATTCAGATCCTTCCCTCATTTTTTTTTAAAAAAGATTTTACTTACTTATTTGACAGAGAGAGAGAGAGAGCACAAATAGGGGGAGGCGCAGAGGGAGAAGCAGACTCCCTGCTGAACAGAGAGCCCGATGCGGGGCTCGATCCTAGGACCCTGGGATCATGACCTGAGCTGAAGGCAGAGGCTTAACGACTGAGCCACCCAGGTGCCCCCTCATTTTTAAATTGGGTTGGTTTTTTTGCTTTTGAGTTGTGTGAGTTGCTTGTATACTTTGGATATGAACCCCTTATTGGATGTATGTTTTGCAAATATTTTCTCCTATGCTACAGGTGCCTTTTCGTATTGTTGATGGTTTTCTTTAGATAGTCTGTATTCATGGACAGGAAGAATTATTTTCCTGGGAAAAGTGTTTTCCTCAACACACATTTACAGAGCACTTATTTCATAGAAGGCCCTGTGCTGGAACGGGATACCCAATAAGCAAGACAAGCCTGGATCCAGTCCTCAGTCTGGCAGAAGCAGAAAAGCTGCTTAAAGTGATTAATCCTAGAATTACTTAATTCTATAATTAATCCTGAGAATGCCCTGGAAATCAGCATTCACAACTCGGTCGGGCTCGTGTTAGGGGCCCCACCCACCTATTCTGGATCCTGAGTTACTTTTCCCAGGCTCTGGCTCTGGACTATTCCCTGCGAGCTTCCTTATGCCTATCTCAGACCCCAGATCGTGATGTTTGGGCTTCTACCTGGGTGACCCACACAACTGTGTTCTCCTGCTTGGCCCAAGCACCTGAGTTTATCCCTGTGCTAGTTATCGAGGGTAGGATGACGAACAAGTCCGACATGGCTCCCGTTTTTAGGAATGCCTGCTGGTTCCTGGCCTCTACTCTCTGGCTAGGGCGATTCATGTTTTCCCTGTTCACTTGGAGCCTTGACTCTGTCACACAGACTCTAGCTTATGTGTGTCTTCCCTTTGGTCTCACGTCCATCTCCGCCCTAAACGTTGATGTTTGGGTTCACAGTAACTGTACATCTCCTTCCCTGATGAATGGACCCCCAGCTGTAATCTCACGCAAGATAACTTCCTGCCACCACACCCACCAGCTTAGTCTACTTTCTAGTTCTGTCCCTTCTTGGCCCACTTCATCGGAGGCAATCCTGGAGCTGACCCATCATAACAGACCCTTGATATAGATTTATGAATTAAATCAACTCCAGAGTGGTTCAGAAATTTTAGGAGCCTCTAGAAGAATCTAGAAGAGTCGGCTATAATCTGATAGTATGTTCTGAGTTGAGAATACCACTTTTATTCCTGTGCTTTTCTGGGCTCCAGAAGTTTAAAAGGAAGCAAAGAGAGTGTCATGGTGGGTGTGAGTCAGGGGGAGATGAGAAACTCTTCATACAGAACTTGTGTCTCTAGGGAAAGCTGGAAGCCTCAAGCCCAGCCACCGGGCCGGCGGGGGGGGGTGGCGGGCATGACAGCTCTAGATAGTGGGGGTGTGGAACACAGGTGCTGCCTGTTACTGGCTTTTCGGGGGAGTATTTTCTTCCCTCCATGCTTCCTCAGAACAGGTCTGCCCACACAGAAAGCAGAAACAAAGCTGACCTGTGAGCTGCTTTGTTTTCTTTGAATACCTTTTTAGATTTTTGCACGGGCTGTTCCTGTGGATTAGAAACCTTTGTTGGCATTCATGAACTTTCTTCATACCCACACAAGGTAGATGAAGACAATTCACGTGGGCACCAAAGCTAAGGCCCTCTGAAGCAGATGACCAGGCCCCTGCGGAGGGGTGGCCATTGGCAATTTTTTCTGTCATCTGGCTCAAGTCAGCCCCTGGGTCACTCACGAGTCTATTCTCGTTCCTGCTTAAAGTGAGCTTGGAAATTTTCCCAAACTCTGTTTGTCTTTTATTGCTTTCGCCCCCAGGGTGAAAGAATGATTTTTCCTTTCTTTCTGAAAGAGTGGTTGAGCCCTTATATACTGATAGGCAGCCTTCAAGATGGCTACCAATGAGCCCCATCTCCCAGTATTCAGACTTTTATGTAATCCCCTCCCTTTGAATGAGGACCAGACTTACTGACCTTTTCGAAGAATCAGATTTTCCCCTCTCCGTCGCTTCTGTCTTTTTTCTCCTCTCTCTCTCTCTCTCGGGTCATTTACATTGGGGGAAACAAACTGCCATGTTGTGAGCAACTCTATGGAAAAGCCCACGTGGCGTGGCGAAGACCTGAGACCCTCAGCCAAGCAGCCTGTGAAGCACTGAAGCCTGCCAACTTCCCATGAATGAGCTCAGAAGTGGGTCCTTCAGCCCCAGCTGACAGCTTTACTGCAGCATATGAGAGACCCCGAGCCAGAATCAAAACTGCTCCTGGATTCCTGATTCACAGAACTGTGAGCTGAGACATGTTTGTTGTTTCAAGCTGCTAAGGTTTGGAGTCATTTGTTCTGCAGCAAGAGATAAATAATACGCCTCCCTGTATAGGAGCTCCAAATACATGGCTTTCATTCCTTCACTAGCAACTCCTTCATAACCTTCTCGCCATCGGCCTCTGTCCCCACCAAGGTTGCTGCTAGCCCATCAGCCACTTAAGAAGAGGGACCCATTCCTCAAGACACTTTTCTCCCTTTGGCTGGAAGGTTGTCATGAACGTCCATTCTGTGATGCCTGGGAAGGGATCGGTGCCCCGCAGATGGGCTGCCTTTGTGCAGGTACACACTCTGCATCATTACCTGTAGTGACCGGGCCTTACTCCCGCTATGAATCCTCTTTCCAATGTCATCAGTGACTTGCCGTTTTGCAAAGCTGATGACCTTTCCTGAGTGCCCCTTTTCTTTGATCTCTCAGTTTTACGTGACATGGTGAGCAGGTCCCTCACCCTCGCAACTTGTTAAGTAGGATTGGAGGAGACAGGACCGGACAGAATAAGGATACGAGTGGTGGATTTTGCCAAAGAGATTGACTGGCTACTACGTCAAACCCAAGCCCCACCACAGCTGTTCCTGGAGCCAGTCCTCTCTGGTCGTTCACCCCAGATGTTGCCTGGGGTCTCCCTGGCTCTCATCCTCATGGTCACCTCCGGTTCCAACTTCCTGTCTCCAGTGACTTCTCGTTCTCTGCTCGGGCTTTGGGCCTCTCCCTTTATTGCTACTCTGGTGTGCCAACATGGAATTCATCCTCTGTTCCTCACATCTTACTCAAACCTCCCTAATTTAGGAATGTTTGAGGAGACAGAAGGAGTGCGTCTTCCTTACAAAGTTGCAAACAACGGACTGGCAGAACCCTCTATTCTTAGGAGTTCTTTGGTGATCCTGCAGTCCTACTGTCCTCCAGCTCTGTCCTCTCCCCGGACACTGATGTATCTCCACTTAACCTTCCTCTTTTGTTCGCTTGTCTTCCGCTAACCTGTGCCTCCAGTCATACCTGCCACCTGACGTTTTATAAATGTACTTTCCTATGGAAAATGGATGCCCCCACCTGTGAGGAATTTTGTTCCCAGAAACAAAGCTAAGGGGTTTTGTTTGTTTTGTTTTTCTTCATGTGCACAGTGACCACAGATGAATCAAGTGTTAAAGGTCAGCTCCCCAGACCGACTCAAAGTTGAGTGAGCGGTTTTGAGACAGTGAAGATCCTTTTCTAGAATTTCCTTCCCTCTGGGACCATTTAGCCCCCTCTTCCTCGGCATCCCCTTCCTCCCAGCAGGCTGCAGGCACTTTTTACTCTGCATTTCTGAGTTTCCACAGTAGCCCAGGAACTGCCTTCTGATTTGATGCATTCTCCATTGTATTTTACGCAGGCAGCCTTTTACGTGGAAAATGATTACAGTGGAACCGGGGCCTGGGTTCTTCATGCAGACTGGGTCTTGCTGGACATGACACTTGCTTTAACCAGCTTTGAAATATCCAGTTTAGATGGTCACCACCTGCAGTTTCAGGCTTGCACTCTGTGCTAACTCAGAGACTCCTTTGTTATCAAAACAATAAGGCTAGACTTCGTTGAACAACGTCTCTCTGGCATTGTCACTCTCCAGAAGGCCTGATCATGTTGCAAATTCTCTCCCTCTTTCCCTTTTGTGACATCAAGTCTTTCCTTCTTCTCTTCCCACCTCTCAAGCCAACAGTCTCTCTTTCTTTAGACCAGCTTCCTTCTTCTGTTCCTCAGAGGTAAGCCCTCTTTCTCGGGAAACCTCACCTACTCTTGGAGTATCAACTATTGCTCTTTTTTTAATTTTATTTTATTATGGTATGTTAATCACCGTACATTACATCATTAGTTTATGATGTAGTGTTCCATGATTCATTGTTTGCGTATAACACCCAGTGCTCCATTCAATATGTGCCCTCTTTAATACCTATCACCCGGCTAACCCATCCCCCCACCCCCCTACCCTCTAGAACCCTCAGTTTGTTTCTCAGAGTCCGTAGTCTCTCATGGTTCATCTCCCCCTCCGATTTCCCACCCTTCATTTTTCCCTTCCTTCTATCTTCTTCTTCTTCTTCTTTTTTTTTTTAACATATAATGTATTATTTATGTCAGGGGTACAGGTCTGTGATTCATCAGTCTTACACAATTCACAGCACTCACCTTGGCACATAACCTCCCCAATGTCTGTCACCCAGCCACCCCATCCCTCCCACCCCCCACCTCTCCAGCAACCCTCAGTTTGTTTCCTGAGATTAAGAATTCCTCATATCAGTGAGATCATATGAAACATGTCTTTCTCTGATTGACTTATTTCACTCAGCATAATACCCTCTAGTTCCATCCACGTCGTTGCAAATGGCAAGATTTCGGGTTTTTTGATGGCTGCATGATATTCTATTGTGTGTGTGTGTGTGTGTGTGTGTGTGTACACACCACATCTTCTTCATTCATCTATTGAAAGAGGCAAAGAATCTGTACTCAGAAAACTATAAAACACTCATGAAAAAAATTGAGGAAGACACAAAGAAATGGAAAAACATTCCATGATCATGGATTAGAAGAACAAATATTGTGAAGATGTCAATGCTACCTAGAGCAATCTACACATTTAATGCAATCCCTATCAAAATATCAGCTATTGCTCTTAAAAGTTACTAGATATTTCCTTCCTTCCTGTATTTATGTATGTATTTGTTTCTTACCATCCTAACCATTTGTACATCTACAGCTCAGTGGTATTGAGTACATTCACACTGTTGTGCAACCATCACCACCATCCATCTCTAGAACTCTTTTCCTCTTTTTCTTTTTTAAGATTTTATTTATTTTGGGGAGAGAGAGCGCACACACATGAGTTGGGGGGGAGGGGCAGAGGGAGAGGCAGACTCCCGAGCCCCATGTGGGACTCGATCCCAGGACTCTGGGATCATGACCTGAGCCTAAGGTAGATGCTTAACCAACTGAGCCACCCAGGTGCCCCTCTTTTCCTCTTTTTAAAGCTGGAATTCTGTCCCCATTAAATCCTGACTCCCCATCCTTCCCTCCCCCAGCCCTGGCAGCCACTATTTTCCTTCCAGTTTCTATGAAGTTGACTATTCTAGGTCCCTCATCTACCTGGAATCATTCCGTTTTTGTCCTTTTGTGCCTGGCTTATCTCACTTAGCATATCGTCCTTGTTGGGGAATGTTATCAAGAAGATGTGGCTGCCGATTGACCCGCGAGCTGGACCCGGGCACTGGGAGGCTCCTCACCCCCTCCCCTGTCCTCAGAATGTGAGTTCCGCTTGCCTTTCCCACTTCCAGAGGCTGCTCCAAGGACACAGCCTTGACATGGTGATGTGGTGTTGGAAACACCTGCATAGTATACATGACTGAGCCCAGTTAGAGCCTCTTTGTCAACTTTTACAATGTGGAGGGTGGGTGCGGGGATCCATTCATCTTGCTGCTGCCCAAGACAATCCTCATGTGTAAGTTCCCTTTGCTGTTACTAAGATTGCCACCTACCCACATGGAGTGGCCTCTTTCTTCGGTCTCCCCCTGCCCTCTCTATACAGGGCTCAGTTTCAGATTACAACGGGAAAGTTCCTGAGAGGTTTCTGAATCTACAGTCCTCAAGGTCTGTCCATGTGATGGCATGTCAGCTATTGTTTTTATGTGAGTGATTCCAGATCTATAGCTCCAGGCCTTACCTCCCTCTCAAGCTTCACTTCCCCAGCTCCAGCTCCCTTTTGGATTTTTAAATCGTCGCAGTCACCCTGAAGTCCACATGTCTAAAACCATGCTCATCTGCCTTCTCTTCAAATCAGGGTTCCTCATTTCTAGCGATAGAAATAAGCCTCGACAGTCTCCTTAGTTTTTGGGTCATTTCTATTGCTTCTTCCTCTGTTTCTCCACATCAAGTTCCTCCACAGTAAACCATCTGTAGCTCCTTATTGCCCATATAATGAAATCCATAGTCCTCAGGCCACTCATGATCTGGTTTTGAATTAGTGGGGATTAGATTCAGTTGTATGTGTCTGAAAACCCAAAATAATAGTGGCTTAAAAATGATATACAAAGTTTACTTGCTCTCATGTGAATGAATTCTGGAGATAGGCAGCCCAGGGCTAGTATATAAAGCGGTCAGAGATCCAGACCCTTTACAGTGCACTGCTCTGTCATCCCAAAAACATCCCTATCCTCATGGTTTAATATGTAGCTGGGGCTCCAGCCATCACATCTGCATTCCAGGCAAGAGGATGGAGGCAGAGGTAAGGGGAAAAGGCACATGCCAATTGCTGTTTAAGGAGGTCTCCTAGAAGTATCCTCACACCATCCCCAATTACATCTCATTGGCTAGAACTCAGTCACATGGTCACATCTAGCTGCCCAGGAGGATGGAAAATATACATTGTCTTTATTCTGTGTGGCCCTACATTAGACTAAAAATTGGGAGTTCCGTTACTAAGGAAGAAGGAAGACTATTGGGTAGGAGTTGCCAGAGGCACTATCTCTGCTTTCGAGTACCCTCTGCACACTCTTGTATCAACACATCCTGCTGGGATGGAATTCTTTGACACATGCTATCACTCCCGCTAGGCTGAAAGCTCTTAAAGGATCTTGTCCGCTTCATTTTTGCACTATGGTATTTGGTGCAGCGTTTGGCAAGGAGAAGGGGCTCAACAAGTGTTTGATATTATAGCTGCCAGTGGAAAAATATATAGGAGGAAGGAGGGGCTCAGGAAGGCGTCCTCGGGCACGGGGGAAGCTGCTTGTGGGTAAATAATCCTGTCCTAGAAAAAATAACAGTAAATGTTAATGAATAATGTCAGCAGATAAATAATGTCATAATACACCATCATGCCCTTGGTGTTAACCTTATGAATTAGGACAGGGTTCTTTTCCCTCTTAACAGAAGAAGCAACAGATTCAGGGATGTGGAAACACTGCTGAGTTCACATAGGCAGTGAGTGACTTGTATTCCTTCACTCCAAGCCCAGTGTCCTCTTCGGTAGAATATGGGAGGTCAGAGTCGGTGGCCCAACCAGGCTACCATGGTGCATAAAGCTCCGTGGGTTTTTTGCTTTGTAAATGAATGAAATACTGAGGCCCATTGCAGGCAGAGCTGCAGCTCTGGAGGAGGTCCGAAGAGGAACTTCAGAGAATGCCTTCCCCAGGTGGGGCTGGCCCCTGTCAATCCCCAGACTTGTGAATACACGGGAGGCTGAGCACCTGGGATCTGAGGCTGCCAGGATTTCACCAAGAAGTGGGTCTTGCTATGGACTCCGAGAAACAAACTGAGGGTGTATGGAAATGCAGCAGATTTCTACACATTGGTTTTGTATCTTGCAACCTTACTGAATTCATTGATCAGTTCTAGTAGTTTCCTGGTGGAGTATTTAGGATTTTCTAGATATAGTATCATTTCATTTGCAAAGAGTGAAAGTTTTCCTTCTTCCTTACCAATTCAGATATCTTTTATTTCTTTTTGTTGTCTGATGATTGTGGCTAGGACTTCCTCCTTTTTTGGACATTCTAGGCTGCCTGGCTGTCCATGTTACTGTTTCCTGCCCTGTTCCTTGGCCGTGTCCTTCAGAGCTGCCTCGCCTGAGCAAACACTGCCAAAGAGCAATGCAATTCTCCATTGTTTCCCAGTATGCCTGATACCTCTTTTACTTCTCGTCACTCATCTGTGGGTGCAGGCCATCGCCTCCCTCGGGGGATGCGGCTGGATGTGAGGTCACAGGCACTGTCTGCTTGATTGGGCTTTTGGGCTTTCGTTTCCCACCTCCGGCTCCCAGGGCTTTGTCATTCCGGGGACGGGAAGATGAGTAGGCTGCCGCTAGGACATGTGTTAGATGCGTCATGTTAAAATCAATAAATCGTTTTAGGACCAGGTATTGGTGAAAACCATCAATTGTCCCAGGGCTGTGATTAAATCTCATAACTCTGTTTACTGTCGGGTGGTGAAAGCTTGGTCCTGTGTGTTTTACAGGTCGATGCTAAAGAATGCGTCCGACTGTCCACACAGCCACATCGGCGCAGTGCCCGCTGCACCTGCGAGTGGTTCTGGCTCGGGTGCGCTGGTCTGGGCGGCTTGCCGGGACCTCAGCGGTGACAGTGGGCGCTGGGGAGGGGAGGGCAGCCCCCTTGTGGAGTTGGATTCTGAGGGAGGTGGCCAGAAACTTGCTGTGTCCACGTTAGTGAGTGCATTTGACAACTGATGAGGGTCCCCAGGGCCCATGTGTGAGCTCCACGAAGGGTAGGCCGGTAGCCACTGGGAAGCCCATCAGGTTTGGAGCTGGGCGGGGCAAGGGTGAAAGGACAGGGGCTCTAGGCCTGGAAACGAGAGCAAGAACGAGGGTGGTGACAAGCTGCCTTAAAGAAGACCGGTGGACGCACAGGTGTCTGTCGCAGCCGATGTGAGGCTGGCAGGGAGGCTCTGGGGCAGGTGGAGGACAGGCTGCTCACCTGCCAGGATTGGTCCCCCAACGAGGAGAGGTGTCCAGGCTTGCAGGAGGCGAGACCGCCAGGGCCTGAGCCCCAGTTCCACTGCCTGGCAACGTGGGGTGAGTTATCAGTTCAGTTCCCAAGGACGTCATGGATTTTCCAAGCTTTAATTACAAGCCTACCTTCCACCTGTGTGGTTCCACCTCCGCCCTCCCTGAGGGAGGTTTCTGGAGTTTTGTTGGCTTCCCGAACACAGCAGGTTATAGAGGAAAGCACTTTGGAGTCAGGCCAAGCAGGCTCTGAATCTTGGTTTTGGTGGATGAATCTGGGTGTTATAAGGGAACTGCTCTTCATCTTACTGAGCTTTGGTTTCCCCATCTCTCAAATGGGATCGATCACACCTTCCTCCTAAGTATCACGGCAGTCACAAGGACCAAGGAGGTGGAGCATCTGCCTCCTCTCGAGCTTCTGAATCGTGGCTAGCTCCCTCTTGTTCTCCACCCTGTTCCCCGCTCCCAGCCTGTACACCTCCCAGCGTTCTCGGGCTCCTCTGTAAGTGCCTTGGGTAAGCACACACGAGCTCACTTACGTCAGCTTTGTTGTAAACAGGGACTTGGGGAGAAAGAGTTTGTCTATATTTCTTCTACTTGGAAAGCCAGAGGCAATTTTCTTTTCCTTTTAGTAAGACTGAATCTATGCCAGATATCCTATCCCAGAGATCAGGTTCAGTCCTCTGGGGATAGAGTCACATAATCTCACAATCACAGGGAATGCTGGGGTCTGGGCCTCCTCCACAACACTGATCGTGGACAGGGAGCCTAGCTCTGGCTGCGTGATGGGGAGAACCAGGGTGGGGTGTGGGCTCAGACACTTGGACCGGCCATCTGTCCTGTGCCACCCCTTTGGAACAACCCAAGGTTTTATTCTCTTCTGTAGGAATGCACTTTTAAAATTCCTGCCTCCTAGCCTGGATGTGAATTTGGATGATACCACTTCCAATAGCCCTGCTTGATCCGTGTCCCCTCTGTACCCCATGCCCCGGAGTTTGGGCTGTGTTTGCTGCTATTAGCAGAAAGGGGGAGGTCCCTTGGACCTTCAAAGTCTCCTCCAGCTGCAGGGCTGCCTGGCACGTCGGAGCATTACAGCTGTATTTAATCTTTGGGGAGCGGGGCCTCTGGAGGCGTCACAGTGTCCTGGCGCCTGTGGGCGGGTGATTGGCTCGCCCCAACTATGCATTTGAGCTGAAGAGTCTTCAAAGAAAGAATCACATTACAAAGCTATACATGTTTCTAAGTGCTGTGTGTCAGGCGTATATGATGCATGTTTATCATCCTGCCTTAAACTCTCGAGAGCTGTTGGATCCCCAGTTGTTGTCTGCTGCACGGACCAATATAATGTACATGGAGGTTTTCAGAAGACCTAGGGAAAAACATGGTAGGAAAGAATGAAGGAGGCCTCTTCAGGGTAGGACCACTCTAGAGGAAGAAGAGGAGGGGAGGCAAGGAAGAAATAAAGGAGAGAAGGGGGAGGCAGTGAGGCACAGCTGAGCAGTTCAGCTCTATGTACATACAATATATTCCTACGGTATGCACAGTACTGATTCTAACACCTGCAGTCATAACTGCTTGTTGTGCTGTGCTGTCAACAGCAAGGGGAGGTATCTACAGGGGAAAGTAGCTCTGGGCATCTCCCTGAATACAGCCAGGGAACCATCTGTCTCCCCACCCCCAAGACTGGCTATGACCATGGCCTTTACTTCCATTTCTTTGGAAGTAAGCTCTGCTATAAGCTCTCCAGGACCTAGACTGTGCCACATTGTCTTCTGCCCTATCTCCAGGGTCTCGCGTAATGCCTGGCATGAGGTAGGTACATAATGAATATCTACTGAATGAGCAGGAATGAATATTTAATACTGGGAAAAAACCACACCAGGGCCTGAAGGACTATAAGTCCAGACACTGCTCACTGTATTCATGCTCTTCAATTTTTTTGAATGTTCTGCTGCTGTCTTTGAAGGTAGAACAAGGAGCCTAGAGCCTGAGAATTTAGGTGGCCTTTACAAATTGGAAAAGGCAAGGAAAGGTTCCCCCCCGCCCGCCCAGCCTCCAGAAGGAATGTAGCCCTGCTGACACCCCAAAATATGTTCTTCAAATGCTGACTCTGATTCAGTAGGTCTAGGGTGGGGCCTGAGACTCTGCATTTCTAATCAGCTCCCAGGTGATGGTCATTGGGCCATACTTGGAACAGCAGAGCTCTTGAGCTTTCCTAAGAGCTGACCAGTTGTCTTCTGATCTGACCTGGCCCTCCTCTGAGGTCAGAAGGAATGCATCCCAGAGGGTCCTCCCTGGATGGTTGTTAAGAAAGGCTGAAGCCGGCTTCACCAGAAAGTGGGAGGTGATAGCTTGAAACTCAAATATTCATTCCCAGCCTCGTCTGCAGCCTGCTGAGCCCTGCAGTCCAGTGACCCGGGACCACACAAAAAGAGAAAGAGGCATTTCCGCTCCTCCCCCTGCTGGCCCCCTGGGTCATCTCTGCAGTAGAGATCTGTACCCCACTGCCTCCGCTGGGCACCCCTCGTGACCAAAGCCTTCTAGACTCCAGAAACGTGCTCACTAGGATTCCCATGGGCATATGTGAATAAGGGCCATTTCGTTTGGGGTCTTTGCTGTGGTCTGGATCCTTTGACCTTCAAGGTTCTCTTTCTAGCTTGGACATGAATCTGTCCAAAATCACCAGAAGCAAATTATTCTCTTCTGGAATCCAGTTCAGCTATATACAACTACCTTCACATCTGTCTCCGCCAACATTACTACCACCGCGGCCCCTGCCCCTTCTGTGGCCTCTCCCCCAGCAGCCCCATGACCGCACCTCTGGGTTGCACTCCCTGTGCCCCAGTGGCTTTGACAGTGCTCCCCATCAACCTATGGGGCAAGCACTGTTCTCTCCAGCTAGAAGTATAAGGGCTAAGTTTTATGTCTGAGGTCTCCTAGTAAGGGGTGAGCCTGGGACTCCATGTCCTCTGATTCAAGAGCAATTGTCACCTGCTGTTACTGTGTCCGCCGAGGGGTCCCACATCCCTCTTCTACTTTATCAATATACCTGTGGCTTTTACCCTGGCAGAAAGAAGCCTGTTCTATGGAGAAGTGAAGATTCATCCTATACTGGGCACAGTGCTTATCCAGCTAGAGAGGCAACTTTAATTTTCCTGGGTCCAGGGGCCATCCCACTGGGTTTATGGCTAGGCTTCTGTGCCAAAGCAGCAGGCTGAATGGGTCACTTCTCTTAAACTCCTAATTCAGTGGGGTGGCTGGGGGACGTGGTCAGCAATGTCACTGTCCGTTCATAGCTTAAGTTTGTAAAGTTAACCTTTAAAGACCTTTGTGTCTTAAAAAAAAGAAAAAAAAACAAAAAACCCAAACCCTTACCCCACCCCTGTCCTGAGCCTGTGATGTGGGCAGAAAGACGCTAAGTCATAAAGTACTGGTGATAAATGCGTTACGTTGTCACGGCAATGAAAACTTTCAAAGAGCCCAGAGTACTTTATTTCCTCTCCACCTTCTTCATGCCACCTTTTAAGGTAAGCAGGACAGGTAGTATTCCCATTTTATAGATGGGAAACTGAGGCTCAAAGAGGTTAAGGACTTGCTTAAGGTCACAGATGTAGGTTCCCAACGCAAATCATCTGCTCCCAATCCCGGTGCTCTTTTGGGTCACGTGCATGTGCTGTAGCAGCGCCTTGACTTGGATACAGTGTTACCATCCAACAGAGACTTCACATGGGATGTTCTGTCCATGCCCTAGCAGATTTATCATCAGCAACTGTCATTCCTTATTTCATGACCCAAAAAGACAACGCTTCAGAAAAACATCTGAAACTTACTGACAAAGCGCTCTGATTGCTGAGTTGGCATCTGAGTGAGAACAGGGCATGGAACCCTCAGGGGAGGGGCAGGAATGCTTCTAGATGAAAGGGCACAGGTACTGGAAACCAGAAGGTCCAAGGTCACACCCAGAGATAGCTGACGTGGGGAGCAACAGGCGAGGGTGTGCCACTTGGCAGGCTGGGCCCAGGTCTCGTGTGTAGGTTTTAAGAACGTAGGCACAGAATTCTGGAGGAAGAATGTCAAGGACACATGTCTGGCAACAGAGTCTGGATGAAAAAAAAAAAGGTGCCTAGGCAAGAGACCAAGAATACCAAGAATAGAGCCTGACACTTACTAGGGTTGCATAAAGCAGAGGCTGTTTTTAGACTTCCTGTTCAAGATGGAACTAGGTTTAACTGTTTAGGTTGGTCCAAATCCATGGGGGAAAGGCAAGCAGGCTGGTGGACTGCACTGGGAGAACCAAGGACGTGAACAGCAAGGAAGTCCCAGTAGACCATTTTGGTAGAGTGGTGTCTCCAAGCTGACATTCTGCAGAATGCTGTTCCATATGATGCTTTTGAGTGTATCAAGAAGGAAGGGTCTGTGCCCAATAAAGATGGGAAATACTGGATCAAATGAAGTAAAACAAGTTCTCCTTATTACAGGAGTTCTCAGCACCTTTAATATGCAAATATTCAATGTGAATTTCTAGGTGAGAGCTGTTGAAAGCAGTCTTCCAGACATTTTTGATCACTCCCCCCCCCCCTTTTTTTTTTTTGACCTTGGCACACCTTTTATGTCTCCTGGAACACGGTTTGGGAAACTCAGCTGGGCCATTGGCCACACCTGCAACACTTTCTGCTTCCCACACTGGGACCCTAGCCCTCTCCCTCTTCCTGAGTGTGCTGGAAGGAGTGGTTAGGGTTAGGAACCTGGACAAAAACAGCATTGTGATTTTAAGATTAGCCCACCTTTTAGTCTCTAACTTGGCATGTTTTCTTCCAGTACTTTTTTTTTCCAATGCCTTTTTAGAGCTTGGTTATCAGTCTGATACATCTTAGACTAGTGTTTGGTGTCTTGTACACTGGGGTTGGCAGCCAGTTCCGGCCAATGTGCTAAACTATACTGAAATTCAGAATAAACATCAACAAAGCCCAGGGACATGAACCTGTTTCTGATCACTGGGATATAAGATGGCCACCTTGTTCACCCCAATGAGCAGAAACCAGAGGGAAAGGGTGCAGTAGGGGCAGCCAGACCCTGTTGTCCCTTTGGATCAGTCTTTGTCCTATGTGTGACCACAGCCATCTGGCCTGGACCCAGTAGTACTCCCTGATTTTTCTGTCCAGAAACAGTACCCTTCCTGTTTCTCTCACTCTAGCCTCAGCCCTTCTGTATTGGGAAGATCCTTAATGGTCACTGGCCCGCTCTATTTTCTCCAACTTGGACACATATCAGAATTAACCGGAGGGCTTTTAAAAAACACACCTGGGAGGGTCCCACCCCCAGGATTTCTGATTGAATAAGTCTGAGATGGAGCCTGAGAATTGTTATTTTATTAAGTTCACATGTGATTAAGTTCTCTACCTGATCCTGGGCTGTGGTGAGCCCATGGGCATCAGACTGCACCTAATTTCAGTTAATTTTTGCATGAAGACATCTTAATAGGGCTCTTAAATTAGAGCTTCAGACAAATTGGTCTTCAGAATCGAGACTGAATAAATACAAAGTGGGTATAATTACGTGTACTAAATAATTGAACACCTAGTTTTCATTCCCACTTGCCACATAAAACTCCATCGTATGAATATTCTCTTTCAAAATGGGGAAACTGGACTCAATAAGATCCGGTGATTTACCCAAGGGTTATGGAGTTAACAAGTGGCAGAACTGGAATCTGAGGTCTGTCTGACTTTAAAACCTGTGCTCTTCAAATTAAGACAACAAGTGTTGGTGAGGATGTGAAAAAAATGGAACCCTTCTACATGGCTGATGGGCGTACAAAATGGTACCACCACTTTGGAAAGAAGCTTGGTAGTTTCTCCTAAAGTTCAATGTACCCTTATTATGTGACCTAGCAATCTCATTCCTAGGTATTTACCCAATACCAGGGAAACCTATACACAAAGACTTATACACAGTGTTGATAGCCGTTTTGTTCACAATGGTCCCAAAATATAGACTACGGAAATGTCCAAAGGTGAATGCGATACATCGTGGTATATCCATATAACAAAATTCTACTTAGCAATGAAAAAGAACACGATGAAACAGAATCATAACATGGATGGATATTAAAAAAAAAAAAAAACCCTAAAGAAGCCAGCAGACATCAAAGGGCACCTGCTCTATGACTCCAATTATACGGAATTATGGAAAAGGCAAAACAAATCTGTAATGGTATATGTGCAGGAGTTTGGGTATAAAACTGTTTTTTCATCTCCATTTTAGAGCTGAGAAAATGAGGCTTGGGAAGGTAAAAGGACTAGACAGGTCTCTAACCTGTTCAGGATTCCACAGCCAGGAAGCCACCCTTCTCTTCTCCACTCAGGCTTGTCCTGCTTGACCCCATTGGTCTTGCTGGCTCCCTCTTCTCCCTGGGAGAGGATGCACATTCAGTGTAAACCTGGGCTTACTGCATCGTTCTGCAAGTAACTCCATACCCTGTAAGGTTGGCCTCACTTGGACATTTCTGCCCTGGTCTTACATCTTCTCATTTCATTTTCTTTCTTTCTCCAACTTCCTAATGCTCCTGCTTGCTCTCAAACCCTCTCTCCCGTGTTCCCTTCTGTTTTCAATATTGCCTGGACCAACATCTCACTGCTTGGGTGGGAGCTTTCTGTCCTGTTTTCTTTAGTGAGAAAACTTAATTATTTGCCCCTCCTGATGTTGACACATTTAGGATGACAGGATGGCCAGTTGAATTTGAATTTCAGAAAAGTAGTGTTTTTTTTTTTTTTTTAGTATAAGTATATCCCAAATATTGCACAGGACATACTTACAACGTTATTCGTTGCTTATCTGAAATTCAAATGTAACTGAGTGTCTTGTAGGTTATCTGGCAACCCTGGCCCCTTCTGACACGCTACCAATTTTTTTAGGGAGGGACAGTTTTGAGAGCACCTCTAAGCGGACTGTCTTCCTGGGAAGCAAAGTAAGACTGGACCTTCAGGGTTTCTCCACCTGTGTATTTACCACTCATGCTCCTCTTGCGTAAGCTTCTATCCGAAAGTGTTTCCTCCTAGTTCCCCTTGCTCCGCCCTGTCCTTCATCTAGCTCTGGTCACCTTACCTGTCTCCAGCTTACCCACTCACTGTTCTTGTCATGTTGCTTGATTCAGCTTTTCCAGCCTTACCCCTGTGTCTCTGCTCAGCTCCAACTTGCCATTGCTCTGGGTACGTCCCCTGCCCAATCTGGCCAGGCCTGGGTCTCTGCACACCAGGGTCAAAGCCACAGTGCATTCAAGACCTCAGTGCATTCCAGAGCCCGCTTGGGTCACAGCAGAGACAATGACCTGGAGTCTTCACTCTATCCATCTCTACCCTTTACGTGTGAGTTACACAGAGTAGATTCAAGTTCATTGCCAGGGTTGAAATGGGGCAGATGTCTGATCCACTGCGCTGTTCTTCAGTCACTGCTGGATAAAAGGACTTAGAAATCTAGCCTCAGTTGGCCAAGGGCAAAAAGGCCAAAAAACTACATTTAGTTTATGTCAATAAGATTCTGGTGATTGTTCCAGGGAAGAAACAGGGAAATCTTACGTTAAGCTTCCTGGTGAGATATTTCACAATTCTCCTCTTTGAGATTTTTCAGGCACAAAACCTACACAAACCACTTGGTCTATAGAGAACTAAATAAGAAGCTGCCTGTGGCAATGGTTGGTTTATAGTTACAGCATTTTTTTCTGGATTTATTGAGGTATAACTGATAACACTGTAAAATATTTAAAGCCTACAATGGGATGATTTGCTATTCATATACACTGTGAAAGAATTTCCCCCTCAAGTTAATTAACACATCCATCGCCTCGCATCTTTATTATTATTTTTGGTGAGAACATTTAAGTTCTAATCTCTTAGCAAATTTCAGTTACACAGTATAGTGTTATCAGCTACAGTCACTATGTTATACATTAAATCCTCTGACCTTATTCATCTTCTGGCTGAAATTTTTTACCCTTTTACCAACTTCTCCGTTTTTCCCACCTCCAGCCCCGGGCAATAACTTTTCTACTTTCTATGAATTTGACCTATAAAAAAAACCTTTTTGGGACACCTGGGTGGCTCAGTCGTTAAGCGGCTGCCTTCGGCTCAGGTTATGATCCCAGGGTCCTGGGATCGAGTCCCACATCAGGCTCCCTGCTCAGCAGGAAGCCTGCTCTCCCTCTCCCACTCCCCCTGCTTGTGTTCCCTCTCTCGCTATCTCTGTCTCTGTCAAATAAATAAATAAAATCTTAAAAAAAAACAACCTTTTTTCCTTTAAATTCTACATATAAGTGATACCATGAAGTATTTGTTTTTGGCGTTGTTGAAGTGAACAACAAGCCAGACGTTGTTGGCTTATTTCACTTAGCATAATGCCATTTGGATTCAACGATATTGTTGCAAATGACAGGATTTCCTTCCTTTTTAGGGCTGAATAACATTCAAGAGTGTATGTGCGTGTATCTCCTTTTCTTGATCTATTAATCTGTCAGTGAACACTTGTGTTGTTTCCATACCTTGGCTATTGTGAATAATGCTGCCCTGAACATGGGAGTATAGATCTCTCTGTTTGAGACAATGGTTTTGTTTCCTTTGGAAATATACACAGAAGTGGGATTACTATTTTAATTTCTCGAGGAACCTCCATATTGTTTTTCATAGTGGCTGTACCCGTTTACATTCCCACCAACAGTGTCCAAGGGGTCTCTCTTCTCTATATCCTCACCAGCATTTGTTAGCTCTTGTCCATTTGGTCATAGTCACTCTAACAGGTGTGAGGTGATAGCTCATTATGGTTTGATTTGCATTTCTTTGATGATTAGTGATGTTGAGTACCTTTTCCTGTAACTGTTGGCCATTTGAGTACTTTGCCCACTTTTAAATTAGGTTATTTGTTTTGTTTTGCTCTTGAGTTGGCGTTCCTTGTATATTTTGGATATTAACCCTTTATTGGATATGTGGTTTGCAAATATTTTCTCCCGTTCCATAGGTTGTCTTTTGTTGACAGTTTCCTTTGTTGGTAACTTTGTCCCACTTGTTTGTTTTTGTTTTTGTTGCTTTACTTTTTGTGTCCAATCTAAAAAAATCCTTGCCAAGGCCAATGTCACAGAGTTCACCTGCTCTATTTTCTCCTACAAGTTTCATGGTTTCCAGTTTTCAAGTCTTTAATCCATTTTGAGTTCGTTTTTATGTATGGGGTAAGATGAGGGTCTAGTTTCATTTCTTTGCATGTGACTGTCCCATTTTCCCAACACCAATTTTTTTTTTTTTTTAAAGAGGCTATCCTTTCCACTTTGTATATTCTTGGTTCTTACAAACCATATATACCTGGGTTTATTTTTGAGCTCTCTATTCTGTTCCATTTCTCTAGGTGTCTGCTTTTATGCAAATACCGTATTTTGATTAACATAACTTTGTAATATAGTTTGAAGTCAGGAAGCATGATGTCTCCAGCTCTGTTCTTTCTCAAGATTGCTTTAGCTATTCAGTATCTTTTGTGGTTCCATGAAAAACTTTAGGACTGTTTTTCTTATTCCTGTGAAAAATGCAATTGGAATTTTGATAGAGATTGCATTGAATCTGCAGATCATTTTGTATAGTATGAACATTTTAACAATATTAACTTTTCTAATCTATGAGCATGGAACATCTTTCCATTTATTTGTCTTCTTTAATGTCTTTCATCAATGCTACGTAGTTTTCCGTGTACAGATCTTTCACTTACTTGGTTAAATTTATTCCTAAGTATTCTTTTCCACGCTATTATAAATGTGATTATTTTCTTTGGCATGTTGAAACAACTGATTTTTGTATACTGATTTTTTATCTTGAAACTTAACTGAATTTAAATTTTGTGTGTGTGGAATGTTTAGGGTTTTCTATGTACGGTATACACAGAGACTACAAATAGAGACAATTTTACTTCTTTTCCAATATGAATGCCTTTTATTTCTTGCCTAATTGCTCTAAGACTTCAGTACTATGTTGAATAAAAGTGGTGAGAATAAACAAGGAGGTGAAAACCTCCTTGTTCCTGATCTTGGAGGAAAAGATTTTAACTTTTCATGATTGAGTATAATGTTACCTGTGGACTTGTCATATATGGCCCTTAATTTAATTTAACTTTATTTTAAAATATATTTTGAGAGAGAATGCAAACTGGGGGGAGGGGTGGAAGGAGGGAGAGAGCATCTCAAGTACACTCTGCACTGAGCATGGAGCCCAATGTGGGGTTCAGTCTCATGACCCTGAGCTCATGACATGAGCCAAAATCAAGAGTCAGAACCTTAACTGACTGAGCCACCCAGGCACCCCATGGCCCTTAATTTTATTTTTTTAAGATTTTATTTATTTGAGAGAGAGAGAGAGAGAAAACACGAGTGGGGGGGGCAGAGAAGGAGACTCCCTGCTGAGCAGGGAGCCCAATGTAGGGTTCGATCCTGGGACTCCAGGATCATGACCTGAGCTGAAGGCAGACGTTTAACCGACTGAGCCACCCAAGCCCCCTAGCCCTTAATTTTAAAGTATGTTTTCTTTATACCCAGTTTGAGAAATTTTTATCATGAAAGGATGATGAATTTTGTTAAATTCTTTTTCTGTATCCATTGAGATGATCATAGGATTTTTATCATAGGATTTTTAGCCTTCATTTTGTTAATGTGATCATTGATTGATTTGCAGGTATTGAAACATCCTTGCATTTCTGGAATGAATCCCACTTGATCAAGGTGTGTGTTTTAATGTACTGCTGAATTCAGTTTGCTAGTATTTGGTTAAGGATTTTTGCATCTACATTCATCAGAGATATTGACCTGTATTTTTTTTTTTTTTTCTTGCCCTCTCTTATATTTTCCTTGTCTGGCTTTGGTATCAGGGTGATGCTGGCCTTGTAAGATAAGTTTGGAGGTATCCCTTCCTCTTCTACTTTTTGGAAGAGTTTGAAAAGGATTGGTATTCTTTAAATATGTGGTAGAATTTATCAGTGAAGCCATCTGGTCCTGGACTTTTCTTTGTTGGGAGGCTTTTGATCACTGATTCAGTCCCCTTACTAGTAATTGGTCTGTTCAGATTTTCTATTTCTTCATGATTCACTCTTGGTAGGTTGTATGTTTCTAGGAATTTATCCGTTTTTTCTAGGTTGTCCAATTTGTTGGCATACCACCCCCCTGCTCCCCCGCTTTTTGAAAGTTTGCATTAGTCCACTTTGCTTTTATGAGAGACCTATATTAGTTCCCTTTTTGTTAACTGATGGAAATCTGAAGAGGATCTTCACTTTTACAAAAATAGCATTCAGTGTTTGTTTAGTAGCAAGCCATTATAGAGCCTGCATGGACCCTGAGCAGTGAGAGTGGCACTGCTAAGCTCCTTCCCTGGGAAATAAGCATCACAGCACTAAGCTGCCCTAGCTTCAAGCTGTACTTGTGAGCATCTGTGCTTCATCTCGATTGATTTTGTGCATCCAGTAGCAAGATGTGTTCTACGGTATTAGAAAAGCCTGAGATGTTATTTTGGGGGTCTGGGAATGCTCAGATTTTTTCCCCCAAATAAATTAATGGTAACTTAATTTTTTTCCATATAAATTAATGGTAATTCTTTGCTTTATATCATTTTGGCTTATGGAAAATTTTCATAGGAATGCTCTGCTTTTGGATAGCAGAGGAAATCTGTCATTGTTCATAATGGTGTCTCATGATCCTTTGTTTTTCTGTGGTATGACTAGAGCATTTTAGAGGGGACAAACATGGGTATTTTGGGTATTCTTCCAGGGGTAAACGTGGGATCCATCAGTCAGTCTATCAGTATAGCACCATTGCCTTGTAAATACAGCAGTAAAACAACAAAACAAAACACTATCCTCTTGGAGACATTAGGGAAGACACACAAAGCAATTAGTGAATGAGACAATATCCGATGCAGCATAAATTAAGCTGTTCATCAGAAGTCAAGGAAATTAAGCAAATTCAGAGGCTGGATAGGGAGCAGTCTTCCTGTCAGGGAGAAGTTGGAGGAGGAGTCAAGTGAAGTTGCCTCTGGATGGCTAAGAAAGTGCTACATTCAAGAGAATGGAGGATATGCCCTCCTCCTGTCTTCCAGAGGCCCCTTCCCAGGCTAGGAGGTACTCAGAAGGAGGCTAGTGTAGGCAACAGCTTTGCCATTGTTTTTTGGCTTGAGGTTCCACTGGAAGGTTTCTTGGTGGGAGGTGGGGGAGAGGCAGGGTAGCAGCAAAGTAGCACACCCCTCTAAGGGGGATGCCCTGCCAGCCCAGTGTGCAGAAGTTTCCGGGGAGCTCTGCCTTTCGGTTCCTTGGCACAGATAACAACACAAAGGCAGCTCTTGATGGGTGGGGCCTCAGGCTGAACTACATTTGGAGCCCAGTAAAGGAATAAATTTGGGCGTGACCAAGTTTGCTTTTGGTGTAAGATTATCAGGGCAATGTGCTGTGTGGCCTCCTGGGTCTCCAGTATAGAAGCCCTGATGCACCACGCCATTCCCTCCGGCTGTGGGTGGGTGTGTGACTCAGCGTAGTGTGAGAAAAAGAGAGGCAGTGCGGTCTAGGGAAAGAATACAAGTTGGGTTTTTTAATCAACTCTATTGGGGTATAACATATGTGATACAACGAATCCATTTTCAATGTACAATTTAATGAGTTTTGACAAATGTTACCCCACCATAATTGAGATATAGTACAGCCCCATCACCCAAAATTTCTCTCCCTCAGGCTTTTTTGTACGCTGTACCCCTGCCCCAGCCCAGGGAACCTGCCGTCACTGTAGATGTGTTTTACCTTTCCTTGAGTTTCATATCGTGGAAATACAGAGGCATGTATTCTTTGATATTTGGCTTCTTTAATGTTTTTTTTTAAAGATTTTATTTATTTGTCACAAAGAGAACACAAGCAGGGGAAGAGGCAGAGGGTGAAGCAGGCTCCCCACTGAGCAAGGAGCCTGAGGCGGGACTCCATCCCAGGACCCTGAGATCATGACTTGAGCTGAAGGCAAACGCTTAACCGACTGAGCCACCCCGGCATCCCGATTCTTTAATGTTTTTGAGATCCATCCATATTGCTGTGAGGCTCAGTAGTTCATTCTGCTTCATTGTGGAGTAGTATTCCATTGTATGGATGTACTGTAATTTTTATCCCATTCATCTGTTGTTGGACAGTTTGGAAGTTTCTAGTGTTGGGCTATTATGAACAAAACTGATCAGAATTACTGTACAGCTCTTTGTGTAGATGTAGGTTTCCTTTTGTGGGGACAAGTACAAGAATATATTACTGGATCATACGATAAGGGTACGCTTAACCTGAGGAGAAACTGTGAGACTGTTTTCCAGGTTTGTTGTGCTCTTCACATGCCCATCAATAATGTATGGGAGTTCAGTTCTTCCACATCCTTGACAACCCTGGTTGTTAGTCTTTTTAATTTCAAGGGCACAGGTTTGGAAGTCAGACAGGTTTCAAATCCTGGTTCTGCTACTTGCTAACCCCATAACTTTGGATAAGCCTTCTGATCTTCTACAGTCCAACTTCAGGATTATTAAAAAAAAAAAATGAGACTAATAAAACCTTCATGATGATGTCATGAAGATCAAAATGTTAAAAGGTAAAGCACCTGGCCTTGACCACATGATGTAGGTAAAACTTGGAATGAGGTAAAGGAGAGGGATCGAAGTTTGGGAGGGCAAGAACTAACTAGACTGTTTTAATAATAATAGTTGGAAACGGAGTGAACACGGAGTTTCAAGTTTAAACCTAAGAGTTGAGGTAACGATCAGGAACGCCAAGTTAGAAACATCATAACTTGTTGATACATTCTGTCTCAAACCAATCACAGTTATTTCATAAAACCAATAATGTACTTGTTCTTAATGTTTAATATGCGCCTGAATTATTTGGGGTGGGCATGAGGAAGTGGGATGATGATACAGGAAAAACTGTGGCTGGAGAGTCTGTTGAAATGCAAATTGCTGTCTGTATGCAGCCCCAGAAATTCTGATTCTGAAAAGGGAGGGTGGGGCCCAGTAATTTGCATTTTTTAAATAAGCTTTCCAGGTGATTCTGGTGTTCGTGGAACTTGGACTATATTTGCGCGTATCCTCAAGAATGCTGTGGAAGGTATCTAATCCTGCCTCACCTCAAATTAAAAACAATCCTTCCCTACCACCTATAAGATACTGTCAGGTGCATCTTGGACGAAGTCCAACTCCTTCGTGTGGCTTCCAGGTTTCTTCACGATTTCCAGACTCAAGCGCTAAGGAGGCTAACACTAGGAGACACCGTTTCTTACCAAGGAAATAATAAAAAATCCCCCATTCTCTTTTAAGAAAACACCATACGTTGTTAATGTAGGAGAGTACATTCTAGTTCCTTAAGGGAAACCAATTTCACCTTCTGTTCCTTTTTTTTTGGGGGGGGGGGAGGCTTGAACTCTTGACCTGAGATCAAAACCTGAGCTGGGATCAAGAGTCGGATGCTTAGCCAACTGAGTGACCCAGGTACCCCCACCTTCTGTTCCTTCTCATCAGTTCTGGATCTCTCCATGTTCCCCAAACATCTCACCATTTATCCTGCAGTTCTGCGCCCATTGCTTTCTCCCTCCCACTGAAATTCCACCCTTCTTTCCGAGTTTGCTCAAAGGTCCCGTTGCCTCTAGCCTTCTGCATTTCTCCTTCTTTGGTCTGCTATGGGTCCTTGTGTACCCTTTTCTTCCAGCATTCACTACATTTATGTGCCTGCTTCTCCATCTGCCTCAGGAGTTCTCCCGGTTCATGACCACTACCCAAGGCCAACAACAACCCCGACCCCATGGGGCACTTGCTGGCTGTGTCCCATTAAGCAGGAGTCCAGAGACCAGCTTTAACTTCAGGCCATTCTCTCTCACTTGGGAAAGCACATCGGGTTGCAAGAATATTTGAGAAATGGATTGTAGTGATAACTATGGTTCTCTGATAAATTGCTCCCTGGGACACAGCACATTTCATCTGAGGATTATCCCCAAAGTGAAGTATGTAGGATGAACCATTAGGATGTGCGGGAAAAAATTACAATTTCTACTTATATGCCTTTTACCATAAGAAGCTATCAGCCTTCCTAATATTTTATTTGTGGCTCAACCCCCGTGTTCCCCACATCACACATCACATACTGTATGAGCAGTGGCAGGTGGTGGCAGGGTGCACTGAGCACAGAGCGGCTGAAAGTGCTGTGAGGACTGTGGGGTCACAGAGTTAGCAAGTAATAGAATGAGCGTGGAACTCTGACACCAAGCTGTCAGGCAAGTTAAAGCAACAAGAAAAATGTCGGGGCCGATAGCCCCTGACAGTGAGGGCTCTCCGGAGCCCGTTATGAAACATGATGATCTCCTCAGACCTGACAAGAAGATAAAATACTGAAATTATCAAGTCTGTATTGGATATGGATTTATATACACCCCTCCCTAGTGATGCGAAACCCATTCCTAAGTGTGTACAGTGCATTCAGATACAGGTTGATGATGTGAGCCATATGGATTAGCAAGATACTTAGAAATGAGACATTTGGTACCTGTCCACAAACCACTACACTCCTTAAAAGGGATGCTTGAAATCCTAGGTTCTGAATTCGACACCTCACAAAATTCACTAAATGCAATGAAAAACATCTAGAGGTATTTTTTTCCCTTTAGTTTTCTTACCAGCAGAGACAGAGAGCCATATGCCATAAGGACTAAAATAAAACCAGGGAAACCACACAGCACAAAAAGGAATAGGTACTTGTCGGCATACACTGTTGGAAGATGCAGAGAAAACACTGCCAAGTGTTAGAACAAATTATGAAGCGTTGGGCATCTGGATAAAATATGGATTCAAGCCCACATGTCTTAGACTTAGGTATTTGTTGGATTGTTTGTTATGAGCTATACATACAGTTGCTGTGTGTGTGACATTAAAAAAAATGTACCAGTGAAGATCTATTCTCGATAGAAAACTACTTCTTGAATAAAACAATGCTTTGGAAAAACCGTGGAAGCATCCTCACGAATGGTTACTGCTTTGACTAGAATAAAGATTCCTGGGTAAGAAGAATACAAACACAGCAGCACTGATGGAATTTTTTCACCCTATCATTGGCGAGCTAGTGCAGCAAAGCCAGGAGTGCCCAAGATGAGCTAGCATATCATCGGTGTGATAATTGTTACAAAAACAAGATTTTAAAGTATAATGGAATCCTTACAACACTTTTTAATGAGCTGGGACATCACCATGAAAGTATTTTGGCAACATGCTTTTTTTTTTATTAATAGGCAACTGTTTCAAACTTGCTGGCCTTTAGTATGATGATAACTAGTTGTCAGTAATAGGTCGCCTAACAAATATTTTAGAAAGAAAACTTACTTTATGGAAAAGGGGAGGAAGTGATTGCTTTTTGGAAGTAACTTGCAGAATATGGTGTGCCAAGGTGCTTTTTAAAAACAAAGGTGGCGAGGCGCCTGGGAGGCTCAGTTGGTTAAGCGACTGCCTTCGGCTCAGGTCATGATCCTGGAGTCCCGGGATCGAGTCCCGCATCGGGCTCCCTGCTCAGCCCGGAGTCTTCTTCTCCCTCTGACCCTCCCCCTCTCATGTACTCTCTCTCTCTCTCATTCTGACTCTCTCAAAATAAATAATAAATAAATCTTTAAAAAAAATAAAAACAAAGGTGGGGGTAGGAGTTGATTTTGAAAACAGATGTTTGGAAATGTTACTGTTGTGTGGTTCTGTAATGGACCGCGATGAGCATCTATAAAAACTTTGTAAATTAAACAAAAACTAGGAAGTCAACTTTTTAAACCTCTTCCTGAAATTTCAAAATGAAGAGTATCTGTGTGGTTGTGAACCCATTTGTGAAAAATGGAACACCGCAGAAATTGCTAAATAAAAAGATTGACATCAGGGAGAAGGAGATTTTATTAGTGACATTTCAACAAAAATCTTTGTATAACTGAGAATCATGATTTAATACAACTAACAAGGTCTGTCTTCTGTTTGGAGCTACCCATCTTTGCCCAAAATCTTTTTTTAGCTATGACAATCTTTGAAAGCAAGTTTAGTAATAAAATTCCAGACCTATGAATAGTTACAAAGCTTTAAATCAAGATTTTAAGAAGTAGTGAAACCCTATTCAATCAAAACGCTCCCCCCGCCCCCAAATAATAGTATGTGCCCAAGAGCAAAATGGGTATTTCATTTTTATCTCTAAAATTTCCTACTTTTGTGAATGTTTTAAGATCGGTATAGGAGTACAGTTCTATATTTAACTTGGAAAGAAGTGCGTCTATTTTGGGGTCCATGCACTAATATTTGCAGGTACCTAGAGTATGTTGGCACTATAGCTGCTTGTAAAAACTTTGAAGGTGACCTGTGTCTTCCTCATGGAGATTTCCTCACGCCCAGCCCAGGACACATGAGAATGAGGCTCTGTTCCATAGGCTGCCTGGCTGGCTGACAGATTTAAATGAATGAAGACACCTCTTGGTAACCGTGTTTCTGTCCTAGAAATAACCTAAACATCAACTCAGGGGGAAAAGCCGGATAAATAAGCATTTGGCAGAGCAAGGAAAGCAATCAAATGAAATCTGAAAACAGAGGAGCTTCATACGAATATAGCTAAATTTATCGAGCGTTCACTCTGCGCCAGGTCCCGGCCCCTCCCCGAACTCTTAACAGCCGCTGGAGGAGATACAGAGCCTGCTGGGATCCGGTGTCAGGTGCCCCTGTGGCCTTCTGGAAGGAGGACTGCCCTGGGGACAATTCAGGAAACTGCTTATGTTCTTGTGTCTCCCCAGGGGATCTCAGACCCAAAGAGATCCTGAGCATGTCCCCTGCTGTGTAAAATGAGTTACAAAAATAGAACCGGAAAAAAGGTGGAAATTGAGCCTCCACCTATCATCGATCTGCTGGTCACAGGAGATCTGCTCTGAGCTATTTTTCTAGCAAGTGGAAAAAACCAAGCTGCCCTGTAGGCCTCCCTTTGTGCAGGACCTCCTCCGCTGTGCCACAGGGCCCAGAGGAACTTGCCCTCTGGGTGGTTGACACCCCTTGGCTGCCTCCTTTCCCCTCCCGCCCCAGACAGGGGACACGGGTGCGGTGACGGTTTGTCACTCTGGCATTTGCGAGCACAAAACACTACATGGTCTAGGGGTGGGGACAGCTTGTGGGCATGTGACCCGTGAGTCACAGAGGACCCCGTTCTCAGAAGGGCCCCATGCTGCTTTTAATGCTCTGCTATCACAATCTTAAAATTCTTAATTTTTCTACAAGAGGCCTCGTATTTTAATTTTGTCCCGAACACCGTGAAAAACGTAGCCAGCGATGCATCTAGGCCAGGATGGGGTAGTCCTGGGGAGGGCTGGCTTGGGGCACTTGTTGCAGCTGCTGCCGTAGACCCCAGACCCATTTTTACCTTTGAGATAGAGGTTCGGAAAAAACTTAACCTAAAACTGGACTTTGCTAGGGGACTCTGTAATAGGACGGAGTGGGCAGAGACGGCCGCTGCCTCTCAGGGGATTTGGGAACAGGTTGTGAGAGCCTGCTCCCCTTGTATCCTGGATCCTGGGATCCTCCCCAAGTTTAGGGCCAACCCAAGATGAGAGCACTTGAGAGGAGACTGTACCATAGGTCTTTTGGAATATCCGTAAAGGCTGATAGGTTAAAATTGAACTTAATAATGCTCAGAAAGGAGCAGTCCAAGCCCTGCCCTGTGGCTGACTTGCTCGCCTTGGAATGTGGGACCCAGGGCTCTAGCCTCTGTTCTTCCACCCAAGGGAGGGGCCTCCCCTTAGGTACCAGCCCGAGCCCGAGCCTTTGCCAGGAGGCCAATCCTTTTCTTCTCGGCTCAGGTGGAGAATGTACGGAGAACCAGGGTAGGCGATGCGCTGCAGAGGGCGGGGAGAGTAGGACTCACGGACAGACTTCCCGTGCAGGTTGTACCCGGAGAGGAGAAGCATTACAGTCCCCGTGTATCAAACAGCAACTCTGCCAGACCCTGTTCCCATAACGTTTTCTCATCTCATCCACAAATGGCCTCTTAAAGTAGACCTTATCACTGTTTGATTACAGCTGAAGAACGAGGGTCGTTCCTAACAATCCAGGATTGGATCCCCTCTTGCTCCTGTCCGATCTCCAGCTCTCCTACTCGCTGCTTGGTGTGGACTCTTCGGTCCCCGAGCCTGGCTGTGCTCGAGGCTTTCACTGGTCATGGAGAATGAAATTCAAATGCTGGAAGCACCATCCGTGACGAACATGTTTAGGGGAAGCCTCTGTTCTCTCCTTTCCTGTCTTCCTTCCTTTCTTCCCCCGCCTCCCCCCAGCCCCCTGCAAGAGCACCCGATGGCAGCAGGCTTGTCCACTTGTCGCTGGATGGGGCGGCTGGGGCCCCGGAGGGGTGGACTCGGGGCCTCTCTGGGAGGGCACACACGCCCTTGGCCCTTGGCGTGTCACCGTGCGAGCTGCCAGAGTCGTGGGACAGGCTCTGAGCACAAGTGTTCTGCACGTCGCACAGACCTACAGGATGTAGCTGTCCTTTGCTGCAGCCTGGTGAGCTCTTGCTGCCCTACACAAGTGCCTTGGGGCTGAGATGCTGGCCCCAAACCTGCCGGCTTTTGGGAGGCTGGTTCCGTGGCCCGCTGAAAGCTGGGGCCTGCCCCGAGGCGGGGTCCTTTTTTCTTAGGTCAACTTTGACTTATTCTCCCTTTGCTGTGGCCACTTTGTGATGAACACTCATCCGGGTTCTGCATATGACCCTTGGGAACAGACTTTCCACCTTGGCTCAGAAAGTCGGAGGTTCTGCTAGGCATATCCTCAGGCTTGAGAGCCTAAAACCGCTCCCTCCAACTGGTCACTGAATAAACAGGCAGCTTAATTTAGCTCGGTTCTTGTATAAAACCTCTTCTTCAATTTTTTTAACTTAAAAATACGATGAAATATATATATATATATAGAAAAAGTATGAAATGCATGTAAATTCAATTTAAAGAATAGTTCTCAAGCGAGTTCATGTTAAGAAATCACAATTCTAGGGGCACCTGGGTGGCTCAGTCGGTTAAGCCTCTGCCTTCGGCTCAGGTCATGATCCCAGTGTCCTGGGATCGAGCCCCACGTCAGGCTCCCTGCTCGGCAGGAAGTTGGCTTCTCTCTCTCGCTCTGCTGCTCCCCTTGCTTGTGCTCTCTCTGTCAAATAAAATCTTTAAAAAAATTAAAAATTCTAGTATTCCTGAAGCCCTCTGTACATCCATCCTCATCACTGTCCTTTCAAAGGTAACAAGTTCACTGATTTTTATGATATTGTTACATTGATTTCCTGTCTCCATATTTAAGTAGAATCATGTCACATGTATTCTTTGTAAAACTTTCAACAGTATTTGTAAGATTCACCCAGCTTGATGAATGCAGCTGTCGTGGTTCATTTTCCACTGATGCATAAATGCTCCAGTGTGTTATTAACATACCGTAAGTTATTTTCCCAATCTGCTATCGATGGACACGGATCTCCGTGTTTCTGGTTTTGTTGTTTTTATGAAACACTGCTGTGAATATTCTTGCACACTACTCCCTAGAGAGATGCATTTGCAAATGTTTTCTTTGGGAACTGTCACCTAGAGATTACTCGCTTATCTGTTCCCACTTGCTCAACTTTACTGGGTTTTTATAAGATACCCTTAGGTTTATAAGATAATTTTTTAAAAATTTGTTTTCTCTTTAAGAGTCATTCCTTTTTTTAATTTTTAAAAAGTGAAAAATGCAATTTTCATACAACTATAGGATGAGCACATGTCAAAGACTTTAACTCAGTAATTAATGAGGGAATCCTTAGGGTGGTTAAGTCTGGTTCAAGGGAGAATCTGAGGACTGGAGATTTACATTGTTGGTCACAGGAATGCTGAAAGGATGTTGCTAATATACAAAACTGGTTAATGTCTGATAGGGTGATAAAACTGTAATCTTTTTTTATCAGTGAGAAATCCACCAGTCAACAGAACTTCATAGCATGTGGGCTCTAATCAAATAGTAAACAGCAAGGTCAAACACAGATAACTAAATATTTCTTAGATGAGTTTGGTAATAACATTGACATGTCACTTTTCTGTCTTCTTTCCAAGTTGGGGATATTTTTTCTTAACAATACTGTACTCTGCTTCTAAGTATTAGGATCTAAAGGAGAACGTATTTTTTTTTTTTGAGGAGCAAAACAACTATTTTTCTTTGAAGATTCTATTTAAAGTGAACTTGGCATTTATATATATCCTTTAAGTTATAACTTATGATCTTTTTTCACTTTAAATTTTTTTATTGTTATGTTAATCACCATACATTACATCATTAGTTTTTGATGTAGTGTTCCATGATTCATTGTTTGTGCATAACACCCAGTGCTCCATGCAGAACGTGCCCTCTTTAATACCTATCACCAGGCTAACCCATCCCCCCACCCCCTCCCCTCTAGAACCCTCAGTTTGTTTCTCAGAGTCCATCATCTCTCATGGTTTGTCTCCTCCAATTTACCCCCCTTCATTCTTCCCCTCCTGCTATCTTCTTCTTTTTTTTCTTAACATATATTACATTATTTGTTTCAGAGGTACAGATCTGCGATTCAACAGTATTGCACAATTCACAGCACTCACCACATTACACACCCTCCCCAATGTCCATCACCAAGCCACCCCCTCCCTCCTACCCCCCACCACTCCAGCAACCCTCAGTTTGTTTCCTGAGATTAATAATTCCTCATATCAGTGAAGTCATATGATCCATGTCTTTCTCTGATTGACTTATTTCACTCAGCATAACACCCTCCAGTTCCATCCACGTCGTTGCAAATGGCAAGATCTCATTCCTTTTGATGGCTGCATAATATTCCATTGTGTGTATATATACAACCTCTTTATCCGTTCATCTGTCGATGGACATCTTGGCTCTTTCCACAGTGTGGCTATTGTGGACATTGCTGCTATAAACATTGGGGTGCACGTACCCCTTCGGATCCCTACATTTGTATCTTTGGGGTAAATACCCAGTAGTGCAATTGCTGGATCGTATGGTAGCTCTATTTTCAACTTTTTGAGGAACATTCATACTGTTTTCCAGAGTGGTTGCACCAGCTTGCATTCCCACCAAGAGTGTAGGAGGGTTCCGCTTTCTCCACATCCCCGCCACCATCTGTCGTTTCCTGACTTGTTCATTTTAGCCCTTCTGACTGGCGTGAGGTGGTATCTCATTGAGGTTTTGATTTGGATTTCCCTGATGCCGAGCGATGTTGAGCACTTTTTCATGTGTCTGTTGGCCATTTGGATGTCTTCTTTGGAAAAATGTCTGTTCATGTCTTCTGCCCATTTCTTGATTGGATTATTTGTTCTTTGGGTGTTGAGTTTGATGAGTTCTTTATAGATTTTGGATACTAGCCCTTTATCTGATATGTCATTTGCAAATATTTTCTCCCATTCTGTCGGTTGTCTTTTGGTTTTGTGGACTGTTTCTTTTGCTGTGCAAAAGCTTTTTATCTTGATGAAATCCCAATAGTTCATTTTTGCCCTGGCTTCCCTTGCCTTTGGCCATGTTTCTAGGAAGAAGTTGCTGCGGCTGAGGTCAAAGAGGTTGCTGCCTGTGTTCTCCTTTAGGATTTTGATGGACTCCTGTCTCACGTTTAGGTCTTTCAACCATTTGGAGTCTATTTTTGTGTGTGGTGTAAGGAAATGGTCCAGTTTCATTCTTCTGCATGTGGCTGTCCAATTTTCCCAACACCATTTGTTGAAGAGACTGTCTTTCTTCCCTTGGACATTCTTTCCTGCTTTGTCAAAGATTAGTTGACCGTAGAGTTGAGGGTCCAGTTCTGGGCTCTCTATTCTGTTCCATTCATCTATGTGTCTAATTTTTGTGCCATTACCATACTGTCTTGATGATGACAGCTTTGTCATAGAGCCGGAAGTCCAGAATTGTGATGCTGCCAGCTTTGCTTTTCTTTTTCAACAGTCTTCTGGCTATTTGGGGTCTTTTCTGGTTCCATACAAATTTTAGGATTATTTGTTCCATCTCTTTGAAAAAAGTGGATGGTATCTTGATGGGGATTGCATTGAATGTGTAGATTGCTCTAGGTAGCATGGACATCTTCACAATGTTTGTTCTTCCAATCCATGAGCATGGAACGTTTTCCCATTTCTTTGTGTCTTCTTCAATTTCTTTCATGAGTATTTTATAGTTTTCTGAGTACAGATCCTTTGCCTCTTTGGTTAAATTTATTCCTAGGTATCTTATGGTTTTGGGTGCAAATGTAAATGGGATTGACTCCTTAATTTCTCTCTCTTCTGTCTTGTTGTGGGTGTATAGGAATGCCACTGATTTCTGTGCATTGATTTTCTATCCTGCTACTTGACTGAACTCCTGTATGAGTTCTAGCGGTTTTGGGGTGGAGTCTTTTGGGTTTTCCACATACAGTATCATATCATCTGCAAAGAGTGAGAGTTTGACTTCCTCTTTGCCGATTTGGATGCCTTTGATTTCTTTTTGTTGTCTGATTGCTGTGGCTAGGACTTCTAATACTATGTTGAATAGCAGTGGTGAGAGTGGACATCCCTGCCGCGTTCCTGACCTTAGGGGGAAAGCTCTCAGTTTTTCCCCATTAAGAATGATACTCGCTGTAGGTTTTTCATAGATGGCTTTTATGATATTGAGGTATGTACCCTCTATCCCTATACTCTGAAGAGTTTTGATCAAGAAAGGATGCTGTACTTTGTCTAATGCTTTTTCTGCATCTATTGAGAGGATCATACGATTCTTGTTCTTTCTTTTGTTAATATATTGTATCACATTGATTGATTTGTGGATGTTGAACCAACCTTGCAGCCCAGGGATAAATCCCCCTTGGTCATGGTGAATAATCCTTTTAATGTACTGTTGGATCCTATTGGCTAGTATTTTGGTGAGAATTTTTGCATCCATGTTCATCAAGGATATTGGTCTGTAATTCTCCTTTTTGATGGAGTCTTTGTCTGGTTTTGGGATCAAGGTAATGGTGGCCCCATAAAATGAGTTTGGAAGTTTTCCTTCCATTTCTATTTTTTGGAACAGTTTCAGGAGAATAGGTATTAATTCTTCTTTAAATGTTTGGTAGAATTGCCCTGGGAAGCCATCTGGCCCTGGGCTTTTGTTTGTTGGGAGATTTTTGATGACTGCTTCCATTTCCTTAGTGGTTATAGGTCTGTTCAGGTTTTCTATTTCTTCCTGGCTCAATTTTGGTAGTTGATACATCTCTAGGAAAGCATCCATTTCTTCCAGGTTATCTAATTTGCTGGCATATAGTTGCTCAGAATATGTTCTTATAATTGTTTGTATTTCTTTGGTGTTGGTTGTGATCTCTGCTCTTTCCTTCATGATTTTGTTGATTTGGGTCATTTCTCTTTTCTTTTTGATAAGTCTGGCCAGGGGTTTATCAATCTTGTTAATTCTTTCAAAGAACCAGCTCCTAGTTTCGTTGATCTGTTCTACTGTTCTTTTGGTTTCTAGTTCATTGATTTCTGCTCTGATCTTTATTATTTCTCTTCTCCTGCTGGGTTTAGGCTTTATTTGCTGTTTTTTCTCTAGCTCCTTTAGGTGTAGGGTTAGGTTGTGTATTTGAGACGTTTCTTGTTTCTTGAGAAAGGCTTGTATTGCTATATACTTTCCTCTCAGGACTGCCTTTGCTGTATCCCAAAGATTTTGAACAGTTGTGTCTTCATTTTCATTGGTTTCCATAAATTTTTTAAATTCTTCTTTAATTTCCTGGTTGACCCATGCAATTTTTAGTAGGATGCTCTTTAGCCTCCATGTATTTGAGTTCTTTCTGACTTTCCTCTTGTGATTGAGTTCTAGTTTCAAAGCATTGTGGTCTGAAAATATGCAGGGAATAATCCCAATCTTTTGGTACCAGTTGAGACCTGATTTGTGACCTAGGATGTGATCTATTCTGGAGAATGTTCCATGGGCACTAGAGAAGAATGTGTATTCTGTTGCTTTGGGATGGAATGTTCTGAATATGTCTGTGAAGTCCATTTGATCCAGTGTGTCATTTAAGTCTTTATTTCCTTGTTGATCTTTTGCTTAGATGATCTGTCCATTTCAGTCAGGGGGGTGTTAAAGTCCCCCACTATTATTGTATTGTTGTCAATGTGTTTCTTTGCTTTTGTTATTAATTGCCTTATATAATTGGCTGCTCCCATGTTAGGGGCATAGATATTTACAATTGTTAGATCTTCTTGTTGGATAGACCCTTTAAGTAGGATATAGCGTCCTTCCTCATCTCTTATTACAGTGTTTGTTTTAAAATCTAATTTGTCTGATATAAGGATTGCCACCCCAGCTTTCTTTTGGTGTCCATTAGCATGGTAAATGGTTTTCCACCCCTTCACTTTCAATGTGGGGGTGTCTTTGGGTCTAAGATGAGTCTCTTGCAGACAGCATATCGATGGGTCTTGTTTTTTAATCCAATCTGATAGCCTGTGTCTTTTGATTGGGGCATTTAGCCCATTTACATTCAGGGTAATTATTGAAAGATATGAATTTAGTGCCATTGTATTGCATTCAGGGTAATTATTGAAAGATATGAATTTAGTGCCATTTACATTCAGGGTAATTATTGAAAGATATGAATTTAGTGCCATTGTATTGCCTGTAAGGTGACTGTTACTGTATATTGTCTGTGTTCCTTTCTGGTGTATGGTGCTTTTAGGCTCTCTCTTTGCTTAGAGGACCCCTTTCAATATTTCTGGTAGGGCTGGTTTCGTGTTTGCAAATTCCTTTAGTTTTTGTTTGTCCTGGAAGATTTTTATCTCTCCTTCTATTTTCAAAGACAGCCTAGCTGGATATAGTATTCTTGGCTGCATATTTTTCTCGTTTAGTGCTCTGAAGATATCATGCCAGTCCTTTCTGGCCTGCCAGGTCTCTGTGGATAGGTCTGTTGCCAATCTAATGTTTCTACCATTATAGGTTACATATCTCTTCTCCCGAGCTGCTTTCAGGATTTTCTCTTTGTCTCTGAGACTCGTAAGTTTTACTATTAGATGTTGGGGTGTTGACCTATTTTTATTGATTTTTGAGAGGGGTTCTCTGTGTCTCCTGGATTTTGATGCCTGTTTCCTTCCCCATATTAGGGAAGTTCTCTGCTACAATTTGCTCCAATATACCTTCTGCCCCTCTAAAGGAGAATGTATTAAAGTGCTTTCTAAACTGTAAGGAGCCAAATATGTTTTTGTTGTTTTATGATGGTTTTACAAAGCCCCTTGAATAAACTATTAGAATGAATGCTGATATGGGAAGGGTGTTAATTATGGAATACCTATTTTTTAAACTATTAGGGTTTTGTTTTGTTTTTTTGTTTTTTGTTTTAAAGATTATTTAGAGCATGAGCAAGCACTAGCAGGGGGAGCAGAGGGAGAAGGAGAAGCAGACTCCCCGCTGAGCAGGGAGCCCCATGTGGGACTCCATCCTGGGATCGAGATCATGACCTGAGCCGGAGGCAGACGCTTAACCAACTGAGCCACCCAGGTGCCCCTTAAACTATTGTTTTTAATCTAATTTCATTCTTAAAAAAAGACGTGAAAACACACAGAATCTGCCTTAGTTATCTCTGTAAGACTGGGATAATAGTCATGCCTACCTCATTGGGCTGTTGTAAGAATTATTGAGCAATACAGACTGACTGCTAAAAACAGGGCGCCTGGGTGGCTCAGTTGGTTAAGCGACTGCCTTCGGCTCAGGTCATGATCCTGGAGTCCCGGGATCGAGTCCCACATTGGGCTCCCTGCTCAGCAGGGAGTCTGCTTCTCCCTCTGACCCCCTTCCCTCTCGTGCTCTCTATCTCTCAAATAAATAAATAATAAAAAAAACCCGTGAAAACACACAGAATCTGCTTTAGTTATCTCTGTAAGACTGGGATAATAGTCATGCCTACCTCATTGGGCTGTTGTAAGAATTATTGAGCAATACAGACTGACTGCTAAAAACAGTGCCTGGTATACAGTAAATTCACAAGAAATGTTGGTTCACTGAGTGATCTGTTCTTTGAATACTTCTACTGGAGTTTATTTTTCTTTAATACCAATATATTCAATTCCTAGAAATTCTATTGGTTCTTAGTTTCTGCCTTTTTTAAAAAAAATAATGCCTTATTCTGGTCTGATGTTTTAAATTCCTTTGCCTTTAATCTTCTAAACATGCTTATGGTCTTTCTTCAACACTACTGTTATGTAAAATGTCCAGTTGTTGTGTCTATGGCTTCTCAGAGCCCTTGTTTGTTCATTTTTTTTTTCTAATTAAAAGATTTGCTCACTGCTGTAACTCCACACATCCTCTAGCAAAATAAGTCTTAGCCCCTACAGTTAATTTTTAAAATCCTAGATTATTAACTGGAAACGGCTGACTTCTTCAGACCAGTTGGAAACAGAGAAACCGATTGTGTCCTCATAGCCTTGGGAAGATTATACTATCCTGCCTGTCTAGGTTTTTATTTTACAGCACATTGATTTGCAACTTGGTCTATTTCACTTCTAGAATCACCTGTTTTATATTTCCAGGCTATTTCCCCCACGCTGGACACCAGTATTCATTTGGCTGAATTTCCACTATGTAATGCAAGTAGAGCTCTGGGCCAGTTAGTGCTTCCCTGAGTCTGGGTTTTCTCCTCCGTGAAAAGGGGATAATAGGGACGTGTGGTTTAATTACCGTGTGCTGTGGTGTCTGTCGTAGTGTAAGCACCCTGTCAGCTTTTACTGCTATTGTTTTTCTTCGTACTACTCTTTTGTACAAATCCAATGCAGCCTGATAGTACAACCATTGCAACAGTCGAGTCACCGTGAACTCCTTGCCCTCTCCGTAGTATCCGCTAATCTGGCTGTGTCTAGCTCCGCCATCTTGTTTTTCTGGCTTGCTTGTTGTCCCCTGAGCACACCATGCTTGGTTGCCTCTCCATGCGGATGGAGTTTGCCTAATTTCAACAACTCCGTTCTTGGTGGCCTCTGACCAAGTCCTCTCACCATCTTTCAGAGCTCAGGGTTCCCTGTGCTTTATGAAGAAGGCTTTTGATCAAGTTTAATCCACCCTGATCTCTTTTGAATTCAAAACCCTCTGTGGAGAGCACCATGGAGCATAGCGTTCTCAGGATTTGGTGGCTTCATTCATGGCGTGGCTATGGGTGTCCACGTAACTAGATTGACTATTTTCCCATAGGAAAGGAACATGGCACGCGTCCAATGTATACATGTTACCACCAGGTACAAGTAGCAACTCTCACATATTTTAAAATGTTGGCTTTTTGTATGTATTTAGGGGGAATTTGGGGCCTGGCTTATGCTTGTGTCTTTGTTTTTTTTCTTTGTTTCTTTTTTTTTTTTTAAGATTTTATTTATTTATTTGACTGAGAGAGACACAGGGAACACAAGCAGGTGTAGCGGGAGAGGGAGAAGCAGGCTTCCCGCAGAGCAGGGAGCCCGATGCAGGGCTCGATCCCAGGACCCTCAGATCATGACTTGAGCCAAAGGCAGATGCTTAAGGACTGAGCCACCCAGGCACCCGTGTCTCTTTGTTTCTTCTAAGTGTTTCCTTGGTCACCAGGATGGGATCGCTTTTTTTTGGTTAATTTTTCAGACTGGGGGCTCCTGGATTACTCAGGTAGCATACATAAATTCCAACCCAAGTGAGGACAGACTTGTGGTTATGAATTCCAGGATTCTTTGAGGTGGGAGCTGTTGAAGGAATGAAAACTTGAGGAATAAGAAAAAAAAAAGAGGGCATCGTGGTGCTGGACTCTTTGGAATTAGTGGGTTATCTTTGCTGTTAACTGTGGTAAGCCAGAAGCACAAGCTGGGATGTGGCAGGTCTTTAGGACACATAAGATTCAGTCACTATGTTTTTTGGTCCATAGGAAGAATTGGGGGCGGGTATACTGTTCTCATGGTACAGGAACAGAAATTGAAGCCCAAAGGAACACCGGGCCTGAATCTAGGTTCTCTGGGGACTCCGCTCTGCTTACCAAAGAGATAAGATGATGGAGGGAAGGCAGGCAGTCTTCACTGGTACATTCCTGCCCAATTCCCAAACCCATCTCTGGACCTAGGCACTTCCCTGACAACCTGGATCCTATCTCAACTCTTTACAGAGGAGAAACCAATCCCGTTTTACATGTGCACTACTTTAGAGTTGCCGAGCATTTTTGTAGATGTTTGTTTTCCAGCAGTGCTGTGAGGCAAGCAAAATGAGTACTCTGATTCCGGTTTTATAGATGAGATATCTGAGAAACTGGGGCTCCGGCTGGTGACGGGGTTTGCTCTGAAGGCCACACATTGAAATGGTATGTCTGGGTTTTCTAACTCCTGCTCTTTGTCATCCCAAGCGTTGGGATCAGACAGGTACTTAGAATGCAGATGATCATGGAGTCTCTTTTGGTTTTTATTGAGGTGAAATTCACAGGACCTGCAATTTACCATTTTAGAGTGAACGATTTGGTGGCATTTAGTGCATTCACAATGTTGTGCAACTAAGACGTCTATTTTTCCTCACTCCTTCCCTGGGATTTTTGTGTGGAATGAGAGAGAATCTGTGTAAGACATCCAGCTCAGGGCCTTGTGCCCTCACAGGGGCTCAATGAATGTAGCCTGTATTATTGGACTCTCTCTAGGGTGTGCTCCAAATTCTGGTCGTGTAGAAAGAGGAATTCTTTCTTGAAGTTAGCAATTTGAGAAAATTAGGTTGCAGATAGATAAATGAAGTATTCATGCCCCCCCCCCTTTTTAAAGACATTTCAAAATTTCTCTCTTCCAGATAACTTTCCTCAAGGAACTCCTCCTAGTCTGAGAGCGATCAGACACCTTTACCTACCGATGCACCAGAACAGAATTGTACCGTGTCGTGCAGTTTCTTGTTTCTTTGTAGGAGTTTGTCTTCTCAGCCAGGTTGTGACACGCACAGGATGTCCACATTGTCCTGGGTACAAAACAGCTGTGTAAAACCTAGGTGTTGGATTATATTTGAATGGTGGTCAGCCAGCTCCAAATCCAGCCACCACCTGGTGGCCAGCATTTTTCCCATCTTTTAACTAGTGGGTTCGGTGACTGAGGATCTGCTCCTTGGGTGCCGGCTGGAGCCTGACTGAGGCCGGTCTGTGCTCTGGTTGACCATTGCTCGGGCAGCTCTAGCTGAGACAGGACACGAAAGTGTCCAGCTCTCACACCTGCATCGCACAACAGATGGAAAGCGAGCGCTTCAAGCAGACTGACCCAAGAATAGAATGGCTTTGGCCTTTATTTATATTTGGCAATTCTAGGAGCATAGGCCCCAGGCCCCAAGGAGTAGTGACTGTCCCTTTGGCTTCTGATGTTGCCAGGCGTTGAAGCACATGCTCTCTGCAGTGGCCAAGGTGGCGGAGGTAGAGGGCTGGTGAGGAGTGTGGCTGGGGCATTTAGGATGAGCACCGCACCTGGCGGGAGGCCTAGAAGCTCATAGTGTTTAGGATCATTGGAGGATTTTCCTGCTGGCGACCTCTTACGACTCTCCAGACCATCATGGTGCCAACCCCAAGGACAAGGCCACCTCCTGCTGCCACTGGCATGGCCCAGTTCAGCACATTGGGGCCTGCTTCAGACTGGTCTTGGCGGAGCTGACTGTTCCTCAGGGTGTAGAGGTAAGGGCTCTCCTGTGGAGGAGGAGGAGAGGGTCAGGGGTTAAGGACCTCAGAAAACCATCCATCTGCTCACCTTAGGCTTGCGTAGTCCCTATCCCGGCGATGGTGCGATAAACTTGCACATCTTCACAGCCCTCCTGTTAGTAAGGCTCCTTCATCTACACTGTGCCCAAACCTTCTGAACGAGGATGGGTCTCCAAAGTGGCCAATACCCCGCTATAACCTCCTTTTGGTTTCTCACCAGCATCCCCTCTCCTGTCAACCTGATTTTGAAACAAGATTGGGAATTGTTTCTGATTTGAAACAGAAACAAGAACAGGACCAAAGGAAGAGAGTCCTGGGGGCTGCAAAGCCCCCACCTCTGTCTTCTCTGGGCCACCACTGGACAGCTGTCCCCATCCTCTGACCTCAGAAGTGCCCAGGAGCAGGACGACAGTCGGTGTGCCTGTGGTAGGTTAGAGAACTGAGCATGAGGGGGGCCCAGAGAGGAGATATTCAGGCCTGCCTCCCTGGATTCTCTCCTTCCTCTGTGAACACGAGCGTGCAGCTGGGAGAGTGATGAAGGGTTCCGATGTGGCCACTCTCACTGTCCTGTCAGCCAGTAGGTCATGTTCAGAAACAATCACATCCCAAAGGAGCCTGGGGCGTGTCCTTTGAGAGGTGTAAACAGAAAAGAGACCAACACAGGTGTGTTCGGGGGGCAGCAGTAGGGTGAGGGAAGGGAACAGTAGCCCGGGGAGGGGGGCTGCCCCTCGGCCTTGAAGGATGTAGCAATCTCCCACAGGCAGAGATGGGGATGAGCCTCCAGAAGACACAGACGTGGCAATTGCGGGCCTTGTCTGAGGAGCTGACCCTTTCTCCAGGAACACGGCATGTCTGAGGCCATAGAGGAAGCTGGGCCTCCCCTCTGGATGCTCCAGTGAGCAGCTGGGACCAGGGAAGTGTTTCCAGCGGCCTCGGTAAGGCTAGAGTGACTGTCCGTGCAGGCTGCATGGTGCCTGGCAGCAGTTCTGGGCTGGACAGGGAAGGGAAGGATGACCAGCGGAGCATGTTAGGAGTGTGGCCAGCAGTGTGGGTGAGAGCAGTGAGGGAAGAGAGAATGTGCAGGGAAGGGAGGAAGAAGAGCACAGGTCCCCAGAACAGGCATGGTGTCTTATTGCTCTCTGTACAAACCCCCCCACACTTGACCACTGCCCATTCATCCCTCTCCCCTGAGCCCTTGTTCCATGGACTCTTGCTTTCTCCCTCCTACACCCTGAGGAGCTATGAAGTCTCAGGGACCAGGAGAAGTGGTGAGATTTGAGAATGGTGGCAGCAAACAAAGGTGAGTGATGATACAGCTCCCAGGGACCTCCTCGGTGCCTTCTGGTTTGGGGGACCACCCCATCCCCCCAAGCATCTGTTTCACACGAGACAGGACAGGCAGGAAGTTAGGACGTTTACTCACAGGAGAGGGGCACTTGAGTTTGGTTCGGCTGTGGGTGAAGTTGTTGGAGGTTGTCTTCTGGCCCACCGGCTCCAGCTGAAGAGAGAAAGGAAACCGGGATTTCCTCCACGGTGGCCGAGACCTCCCTGTCGGAGGAGGATCTCCACCTGACCCCCTCTCTCTACCAGCATGGGTTATAACCCAATAAACGCAAGATCCATGGCAGATGCCTCACTGCCGGACCTGGCTTCTGACTCAGAAGGGGCAGGTCAGAGTCCATCAGGCAGGGCGAGACCCTGAGTCTGTGCCCTGGCTTGACCAAGGAAGACACTGCGGCCCAGCACAGTGACTCCATGCAAGGGCCTGGCCCAGAACCTCCGTTTCCTGCTTCCCTTCTGCGTGGCTGTGATCACACACACCCTGCATTTGCAATTTTATAAAATGGTGATAATCCTATTTACCAACTTCAAGTGTACAGGGCTAGTCGGTTTCAGAAAAACTTTAACAACATATTGGTTACTCTACCTGGCTTGTCAACCTCAAGAAATTTTTCTCACTTGAACTACTTTGTATGTTTTTCACACAGATGTAGAGGTCTACTTGGAACATCCCTGGAGCAATTGTTGTTCAGAGAGGTTCTGCTTAATACTTTTAGTCCTGAGCCCCTCTGAGAATGAACTAGAAGCTGCTGTACACCCCTTCCCAGCACCTTTAGCCAACAGCCTGCCCCTTGACATGCGGCCAGTCCCGGGGAAGGGTAGGCCCCTGGCGCTCTCTGACTGCGTAGCTTCTGCCCTTAGAATCCGCTTCCTTGCCCAGTCCTGAGCCCCTCTGCTCCTGACCCCCAGGTACTGCCTCCGAGGGAGGTAGAAGGATGCTATGCCAGCTACCTTGCCCGTGATCTTGCTTTCCGTTGTCCTACAGCTGCTCTGGCCCTGAGAGAGACCCCACGGTGACAGTCAGAGCACAGTGGACACATCCCCTGGGGTCCAGACTCTGCTGCTGAGAGCTGTTGGTGCTAGGCAGGCTCCCGAGCTGCCCCAACCACCCACATTTGGCTGTTGCGAACATCAGATGAGAAATGACGCCAAGCAGGAGGTAGTTTACTTATGTGTCGTTCCTACTTGCTTAGAGCTGAGGAAGCACAAGCTTCTTGTAATGGAACGACCACCGAGTGACCATATAGGTACTCAAGGTCAGGTTGGCTGATTCCCTGACATTCCAGGAACCCGGGAACTAAGTGGCACAGAAGAAGGTAAGGATCACGTCATGGATTTGAGGACTGCATCGGTTTCTCCCTTTCTCCTGGCTCCTTGTCATCCGTGCGCAGTCTCCCAGCATCCTCCCTGAGCCCGTGTCCCCTCCAGCTACCTTCACCACCCCTCCCTGTGCCTCTAGGAAGACTCATTTGTGGTCACTGGCTGCACTTCCTGACCTCCCATTCCAATGCCCACTCCAGTCAGACTTCGGTCTCCGTCACTTGACTGAAGTTCTGGTCAAGGTCACTATGACCTCCATCTCACCAGACTCAATGCTCACTTTGTGGTTTTCATCTTGCTTGACTTTTCAGCAACATTTGTCAAAGTTGATGCGTCCCTCTTGAAACGCTCACCCATCTGGGCTTCCGGAACAGGGCACTCTCCTGCCCACCTCCCCACTGCCCCCCCTTCATCTGTCGCTGAGGTCAGAAGTTGGAATGAAGCCCCTGGGGCGTGGGGGTAGGTCCCAGCTCTTGCCCACCTACTCTTCTCTAGGAGCTCCTCGTCAATCCCATGGCCTCAAATACCCCTCCCATGAACGACCCCCACATTTATTTTCTTAAATCTCCATTCCTGACTCCGTCTCTGAGCTTCAGCTCATAGATTCAACAGCTTACTTGATGCCTCCAGGTAGATTTCCAGAAAGTGGTTCACACTTATCGTGGCCAAAAGAGAACTTTTGATTTTTTTCCCCCTCAAGCTTATTTCTCTCCAGCACCTCAACCATCCACCCAATTTTCTTGATTCCAAATGGAGGAGTCATCTCTTGTTCCTTTTCTTTTAATTTAAATTCTAGTTAATATACAGTGGAATATTCGTTTCAGGTGTACAATATAGTGATTCAACACTTCCATACAATATCAGGTGCTCATTACAAGTGCCCTCCTTAATCCCCGTCACCTGTTTAACCCACCCCCCCCCACCTCCTTCTCATCTCTGTTCCTCTTCTAACCTCCTCCATCAGCCAGTCCAAAAACAAATCCCAACTCTGACCCTTTCTCTCCTTCTCCACTGTCATCACCCTGGGCCCATCCGCCTTCATCTCTCACCTGGGCTCCTGGTCTAATTCCACTCTTCCTTCCTTCTAGTCCATGGCTACACGGCAGCCAGTGGGCAAACCAGATCCTCTGGCTTCCCTGTTGGAAGCCATCCAAGGACCTGGCCCTGCTCTCGCTCACCTCTCTGACCTTGCTCACCTCCCTCCAGTTACACTGGCCCTTCTGTTGCTCAGACACTTCAAACTCATTCCTGACTCCAGGCCCGCACAGGTCCTATTTCTTCTGCCTGGAACACTCTGGCCCTAGACTTCTGCATGCCTGGCAGGCTCCTGACATTCAGTTCTCAGCTCACAGGTCACTTATCAGAGATGCCTCCCTCTCCCCCACCATTACTCTGGTGCATTCCCTCCCTCCCTCCCTCTCTCTTTTTTCTCTCTCTTTCCCCTGAATGTGGTCAGAAAGTCTTAGTGACTTGTTGAGTTTCCTCTGTCCTTTCCCTGTGATGCAAGGATGTTCTTTTCCCCAGCACCTGGGGTGGTCCCCTCTGCATAGTGATGCTCAATAAATAGTTGTTGAGGGAGTGCGTGGGTGGACTAGCGTCACAGAGTCCTGAGTGGAGCAGCTCAGGCAAGAAGGCCTGGGGCTGGGGCGCCTGGGTGGCTCAGATGGTTAAGCGTCTGCCTTCGGCTCAGGTCATGATCCCAGGGTCCTGGGATCGAGTCCCGCATCGGGCTCCCTGCTCCTTGGGAGCCTGCTTCTCCCTCTGCTTCTCTCTCTCTCTCTCTCTCTCCTTCTCTCTCTCTCTCTCTCTCTCTCCTCCTCTGTCTCTCATGAATAAATAAATAAAAAAATTAAAAAAAAAAAAAAGAAGGCCTGGGGCTGGCCCCAGGAAATGAAGTTGTTTTCCTGAGAACCCACCTTTCCTAAGCCTGATACTGCAGATACCAACGATGTGGCAAATAACAGGGCTGGGGCAGGGTGCAGCGGCAGGGCGGGCCTCTAGTCTGTTCTGGGGATTCAGGGAAGGCTTCCTGTAGGAGCTGGCACCTGAGTTGAGTGGTGAGGTGGCTATGAGTTAGGAGAAGAAGATTGGAAGGACAGTCCACGATAAGGGGATGAGCAAGAGCCAACACACAGACGCATGAGATACCATGGGTGGTGCGGGAAACTGCACTCCTTACCAGACTGCCCTACTGCCAGTCAGAGGGGGGTGGGCGTGACTGCTGGAGAGGTTAACTGGGGCCAAGTCTCCGAAGGCCTGGTGTGCTATGCTAAGGGGCCTAGCCTTTCCCCTTTGGGGAGGGGCAGGCCTTGGAAGTTTGGTCGGATTTTCATTTACACAGATTCCTGGGGCTGCCCTGTGGCAGAGAGATCTAAGACAGTGGTTTGCAAACCCTGTATAATATCACCTGGGAGCTTCTGAAACCTGCTGAACCCAGGTGCTACTCCAGACTAATCCAGAATTTCTGGGGATGAGGTCCAGGCACTAGTGTTTTGTTTGGGTTATTGTTTTCAAGTCACCTTTTTATTGAAGCTAGCATACATTTAGAAACAAGTATAAATCACAGGTGAACAGCTGATAAATTGTGGTAAAATGAATGAACTGTAAACGGCATCCAGATCAAGGTACAGAACATTACCAGCACTCAGCATCCCTCCCACCCTCTTCCAGTACTATCCTTCCCCTGCCCCCCCCAAGACCATATGTTAATTTGCTTGTTTTTGAAATTTATAGACATAGTTGCATGTGGCTGAAGTTTGCTGCTTCTCAGTGCTGGGAGGTAGTCCATTGCATGAATGTGTCACATTTTGATTATCCATTCTATTGGTGCACATTTGGGGAGCTTCCTGCCTGGGGATTGTGAATGGCGCTGCTGTGAAAATTCCTGCATGCATCTTTTGGGGAGCCCAAGTGTATCTGTTGGGGATACACCTAGGGATGGGTTCGCTGGGTCACAGGGAATCCAGATGTTCAGCCATCGTGGTTCGGCCAAACTGGTTGCCGGTATGAATGTTCTCCAGATTATTCTAACCTCTGGCCAGAGCTGAGCACTGCTGTTCTAATGGTGGTGGTAAGCCCAGTGCCAGGGACACCAGGTAGGAGGCTCGCATGGTCACCTAGCACCTGGGGAGATGCAAAGGTTGGAGGACTGCAAGATTTCTAGGGAAGAGGGAGCAGGGGCCCGTGGGGGAATAGCGTCAGAAAAAGAAGGAAAAACTGTAAGAACATGAAAGAAGGAAAAAGCAAGAGGAAAACGCTCCCTCGTGCTGCTGGTGTTTCTGGTGTTGGTTTTGCAACGGTCTCCGGAGGAGGCACAATCTGCTGAGCAGAGGTACAGGAGATGAAACAGACTAAAAGTGGGTCTGTTGCCACAGGAGGGTAGCCTGTGAGCGTCGGCCAAAGCCTGCAGACGCCACGTCATCGGACTCTCAGAGTGAGACGTGAACTCACTGGTTACATATGTGCTGACCAGGGTGGGGGCGGGGAGGCCGGCTGGTGCTGTGTCCAGGGCACTGGGGAATTTGACGTGGGTTCTAATCCCTGCTCGGCCTTGAACTGGCTGTGTGCTTCCTCTCCCTGTATGCTAGTTACAGAGCATTCTGGCTAGATGACCTGCCAGATCTCCTCTAAGTTCTAGTGGCCTATTATATATGTCGCTCTAGGGGGTCACCAGAAGGAGATGGTCTGAAAAGTTGGCATGATGTAATGGGTTTATATCTGAGATGGTTTTGGATGAAAACATGGGACTATGTAATTACTTCCCTAAATTATACAGCACAGGACAAGACACTCTTAGATGATTTCAGTTTAGTTTTGCCTTGTTTTTTAAAATTAGGGGCATGGCTAGGACAGTGGTGGCTGGGAACCCTGGACAGGCCGGTGGGGTTACCAAGATGACTCTACGGCAGCGCTCACCCCTTTGTTTTCCTACCTGCTCCCCTCCCACTTGCCCTTATGTATAACAAGCCTCTCCCCTGGGCCAATGGGGAGAACCACCGAGCTGCTTTGGAAGAGGCAGCCAGAACTGTGTTGTTAATTACTGCAGAAAGAGACCAGCAGGCCCAATTGTGTTCAAGTCCTCGGGCTGGCCATCGTGCCCCAGAGAACTCCCAGAGCACCTGGGCATTACGCAGGCTGGGGATGCCACCAGGTAGGAAGACCACCCATCCCCTGATGGAAATGCTGGGAAGGAAAGGAGGAGGGGCTGAGCATTCCTGGCCCTTCTTAGAATCTGTGGATTCTCCTGAGATCTCAGGGGGCTACAAAGGGGACTGTGCACAGATACCCACTCTTTGGGGGGTGGGTTTTAAAAGGAATGAAGTCATGGGACTCCATCAGTAGAGGACAACTGGACTTCAGAATTGCTCTCAGGAATGATATCGTGCAAACTTTGGTGAACAAGATTCCTGTGGAGGTTGGGTGGGAGGGAACTCAACGATGTTTTGACTGAAGTTCCAAGTTCTGGGCTGACAGAGTGTGACGAAACCTTTAGGAGTGGGCAGAATGTGGCGTCAATAAGGGAAACAAAGGGAGAAGGAAGGCCGAGTCTGTGATTAACTGGGCCAAGGACGGAACCTGTTGGCATGCTGCTGGGGAAGAGGAGGTGGTGTGGCTAAGGGGCGGGCCGTGCTGGGCAGGCTGGGTGAGGGGGCAGGTGTGGGGATATTCGCACAAGGGAGTCCTGGCAGAGAGGCAGCCAGCCCGAAACTGCAGTAAAAGCAAGAGTGTGGATTTGTTTGGTCACCACAGGAGAAATGGGGGAATGCAGGCTGGGGTGAGGATTGGGTTACCCGCTGAGCCAAGATCAGAAGAAGCCACTGGATTGGAAAGGTATTTCGTTTGCTCTGCGCAACAGGACACAGCTATTGGGGTCACTGGTCAAGCTCTGTTCCAGCAGAGCGGGTTGTAAAGGAGTGGCCAGCCCGAAGAGGCAAGGCACAAGGCCAGGCGGCCCTGGGGCCCCTCTATATGTGCATTTCCTAAGGTCCCCATCATCCCCGTCAGAAAGGACTGGAATAGGTCGACAGCCTGGGGAAACAGGCTGGGTGGCTCTTTTATTTTTGATGCTTAAAGAATCATCAGGAATGTGTTGAGATTAGGGTAATGGGGGCTGGCATTCTCTGAATGCTAATGATTGTGTTGGGTGCTATGTATACGGTACCTTGATTTTCTGAGATCTGTGTCATTTGCCTTGTTTTTTATGGATATTGATACAGAGGACCAAAGGGCATTTGCTCAAGGTCACACAGTAAGGGGTTGAAACTGATTTCATCCAGTTTATCTGATTATAAAATTATCCACCCCTCCATACTGGGAAATTGCTCAAATAATCGAATCTGTCAGGACAAAGAAGTTGTGGCACCATTTTGAACTTTGGGGAGAAAGGAGCTCTGTCCGCCAGCAGGTTTTTCGTTTTGCGCAATGGCCAACACCCTTGGGTGGTCCCCTCTGACACAGCCCAAGGGGCACTTAGGCACTCACCAAGTTGTTCCAGAGCGCGATGGCCATCTCGGCATGACCACGTTCTGAGAAGTGGAAACAGTCCTCGGAGAAGAAGGTGAGGTCAGTGCTCCCTCTCTGTGACCAAAGGCAAAGGGATTACGTTCCTGGGGAAAAAGGCACCCCCCCACCCCCGCAGGTGTCCTCGGCATCATTCCTTTCGATTCCGCCACCTGGCTCAGAGATTGATGGAGAAACTCCCCAATTTTGGAACTTTTAAAAAGACCTGAATTGTAGCCACCCACAGTCCATCCCTTTTCCTTCCACGTCCCTGCCCTAACAGATGACTTTCCATTCTATCCCAATCTAGCATATAGCAGGGCCAGGCCTGGGGAGCTTGGTCACTGATAATTTTCTCCTTTTCTTTCCAGGTATATCTAAGTTCTGATCATACGAGGAAAAAAAAAAAGCAAAATCTTAGGAGCCCTCTTGGATCCATATCGTCAGAAAAAGCTCAGGTACAGGGGCGCCTGGGTGGCTCAGTTGGTTAAGCGACTGCCTTCAGCTCAGGTCATGATCCTGGAGTCCCGGGATCGAGTCCCGCATCCGGCTCCCTGCTCAGCAGGGAGTCTGCTTCTCCCTCTGACCCTCCCCCCTCTCATGTGCTCTCTCTCTCATTCTCTCTCTCAAATAAATAAAAATCTTAAAAAAAAAAAAAAGGAAAAAGCTCAGGTACAGAAGGAAGTACATCACCTAAGATGAGCCCCTCCCCACGTGCCTCCCAGAAACACCCGCAGCTTACGCTGTTCAGGGGGATGAGAGTGTTTTGGAAGAAAGGCTGCACAACCACGGCGAAGTCCTCACGCTGCAGGTACTGGGGCTTATAGGACAACCTGGAGATGCCGCTCTGTAGAGGGGGGAGATGTTCTTCAACCCTCCTGGCAGGGCTGGCCACACGAGCTCTAGTCCTGCTGTCTCGGATTGGCTGTGATGCGCCCCACCCACCCACAGCCAGAGGTGACTTCAAGGAATACTCTAGTGCACATGCATGCGCTCACGTTGTCTGCACCCAGGCATGAGCACCACCCATTCTGAAGTCTCTGTGAGGCTGGGTCGGAGCCTCTGATCAGACTGTGTGGGCCAAAGGGCTCCCCTGGTCTCACTGCATGAAGAGCTGAATTAGAACATAGGGTTCTGGTTCAGATCCAGCTCTAATGGGGAGCATTTCAACACCAGCTCCCCCAAATGCCTGTGCACTTGGGGGATGAAGGTCCATGTCAAAGGGTTAGATGTGCTTCTCCTCAAGAACCTAACAATCCATCTAGAAAAATGAGGATGTAAGAAAACATGAGAACCAACTAGGGCTTCAGGGTCCATGAAGGTAGACGGAAGCCAATAGGGGGAGATACCTGAGGGTCAAGTTTCTTCAGGGGAGGCTTCTCAGAAGAGGCGAGAAGACCTGCCCTGTGCATGAGGTGGAGCAGTTGCAGAAGGGCTGGGGAGGGCATGTCCAGGAGGGACAGCCTGAGCAGAGGTGAACACAGAATTGGGGACGGAGGTAAGCAGGGCTAAGCCTTATGTTCTGAGGGAGAGGGAGCCCAACGGGGCCATGGACACTTCCTCTCCCTCCCCAGCTTGGTGTTCTTTTCACCTGGAGAAATCTTTCAGGGGCTGTGATCTGCCTTTAGGGAGCACCCTTGTTCTCAGCAAACCCCTGCTCTCCAGGAGTAGAGGGGCCCTCAGCTGGGATAGGAGGGGGAGGGGTGCAGCTTCACCTGGAAGTTCCAGTTCACTTGCTTCAGTTCCTGCAGCTCTAGGGGATTCTCCTGTGCATGTCTGAGGCAGGTACAGTTGCTCCTGTGGAGAGGCACCCGGGTGGCTGACCTCCCCCCACCGTCCCCCCCCACACACAGCCTGGGTGACTCCCAGCCCCAGGTCACAGACCATAATTCAAGGACACTAGGGGTAGCAGGTGCTTGTTTAAAGAGAAGGTGGGAGAGTTGGCACCTGATATCTGGGTCCCCTTGCCACCTGGTTGTTCCTGCCCCAGCCCGGGTCTTCCTCCAGGGAAGGGCTGGAGTTTTGGAAAGACAGCCATGATAACCTTATCTTTCTTCTTCCTGGTCCTGAGACCTCCCAGCTCAGGACTTCCCCTCAGGACTCCAGAGTGGGGAGTCTCTTGGGAAGCTGGGGAGTGTCGACCAGTTTGAGACACACGGACAAGGTAGAATGTAAGGCCTGAACCTTCTGGAGGAGCCCGTCACACCTCCCAGCTATTAGCTGTTCCAACTGGTGCCCAAAAAGAATGGGAACCAGCTGGTCACCTTGCCAGCAAATCCATTTGACCCCAGCTAGGACTCCTCAGCCCCCTGCAGAATCTGTTCTCCCAAAGCAGTGATCACAGGAAGTCTGGGTGACCCTCTGGCCTCAGAGGATGGCAATTTCCTGCCAGGGTCACAGCTGAGCTTTAATAAGTTCCAGCCCCCAGCAGAAATTAGTCTCTTGTACAACAGACCTTAGCACTGAGCCTGGCTTTCAAGGATGTTATAAAAGCTACTCTTGACTGAGAGCCTGCTCCACAGGGCCCAAGCACATTACATGCATTTCTTCTAGACCTCACTATTTTGCAAGATTTTACAGATGAGTAAGAGGCCCAGAGAGGTTATAGAGTTTTTGCACAACCTCACAGCTCCTAAAGGGCAGAGCCAGCTACAGCTGGACAGCTGTCTTGGAAGCTCCTTGCCCGGTGCTGCCTCTCAAACATGGAGCAATCACTGGAGTTTGGAATCACAGACCACGCTGGGCGCTTTAAGGAACATTGGTCGGTGTCTCTCGCTTTGTGGCCAAGCAACCGGGGGTCCAGAGAAATAAAGTGACTTGCATACAGTAGGCATTCAATACTTTAGAGGTATTTCCAAATGATTTTTCTAGCCCCTGGTTCATCGCTGATGTCTGTCCTCGGGACAGAATTGTCCGGCTCCGCCTGCACTGGTCTCCGTGGGTAGCGTCCGTGAGGCCTACTCTCCCCAGGGACTCTCGCCCTGGGGCCTGTGTACTTACTGAGCAGCCAGGGGTGGGTCACATTTCCCACCTTGGCCCTGGTGGAGGCCAGCCAAATCCATGACCTCCACCACATTGATGAAAACCCTTGGAAGCTGTGGGGAAGCAGAGGGATGGGCTGCATTAGTCCCCAGGCAGGTGTGGGGGTGCTGGTTACTACTGGAAGAACCTAGGGGCTCATCTATAATCTAACTTCCTCCTCCCCAGTTTTGCCAATAAAGAAATTGAGGCACAAACAGGGGATGTGGCTTGTATTCTCTTAATCTTCTTTAAGGGCCCACTTTATAGCTTGGGAAGCTGAGACAAAAGTCACTTGTCCCAAGTCCCATTGCTAGTAAGCCACCCTGCCTGGCTACACACTAGCCATTTGGCTCCAGAGGCAAACACTTGGCCACCAACCAATCCAGTCTGATTCACTTAGAATTTCCTTTGCAGGGGCGCCTGGGTGGCTCAGTCGTTAAGCGTCTGCCTTCGGCTCAGGTCGTGATCCCAGGGTCCTGGGATCGAGCCCCGCATCAGGCTCCCTGCTCCGCGGGAAGCTTCTCCGTCTCCCACTCCCCCTGCTTGTGTTCCCTCTCTCGCTGTCAAATAAATAGAATCTTTAAAAAAAAAATTTCCTTTGCAGGGGAGCTTGGTATCTGCCCCCCTCCCTTGCCTCCCCTCCAGGTGTCTGCTCAGCGTGTATCTCCCTGAACACGGCTTGCCTAGATTCATGCCGTGAGGGTGGAGACCCGGAAACCTGCAGCTGCGCTTCCCTACCTCCTTATAGAAGATGTCCAGGGCCTGTTGGATATGCTGAATGTACTCTCCAGCTGAGGGGGCCTCCTGTGAAGAGAGAAGGGGGCTCTTGTCAGCTCTGGGCTTCTACTCTGAGGGTAGGGGTCTGATGACCAGCACAGGAGGGCCTGGGGGTGGTGGTACAGAGGGGCTAGCATGGTACTGGACAGGCTGAGAAGCCCAGCCCTTGTTGCTGTGGGACACAAGTCTTCCTTTGCCCCCTACTAGACACCATGAATAATCCCCACCCTGATCCACAGTATCTCAAATGCAGGGGCAGACTCTGACCATGTTGGTCCCTGCCCCTTCTCTGGTCCCATCTGTCGCCAGCCTCAGGCTTCTGAACCACGTCCATGCCCTGATGACCACACTCTCTCTTTCCTTTGGGCTGTGGCCTATGCTGGCCCCATTGCCTCCCCCTAATTTCTTTTTGACTCGGCTCAAGAGTCTCTTCCTCTGACCCATTTCTCGACTAGAGGCTGATTTAGCGCCTTCCTCAAACATGGCCTGAGTTCATCCTGGTTGCGGGGGGGGGGGGGGGGGGGGGCGGTGCTCCAGGTCTTTTCCACAAAAAGAGGCTTTCAGGAGTATAAATCTGATTTTGCAAGAGGGGCAGGCACTCTGGGGATAGGAGAGGCGTTTTCCTGGACCAAGGGTCCACAGGCAGCTTTGGGGGTCTCTTGAGTGGACCCTGGTCCACCCTGTTGAGTCCAGGACACAATGGCATTGAATCCCCTGGGGCTGGGTCACTGCCTCTGGAGACTGGGCAGTAAGGAGGCTGGAGGGGAAGAGGCTCAGGAGAACCTGCCCGTGTTGGGGGGGGGGGCGATAATTCTCATCCAGCCTTTGGTAGATGGTCTGAGCCATGAGGAATGATAACATACTTTCTCCCCCTGCCTGTGACTTCAAACGTTCTACCGTGACGTCTGAGTTAGGGCAGCTGCTCTTTTCCAGCCAAATAAAATACAGGACATCCCCAACTTAGAACAGCACGTATTCTCAAAGTGACAGCCCCCCACAGAAACACCATCAGGAACAGGCTGGGTTCCCAGGCTGGCCGGCTGAGGTTGATTCACTCACAAAGTCCTTGGGGCAGCAAGCTGTCCTCTTGGGACCGGTTTGATTTTATCCAACCTCGTTGATGACATTGTTTCAGCCTCCCCCTTGCACACATGTGCGTGTGCACCAAAAAAAAAAAAAAAAAAATCGAAAAATGGGTAGGGATTTCCCAGCACGCATGGGGTGGGCCTTGCCGGTTACTCATTCAATACCAAAGAACAGTATCTGTGTGCATGAGAGCAGTGCCTGAAGAGTGGGTGCATCTAGACACTTCTGGAATCAGGGGACCAAAGCAGCTGCTGTCCCAGGGGCCACTCAGCAGTGGGAAAGGCCAGGGTCTGCCTGGGTGGGCTGGGGTGCCTGGGAGAGCAGGCCGGCATGACTCCCATGGGGCTGGGCAGGGGCTTACCGGATTCTCACAGTAATGACATACGTCGTTGCTCCCAATGAAGAGCGTGATCAGCTTCCAGTCACTCTCTAGGTCAATTTCCTGAAGGGACAGAAGGCTCTGAGTCTAAACTTTGGTAGTGGTGGGGGGTGGAGGGGGGCAGCACATGCAGGTGATGCTCACCAGGCCAGACAGCACCCCCTCCCCACTGCCTTTCACCCTCTTTGTACCCCGATGGAGAGAAGATGCCAAGTGGAGCCTCCCTAACCTTCACCTTGGTGCCTGGCAAGGAAATCTAGAGAGCAGACTCCCTGTGTGCACGTGTGTGTACGTGTGTGTGTCTGCTCACGGTGGAGGAGGACTATTTTTCCTGGGAAATCCTAAGAAAATGGCAGTGCATCACACAGTGGAGTGTATTAACACAGCCGTGAAAAGTGATCTAAAGGCCTTCAAAGTTGCAGAGGGCGAAAGATGCAACTAGAAGTAAAAGCCCAGAGCTGCCTCTTGGGAGAGCTCGGCTGGTCTGGGTCCAGGGAGAGGGGACTGGTGGGGACTGGAGGAAGAGCCTGGCCGGGGGGAGAGGTGCGGTGGGGGCTGGGGAGGCCCTCAAGAAGTCTGCCCTCTGCTCAGCCACCACCGTAACAGGAGTCCTGCCAGGCGCTGAATTCTGAATTCCAAGGCCGGGACACAGACACTTCGCAAAGCCCCAGTGAGAAGTTTTAGAGGGGCCGGGTGAGCAGGAAGGGGAAGGATTGGAATGAGGAGCCTATTTTTAGAACCCAGGGTTTACATAATAGGGCTCTGCAAAGCCAACTCTTGGGTAAGGTGGGAAACTGCCAGAGGCCAAGGCCGGCTCTGCTCCCTCCTGTGGTGGGGCCTTGGGGGTGGGGGTGCCAGAGCCTGGCTCAGAAAAGGGCAGCAGAGAGGGTGCGTCGGGGGTAAGCCCTGCTTCTCGGGGCTCAATTGACCCCTCCTTAAAAACAAGCAGGGGCTGAAATGGTGGTCCAGACGACTGGAGGCCGCACCTTTTAGGGTGGCCCAGGGTCCTGGGGTACTCACCGGGTGGTTTTTCATTCGCTCCACCAGGTCCCGGGCCTGGGTTGGCATGTCCCTAGACGGGGAAGAGAAAGGAACCTGAGCAGTGGCTGAGGAAAAAGAGCTCCTACCGCAGGATTTGGGCCTGGAAACACAGGTGCTTCCAGAAGGGAAAGGTATATAAAGTTTATTCCTTCACAATGTATCTAAAAGCTTTTTGAGTCTCAAGAAATCTCAACCTAGGAAAAATCAAAGATCTGCCACGGACCTCGAAGCCACATAGATGCAGACCCTGCCAGGGGCTAGTCTGCCTTCTGCAGGCCTGGTCCTCCGTGGCCACGGGGGGTGGGGGGGTGGGGGGGGGATCTGGTCAGCTTTCCCTGAGGGATGGTCCCTGACATCCCCCTCAGCTCTTTCACGGCAAGCCGAGTCTGTTCAGATCTTAGTCGGCTGCCTGTTTTAAAAATAACCTTTTGTATATTTGAAAAAAAGTCACAGCCTTAAATTATCCTCTGCCTTCTTTCCAGGCACCCTGACTCCTTAACCTTCACTTCTAAATCCCACCCTCGGTTCCTTTAATCCTTTTTTCTTCTCTGTAGTTACTTTGGACTTCTACACCATTCCCCATCTCCTCACTTTTCCCCCTGCCGGCATAAGAAGCCAGGGGAGAGAAATCCAGACAGGATTAGTTTTCCCTTCACCTTCCAAATGTCCGCCACGAATAAGGAAAGTGAATGCTCTGGGTAAGAGTGAAGTATGTCGATGGAGCGGTACTTGGCAGTAAAGAGGAATGAACTGCTGATCTGCACAGCATGGGTAGGTCTCAAAATGACCTGCTGGGCGATAGACGTTAGACAACAGCACCCAATATAGGATTCCATTCACGTAACATTCCAGAAAAGGAAAACTGATCTCTAGAGATAGAAAGCAGGTCAGTGGCTATTGGGGGTGCAGGGAGTGGGGTAGAGATGGGAGGAGCAGGAGGGAGAGATGGGTCACAAAGGGCACAGGGACACTTTTGGGTGTGATGGGTGTTATCTGGATTCTAGTGATGTTAAACCCTAAGCTGTGGACATACGCCAAGTTTATCAAATTGTATACTTGAAATGTGTGCAGTGAACTGCATGGCAATTATACTTCAATAAAGCTGGTTTTTAAAACCAGAGAAGTATATGAGCTATGTGGGCAAAGGGACCCAGCCAATGGAGGCTTCTGTGCAAGAAGTCATAAAAGCAGTAACTGGTACAGGATGGGCGTTTTAAACCTTTGCCTGTCCATGAGGAGCTGGGCTTGCGGCCAAGTCTCATTTATATGTCCAGGATGATAGCCCATCCATTATTGCTATTGATGCAATGCATCAGAAAGCTAGAAAGCAAGCCTGTCCTGGGTAAAGGGGACTCCAGAAGTGTCTATAACCTGCCAGTAGGCTCAAGATGTGAGTAGGGGAAGTCACGGGTGATAAGCCCTCATGAGCGTGAGGGGAAGTTAGGAGTGCTCACTTCCTTCCCTCTTCCCAGCCATGTTCTTCCCACCCTTCAGCCTCGGAGCAAGTCCCACCTCCCCACTACATGAGCCTTTTCTCTGAGCACCTTTATCCATACCTTCTGCTTCCTTTTCATCCTGGCGTGAAGAGCCCTGATCTGGGGGTTACAGGTCCTGGGTTCTCTTCCAGCTCTGTGACTTACTTGCTGGGTGAGCTCGCCCAAGTTACTGAACCCTGCTAGGGTCGAATTTCTTCATCTTATAAAAGAGGAGGTCGGTGGAGATGAGTCCTGGGCGCCTCCCCTCTGGGTCTGCACCTGTATGTGGGCTGCCCAGTTCCCACATCACACTGTTCTCTTTCATACAACTCGGAAGTACAAAGTCATTGCAGTCTGCAATGTTGCCCTATGCAACGTTTTTTTTTTTTTTCTAAAAGTTATTTCCTGTTTGTTTAGCCTCCTTAAACTAGACAGCAAGCTAGTTGAATAGGCAAGGAATTCACCTATTGATTGTTTTGTATCTTTTGGTAACTACTTTGGGGCTCAGTCCTTCGCCTGCTTCCCTTGACTTCTTGCTTACTGATTGATGGAAAGGGAAGTTAGAGGTTGAATAAAACTTTGAAACTAAATAATCCTAATAATGGCAAACTTTTTGGGGGGGGGCGTACATATTAAATACTATACTGTTTTCCACTGAGTTATTAATCTCATTTAATTCTTATGACAATGCTGAGACATAGGTACTATTATTATCCCAATTTATAGATGAGGCAACTAAGACAGAGACGATAAGTGACCTGCCCAAGGTCACACGGCTAGCAAGTCTGGGAGCTGGTATCCGGACACAGACAGTCTGACCTCAGGTCTCATTATCCTAGTTGCCCTGCTGTGGTGTTTATTTTTCTCTTGAGATGTGCTCCTCCTTATCTGACACCACACAAAATCACCCTGCAGATAAAGGAGAGTCACAGAGCAACTTTCCAACCTTGCTTACTTAAGTCACAGGCTTACTCTCCTTTCCCGTATCACGGGACATCAGAGATGCTAACAAGGAGCTGCATGTCTTGGCTACTTCCCCTGCCACGGCCTCCTGGTGCAAGCGCCCAGCAGCAGTCAAGGGAGAAGGCAGGAAGAGAAAGAAGTAAAGCAAGAAAGGGGCTTGAACGTCAGCTGACTGAGGAATCAGCTGCTGGTTAATGGAGCCTGGGCAAATAATAATAAAATGATGACGGTGGTGGTGAGGATGACAGCAACAACAGCGATGCGGTGTTGGTTTTACGGGCCCATGAAGCCCAGCTCTTTTGCAGAAAAATAAGTGCTTCCTGCTTCTGACGTTGAGGAACTGCCACGGCTTCCTGCGGCTCAGAGGCACAAACCAAGCGTGGGGCCCTCCTTACCACGTCGGAAAGGAACGCTCCGTGTAAACAGAATGAGTCAAGCCGGAGTCGTTTCCCTGGTGATCTGAGTGCAGCAATCCTTCTACAAAGCAAATACCCAGCACACTCCGTGCAGAAAATCAATGAGCTCTGTCAGGCTTTCCAGCTTTAATTATCTGGGTTGTCAACAACAGAAATCGGAGTGAAAACAAACAGCCGCCATGCTGTTTTGGGGGCCTTCGCATCTAACTCCCTATTGTCAAAACAGAGCTTTCTCGGAGTCAAGGACCCCAGGTTCCGAGGTAGGGTGGGGGGCATGCGTGGGGCCCGGCGGCAAGCTCCCAGCACTCTGCACGTTTGCTCCCAGCCTCCCCGCGCAGGGAGGTTGGCCAGAGTCAGCAGGACAGGGCCGGGCCACCCTCAAGGGCTCCTGCTGCCATGAGAGGTGGTGACAGCCCAGCGGGCCTGACCTGACCCTGACTCCTCTGACAACCTTGGGCCATTCTGGAAACTTCCTAAGTCTCAGTGTCCCTCATGCATGTACCCCCCCGCCCCCGAAGGGTGTGAGGATCACGGGAGGCTATCCACAGGAGGGGCCGGGCATGCAGAAGGACTCTGTGCGAGGCCGCTTTCATTGCCCATCTGGGGCCAGGCTCTCAGACACCACCCTTCCCTCCTCCTCCCGTTCCCCAGCCTGATCTCTCGGCCTTGCCCTCTACTCCCTCCCAGACCCACGGCTACTCACCACGCTCTGGCTCCTTCCATGGCTACATTCATCCCTGCCGTCTCCTCCAGGGTACCGGTGGAGAACCCGAGGATGTGAGGGTTGAACTTCTTCAGAATGTCTTTTAAGAGGGTGAAGCAGACAGGTGAGAGCGGATGGGGGCCCATCCTTGGGGCCCAGGTGTGGGGCAGGACCATGCTGGGGCTTTTCAGGGCTGGCTGACTTCCCTCCTTGCAGATAACCTTCCCTGCCCTTACTCTGGGAGAGGCCCTGGCCTCAGCCAGGGGTTGTTACGGCCATAGTGATGGTGATTCTCTGTGTTGCTACTTACTGGGCAGTGTGGTGTGGTTGTCCAAGATGCCATCCCCTCCAATGCTGGGGAAGAGAAAACACGCTTGTTAAGATCACCCTGACCTGCCGCTCCACCACTCCTCATATTTCCGAGTCAGAACCAGAGCACCTGCCCTTGGCACATGATTCCCACCACCCTGGGGACGGACACGAGCATCAGGGAGGCTCCTTGCTTCTCAGAGCCAGAGCCTGGAAACCCAGGTTCATCTCTGGAGAGGTGACAGGGGAGCGTCATCAATAGAAAATGAGTGGAGAACATCCTCACCTCCAAGAGAGTCCCCTCCAGGACGTGGGTAGGTTGCTAGCGTTGCTTGGTCGGGCTCCCAGTGCTGTCTGTGAGAGGCAAAGAGAAGGCTCGAGAACTGTGCTGGGCCCAAGGGCAGGCCGACAGTGCTGGGAAGGGCCCCCAACGTTCTGAGGTCACCATAATCTGGTGTCCACTTCCCTTGTTCACCCCCTGCTTTCTGGTCCACACGAACACTCAGGTGTAAGCAAATCGATCTGAAGCATGAGGGCCTTGGACCAGCCTGCCCAGTTACCACCCACCCATTCCATCCCTTCTGGGAATGCCAAACTCCCTTCTTTCCAGCCCTTAAATCTCTAATTCCTTGTCTAAGACCCTTCTCAGTTTCTACCTCCTGTATGTAGCTTTCTCTAAATGCCTTATCTTAAAAAAGAAAAAAACAACTAAAAGGAGAAAGTTCTCTTTGAAACTTACAAAAGTAATACATATTCACCATAACTGGTGAAATGATAACAAAGATTCTTTTAAAAATTAATAATCTACCCCCACCTTATTAATCTTGCCTCCTGCCACAGGTTCTATATCCCTTCTTTGTCCTTTATCCACATATACACATCACCAGAACTAATTAATGGTTAAGACCCTGGGGTACATCCTTCCAGAGCTTTCTCCATGTTTATATCAAAATTAACCACATTCACACACATGCGGGGGAGTTGCTTTTCCAGAAATGAGTACCTGATTTTATTTTATTTTATTTTTTAAAGATTTTATTTTTTTATTCGAGAGAGAGAGAATGAGAGATAGAGAGCACAAGAGGGAAGAGGGTCAGAGGGAGAAGCAGACTCCCCGCCGAGCAGGGAGCCCAATGCGGGACTCGATCCCAGGACTCCAGGATCATGACCTGAGCCGAAGGCAGTCGCTTAACCAACTGAGCCACCCAGGCGCCCGAGTACCTGATTTTAAAAGGCCGTGTGTCACCTACAGGATTATGTATCTCCTTCTGTGTAAGTTGCTTATTTTCCCAGCTTGACAAGTTTCTTAAGGGTTATGACTACACCTCAGAATTGTTAGCAGAGTGTCTTGTGTAGAGCAATAGCTAAAGAGCTGGCTAATACAATTCATGTAGAGAAATTACACTATACAGAGGAATTGGGCTCCCTCTGCCCCCAAAGGACACATCTTGCAACGGGGTGAGGGGCTGCTGGGCAGTGTGTGGGTAATCCCCCACCCCCCAACTCTATAAGTGTGGGTAGTTGGAGATGAGTTCCCTGATAAAGACAGGTATACAACAGGCAGATGAAATGCTTGGAACAGTGGGGAAGGGGAGATGGAGGGGCAGCCTCATGGATGAGGTGGTGAAGGGCAAGAGGCCGAGCATTCTAGATTGCCCAGTGAGGTCTCGCAGCTGCCTGGCTGTTTCAGTGCCTGCCACAGGTAGGCTCTCAATCCTGTCAGCTAAATGCTGAACGCCGAGCCAGTGTGGAGGAAGGGCACATTCGGCACAGGGCCTGGCTGGCTCCTGGGGTGCCCAGGCCCATCCCAGCTCAGTACTCACGGTCAGCGAGTCACCCATGGCGGCCACCACTTTGATGTCTCCTGGCCGGAGCTCATGGACTAGGAGAGACAGGCAAAAAGACAGATGGTCAGGGGGAGTCTTCCTTTTAAAGTATAAGCTTGACTAGGAGTCAGATTCTGCTCCAGTCCCACAGGCCCCTCGTACACTTATTTCCAAGATTTAGCAAATTTGCCTCTTTCATCCATTTGGAGAAACCAAGGCACAACAATGGCCTTGATGGCTACTGTCCATCCTAAGAGAAGTCACATGCATGTTGGGGTAATCCAGGAAAGTGCTGGCTGTGGGAGTCATGATCTTAGGCAGAGAGGGCCCCATCCCTGACTGTACCTTCCCTGCCGGGTGGGGAGGCCTGAAGGGCTGCCATTGGGACTAAACAGAGATGGGAAGGGTGAGCTGTGGAGAGCCCGGTGGTTGCAGGCTAGCTTTTCAGGGGCCGCCCACGAGCCAGACTGCATTGCCCGGGAATTGGCAAGGTCTGCTCAGGACTCCAAGATGTGTTTGTCGGGTGTCCCACTAACCCGACACTTAGCCAAGTCCTTAGCTGAAGGGAGTAACGATGATGTTTGCACTCACCTGAGGTGGGGACACCGTTGGAAGGATTCCACTCTGTACACAGGAGGTCGCTGCCCCAGTTCTACACCAACAGGAGGAAAGATACAATGCCCAGCACTCATTGTGCAGGAAGGCTAGCTTTAGTCCAAGGAGAAGTAGCTAGGGAATTTTTGGTGGAGGCTAGAACTATGCCCCGGTAGGGGATCATGTGTGGGCAGGAACAGCTCATTGTAGATGGTCTGAGAGGGAGATGAGAGAGGAGAAACTGGGCATCTGCCTGCCCCTATGCACAAAACACGGAATTGCGTGGGCACACATATGCTACACATACAGCTTTTTCCATCTCAACTTACCCACACTCTCACATGGGTCTGGCAGTCACAGCAAAGGGGGAAGAAAACAGTGATCTCCCAGAGGAACGTAGATTTGGATGTCTCATGGAAGACCACACATATGTTTTGGTGTGGCTGTTTAACATTAAGCTAATGGACACTGATTATAATGCTGGGCTGCAGCAATAACTCGGATGTTTCTAGGAAAATACCACGAAATGTTTTCAATTGTAAAATTCCTGGTTTCTGCATATCTTTTCTGGACGTGCATCTATGATTTTGCATATTTAACTTAAGAGCCAACCACTTCCTTGTGTGTGTATAAATTAATGCCTCTGTAACCTGGATGCCTTTAGTCAAATTCCCTTGCCTCTGGAATACAGTGCACATTTCCCAGGTGCTGGAGGGAGGGATGGGGTGGGAAGCAGAGGCTCAGAAATGACCAGTATCAGTAAGTTGGAGGAGAAATAGAGTCTCTTTCCCAGAGTTCCAAACACCTGCACGTCCCCAGGAGGGTCTGAGGGGCAAGCCCAGTGCTGAATGCATCGTAAGGCTTGGCAAGCAGGAGATAATTGGGTGACTGATTCTCTGGGGAGTGTGAATGCCAGAGGCTTTGGAAGCTCATCTCCTCTGTTTAGTCAGAAGATGGTAAAGACAAGCCTTGTTAAAAAGTCTCCTCTCCCAAGGGAGCAAAAATGAAACATCTTTTAGATATTATTTGCTTAATCTTATATAATTTCGTTTACTCCAAGAGATTGCTCAGTTCATCATACTGATGTGGAAATTCTTTTGAAATCAAGGACATGCTTGTGTGCAGATGACAAATATCTGGGGAAAAAGCAGTGAAAAAGAGAAAGTTTTATAGCTGTGAGCACTTGAGAAGTATCTCAGATATCTGGTGAGCCAGAGATATGACGTCCCCTACAAATTAAGATACAGGTTGGACTTTGAGGGTGTTCCTCTGTCACAAGGGGAGAAGCCCACACTGTGCCCTATACCAGTGCACCCAAATCCCCTGGGGGTTAAATGCAGGCTTTGATTCCGTAGGACCGGGATGGTGCTCAGGAATCTGCATTTGCATTTCTTTATTTGAGAGAGAGAGAGCGAGATAACGACCAGGGGAAGGGTTAGAAGGAGAAGCAGGCTCAATCCCAGGACCCTGGGATCATAACCTGAGCCGAAGGCAGATGCTTAACGGACTGAGCCACCCAGGTACTCTGGGACTCTGCATTTTTAACAAGTTCCCAGGTAAGGTTGATGCTGCCTGTTGGGGGCTACTTTAAATGGCAAGGTGTTAAATGACACCACCTTCTCTGCCTGGCTGTTAACTCTTAGCAGCAGAAGTAAGGGTCCATGAGACTGTACGATCTAAGAGGGTAGGCAGAGACCTGCTCTGCTCACCTTGGATACCCAGCACTCAGCACAGTGCCCACTCCACTTAGGACGCTGATAAATAAGTCAATGGTAAATAAGGAAGTGCCTGATTGACAAGATGCAGCTGACATTTTAGTCATAGTGGATTTTGGTCCATGGTTTGCCTGGGATGAGCCTCCAGTGGGCTAATGCGAGCCTGAGAGAATCCAGAGAAGCCGGACAGTGGTATTCCCCCAGCCATGGAGCCGTTATGGCTCGTTCCCCAGAGCTGAGCATCTAACAGTCCTTCAGTAATTTCTTGTTAGTTAGTCTCAGTGCTTCGACTGGCTTGTAAAAGGTCTTTCCTCAATCGTTCCCGCTGCTCTCAATCCATTTGCTGCACGGGTTAGGGAGATCTTTTAAGGTGAACCAGATGGTGTCCCCCTCTCCTAGAACTTCCAATGGCTTCCCATGTCTCTCCACCTAAAGCCCCACCTTCTGCCTCAGGGATTGGGATTTGGTGTGACCTGGACCCTGACAACCCCTCTGATCTCATCACCCCACTCTCCACCTTATTCACGTGCCCACAAGCCACTCCGACCTTCTTTCTCTTCCTCTCATACCCCAACTCAGCCCCACTTCCAAGCCTTAGCACTCGTGGTCCTGCCTGGGACCCCAGATAGCCAGCGTCTTCTCGTCGTGCATGTCCCAGCTCATGTCGCCCCTCTTCAGAGAGGCCTGGCCTGCGCAGTTCATGGGAACCTGCCAGACCTCCCTCGGCCCGTTGTGTTCCCTTGCATCAGCTTCCTCACAGCTGTCCCCACAGCTGACATGATCATGTTGAGCTATCTATTGGACTCCCTCTTGCAGTAGGCTGTAGGCTCCTTGAGGGGTAGGACCCATCTGTCTGGTCTCCTCCTCTATCTCCCCGGAACACTGCCAGGCACATAGTAGATGCTCAGTGTGGAATGACCTCTACCTCCCCAAGGACAGGCCTGAATTCCCTCCGGCCCCTAGCACAAGACTGCAAGTACCATAGGTGCTCAGGTGAAACGGGTGGTGGGGCCCCTGTCCTGGGGCCTGACAGATCTTATCTGGGCCAGGCCTACGCTATTAGGCCTGGTGTTGTCCAGGATCCCTTAGGCCATCTTTGGAGTAGCAGTCCCTAAAGCCATGAGCTTTGAATCCTTTGGGGTTCCTCAGAGCTAGAATGCTTGACTGGAACCAAACAAGCCCTGGGTGTGTGTCAGCTTCCTGTTGGGCCCAGCCCATCAGCTTCCACCTTACCGGAAGTCTATGGCACATCATACCCACGGCCTCCCCCTCGCTCCTTCCTGAAACGCTGAGCTGCCTAATCAGGAATGAGGTCTGTGCAAAGGTTGAAGAAAACCCATCCACTGGCACTTCCTCTAGTTGGTTGCTGATGTCAGTAATCACTTGAGAACATGTTAGGACAATCCTGGGAGTTCATGGTTCAGGAACTTTTTTTTTTTTTTTTTTTACATTCCAATTTCTAGTATGTAAGAAAGGTACACCTCTGCTTAAGCTCATACTCTGAAACCTGTGCCACACCCTGAGTCACCGGCAGGTAGAAATGCTTTGTCCCTGAGAGAGGCAGACGTGCATCAGGAGTTACCTCAATGTCCAGCTGGGCAGGGTAGGTATAGTTACTGTTCCGGGGCGTCCTCAGGAAGGGCTCATTCTACAAGAGAACAGAAACCACAGGGAGAGGTTATCGGACAGCAACAAAGATTAGGAAAGAGGACTACTAAGGCCATCCTCCATGTTGATTTAACATGACTCTTCTGCATGTAAATAGTGAGAACCCTATACGCGTAATTTAATTTATTCTCTCGAGGGTTTTACATAACAGCTCTGGCAAGGGGTGCACAAGAAAAGGCCTCAGAGGGGTTCCCTGCATACTCTACTCAGGGTTCGAGTGTTTGTTCTTCACCCTAGCCATGGAACATCCACCCAGTCCTCAAAATAATCCTTTCCTTCCCTTTGTAACCTCTCTGGCTAGAGATGTACATGATAGCATCTTTTTCTTTTCCAGAGAGTACTGATTATATATTTTTTATCGATTGATTGTCTCTTTTGAACTATGTGTCTTACTCCCTTTAGGTTGGCTTCACATATTTTGGCCGTATTTTTATCCCGAAACATTCTCTTCCTTGCCTACCCACCTCCTTCACAATCTTTGCTCACAGCCCAGTCAAGATCCAAGTCTGTTCAGTTATAGGTGAGGGTTAACTGAAGCAGGGAGGAGGAGACAGGTAAAGGAGAAACAGGGAAAAGCAAGGTAACGAGAAAATGTGAAAATGATATGAAGCAAGACTGAGTCAGTAAGACTGAGATCGGGAATCAGCAAGTGGCCCCAGGCCGTCCATGCTTTCACAAGATGTGCTCAGTGGAATGGAAGGGCCGTGGTCGAAACGTTTGGAAAGAAAATGGGAATAAGAAAGAGGAACCAGAATGTTGGTGGAGGGGTCATTGGGGATCAGTTCCAGGGGTTGCAAACTGACTGCCTGTGGGCTAAACCTAGCCAGGAGACATTTTGTTTTGTTCTGCTTTATTTGGGCCTGAATGGTATCAAAAAGAAGGGGGTGGTGGGGCGGGAGCAGTCTGAATGCTTTAAGAAGAGGTGCAGGGTCTTCAGTTCTGGCCCTTTCCCTTCCTCTTGTCCCATACCTGGTCCCATTTACCCAATCGTGTTCCTGCCTGGCATGGCATCGGGGTTTGCAACCCCGGAAAGTCCCTGTCTTAGGATGAGGAGCAACGGAGGTCCGGGATGGGGGAGGGACCAGGTCCAGGTAGACAGCAAGTAGCGAGTGCCTCTCAGGTCAGGCCTTTCCGGCTCTGCTCCTCACACCAGGGTCAAGCCAATGAAGGAGCTTATTGGCCAGGCAGAGAGGAAGAGGAAGAGGGGGGCTCAGCAGTGGCTGTGGCACTCCCAGCCCCCCTGCACAGACACTGGCTCCCTCGGACACCTCAAGTCTCTCCTTCCTTCCGAGTCTCCACATTCCTAGCTGAAGCGTGGGCCTGAGGAGTACTCAGGGCCGAGGGCGGGAAGCGTGCAAGGCCAAGGAGGACTTACCATGGCGTGTCGCCCTGGCAAACCGGGCTTGGCCCAGCTGACGTTACTCAGCAGCCCCTGAGCATTCACCATCTGAGGAGGGCAATGTGGGAGCGTTCTAGAAATAACTGGCCCATGGGTGTAAGCACCCCCTGTGTTCAGGGCCCCGCTTCAGGTGCTAGGATGAGGGGAGGCTACAAAGAGGCTTACGGGCCAGTCAGGCAGAAAGCATGAGATGCTAGGAGGCAGTGAAGCCTCAGGGACCAGTGTGCCCAGTAAGTGCAGCAATTGCTGAGGAATGGCTACAAGAACCGGGGGTGGGGAGAAGTACGGACCTCATATAGGAGACGCTGTGCGTGGAGCATCGCTACTTATCGTTCCCCCCTTGTCAAGGGAGCCCTGACTGGGAATAGGGGCTGGGAGCTAGTCCCAGAGTGGCCAGCACCAGAAGAACCAGAGGGCAAAGACTCACCTTGCCCTTCTGGGAGCGCTAAAAGTCAAGCTGGAGGGTCTATTTGGTCACATGACCTGAGGTTTGGGGCAGGGGCCAGAGAGGGGAGAGGGAGTCAAAGGGGTCAGAGGTCAGGGAGACAGTGGAATTCGGTGGGGGAGCTAAGCCAGAGCAGGAACCATGAGAACAGGTCCAGGCCAGGGGCAGATAGGTAGCCCGGGGGGCCCGGGGCTCGCTTCATTGACCATTGACACCATAACGCACATGTAAGTCAGAGCAGTTTAGGGGCCCAGAGTCTAGCAGATCATGTGCAAAAGAGATCCCAGTCAGCCTGACTGCTCTCTTGGGCTAGATCCAGAACACCAGTAGCTAGAAAGTGAAGCCGGATGAAAGCCAGCACAGGGAGTGTTCCGCAGAGATGGTGTGGCTTGCCTGGGTGGGGGAGGGGAAGTGCCAGGACAGCCACCTGATGTGAGTCAGCGGCCTGCAGGGAAGGTCAGGTTCCTCTTGGCCGCGTTATAGGTGTGCGGGTCTGTGGTGAAGGAGTGGCGGTGTTCTGTGTTGCTCAGACCACAGCGGGAGTGAGCAGTCAAGCCAGGCGCCAACCCCAAGCGGGCGTCCATTTCAGGGGGACATGCGTATTGCGCGAGGCAGTGTTTGCAAGGCTTGTCTGCCTTAGATGGCTGAGGGAAGGGACGGGAAGGCTCAGGGAAAGGGGGTGGTGGCGGCAGGAAGGAGGACATAACAGAAGGACATGGAATGCCCTCTGACATGTCTACCCAATCCCATCCCAGTCCCCGTGTGCTGGCTCACGACCTACGAGGCTCATTTCACAACCTGTCAATGGGCAGCCACTTGGCAGGGTGAAAAGCACTGCCTTGAGACTATGGGGGCTTAAGTAGAGGCCGTGCTGGTGCCTCGGGAGGGGTGTGGTGGCATAACTCCGCTACCACAGGACCTGGCGCATTGACAGGACTCCGAGGCCCTCCCTGCGGAGATCCTTAGGTTACAGAATTCTCAGTTGTTACGATGGGAAGGGCCACATGACCATTAGCACACAACGTGATGAGGATGCAAACGGCGGTGCTGGCCGTAGGAAAGGAACGGGGGGCCGGGGGGGCACACGAGGGAGAGTCCTATCAGATAGGGCAGCTCATGTCTCACACCCGCAGAACTGTGCAAACCACAACGATATGGACAGAAATAGGGAAGTCCTAAGGATCAGAGAGGTGGGAGAGACAAATACTTCATTCCTGTTTTGACGTTTCTTGCTCAGAAACTATTTTTTGGATGGATGTGTGTTGAGTTTGAGGTGATGGTGGGGTAAGGCAGGATAGGAGATTTAGAAGTCCACAGCATTCAAAAGGTAAGAGTGTCCCCCATGTGTAATGCAAAATACAAACCTTGCTAAACAGTAAAGTAACTATATAAGGGAGCCCAACAGACCTCTGCTTTTTCTTCAGATGAAAGAAAGATTGGGTGAAATAGCACTTAAAATTATTTCCGTTTCTCTCTTTCCCTGTTACTGCCCTCCCCACACCCGCCCCCACCCCGGTGTCTCTCTCTGGTTCCCTGCTCTTGTTGATACGCTGATAATTCATTTAAGCTGCCTTCTGGGCAATCTTACACCACCCAGGGCATCCCAGGGGGAAACCTCTCCTACAGGTTAGAAGAACAGAGCTGGAGTTTGAGGAAGGAGAGATGAAGACACAGGTCGTCCTGTGCACAGACATTTACCAGGAAACCGTGGAAATGGACAACCCTCAGAGCGAGGGGATGCGGAGAGAGAGAAAAGAGAATAGAGGTGGTGCATGACAGTGGGAGAATGTCCCCATTTTTGAGACAAGAAGGGACAGGGACTAGAAGAACAGCACCATCAGGGAGGCACTACGTCGAGGAATGCAGGCGGAAATGGGTTTCACGGAGGCGGCGTGACAAGTGTTCAGGGCGGGCCAGAGGAGTAAGAGTGGAGAGAGAAGTGTGTGGGTCCTTCAGCTGCTTTCTTCAAAGCCCGAGGAGGAACCACAGCCGGCTACCCTGGGTTAGAGAAGACAGCGAGAGTGGAGAGGGGGCAGCCATCACAGTCCACAGGGCGGCTAATCAAAGCTGGCCGGGAGATCATCCGTCCCACAGGAAAGTCTAACAGAAATCCAGGGGGTGCTGCTAAGGGGCCGGCCTGGCCTGGCAGAACACACCTGCAGCTGCCTCAGGCAGGGGCAGGGGCAGGGAGGAGGCTGAGAAAGCCCCTCGATGCAACCATCCATCCCGGCCCCCACCTCCCCGCTGGGTCCTGGCGGTTGCCTCTATGTTTAGCCACAGCGAGGACTAAAATATGTGCTGCCTGGCCCCTGTCAGCTCACCCGGAGAGGCTGGTGGACTTTTATAGAGCTCTAAGGCACATGGGTGGGAGCAGATGGGACGGGAGGAATGTGGAGTGCCGCTCTGCCTGGGGTGGTGGAGCTGGGCTGGCCGGCAGATGGATCCTTTTGGAATGGGGTTGCCTGGCAACGGCTTCTCCCAGGCTGGGCTGCTACGGTTCTAAGAGGCTGGCTTTGCTCTCCTCTGCTTACCAATGGCTCAGTCAGGCTCTGTCCAGAAGGAGGAGCAGAGCCCACTGCGGCTTGAGATGCTAGTTGGAGTGGCACCCTTTCGGGGCTCCCTGCCTGGCCTGGGACAGAAAGTGGCACGGGTCACCTTGAGGCCCATGGTGACAGGGCCCGCCCTGACCCCGTGCCTAGGCTCCATCCGGTACTTACTACATGTTTGTGGGGGGCGGGGGGAGAGCACGGGACAGCTCCCTGGAATGGGTTGTTACTACTTTTACTATTGAATGGCAGGAGAAGTGACTGGAGAGGATTTTCCATGGCTGGTTTTCAGTATGGCCACATAGGTTGTTAAACACGCGAATGCTTACCTCCTGTAGGGTTTCTGGCCACTGCTCTGAGTCCCCAGATGCCCCCACTACCCAGGCTGCCTGGCCCCTCCCCAAGAAACTCCTGGACATGCTCAGGATCTAGTAATTAAATAGTCTGCACCTGGCACTGTAGGGCCCCCTAAGACCGTGTCCCGGCATCCAGCCAGCATCTGACCACTGGGCTGGAGGCATCCGTGTGAACTCCTTTGACTATTCCTTCTCTCCGAGCACTAGACCCAGCCACTGAGCCCTTTGCTACGGTGGCCTTCACCTCCCCATCCCTTCCTCCCACAGCCCTGGCTCTCCTGATGGGGCCTACGGCGGGGCTCGGGGAGGCAGCAGAGAGTGTGGGTGTGGGCAGGGGTGCCCACTCTCTCTGGAGCCCTGGCAGACACAGGGGGGAGCTGCAGGTCCATTTCCTGCTCAGCCGGGAGGGCGGGAGAGGGTGAGGCAGCCTGACCCAGGGGGGAAACCCAGCCTCCCAGACTGGGTCAGGTCCTTCAGCTTTTACTGCCGCTGAGGGCCCTCTGGCTTCGGCCTTATTTGGTTAAAAAACCATTAAGATGGGGCCTAGGAAAGGGAGCTGAAAGCAGTGGGAACACGAACCTGCCCCCACCCTAGGCCTGAAATCAAGTTGAACAACTACTTACATTTTCCTCCTTAAAAGGAGCCCTGAGCTGCGTCCTTGCCCCTCCTCCACACAGCTAGCTCCCCACCCTTTGCTGCTCTCCTCTTTGGCCCCATCCCTGCTGGGAACTCGCACTCCAGGCTCTAAGACCACTAACCACAACTTCAGAGCTAGCTGGCTTCTCACTAAGGCTTCCGACCTGCAGGCAGACTTACCCATCGGCCCCAAGCGCTACTGCCCAAAGGAGCCTTCTTGCCACACTTCTGGCGTCTTGGCACCCCCACCCCACCGCGCCGCCAGGAGCCCACGGCTCTCGTCCTGATCCACTTCCTCTGCTTGGGCCCAGGCTTCCCTTCCCACCTGCTTCTCCCATTCTCAAAGTCTCCTCCCCTGTCAGTTCCCATCGACTTCCTCCCATCCTCCAAAGCTCTCCTGCAGCCACACCCACTCGAGGGGCTGTGGTGCAGGACCAGGGGAGGGCGAGGTCTGAGCTCCGGTCTCTGCGGAGGGGCAGTGCAGGTCCTCCCCCGTTACCTGAGTGGGGCAGGAGAGGGCTATATTTGCTGCCAGGTCCAGGGTCTCCGTTTTTCTTCCTAGTGGTTCAAGCTACAGGGGAAGACAAGACAGAGCCGCTGAAGCGAGCAGTCCCTGGCAGCACTTTGCAGCCGAGGAGGCTCACAGCCTGATGTCATGGGGGTGGGCTTCCTAGCTCCGCTGCAGGGCGCTGGGCAAGCCTCTCCGCTTCCTCACAACCTCCTAGGACTTGGCTGGCAGGGCTGGCGAGAGGCTTCAATAACATGGCTCACACGGCCTTGCCCAGCAGCTGGCATGTGGCGAATGTTGAATAAGCTTGAGGGTCTGTCTCGCATTCCTCAGAGAGCCCCTCCTCCCAGGTCAAAGCACAAAGGAGAGGGGGAAGTTGGTGCTGGAATCCTCAGGACTCCATATTTTCAGTTCTACAGACTTCTACAGATGTTCTAGTCACTGGTCCTTTACACTGCACTTGCAAAGGGAGGCCCAGAATGGGCCTCATTCTGTAGGGGTTGGTGCTTTGCCAGACTAGAGCCCCAGAGACCCAGGGATACCCCCACTTATTTTACCATATTGATCCAAAGGGCTCTGGAGAGCTGGGAGTGGAACTTCTGACTTGGGTGGAGACAGTCTGGAGCGAAGAAGGACATATCCAGGCGCCCATCCTAAAAGAGAAATGGATTTCTTCGAGATCCTATTGGTACAGAAGGTAGGCCGACCCCTGGGATTGACCACTCAGTGCCCCCCTCCCTCTGGAGAAGCTCCAAGCCACTGGCCTTCTATAAGGCCGGCTCATCTCAAAAGAGAGAGAAGAGCAATCCCACAGATAAATAGCCTTGGGTGACCCCAACCTCCACCCTCCTTTCTGGCCCCACAATTCCCCTTATTTAATGTGTTTAAAAAGCATCATATTTATTTTTAGCCCAGTTGTGCAATGCCCTAGCCCATGCCATGGTCCAGGGAATGAGATCCTAGTCCCTGAGGAGCTCTTGGCCAGCCAGCCGGGAAAAGCTACTTCCCAGCCCTTGGCAGCTGGTTCCAGTGGTCTTGGTGGGGAGAATGGGCCAGAGCTTGGGGGCAGCCTGGGCAAAGCTGACATGGGGGTAGCTGCCAGCCTCACCTCTCTGGAGGTGAGCCGGGGTGCCCAAGGCTTCTTCCAGCTTCCCTCCATCTAGGCAAGGCCCTTAGCACGGAGGCCCAGGTGGAGAGAACTGAGTCCCCACCCTAGTGAGCTCAAAAAGCTCTTCGGCTCAACGTGTCAGGGGGAGAGCAGGGCCAGGGGGTGCAGGGACCCCATACCCAGCACCCTCCTTTAGCACTTCAGTGGTATGTGGGTGGCAGAAAGTGAATCATCTGAAGGTGGACATGTTCAACTCATGCCTCTCTGTCCCTTATTCCCTATGTGATTTTAGGAAGGATACTTCACACCTCTGAACCTCTGCTACCTGGGGATGAAGAAACTCATGGCAAATGTCGTTGTGAAGATTTTACCTATGGCAAACACAGGGCTTGGCACGGGCTAGGTGCTCGAGAAAGTGGGGCCAGCTATCCGTGGTAATGAGCACATCCCACATCGGGCTGCCGCCAGGAACACAGCTCAGGTGTTCGGGGAGGCTGTGCCACAGACTGGCCTCTGGAGAGCTGCCCGGGTCTTTCCCATAGTCTTCACACGCTCATGAAAGCCCTTGGCATCTCTGCCTTGAATTTCTTCTTCCTCCTACCCAGGAGCCCCACCCGGGGAGGGCAGGGAAACGTACCGCCAGGAACGGGAGCCGGACTTTGTGGAAGAAGGGCTGAAGTACCACAGAGAAGTCCTCCCGGGTGTCATAGCGGCCTGACCCCACCAGTTCCCGCATGCTGCTCTGTGGACACACGCAGGCTGCCCTCAGCACAGGCCCTGGGCAGCCCGGGGGGTGGGAGGGAAGGCCAGGGCGTGGCAGCTGGCATCCCTGCCCCCATCTCCCTACCCAAGAGGGTGACTCAACCCTTCCCTTGAGAACACAAACACATGTGATTGCAAATCTCTTTCCAGAGAATTGGAAACAGGTTGGTTCACCTTTTGGTTTTGCTATTAAGTGAACTGCAAGCTCTGAAGGGCGAGGCAGGAAGTCCCACAAGGGATAAGAACCTGGGAAGAGTCTCCAGAGGGCCCCTGGGGGCTCAGGACCTGCAGCCTCCCTATTCGTGGCCTGCCTGTTGAGGAGGGGAGGAAGGGGGCCCCCGGGGTGCAGGGAAGGAAAAGGCCCACCCATGGAGCACCCAGAGCTACTGACCTCTTTAGGCCAAGCATGGGGTGAAGCCACCGAGGGCAGGTGGGCCTCGAGGCCTTTGCCACCTGGATTCCTCTGGGATGACTCTAACTGGGGTGCCTGAGGCACTTCAGCCAGGTGGGGCAGAGAAAGGGCCCAGAAGGTGATGTCCCTCCAACCCGGACTAGCTCTTCCCTTCCCTGAGTGCCAATGTGTTGACTGAGGAGGGGGAGAGCAGCCCAAATGGTGGTGCCCTTCTTGGTCTCACCTGGTAGGCTTGGGTGACGGCCTCCAACCTGGCCAGCTCTTGGGAGCTCTCCCGAGGGGTCAGAACGCAGTTACATAACACGCTGCACAAAGAGGGGGAGGCAGGAGGACCCAGAGCAGAGGCTCTGGTCAGAGCTGGTTCTGCTGTGTGGGGTGGCTGGCTTGAGCCCTGGCTTAAGAGCACACGTGCCCTGAGGCTCTGATGCACGTTCTCAGGGGCAGATTTCAGGCCTGACACAGGGACTGGACAAAGTCCCAAGGGTGTGTGCCTGAGCATCCTCTCATACTGATAGAATACAAATACTGGACTGCAGGCACTGGGCCTCTGGCAAATAATGCGGAACAAATGAACTTAGGCAATGAAAATCCAATGTTTAATTGGGTACGAACAAAATAAAAATGCATCCTGTGGTATCGGAGCTTGTATTCGGGGGTCTCCGCTGCTCACGCCCTCAGATGCCTCCTTAGTTCACACTAGTGTCCCCCTTCATCATGAATTGTGCATTTATAATGAATCTGTTTGAATTTCTTCATGAATTATTTCACACTCGTGAAATATACTTCATGTTAAAACAGATGTTATCTCTAAAGCACTGAGAATAGGGCCAGGCACACAGTAGGTTCTGTAAAACTTTGTTAAAGAAATAAATGTATGTATGAGGTAGGAAGGTTAATAAAGCACATACCTATGTACCTCTCACCCCACTTAAGAAATAAAACACTCCCATTCTGAAGTCCCCCAGCGTGTTCCTTCCCCATAAATGTTACTGAATGACGTGGATAGTTTCTCTACTTTCTGTTTCGATTTGGCCACGTACACGTACAACCCCACGTTTCCTCTTTTCACTGGCTTGGCCACGCTGTGTCTCAAACACCAGCATGTGTCCCAGCCCTGATCCTCTCCCCTGGGGCTCCCATGTCACAGAGCTTCCCCCTGGCATCCTAAGGTTGGGGGAGATTGGGGCGGTCCTGACATAAGACCCCCTTTGCAGACTTGGACACATGGACACACCAAGTCACAGAGACCCTGAGTAGTCACCACTGTGAAAATGAGACCAGGAGGTGAGCGCTTCTCTGGCGGGGGGCAGCCAGCCCCTGCCTACCTGGCCTGCTGCACAGGGCACCTGTCCGGGTTGCCTAGAAACACCTGTCGCAGGACGCTGGGGCTCAGGAAGTCCACGAGGTTGACCAGGGCTCTGGGCACCTAAGGGCAAGGCTGCAGGTGAGAGAGGGGCTCTGGGAGCTTCTTCCTCAAGCTGCCTTAGGGCCCTGAGAAGTGACTCTCTACAGAGCTCTGGCTCACATTTTCCTGAGTAGAGTTTTGGGAAGGCGTCAACACAGGGTCACTGTGTCGGGCCCTGCAGGCTCTGCTGCCCGCTGCGGGCTGCGACATGAGTGGCACCTCCTGGCATGGGACAATATGGTGCACCTGAGTCTAAATGCTGACAGTTCGGCTCCACTCAGCCGTCAGTTAGTGAGCTTCCAATCTGCTGAGCTAGGTGCCCTATTTGCCATTTCCCTCTAGCCCAACATGGACCAGCTCTGCTGAGCAGGCCTGGGGACTCGGCCACCCTGAGGAGCACATGGTAGTTGGAGGGCTCCCCCTGGGCAGCTGGAACAGCTTGTCTGTGTCAGGGGGTGGAAAGTGAACAAGCTCTTGGGAGCAGGACCAGAGAAGGGTTGCTCTAGATACAGCCTATGGCTCAGTGCGCAGGGCCCAGCCTGGGAGCCACCCTGCTGTGGCTGCCACGGTAGGTCTCAGGTGCTGGGGGATGGGGGAGACAATGAGCACACCAGCTGCCTTCTCTTCAAGCCTGAGATCCTCCTGTGCTGATTCCAAATGGAGGTAGGCCCCAAACTCTGGAAAGGGAAGGCGCCCATGCCCTTGGCTGTCTCCTTCAGGGGAGGGGGTAGCTCGCCTTCTTTCCCCCATCCACACTCCCCCCTCCCACATGCTTGAGCTGTGTCCAGCTTGTCGGAGCCTCCACCCACCTCTCTATGTAGGACGTCCAAGGCGTTGCGGAGATGGTCAAAAAAGTTGGCTGCAGAATACAGATTCTAGGAAGACACAGGAGGAAGAGGAGGAGCTACCTCGGGAGAGGGGGCACTGGGGCAGCTGAAGGCCCCCCTCTGGCTCCAGCCCCAGGACCTCTTCTCCCTCTGGCTTCTGGCTGGGACCAGCTCATCATGTCAGAACCTGAGCGGTTGATTACTCGCTATTCACAAAGATGGGCCAGCCAGAAGACCAGAACCTTCAGCCAGGGCTTTCGTTTAGTAGGAGCTGAACGTGCGGGTCCTCCTTCCCACAGCCGGGGTTTCTGGTTTCTCCACTTCCTGAATTCTCAGGAATTTTAAGAGGGGACTAGAAGCCCCATATTTGCCACCTGCTACCTCGCACCCCCTGGGACATGGAGGTGGGTGGGGCCAGAAAGCTGAGGGTCATGGGGTAAGTGGAGGCACACGCACGCAGGCGTATTTGGACAATCCTAGGGTTGGTTCTAGGGACTAGTCTCAAAGGGGACCTCCAAGGCCTCCCGGTCAATGTCAGGAGCAATGAGTAGGCCTGGCTGTCCGACCCCCCCTCTCCGTACCGAATCTGTGCAGTAATCACATAAGTCACTGCCTCCAATCAGCACCGTGATAATCTTCCAGTCCTCGTGGAAATTCACTCTCTACAAGGAGGAGGAAAATTCTTGATGATTTCCAACCAATAAACAATGCCACAGCCCTAGGAAGTTCATTCAACCCTCTAAGACTTCCTTGCCCACTCAAAATAATAGAATCAGGATCTCAGAGCTGAAAGAATTTTAGAAGCTTATTTATGGACACAGAACCTTAGCATCAGGAGGGACGTTCAAGATCATTGTGATCAGGGACAGCCCACCCCCCCATGGCCATGGACATAATTTCCAGGGCCTCAGACTCGGACCGTCCTATCACTGCTTGAATGCCTCTGTAGTGACAGTGGCTCACTGTTTCCATGGTAGACCATTCCATTTGGGGACATCAGTGGGTTAGAAAATTAGTGTTTAAAAATAACTGTAAGTCCGACTCACGTGGTCATCTTTCATCCTCTGTACCAGAGTCTGGACTTGGCTCATAAGTTCCCTGAGAAGGAGAGGAAATCAGTCCTATGGGAGAATAGTGCCTGGATTTTTCCTCCTAAAGGGCCTGAACTGGAGGTTTCCATGGCATTATCCCCATTGCCCGAATTGCCAGAGACCCTGAGGCTCACAGACAAGGAGCTACTTGCCTGTTCTGGAGAGTTATTACAACAAATAACCCTTTGAAAAGCGAACTGTCTGTCCTAAAGCTGCAGTCAAGGGTACTCTCAATTGTATTTGTTACTCGTGGTCTCCTTTCTAGAACTCCACATGCAGTGTGTCTTTTAGGATTCCATGCTGGGAAACCATTTGTCTCCTTTGAAGGACTGGTATAGATCATGAAAATAGATCTATGAAGGTTTTAGCATGCTTCCCCTCCCCCCCCACCCCCCCCGGGCTGCCAGGAAGCTGAGAGTTTGATGTTCAAGCATAAGAACTGCAAAAATGCTCAACTTGACCCACTTGCTTCTCCCCTACCCCCCCCACCTGACCAGTGGCTGTGATTTTTCTCACTTACGTACATGTTACTTGTGTTATTTTTTCAGTAAACTTAGCCAGACACTTCTTTTAGAAAGAGGTGGGGAATAAATATACACTGTTACATGCTTGGGTTTATAATTCATGGAAAGACTAGATCTCAAGCATCCCGGGCTCCCCACTAGTTTTTTTCAGGCCCCTGTTACAGGTCTGGGTGAGATGGATCCACAGCACGGTGATTTCCTGGGACATGCTGGTGGGTCCATCTGTCCCCAGATGTTTCAACTGCCAGGAAGAGTCTTCCCAGGCTGGATGAGCTGGTTGGAAGGCCATGCCCATCAGCTAGAAGGGCGTGGGCCCGAGCTGGAAGGTGACAGTGTGTTGGAGGGCCAGATGGCCGGGCCAGGAGCAAGGAAAGCCGGGCTGCTGGGGCCACTAGGAGCCGGGTGAGGGGCCTCCTGAGACCACTCTGGGGGGCCGAGCAGTCCTGCTTCAGCTGCCTCTGGCTTCTCAACGGCATTTCCTACTGGCTCCAGAGCGGGGCTAGGGACAGGCCATGACGTGTTGTCCCAGGAGCCTCCACGGCTGGAGATTCCGGCTTGTCCATTCGTTTCTTCGCACTCCTTGATCTTTCAGGGGAACTGCCACTTGTGAGGCTTTGGAGAGAGTGAATCTCTCTAGCACCATTATGCCGCGGTGAGTATTAAAACTTGGATAAGTTTAGTCTGTTAGTTGCATGATTAGAACATGTGGCCCAAGAAGCAAAGTCAGGAGTTCAGCCTCTGGGGCCATGGTTTCTGTCCCAGCTCCAGCCTCTCGGGCCTCCCCGCTGCAGCCTTAGTCACAGGGGCAGCCAGGGAAGAGAGAGGCTGAAGACCCCTCAGGTCATTACTGCAAATGGAGAACTGTCCCCTTCGCACACGGAGGTCAGGATTACAATCTTAAAGGGCACTGCCTGCCTCCCACTCTCTGCCTCACGGGCCCCCCCTCCCCAAACGCCGTACTCAGCCTTTGCTCCAGGAACAGCCCGATTGAGGAAGGCATTTGTGTCGTTGGCGGCACCCGTGCCCACCGCGTAGCCCGTGAGATTTCTGTTAAACTTCCGGAGGATATCTGGAAGAGGAGGGCATGAACGGGTCACAGAGCTTAAGAGGGAGGGGTGTCCCCTCTGCTCTAGGCTCCCCAGAGGGGGTCCTGTAGCCACCTTTGTGCAGACAGACAGGGAGGGGGAGGGTGTGCCTGGCAGGAGTTGGGGCGCTCTGAGCGGAAATGACCCAATGACACGGTCCCCTCCTTTCCTTCCCTCATTCCCTCTTTCCTTCCTTCCTTTCCTCCCTCCCTCTCTACTTCCCTCCCTTCCTCCCACTCTCCCGTCCGCCCTTCCTTTCTTCACAGTGCAGGGAATGTTCGTGATCTTATTGGATTGTCTCTGCACCCTCCGGGCCAGCTGAAAAAACCCGAGGCTCAGAATGTTTGGTGACTTGCTCTAGGTCACTTGGCAAGCACAGAGAAGAGCCAGGGCTTGAACCCAAGCCTCAGGGCTCCAAATAGAGGGTTTAGGACACCCCCTTCAGCTACCTCTCCATGGGCCTCTCCTCCTACGCGATGGCAGTATGCAAAGATGACTTCCTCCTTTCTCAGCTGAGGGGTATTCTCAGGAAGCCAGGGGTCAGGTGGAACCAGTGAGCAGACTCAAGCCCCTGGCGGTTACTTACTCGGTAAGGTGGTCACTGTCTCCAGGGAGTCGTCCCCGCCTGAACTGTAGGGAGTGAGCAAACCAGTGAGAGAGAGTGAATCAATACTTAGGCTTTCTGAAAGAGCGCCCCATCTTTCTTAGCACTCACGCCATCAGCAGCTGTAAGATGTGCCAGACCCATTGGTCGCTGTGTTGGAGAAACCCTGAGAAAAGTCTGAATTCCCCAAAGGGTTGGTTCCCCCCCAAAACCAGGATTTGAAGGCAAAAAAGGGCTGTTTCTTTTTTCCACCAAATCGGGACAGAAAGCACTTAGCTGAGCATATGCTACGTGCCCAGCATGTCCTAGATTCTCCACATTAGATACCCAACACCTCCCAACAAAACAAGCTTTTGATACAGACACAGTTATCCCCACTTTACAGAGGAGGTACAGAAGGGTCAGAGGTGCAGAGGGGTCAATTAACTTTTGAAAGGTAACTAAAAACCAGCTTGAGCTGCAAGTCTTTGGAAAATGGATTGGCTCTTCTCTGCCCAGTGGGGGCGGTAAACCCCGCTGGGAGGTTCACGGGGTAGCCTCTCATGGCTTCCAATGCCCAATCTGATTTTATCTACTTGAATGTAGTTTCATGGTGTTCCATCTAACCTCAAGACACACTCAAAATTACATTTCCTTTCATGCATTTAAATTGAATATATGTGGGAGGCCAGGAGAGAAGTATTTCTATTTTGACAAAGTCCAGTGTTCAAATGTACTGTATTTACTGTTTTGTTTTTTCCCCCCTGCACTTCCCTCCTCAATGCCAGCACATTATTCCAAGCCAATAGATTTTGAGAACATAGTGTTAGCATCCAGCCCACCAGTATAGACTTCCAAAGGACAGGCCATGAATCAAAGTCATGGCTGTTCTTCCTTCAAGGAATTGCTTGGGATGAAGGAGACTATTTCATATGAGGGTGGTCAAGTCAGGGGCTCGGCAGCCTCAGGTCACAGAAAGAAAGAAGCCATGTGAGCCCTGCCCTCTGTCTCACTCAGGTATCTCTCTCCTGTCTCCCATCCGATAGCTGAACCTAATGTGGTTGGACCTTTGTTCCAGCTTCTGATTCTACTCCAACTGTGCATGAAGCTAACAGCTTCAGCTGCTACCCGATCCTTCTTTCTTTTGACAAAAAGCATTTACTCAGAACACTTTACAGGAAATCAGAAATCCATATACCTCCTCCAATCATGCCTCCTCTTCTTCTTCAATAAACATATAAACACAAGCGCAGAGATATACCTAAACACACCCATCAAGTACTTCCTATTGTAATTTCTTGTCTAAAAGTATCTTTGTTATAAAACAAGTGCCGTAGTTGATCAAGACGAACAGGCTACAGAAATCTCTGAGTGCACATTTCTAGGAGAAAGAGAATTACACAAATAAATATGGACGAACAAAAATATTTAAGTCCTCATTTTGATCAGATTTATGTGACACATGAAAGAAAAGAGACCAGTACGAAACAGCTAGTTAGTGTGAGATCCTCCCGATTAATGTAATTTATATTAAACCATGAGTTCAAAGGCTGGGTTTTGTTCGTCTTTTGTCACCCACGGTGCACAGAGAATTACAGAGTAGACGCTCAATGACATTTGTAGAAGGAGTTTCAGTGAGATTGAACACCTAATTTTTAAAAAAGCATTTTTTTGGGGGGGAAGCAAATTTTATTTTGGTTCTTTGATACCAAATAAGCGAATTTATTTCAACTGAAGAAAAAGCAATGCTCTAAAGACCTCTGGGCCTGCCACACAGTTAAGCTAGCCAAAGCCGGCACCTGTCCCTGCTATATGGTTCTCTCAGGTTAAGGGGCTTTGGAAATAGTCATGGCCAAGCCTCAGCCTGCAGGTCCTGCCCACAGCAACCTACCTCCCGAGAATTCTGGGTCATCTTCCCTGTCTGACTCTATGAGGCCCCCTCTATCCACTTTGTCTCCTTGGAGGAAGAGGCTCAAATTACATTCTTCATTTACCTGGAGCCATGCACTGCCTATTGTTTCCAAACCCGAAGCTTAATGGCTTCAGAAAATTGCTTTTCTCGGGTCAGCCTACTACATGGACATTATCCAGAGGATGCTGATAGGTTTTGTGAACAAAGAAAGGATGCTGAGATTAAGAGAAACATTGGGTTAAACAGATAATTTAAACACATTTCTTCATTGCAGGGCTTCTCAGAGCCTTTAATACGCTAACATATATGTGAGTTCTCCACCAGAAGGATATAGTGGGTAATGTTCCCTCCCCGATATAAAGAATTTTGCCCTTTTCAGGAACCTGTAGGGGGTTGGTGTTCCATGGAACACTCTTTGGGAAACATTAGTCTATTTTACCCAAGAGTCAAACCCAAAACTCAGGCTCTGACCCAGAGTTTCCATCATTAACACAGGTGGATCTGAAACATTTAGAACAAAGGGTTTAAAGGCTTTAGACTAGAACCAGAAGATTGAAACATCAGGCCACACCTGGCCTCCCCTATAGGGAGAAATAGAGCAATGGCTGAATGTTTCCATTGCTACAGAGAAACATTTAGCAGAAGATTGCCTGTTTGTATCTGAATCCCAGGAATCTGTCCCCTGGGACTGGTAGGTGGGACACACCTCCTTGCTTCCCCACCCCGCACCGGCTTACGGTTTCCCACACTACGGCCTGAAGCCACTGCCTTCCCGAGCCAAGACTGAGTGAAGCTGCCCCCGGCTCACGCCGTTTCTGGATTGTATGTCCTAAGCTCTGCTTGCTTTCTTCCCCTCTGGCTTTTCTTTTTCTCGCAGCCTCAGTAACATTTGAGGCACGGCGGTCAGGAGGCGAGGCTCTGTTCTGTTCTGCACAGCCCATTAGAGGCCCTCTACCCAGCTAGGGGGATGGGGAAAGGTGGGGGCTCCGGGGAGCCGGGAGGCATTTACCACAGCGGCCGGTGTCCTCCTTCCACCCACGCCCGGGGTCTTCCCTGCCTCGCTCCCACCCAGGCAAACCTTCCCCTCTGGGGCTGTCCTCAGGCTGGACCAGAGAACTGCCATCGCCTCAACTGTCCCCACCCTGTTCCCTCTCACTTTTCTGGAAGAAACGTTCCATCTGAATTCAGGGGGCAGAAAAAGGGAGGAGGCAAGCGTGTGGAGTGGCTGCAAAACTTCTTAGCACTCTGCCCTCTCCTGGCTGGCCTCCTTCTAGTCCTAGTCGTTTGGAATTCCGAGCTAATTGCCAGTTACCGTGAAACATACATAAACACGAGCTTCTTTGGGAAAGAAAGAACCCGGAGAACACCCACCCACATCCAACCACTCACCTGACTCACCCGCGCTTTTCTACCTCCCGTCTGGAGTGCCCATTCTCATCTATCTGATGGCTAATCTGTCAATTCCCACCTTCTCTGGGAGCTTTCCTACTCCCTCTTCTCTATTTCTGCAGCCCTCAGTATCTCTTACTTTCAAGCCACACCTGCCCATCGAGCAGGAGCATTTGGCAGTGCTTCCCGTCCCCCCTTCGCCCACAGGTCTCAGTGCCTAGTCGGGTGCAGGCACACGGGGAGGGCTCGGGGCTAGTGAGTCTTTGTCCTTTCCTCCCGAAGTGCTCTGTTGCATTTCAGAGTTTTCTGGACAGACGTGGACATATATGTGAAGGCAGAGGTGTGAGTATAGAACGACATGAATAAATACATAGAGACAGCAAACAGACGGAGATCTCCACGTGTGCATAGCCATGTAAACAGGCAGGTGAAGACTCAGAGATTTGGTGCTTTTCAGGTGCATTTCATGTTGGATTTGCTGACCCAGGAGTCTGACAAGAACCCTGGTTTTCTTTTTCTGCACAATTAAAGAAAAAAAAAGTTATCAACAATAAAATATCCTTTCCACTCATCATATGGTCACATTTTGCAGAAACACATCGGTTTTCCTTCTGAAAGCCCCTTCCGGACCTGGTTCTTGCTCTTCAGTATTTACACATTTACAAGAGACAACCCCCTCACCCAATTTCTGGGGGTGAGCCTAGGGCGGGAGGGGGTGAAGGGTTAACATTACCTATATGACAGTCCCCGATACTGAGTGGTGACATCAGAAAGGTCATCTGGTTTGGAACCAATTCCATTGCCAGCCTTTGAAAACACACCAAAGTCCATAGGAAAGTGAGTAAGTCAGAGGAAAGGGATATGGGCAGTTCCTAACACACTCATCATGTGGTGTGAGCAGACCCTGGACTGGGAGTCAGAGACCAGGCTTGCGTTCTGCCACACTCCTTTCCAGCCATAGGCCTTCCCTGCGTCTCAGCTGCCTCCTTACTGCACTGAGGACATGACTTGCTGATCTCATAGGATTGCTTTGATGACCAAATTGGATCATGGTCGTAAAAACAGCATTGAAAACTCCAAAGTGCCTTGCACATGTGAGACACTGCCATATTATTACTACCAGCATTATGCTCCGAAGTTCTCTTATAAGCATGAAGAAGGAGCCTATAGATTGGAGTGGACAGCAGTGGGCAGGCTTCTCAGAAAGGGATATGGGCAGTTCCTAACACACTCATCATGTGGTGATGATGAGTGTGTTAGGAACTTCACATTTCTCCCCTTTCCCTCTGGGACATTCTGTAAGGCAATCTTATGGCCTCAGAAGTGTTGCCAGAGGGCGCCTGGGTGGCTCAGTTGGTTAAGCGACTGCCTTCGGCTCAGGTCATGATCCTGGAGTCCCAGGATCGAGTCCCGCATCGGGCTCCCTGCTCAGTGGGGAGTCTGCTTCTCCCTCTGACCCTCCCTCCTCTCATGCTCTCTCTCTCTCTCATTCTCTCTCTCAAATAAATAAATAAAACCTTAAAAAAAAAAAAGAAGTGTTGCCAGAAAGTGGTCATCTGGGCGGATCAGAGCCCCGTTTCTTGGAACTTTGGAGCAGAGCTTTAGCTATAATTGCGGAGTCTGCTGCTTTCCATGCAGGTGCAAAGAGAGAAAATATGCGAGGGTCTGAGCTACTCCTAAAGCATAATCCAAAGGGAAAAGAGCACCCACGCGGGTAGGTTCAGAAGATTATTTTGAGTTGAAATGACATTTTTTTTTTTTTGCAATTGTTAAAAAAAGCATTGGGAGGTGTTCAAAACCTCCACTATCTGAGACAATTCAGTTCGCTCCTGAAAAAGATTTCCCCTTGCACACCTGACTGAGAAAGTGACTGCAAAACCAAACCATTGCCACGCTCTGGGATAGACAGAACCAGGCCTGAGGGGCAGGGGAATGCAGAAGTCAGGGGTACAGGCCGTGGAACTAACTGGTACAGTTACCCTACCCCACTTGGGGCCCAAGCGTCCTTACGGTCAGAGAATCCCCCAGCGCAGCCACGACTTGGATATCTGCCGGTCTCAGGGTGTGCACTGGAAAGACAAGCCAACACACTTGAGTCAGGGGGAAGGAACCTGTAGTCAGAGTCTAGTGCTTCCGACTTGAAGGAAGACCAGAGGCACAATCTGTGTGTGTGTTTGGGCCATGGAGGCAGAGGTTATATGATGGGTTTCCCCATAGAAGACCCAACAAACAAATCCTGGGCCTGTGCGGAGAGAGGTGCTGAGGGAGAGGACAGGGAAGGGATGGATGGATGGATGGTAGGGAGGGCGGAGGGGAATCTGCCACGTCAGCCCCAGTGGGGGTGGGGGGAGGCCAGCTGTGACCCAAGGGTAAGGGCCCCCTGGGCGTGGACCATCTGAGATGAGCTACAGGGTCTGAGGCTCAGCCCATCTAGAGCTGCATTCTGGATTTCCACCAAGAATCTGAGAAATAGTCAGGTCGGGCCTTGCCCATCCCAAATCTCTTTTGAAGACTCCAAGGAACTTCTTGGCTCCACCGCAAGCAGCAGTGACCACAAAGCCTGGGGCCACAGGGCACCCCGAAAAGTTGGCTCGCTCTTGGGACTCCCTGGGCACCACACCCCCAGCTCTGGCCCTCAGGGAGGTCACACCACTGGGCTGGGCCATTAAGGGGGGAGCTTCTGGGGGTCCCCGAATAACAGGCTGAATTGAGAGCGTAGCAAACAGTTCCTGGTCTGGCCACCTTGGGTCCTATAGGGTAAAGACATCACTGCAGGGCAGAGGGGGACAAAGCGGGGACCTGTCCCAGGCAACCACCCAGACAGGAAGCAAACACCAGCCCTAACAGTGTCATTTAGTTACATATGCCAAGTCTTGTCAGAGCACTCATTGGCCTCTGAGTCCTTGTGGAGGGGCCCTGGGTTCTGGTGTATCTTAAGGGGCTTACCTGAGGTGGGTGTCGAGGCAGAAGGGGCTCTGTCCCTGCATGGCAGCTGGCTCCCATGACTCTAAAGGCATAGAATGAATCATAGAATCTTAGGGGTGAAAGGGACCAGAGAAGCTGGTTGGGCATCAGACTCACTTGGAGAGTTTTATAAAACACAGCTCCTGGGTTCCACCCTGGGGAGGGACCTGGAAGGGCACCTGTAGAAGGCTCCCTAGGTGATCCCAGGCTGGGATCTGCTAACCTAGTTCAGACCCCGTTCCCCCCCCAGACCCCCCCCCAAATCCGGTGCGAGAATCAGAGCATCAGCACAACGACCCCACTCCACCCCTGGCCACCACCTCTGCTTCTGCAGCAGCTTTACAAGAGGAAAACTCTCTTCACCCGGGTCTTTGAAGAGGTTTGACTGGGTGGTCCCACCTGGGCTGTTATCAGTGTGGCTTATTCTGCCCACCGCCCCGTCTGAATGTGTAGTTGGGTGGACCTTACAGAAGAGCGTTAATCCCCCTTGGCTGCCCAGCAGGACCCTTACCCACGTCCCCCACCCCACTGTGGGGCCAGTCCCGGCTCAGGGCCTGCCCACCGTGCTGACCGGAGGGCCACAGGAAGAAACAAACTCATACCTGCACTCTGTTCTTGTAGGTGCTCAGAAACGGCCAGAACTGTGAGAAGAGGGTGGTGAGCAACTCCAGCAAATTCTGCTGGCTTCCTGCACAACACTGTTGGCCTCCCCTACCCACATTCCCAAGCCCCTCCCTGCCAGGCTGACTGCTGTGGGCTCCCTCCCAGGATGCACTGGGCCTTCTCTGCAACCCGAACTCCTAGGAACAATTAGAATAAACCCTGCAGTGGCTCCCAGGAGAGCAAGTCTGCGCTCCGCCTCCCACCCAGCTGGCTGGGGTAGCTGCATCTCCTCTCCTTCCTGCCCCTGCCCGCCCCCAGCAGAGCACCACCTTCTGCTTGTTCCCTACTCCCTAGACCCCTTGCCACCCCAGGCCAGGCAAGAAAGTCAGGTGCCTTGAGGTCCTGCTCCATGTATGCGCCAGCTCAGAGGTTCCCAGTCTAGACCTGAGACTCCTCTGGGAATACGGAGGAATTTGTAGAGATGAGGGAACAGCTGCAGAGGTCCAAGTATCTCCCTGACCATTTGTGAGTGAACATGGGGGTCTGGTTCTGCTTTGCCTTCCCAGTTAATGTCTGCTTTTCTAGCTCCAGCTTTCATTTGACCAGCCCTCCCCGCCCCCCACCATCGCCCTAGCAGATATTCCAGGTCTCAGTCCCTCGCTCTTTCTATCCTGCCATGGAGGCCGTGGCTACGTACAAACAGGGTATCCTTCTGCCCCATCCTGGCCTTGACATTCTCTATTGCCCCCTAGTCTCCAAGAGAGCTGGATGGTGCTGCCATTTTCCTCTTCCCAGCTGTGTGCAGTCCAGGAGCTTGCTGGGGCTCCCTGGGACGTGGAGAGACAAAGGGACACTAGGGACCCCTGGCCACAGGGGGCTGTCACCCCTTACGGTCCAACCAGATGGGGCTCTGTGGATGATCACCTGGAGTCTGGGCTGTGGGTGGGAACTGGGAATGAAACGAGCTGAGAAACCTGAGATGCTAAAATCCTGGAAAAGATGCCTCAGATAAATAGACCTGTTTACAAGGACGCGCTTCGCACACTACCTGGTTCGGACAGGTGATATTAATCTTGTATTCAAAACGGTGCTGTGTTGTCTTCTGGCCAACAGGTTCCAGCTAAAGCAAGGAGTGGAAAGAGGTGGTAAGAATGCAAAGGTCAAGCTGTAGGTCAGGGCTGGGGAACGGAGAGAGGGCCACAGGCAATGGGGTCTGTCATCACTGTGGGGCGGGGGATCATACAGCCTGAGTGATGGGCCTCTGAACTCCTTCAGAAGCTCTCCAGAGTCTTTCTCCTGCAGAGGGAGAATAGGTTTCCCTACCGCGGTCCTCTTACCATGTTGTTCCAGAGGGCGCTGGCCGCGTGAGCGTGAGCTTTGCTGCTGAAGTGGAAACAGTCAGGAGCAAAAAAAGAGCTGTCGGGCAGCCCCTCCTGGTCACGGGGCATAAAGGAGGGGCCGTGTTAGAGGGGCGTCCAATACACAAATGACAGTCAGAACCGCCTGGGCTCTGTGTGGCTCCCCTTTATCCATGATGCTTGCTTTCCTTACCGATGTCCTTGGCATGTCCACTTTTTCCAAGAATGGCTGCACGACCACTGTAAAATCCTCTCTTGTGTCATACCGACCATTCTCAACCAGCTGGTGGGTCCCCTCCTACAGGAGGCGAAGGGGGCAGGGGTCAGGGGGCTCCCCATATCTGCTCGGGCTTTGTGCTGCCTCTTTCTCTGCCATAGAATTAAACAGAGTCTGTCCCTGGAGTGAAATCAATCTGTAACAAAATCTCAACTGATCAGGAACCAGCTAGTTATTTTTTATTTTTATTTTTTTTATTTTTATTTATTCTAAAGATTTTATTTGTTTATTCATGAGAGACAGAGGGAGGGGGAGGGGGAGAGAGAGAGAGAGAGAGAGAGAGGCAGAGGGAGAAGCAGGCTCCCAAGGAGCAGGAAGCCCGAGAGAGAGGCAGAGGGAGAAGCAGGCTCCCAAGGAGCAGGAAGCCCGAGAGAGAGGCAGAGGGAGAAGCAGGCTCCCAAGGAGCAGGAAGCCCGATGTGGGACTCGATCCCAGGACCCTGGGATCATGACCTGAGCCGAAGGCAGACGCTTAACCATCTGTGCCACCCAGGCGCCCCCAGCTAGTTACTCTTTAGATCAGCCTTCACCTCAACCCCAACCTCTGCTTGCAATTGCATATATTTGACCTAGGCTGTGGGGGAAAAAAAGGAAAGGCAAGGAAAAACCCAAAACCATCAGCTTGATCTCCTTTGAAAGCTTCTGATTAAAGACTGGGGCAGGGGGTGGGGGAGGGATAGGGTATGAATTCAATTTAATGACTTTTTTGGATAATCCTTACATTTATTTCTGTCCTACATTTGTTCAGAAAATCAAAGGCAGATCAGCAATGACATTTAATGCCCATTTATATCATTTGCGCATGGGGTGTGTGGGGGGGGGCATGCACACTTCTTTGAGACTCTCAGGTCTGTCCAGGAGGGTAACAGAGCTGTTACTCTCATAGCTCCCACTTGGGCTCAGTTCCAGGAGGACCAGTTATCCCAATTCTGGCTGCAGGGTCTGCCAGCCTCTGCCATTTCACTGCTTACCAGATTTCTACCATTTGGGGCCAGGACTCTGGCTGGAGAAGGAAGTCAGGAAGTCAGTGGGGTCATTACAAAAGGCACCACATGTACTTTTCCCAGGGTCAGCCAGAGAGAGAGTGCAGAGGCCACTAAGTTGCTGTGTGACTTTCGGCAAAATGCTTTCCCTCTCTGGACCTCTCTTTCCTCATCTGTAAATGCAGGATGTTTGGCCAGGTCCAGACCATCCCTTAGATCCCTTCTAATGCTACTGGTTACTCTGTGGATCAGCCACAATGGCTCACAGTGGAACCGTGTACCTCTTGAGAAGGGAAAGAAACAGCGTCTAGAATGCCTGGCACACAGTGGTCAATAATAGCAATGATCGCCTCCACGGAGAGCCATGGGAGCCAGAGCTTTTGCAGAAAGTAGGGAGAGGATTCTGACAGCAGGTATGATGGTCTCCTGTGGCTGACCATGAACTCCTGGATCCCAGTGGTGACCAACATTAGACCTGGGAAGAACATCTAAACCCACTTCCTATGTTTGGAAAAACTCCACTGTATTAAGAGCAGCCTGCCTCCCAGTGTATAAGGTGAGAGAGACAAATGCGGGCTTTCCCAATGACCCTCACCCTCGGGCTTAGGCACATGCCTGGGGGCCCTGCAGAGCTAGTGCTGGAAAGATGGACAGTACAGAATCCATTCTGCTGGGGTGGCAGCTGCGTCCAGGTCCGAGAAGCAGCAGTGACCCCACTGAACGAGTTCTTTGGCCTGATTTTGATCCTTATGGCCTGGCCCCTAGAATTTCATGATGCCGTGATCTGTGGCGGCCCCGCCTCTGATCCTAGCTTTTTAACTCTTCCAGACAGTCTCCTTAAATAAATACAACTGGTTAAATTAACCAGCATCATGTACGTTTTTGTTGCTTGCCCCCAAGAACCTCTTCTACCCGGAACAAGTTTGCTCTCATGGCCGTAACCTTGGCTGCCTTCCTTCTCCTGGTCTAGGCCATGGGCTCCCTCACCAGAAGCAGAGGTGCCTGCCCACAGCAGAAGGAAGTGCAGCTGGGGAGTTGCCCAGAGGATGACAGAGGCTTGTTCCCCTGAGCCCTGATACCCCTGACGGGTGTGGTGGCCTCAAAGCAGGGAAGTGGTTCTGCTCCAAGGAGTCCATGCATTTGAAGGACGGATCCATCCTGATAATTGTTTGCAGCCTACTCTAGAAGAGCTGGAAGGCTACCATTGTCCTCTTGAGTGACTGGATGTTTATTTTGGGGGAAACTCAAGATTGTCAAGGGAGGCTCAGCTGCCCTGGTCAAAGATTGGTTGGAAAAAGGCCTAAAGTGAATAACCCACTGGATGTCTAGAGATCATCGGCTGAGTCTCGGACTCTCGGGAGAGGAGAGCAGAGGAAACGCATGTTATCTCACTGAATCCTCTAGACTCTCTTAGGTGGAAAGGGTTTCCCAGCCAGGAGTCAGAAACTCACATAACTCTCCATGGACAAATGGAAACATTTTGTGTGTCAGGCCAGGAACTGAGATTTGGTGAAGTGTGTTCAGTGACTTGGCCCTATGGCTTGATGCAAATAAACCAAATCACAGTCCCTGCGGCCTTTCAAGGTGTCTTTAAATCTGCAAACTGGTCAGTGGTAACCTCACACCCTCACACTAGACAGCTGGGGTCAAGAAAACGTAAGCGCGACTTCATTTTCTAACCCGAGCAATCGGACCACTCAGCAGTTCCTATGCGGTCTTAGAACCCTTTCCCGGCTTACCTGATATTGCTTATTCACTTTGATGAGGGAGGCAAGTTCTGTTGAGTTATCATCAAACTTCAGGACACAGGGGCAGAGTTTGCTGTGGACCAAACCAAAGAGATGCCTCATCCCACCAAAATCACCATCTAAATGCATGACACTGACTTGAGATTCAGAACCTATTTGACTTGAAGGTGTTGGAAGTCGGTGGTAAGGGAGGCCCTGGCTGGCTAACCTGTCCACTGCGCCAGATGGAGCTGGGGAAAGTGCCCCAGAGCCGCATTTTCACATGAACATGAAACAGTTACTTCTAACATCTGCAGGAGTGATTTATGGAGCTGAGTTACCTTAAGACTGTCTGAGGACAGACCGTGCAGCAGAGATAAGGCACACCTACTTTAAAATAACAACAGCAACAACAACACTCATCGTAAGGGCTCACACATCCGAATGCTCACCGTGCCAAGAGCTTTATGGGTATTAACCCACTTAATCCTCTTCGCAATTCAAGAAGTTGTATCATCATCCCCATTTTATACATGAGAAAACTGAGCTCAGCGTGGTTAAGTACTTGCTCAAGGTCACACGGAGACTACGTGTGGGAGCCAGGACTTGAACTCAAATCTGTCTGGTCTGAACCTGAGCTCCTAATCCCTGGTTAAACTGCTTCTGTCCAGTCTGCACCTCTGCTCTGGTTGGTCATCTTGCCCTATCTGGGCTTTTTTTTTTTTCCGGGGGGGGGAGGAGATGATAGTGTAGATGGCTCAGAGTAGACTCACGCCTCCAAGGAAAGCACAACCACGGAGACAGAAAAAGAGAGATGCAGCAGGACAAGGTGACCCAAGTCTGTCTCACCTGACAGTCAGTGGCTTGGCCATTTCAGAGCTGAGAAGGGACCTGGCAGATGCCTTCTCTGAACTGTTAACTGTAATTGTCTAAAAACCCTGCAGTGATGGGCAGCAAGAGGTTTTTGGGTAAGGTGCTCTGAAATGAATACACTGAACCCCCTGTGTGGCCCAGTGACTGGAGAAAGTGGGAGCCAGGGGATGAGTCAGCAGCTGAAAATACAGCACGCCTGACACCAGCCGCGTTAATAGGCAGGCGTCACTTGGCAGCCATCCTCCTGCTCACGGTGTCCTCAGGCCTTCCCCGGGGGACCTGTGCGGTCTGGGCCCCCAGGTGAGGTCTGGCATGCATCTTCAGGGTAGCAGCCAAGGAACCCCTTCATTTCCAAGAGCAGATCTGGCCCCTGTGAATTATTCATTCCCTCCTTCAGCAAACAGCCACTATGCTGTGCTAGTAGTGACTCACGCCGAGGGCAGGGCTGTGGGGGAGGCACATGAGTCATCACCACGTGCTGTGCTCAGCGCTGTTGTCGGGGCCTGTCAAGGGCTACAGAGCTGGGGAGGAAGCTGGGGGCGGGGGGGCAGGCACAGCCATCAGGACCTGGGCTACGGGTCCAGATGCGGCTTTGCAAGAGGGAATGCTGACAGAAATGCTCATGCTCAGATTAGAAGGATGTCTTAATCCTGAAGGTCATGGAGATGTGTAATAGAGAGGGAGCCACCTTTGTTTGGCCCTGGAGATAGGGGATGAAGGCCTTTCTAGGGCCTTCCCAGGGCCAGCTCTCTCTGTGCTCGGGGAAGACAGTTCCTTGATCATCCTCTCCTCCAGCAAGTGACTGTAGCCTTACAGTTGTGAGTGCCCAGCCTAGGACAGCCACACCAGATAGAGAGGCTCCCTCTGTCCTGGAGATGGGCCTCAAGGATGGAGAAGCTCTGGATACACCTGGTGGTGGCCTGTGAGCCCGGCCCACACAGACCCACTCCATTTCTCACGCTTTGCCCCTCCCTCCTGGGAGGACTGCGTTGCCAGGACAACCAGGAGCATGGTCAGGTTGTGACACAGACTCTGAGGGTAACTGAGGCCCGCCCATCAGGCCTTGTCAGGTTAGAAAATGGGGTGGTCTTAGCGCTCCTCACACATCTGCCCTTGGACTTTCTAATGAAGCAGAGTTGCTTTCTGCTAAGGGTCCCCTGGCGCTTTAGGGAACAGGGGCAGAAACTTCCTTCTCACCTGAGGATCAGCCTTGGGCAGCGGACTTCCTTCTCCTGGTACAGCTCCCTCAGGTTGATGATCTCCAGAACCTTTACCAGGTTCACAAATGCCCGAGGAACCTGAGCAAAGGTGAGACCAGACCCCAGGAGGATTGAAGCTGGTGGCCCCAGTCTCTCATCTGGGTCTGGGGCCAGCACCTCCTGCTGGATACCAGGTCTGTGGTCTTTCATGCCCCGGTCTACTTCCTTCATCCCTCCCTGCCCTGCCTCCCCCCGCCCCCCATTGACCCCTGCGTTCAGGCTTCTGGGACCAGGACAACAGCACGGTCAGCGCTGGCTTCCAAGGAACGGCAGGCAGGAAGTCAGAGCCCTCCCCAGGCCAGGTCTGAGGCCCAAGAAGGACTGTTGGTTGAGCTGCCAAGAGGCCACCCAGTCCAGCCTACACACCTCAGCATGGAGGATGTCCAGAGCCTTCCTGATGTTGTCCGTGAAGTTCTGGGGAGAATAGCGGACCTGCGGGAAGAGGGAAGGTCTAACACCATCCACCACTCAACCTCTCTGCAGACCAGGCCCACCCGTGTCTTGGGTCCCCTCCTTCTTGTATGTTAGCCAGAATGGGCGACATTGGAACATAAGTTTGCCTTTGGGGTCCCCAGCGTCCAGACCAACCCCACCATCCTTAGGCTGGTCATGGTTGTGACCTCCAGGGAAACCTCTTTTTTCTGCATGGAATTATGGAAAGCTCTGGATCTGCTTCACATTAACTAGATGCAGGGACTTAGCTAAAGCATATTACATCTTTGGGCTCCTCTAGAATGGGGTGTTGGAGCACGGGACCTCTAAGATCTCCTGCAGTTTGAATATTCTCTGGTCCTATGGCCCGAGCTCTTCTGCCTTAGAGCCTCAAGGACCTGGGGACCTGTTTCCCCATCAAATCACTTGAGGAGATAATCGTAGGGGAAGAGGGTCCTGTAAATCTCCTCCGTCAAGCATAAACACATTTTAATTGTTATTTCTTCTGACCTCCATACTTGGTGGCTTTTATTTTATTTTATTTTTTAAGTGGAACCCTTTCTCTAGCTGAAATCTCACCAAGAGCCCTGCTCTACCAAATGAATCAAACCTAGCATAGAGGACATTAGGAGAAGGAAGGGAAAAATGAAGGGGGGAATCAGAGGGGGAGATGAACCATGAGAGACTATGGACTCCAGAAAACAAACTGAGGGTTCTAGAGGGGAGGGGGTGGGGGGATGGGTTAGCCTGGTGATGGGTATTAAGGAGGGCACGTTCTGCATGGAGCACTGGGTGTTATGCGCAAACAATGAATCATGGAACACTACATCAAAAACTAATGACGTACTGTATGGTGACTAACATAACAATAAAAAAATTATAAAAAAACAAACAAACTAACGTTCAAGAAGTGGAGCCGGGGCCATGGTCCAACTTCCCTGCCTGCTTCACTAACAGCCCCAGGCCCACTGTGAGCCTGTCATATCACAACCTGAAAACCCCAGACCCTGGTGATTTTGATGCTGTGACGGGTCTGGGGGGCAGGGCTGCTCCTCGGGGCAGAAGCTCCCAAGGCTCAGCAAGACTCCCCACTTCCTAAATATTGCTCTGCTGATTCTCTTTCTGCCTGACAAATGTCATTTTCCAGCCCTAGTTGGAAGGTGTCCTGCTCTGTGTACACCCCTGAGCCCTGCCCCCCAACCCCACAAAACACAAATTCTCATGGCCATTCTTACTTTGGAGCCACAACGTTGTCCTTACCATGTTATGGTGAATTGTCTGTACCTCCCTCCCTGACTGTGAGTTCTTTGAGGACAGAGCTGCGAAGCTTAGCACCTGGTACAGTGCCTGGCATATAATACGTGCCCAGCAAATGATACTAGACATTAAACACATTCTGTTTATTGGAAAACACTATAAACAAAATTAAATGGGAAACAATAAATAGGCAACATATTTGATAAAGGATTAGTATACTTAATATACGGGTTTTTAGAAATCAATAAGAGAAAGATAAATACCTTAACGGAAAAGAGCCAATAGCCATCATATAGAATTTATCAGGAGGAATTTAAATGAGGATTAAACAAGCAAAATAAATGTTTATTCCTCCCAATTAATCAAATAAATGCAAATTTTGAAAACAAGATAAATTTTTTCATTTATTAGATTAGCAGCTATTAAAACAAATAACATACATTGACAGATGGAGCGTGAGGAAGTAGACATAACTGATACCAACATTCTGGAAGCAATTTGGCAATCTGTATCCAAAGCACTGAAAAGGTGCAGAGTCCCCTCCCCCACCCCAGAATAAGATGGTTGGATAAATACATGTTAAGTTAATATAGCAACATGTTAACAACTGTAAAACCTAGGCGGTGGGTGTATGGGCATTTCCTACATAATTCTTTCCATTTCTCAGTATGTTTGGAAATTTTTGTGATAAAACGGTAGCGGAAATGTACCTATCTTCTTGCCTAAACATCTTACTACTTAGAATATATATCAGGAAACAATTATGGATGCACATAAAGATGGATGTTTCTCCTGGTGTTATTTATTTATTTATTTATTTTAATTTTATGTTTTTATTTCTGGTGTTATTTATAACAGGCATAATTAGAAGCAATATAAGCTAAATATACAATAATTGGCAGCAGCTAAGTAAAGGGTGGCCAGTATGGCTTATGGGCTAGTTATACAGTCATTAAGAATTATCTTATGGAAAACTACTGACATAGGATCATCTTCCCAATGGATTGCTACTGAAAAAAAGCAGATCACCAAACAATATTTCCAGAATGATGCTATTTTTAGCAAATAATAATTTCTCCATTTTCATAGAAAAATGCCAGAGAGACACTTAACAAAATGTTAGCAATGGCACTTCTGGATGTTGTAATTACAGAAAATATTTTTTCTTTGTGCTTTGATGTGTTTCCAGTGTATATTGCTTATACAAATATTTTTAAAAGCCTATTATTTTTAAAGTCAGCTGAATTGAATGTAGAAGAGGTGCAGGCACGCCTGACCTAGGCTGAAAAGGTGGAAGTTACAAGAAGACCGATTTGGGCTTAACACAAACCACTACCAAAAAATTGATACTTGCTTATAATACTAATTAGGGCAAATTAAAAAGCTGCCCATCACTGGGAATATTCAATAGCTAGGTTCTAGGGAAGGCATTCCTGCCGCAGGTGGGAGTGTGGTCAATAGGGTTTGTGCGGTTTCTTCCAGATTAGAGATTCTGGGGTTCCAGGAAGAAGCACCACACCCACAGGGCAGCAGCCTGGCTCTTGGGGTTCCCATCAAGAACCCCGTCGGAATGACTTGGCTCTGAACCATGCCTAAATGCTTGCATTAGGAAATCAACTTTCCCATTCAAAATAGAGATGGTAAGGCAATTCAATGCTGGAAAAAGGAGCTGACCTATAATGATCTATATGAAGATACACCTGATTTTTCTAGATCCTTGGAATGTTATCTTGGTTTCTAGAATGCTATGATCAGACTGTCTTGTTATGAAACCTAATCAAGATCAATTTCATAACCAGTTTTGTTGCATCTTTCCCTGGAGGTGAATGCACTCTTGGTCTCAGGGTTAATTCCAGGCTACAAGCCCCAAGTCCCAATCCTGCTTCACTTGCTCTAGCCACCTGGTATGGAAATCCCTCCCTGGGGGAGTCTTGAGTTAAGGGCCTGGAGACTCACCGGGTCACTGCAGAAATCACAGAGATCATTGCCTCCTATGAACAGGGTTATTATCTTCCAATCTTCCTGAAAATTTATCTTCTGAAATGAATAGGAAACAAACAAGTAAGTGCCTTGCTCCAGAGTCAAGTCAAGAAGAAGATAAAGTGCTGAACACTGGCAGGGATGGGTCCTCACATACCAGAGGTTTAATGGACATTACTATTTTCTGTTCTGTAGTTTTGGGGTCCTGAGGTTATAGGTCACCAGTTGTAGGTGCAAGATCACTTGTGGGTTTTTTTTTTTAAAGATTTTATTTATTTATTTGAGAGAGAGAGAATGAAAGATAGAGAGCACGAGAGGGAAGAGGGTCAGAGGGAGAAGCAGACTCCCCACCGAGCAGGGAGCCCGATGCAGGACTCGATCCCGGGACTCCAGGATCATGACCTGAGCTGAAGGCAGTTGCTTAACCAACTGAGCCACCCAGGCGCCCCATCACTTGTGGTTTTTAAAGGTGGATTCTCTGGACTTCCATGTGGTCCCTGACCCTGACCCTCTCTGTCTCCACGGATTTCTCTGGCTCACTCCCTCTTCCAGGAAATGTTAGCTCAAGGGGTCCCAGGTGGCTCTTCCCCCAGAATTACCGTATCATTCTTCATCAGGTCCACCAGCCTCCTGGCCTGAACAGGTAAACCCCTGCGGGCACACACGAGCAGAAGTCATGTGAGGAGCAGGGACCGTGAAGCTGGGGCAGGGAGGGGACTTTGCGGAGACAGCAGGAATCAAACATGCAGCAGGATAGTTGAACTGAAGGCCATGATCCTGTCCCAGAGCACCTTCCCCATTCAGTCTCCTCTGGAGGTGGAGGGCTGGGGGGAGTTGTGACCATGCTTTGGGAAGGGCAGAGCATTCCACATATGAGCGGGTGACTTAGTGGCATGTTTCTCTTCCAAGCCGGGCTCATTCAGGGCAAAGAGAAGGCTGCATGTACATTTCATGTCACGCATGGCTTGGTATGAATCTGATTCTGTGGGTGCTGTGAGCTTTGCCTCCACGGTACCCTCACCCTCAAGGTGACATGGTTGAGTCACATACACCTGGGTTTGACATTTAGTCGCCTCCTGCTAACTGTGGGTATGTAACTTAAGTTCGCAGTCCCAAAAGACTGCAAATGTGGAGATAAACCCCCGTATCTTCAGGGTCCTGAGAAGGAGTACATGAGATGAGCAAAGCAGCCTCATGGAGTAGGAGCCCCTCTTGGAGCCAGGCAGCACGGGGCTGAATCCTGGTCCCACCACTGACCAGCCGGGAGAAATTGACAAAGCGCTTAACCTTGCAAACCCTCAGTTTGGTCCTGTGTAAGACGGGCATGGGAAGCATACCATCTTCATAGAGTTGTCGGATGGATTAAATAAAGGACTTAGAGCAGCATGGGGTAAGCATCCATATTAGAAATGATCCACTGAATTACGTCTCCTACCACCACCACCACCATCCCCGGTCTCTGGCACCATCCCTGCAGGAAACAGTGGTTGTCATGTATGAACTATTAACTCAGCTGGCCTGGTCTTAGTCACAGGGGACTAGGTAGGTGTCAGATATCCTGGGAGGGGACTTGGGGTAAGCCATATAACCAACTTGCGTCTTGGTTTCCTCATCAGTAGAAGCCATCAGGGCACCTGCACTGAGGACCGGTGTTTGATGATCACTTGACCTCTCTGTGCCTCACCTTAAGAAAACCTGGATGTCTGACCTGCTAACAGGGACTGCACAGAACACGGGGCTAGTAAACGTGAAGGTACCTGCTACGTTGGACACTGCTGTTATGATGGGTTATTACCGGACCTGGGCAAGGGCCTGCTGGGCACAAGGACAACAGGCCACGTGGTCGAGGTGACACATTTGTTCAGGTCACTTTGCCTCTTTGTGCTACAGTTTCTTCATCTGTAATATGGGAGTAGTAATCGCTAACTCCTCCCTATGACTCAGGATGTGCTCGGACAGAAGGATTACTTGCACAAAAAGGCCCCATGGCCTTGAGGAAAGCAGGGGAGAAATCCAGGGTCATATGAATCATGAACTTTGTGTTCTCCACCAAGGTTTCCTTCTTGGATGCCTCCCTGATCTAATCATGCTTACAAATACCTCTCTGGATACCACGAACTGACATATGCTTGGAAAAAACCAAAATTATGGTAATATTAATGCCAAAATTTTTAGGCAGTCAATTGGTAGCCTTTCACCCTTCTCCCACCAAAAGGAAAACATAGCCACAGAATTTATTATAAAACGGATTAGGTTTTACAAAATCTCTGATTTGGATGATTCCTGTCCTGAATAAATGAGTAAGCATATACTTGGCGTCAGAGTAAACTGTGACTAGTTCCTCGGGTGGGGTTGGGGATGGGCTAGTAGGTTTCTGTGTCCCACAGTGAGGGACACCCCAGGAGAGCTCACCCAGTCCAATCTTTGACCCCCCAGACCTCTCCCTCGAACCAAGCCCCCAGCCATCAGCCATACACCCCAGTCCAGGCCAAGCCCCTGACTGGGTCCCCAGAGGATCTGTGTGGTCACCCTCAAGGCTCCCCTGCTCACTCGGCTCGGTCTCCTGCTACAGCCTGATTTAGGAAGGCTCCAGGACTGTTTTCTTTCCCGGTACCAACAGAGAAGCCCCTCAGGAAAGGGTTGAATTCCCGGAGGATGTCTGGAAGTACAAAGAAGAGACACGCTTAGTAACTATCCCAAAAAAGCTTCAAATTCCTTTGATAAGTTCCAGTGCATGTCAGAGACAAGGAACCCTCACCCTTAAGGCTCTTAACCTTACTGTTCTCTCAGCATGGAAAGAAAGTGTCCAGCAGGCTGATGCTTAACCACATGGGCAACACACAAAGGTGGATTACTTAAATTACTGCTGAATATACATGAGTCTGGGTTTGGTGCTTCTCTCACGCATTTTTCTTTTCTTTTTTTTAAGATTTTTTATTTATTTATTTGAGAGAGAGAGAGCAAGCACACAAGAGCAAAAGCAGGGGGAGTGGCAGAGAGAAAGGGAGAAGCAGGCTCCCCACTGAACACGGAGTCTGACTTGGGGCTCGATCCCAGGACCTGAACTGGTGGACTGAACCACCCAGGCACCCCTGTTTTTGTTTTCTAAGTATATAATAGTTTTTTGAAATATCCTTCACATACCATAAAATTCACAATTTAAAGTGCAGTTCACTAGCTCTTAGTATGTTCGCAGCTTTGTGCAACCAACACCATAATCAAATTTAGAACATTTTCATCACCCCAAAAAGAAACCCTGTGCCCAGGAGCAGTCCCTCCCCCTTCCTTCCAACCCTGTGGTGACCACTAATCTACCTTCTCTCTATATAGGCTTGCTTATTCTAGACATTTCCTATATAAATGGAATCATACAACGTGTCTTCTGTGGCTGGATTCTTTCACTTAAAATAATGTTTTCAGTGTTCATCCATGTTATAGCATAGATCTGCACTTCATACCTTTCACTGCCAAATAATACCCCGTTGTGTGGATATACCACATTTACCCATTCATCAGTTGAAGGATTTGAATTATTCCCACTTTTTTGGCTATTATGAATAGTGCTGCTGTGAACGCTTTTGTACTAGCTTCTGCGTGAATTTCTCTTGGATATATATCTAGGGTGGAAATGTTAGACCATATGGTAACTTTGTTTAACCTTTTGAAAAACTTACAAACCTTTTTCCAAAGGAGCTGCGCCAATTTACCTTCCCATAGGAGCATTATGAGGGTTTTAATGTCTGCACGTCCTCACCAACTTTTATCTTTTTTAAAATAACCATTCTAGTGGATGTGAGATGGTACCTCATTATGGTTTGGTTTGCATTGATGGTTACTAATGTTGAGCATCTTTTCATGTGCTCGCTGGTCACTTGCATACCTTCTTTGGAGAAATGTCTATTCAGATTCTTTGCCCATTTTTAATTGGCCCAAATTGAATGGTCTTATTATTGAGTTATAAGAGTTCTTTGTATTCTCTAGACACAAGTTTCTTACCAGATATGATTTTCAAACATTTTCTTTCACTCTTTGGGTGTTCTTTTTATTTTCTTGATGGTATCCTTTGAAGCTCAAAGTGTCTAATTTTGTCCAGTCTATTTTTTCCTTTTGTCACTTGTGCTTTTGGCGTTATATCTAAGAAGGCTTTGTTTAGCCTAAGGTCATAAAGATTTGCTCCTATATTTTCTTCCAAGGGTGAATTTTAGCTCTTACATTTAAGCTTATGATCCATTTTGAGTTAATTTTGTATATGGTATGAGTAGGATTCCAACTTCATCCTTTTGCATATGGCTATATAATTATCCCAGCATCATTTATTGAAAAGACTATTGTTTCCCCATTAGTCTTGGCACTCATGTTGAAAATGAGTTAACCATTAAGTATGAGGGTTTATTTATGGACTTACAAATTCTATTCCATTGATCTATATGGCTATCCTTATCACAGTACCACATTGTCTTGATTATTGGAGCTTTATAAGTTTTGAAATTGGGGAGTGTGAATCCACTGAATTTATTGTTTTTCAAGATTATCTTGCCTATTCTGGGTCTCTCGAATTTCCATATGAATTTTAGAGTCAGCTTGTCAATTTCTGCAAAGAAGCCAGCTGGAATTTTGATAAAGATTATACTGAATCTGTAGATTAATTTGGGGGATGTTGCCATTATATCAATATTAAATCTTATCCATGAACATGGGATGGCTTTCCATTTATTTAGGTCCAATTAAACTTCTTTCAGCAATGTTTTATAATCTTAAAAGCATAAAAGATGCACTGTGTTAAATTTAATCCTAAGTATTTTTTGATGTTATTGTAAATGGAATGTTTTCTTTTAATTTCATTTTTAGGCTGTTAATTGCTAGTGTATGGAAATACAATTAATTTTTGCATATTGATGTTGTACCCTGCAATCTTGCTGAACTCATTTATTAGTTCTAATAATTTGTAGTGGATTCCTTCGGGTCTTATTTATAACACCTGCAAATACAGATAACTTTACTCCATTTCTAATCTTGATGTCTTCTCTTTCATTTTCTTGCTTAACTGTCCTGACTAGAACCTCCAGCATAATGTTGAATAAAATTGGCAAGAATATACCACTTGATCTCAGAAGGAAAACATCTTGCCTTTCCTCATTAAGTATGATGTTAACTGTGGGCTTTTGCAGATGCCCTTTATCAGACTGAGGAAATCTCCTTCTATTCTTAGTGTGTAGAATATTTTTATCATGAGAGGGTATTAGTTTTTGTAAAATACTTTTTCTCATCTATTGAGATGATCGTGTAGTTTTTGTCCTTTATGCTTTTGATATAGTGTATTATGTTGATTTTTTTTATTTGAAACTAACCTACAGTCCGAGGATAAATCCCATTTGGTCATGGGGCATAATCCTTTTATATGTTGCTGTGCTTGGCATGGTAGTATTTTGTTGAGGATTTCTGCATATATATTCAAAAGAGATACTGGTCTGTGGTTTTCTTTCCTTGTGATATCTTTGTCTTATTTTTGTTATTAAGATAATACCAGTCTCATCGAATGAATTGGGTAGTAGTCCCTCCCCTTCCATTTTTGGAAGGAGTTTGTGAAGAATTGCTGTAAATTCTTCTTTCGGTGTTTGACAGAATTCACTAGTGAAACCAGAAAAGCCTGGGCTTTCTTTGGTGGTAAGTTTTAAAGTTCAATTGCTTTGTTACAAACCTATTCAGATTTTCTATTTTGTCTTGAATCAGTTTCAGTAATTTGTGTCTTCCTAGGAATTTTACCATTTTCTCTAAGTTATCTCATTTATTGGCGTACAATTGTTCAAAATATACTCATAATCCTTTTTATTTCTGTAGCAATGTCTCCTCTTTTGTTCCTGATTTTGAGGCTCTCTTCCTCTCATCCCCCTTGATCAGTCTGGGTAAAGGCTTGCCATTTGGTTGATCTTTTCAATCTCATGCACTCTAATGCCTTTACCACACTGGATCTACACTTGACTTTTCACTTTTCCATCTCCCCAGCTTGGCTGAGAACTCCTGAGAGCAGGGTCCCGTATACACCCCAGACTCTCACATATGCTCAACAAATGCTTATGGACTGAATGAAGGATGACTCAAGGTTGAGGAAGGCTGGGAGATTTGCTACAAGTCATGGGGTTACTGAGAATGAATTCCAGGCCAGAACTCTACTCTCTCAGCTCCAATACAGGGCACTTTCCCCTGTTTCACGATCAGCTAGGATGTGGGAAAGGAACGGGCTAGGTACCAGCCAGTACTCTCAGGCCTCAGGCCATCCAGCAGAGTGCTCTCTAGAACCAAGCCCTGCAACGGGACCTATACAACACATATGCACTGAAAACTCCTTCCTTGTGGCTTTGGGGTCACTGTGCCCAATGGGTAGAAATTACTCCGATTTCTACTCAATAGAAGGAAGAGCTGTGAAATCACTAGAGCCATCTGCAAATAGAAACGATTGTCTTCGGTTCCCCATTACTGGAGGAATCCAGCACAGACCAGCTAGCTATGCATCAGGAATGTCATAGTAAGGCACTACACATTGTTTAGAGTGAAAACTTGCTGGCGCATGTGGTTATCTGTGCCAGGAATGTGCCATCCGCTTTCTTTACCTGTTGAATTCTAGTTCTTAAAACCCCTTTTCAGAAGGCAGGGTTAACCACCTTCTTATCTATTTTCCCCTAAACTTTGTTCATAGCTATAATTGTTGGTACATGCATCCGTCTTTAGGGAGACATCCCCCAAAGAGACTGTGATGATGGCATGAGGGCAGGGATCTTGCTTCACGCTATTTCCCAAGCATCCAGAACTGGAGTCTTTGCTGGGTTAAATTGAAGAGGGAGTCAAACTGAGCTTCTGTTCTGGTTCTCATAAGTTTTTTAAACATATTTTCATGTAGTTATTTCCCTGGGGATTATCCGGCCCCTACAGTCAAACTGTCTTCACAGCTCTAGTAAGGAAGAGTCTGAACAGGCAAAGATCCATTGCTGGGCCAAGTGTGTCAGGGGAGTCCACCTGGGGGTGGGGGGTGGCACTGTCTCAGTGCTTTGTGAATCACTGCAGTGAAAGGTCTTGAGCTTTTTCCAGCCATCTTATCCACAATAATAGTGCAGGAATCGGCGGGCCCCGCAAGGTGTTGTAGATGCTGCACCAGCTTTCAGCCCAGTCAGTCACACTCACAAAAGCAACCCAAACCACCTCCCCTAGCAATAAAGACAGGGAGGACTTGTGCCACAGGACTATACCTACTTACATTCAATGGGATTTGTAAATAGCAAAACAGATAACCCTGTGTGAAGCCCAATCAGTCCTGCCCACGTGGAGATTAAACCATCTCTATCATCAAAGTCTTGGAGCCTTAAACCTCAAATAACTTCTTAGCTTCTAAAGATATATTACAAAGGGATCATTACAAAAAAAGTAAATGAAAATGGGACCAATTAAGTTCTTGGGCAAAATTATTAGCTAGAAGATGTGAAGGGAAGATAATTTAACGGTAACATTTCGTGCATGCGTGCTTTAAGAACATGCACCGTGATATGTATGCACTAAGAAGAAGAAAAAGACATGTAAGAAGACCATTCAGAGAATGGGGCTCCGGCTTAAAAAAATAATTCCCAGCAGGCCCCTGGTGAAGTAAATTAAGGGATATTTAAGGGGCCCCAAACTCCACTGTGTTTGCATAGCCTGCACAAAGTAACTTCAGCTCTCACGGCGGTAAAAGCAGCGTCTCCTAAAGCCACACACAGGAGTTCAACGTCTTTGTATGCAGTGGCCCTAATGCAGCCCAAACCCAGATCAACGCCTCCCAGAAAGGGGCTCTGCTCAGAATGACAGGCAAAGCGGAGATGGGTGCCCTTTTCTTCTTTCTGGATTCATTTCCTGACACTGACTTGCACTAAGATTTGGTCTGAGCTCTCTTCTCCTCTCTGACTCTCTTCTTTCCTTGGACAAATACAATTTCTCCTAAAAAAAACACCATCTCTCCGAGGCTTTCCGGACGCTCACCAAGCAGAGCAGGGCCAGCGCCTCGGGGACGCAGCGCCCCCTGGCGAACGCGGCCGAGTCGCGCCGCCCGGTTCCCTGCCGAGCCCGCGGCCGCCACCAGGAGGCGCTGCAGAGCCGCGCAGAGCCCGCCCGCCGGCCCGGAGCCCGAGGGAGCGCGTACTCACTTGGGAGGGTGGTGACGCTGCTGAGGTTGTGATCGCCTCCGCCACTGTGGTGCGGGAACAGAAAAGAAAAGGGAGGTTGAGAATGCCAGCGACGCCAGAAAAGCTCAGACGCTACCAAGACAGGCCTTTCTCCTTCTGGGAGACACCCCGGGGCCTTGGAGCTTGCCAGGTCCTTATTATTGCAGTAGAAAACCAAACCAGAACTCAGCAACTCCTCTGCCTTGTCCCCACCAACCGGAACAAACAGCCAAGAAACGATTTCCAGGGCACGGCAGACTTTGTTGATTTGTAACCTTGAGCGTTGGCATTGGGGCAGGGGAACCAAGTGGGCCCCTTTGCCCCTCTTTTAAAGGGAAATTGACCCTTCCCTGGATGCCGAGCCCAGGCGTGCCCCACCAGCCACTGCCGCTGGGCATGGCTGTTATCGAAAACAGAGTGGGGAGCTTTGCCCTCATAGCTCTCTTCCTATTCGGCTCGCGAAAGCCTGCTGTTAAAGGGTGTCTTCTAGAGTGCAACCCATCTTCCAAGCTGCTCCTAAAATTCCAAGGAAATCAGAGTTGGATGGGTTTCTAAGCATGAAAATACGCAACATTCCAGAGTTTATTGGATTCCCTGCTTTTCCATATCCCCTCATTCTCTGCCAAGTATGTCTGGGAACATTTCAAAGGGTCTCAAAATGTTTGGGGTTTATTTCTGTGCAGTGTCACGAGGGAGGATGCCAGGGATTCAACACTGAGGTTCAGTCTGGGGCCAGAGATGCCAGATTCCGGGCTGAGGAAACAGCAAACCTGCCCTCTCACGCTTGGCAGGAGCTAGGTGTTCAAAGCACGAGTCCAGCTCCCTGCAGCCTGTGGCAGCCTGGATTTGATTACAGCCGAGCAGGAGCAAGACGGCATGAGGCAGTCACGATGGGGGAATGCGCCAGATGAGGGGTCAGGAACAAATAATCTGCTCTACTTTTTGCTCTTTTACCATCTGTGACCTCAGACAGGTTACTTGCCCTCTCCGAGCCTCGCTGTCTCATCTGTAAAATGAAGGCCCTTTAATAAGGATGCCAGCTACCATTTTGGTCCACTTTGTGTCAGGCACTGTGCTGGATGCTTAAACTCTCTCTAATCCTCATGACAGTGCTCAGGCCGTATTAGTATCCCAGCATCGAAGGTAAGGAGACATGCTCAGAGAGGTTAAGTAACTTGCTCAGGGTCGCACAGAGCTGGGCAGCTAGGATTGAGGCACAACTCTGGTTTCAAAGGCCACTGCTTCCTTCTGAGCTTCTACCCCAGAGGGAGAAATGCAAGCTAGGGAAGATTTTCAACCCAAACATTTATGTAGTTTCTCCCCCAAACTCCTCCTGCTCAGGTCTCAGTTCCTGAACTGGGGAATGTAGTGGTTTGGGGAAGCTTTGCATTCCTTCCTCAGAGTAAACCAGAAGTGTCTCATTGAAAACCACTAACCCGGTGGCTCATCTGTCTGCTCGAAGAATGGTTTTCTGTGATGCTCAGGGGTCCTCCCCGCCCTGCAATGAAGGGGTCATTCAGGGTCTTGTCACATCTTCACTCACCTCCAGGACAGGCCTCGGTACTGAGTCAAGACATCCAAGATGTTCCCAGGCTTGGATCCGGCCCCATTACCTGCCTGATAGAGAATATCAAGGGGTGACTCTCCCTGCCTGCTGGCCAGAAAGTCCCTGTCTTGGGTCTGGCTGGGAACGCCTGGGCACTCTCTAGAATCTAGAGTCGAGACAGCCCCTGGTCTTGATGTGTGTCCTGCCTTGGCAGAAAGGAGTGAGAGCTCCTGCTGGGAGTCCTGGCGTTGTCCACAGCTTGGCCTCACCCTAAGAAACCCTGCCCAGACCCAGACCAGGTGACACCAGGCTAGCAAAACTGCTCTGGAAATTAGACGGCGTGTCCGTTTTTCCAAAAGACACATTTCAGGGTCCCATTCACCTCATTTTTAAAAAAGTTGTGAAACACAAGCTTATCACAGTCCTTTTATATCAATGTATCTCATGTACACACAATTTAAAAAGTAGTAAGAAAGTAAAATGCCATGTCCTAACCCCTCAGTTGAAGAGAGGGCACCGTCTTTTTAAAACCGCAATCGGGGGCGCCTGGGTGGCTCAGCTGGTTAAGCGACTGCCTTCGGCTCAGGTCATGATCCTGGAGTCCCGGGATCGAGTCCTGCATCGGGCTCCCTGCTCAGCGGGGGGTCTGCTTCTCCCTCTGACCCTCTTCCCTCTCATGCCTTCTCTTTCTCTCTCTCTCTCATTCTCTCTCTCAAATAAATAAATAAATAAATAAAATCTTCAAAAAAAATGCAATCGGGACACAGTCTGCAGGTGCATGTCCCTTGCCTAAAGCGTGTTATTTCTAAGCAGGGCCATTACAAAGGTCATGCTGAAGACTGGCCTCGCAGACAGCTTGGGGGGAGGCTGGCCTCCATGAGAGGACCTCCCCCCACCATGGGGGTGACCCCTGCTCTTGGTGCTCAATTCCTCTGCCACTGGCCATGTATGTCACACTCCAAATGCTGCCTCCCAGAAACTCCTGAAAGGCTGTGCAGATCCTCGATGAGTCCTTCTCCTGTGAGAACTTCAAGGAGACCAGGAGTTGTGGGGGAAGCAATACTGGGCCACACCCAGCAGGAAGTGGTTGGGATAAGCAGTGCTAAGGACCAGGCTGCCGGTCCTTCCGGAAAGTTACGAGCAGTAGGTTGTTAGGGGTGAAGAGTCACTGAGGGGTCATGGGGGATGCAGCTCCAGTATAGGGAAAGGATTCTGGACTTGGAGTCAGGCTGGTGCAAGTCCAGCATCTGTGAGCTATGCAGTTATGGGCATTCAGTTCACCTGCCCAGCTTCACCTCCTTTATGCGTTAAGTTTAAGGAGAGACGCAGTTCATAGGATTGCATGGACGATGCCAAATGAGATCAAATTCTAAGAGGCCACAGATGTGAAAGGTGTCTGCTGGCCTTTGGGGAAGGCTCTGCTGGAGGCCCTGAATTCTACTGACCCGGAGAACAGCAGCTGGATATGTCTGGAATGAGCCACTACTGAACAGAAGCTCGTGTCTCTGAGCCTCTGGGACACTCCACCCAGTCTCTCTAGGACCTGAGTTTGTTTTTCATGGAGAGCGTTTGGCAGGCCTGAGGGGTCACCATGGAGTGGCTACAGAGGTGGACTGGGATCCTTGTGAGTACTTCCCTCTCTTCTACTCAACCCTCTACCCACCCACCCCCACCGCATTAGCACCTGCTCCTGGCTCATCCTCTATTCACTCTCCTTTAAGTTCCTCCATGACAAGCACCAGGTCTTTGAGGGAGCCCCACACCATGGGACTTAGTCCGATCCACCCACCCCTGCCAGGCTGTGGGATCTGTCACAGCTGCTCCCTCTGAGCCCTCCCTCCCCCATTTGCTACTTGCTCCTTCATTCCAGCATTGGGAGAGAAATACGAGGTTAGGATGGATGTGGGAAAATGTGATGGACCAGGAACGCTGGGTCCAGGACCGGCGGGCCAGAGAGGGGCCAGAGATGGCCACGGTTGAGAGTGCCCCTCTCTGGGTTCCCCCGTGAATCAAGATCACCTTCCACGGTGGGGGTAACTCACCGTGAGAGAGTCACCCAGGGCTCCGATTACTTTGATGTCAGCGGGCTTCAGCCTGTGAACTGAGAATGCACACCCAAGTTAATGGCGGACAGGGGTTCTTATCTCCTCTGAAAATGAATGAAGACCTTCCAGGGAAATGGAGAGAAAGTCCAATTGTAATAGCAGTTCAGCTCGGACAGAAATATTAAGAGCCCATCCTTGTCACAAGGCTCCATGGTAGGATGTGGAGCCTGCCCTTGCCTCCTTGGGGCGCCTGCACACAGGTTCCGGAGCTGGACAGTGGACCCCTCTTCCAAAGTAGGGTCTGGGGCCTTTGGTGAAATCTGATGCTACAAGGTGAGCAGTTACCATAGGGGCCTGAAGCAGCCCCTGGCAGTGTGGCCTGGGAGTAAGGCAGGAATTGTGGGAGAGATGCAACCTATTGATCTGGATTTACCTATTCTGGATATTTCATATAAACGGAATTATACATCATTTGACCCTTTTGTGTCCGGCTTCTTCCCCTTTGCATAATGATTTCAAGGTCCACCCGTGTTCTAGCATGTGTCAGGATTTTGTTCCTTTTTATGGCTGAATAATATTCTCTTGCATGGATATAATCACATTTTATTTATCCATTCATCTGCTGATGGACATTTGGGTTGTTTCTATCTTTTGGCTCTGGGAGTAGTACTGCTATGAACATTCACGTGTAAACATTTATTTAAATGCCTGTTTTCAATTACTTTGGGTATATACCAAGGAGTGGAATTGGTAATCCTATGATAATCCTGTGCTTAGCCTCATGAGGAACCATCAAACTGTTTTTGGCAGCCCAACTCTATTTTGTTCATCTTTTGAGTCTGAGCATGTATTATAATGTAGCCCAACAGCTATTTACTCATCTGACAAACATACTGACCACCGAGCAGTGGCTGGGTGCTCTGGAGAGGACAGGGTGATCAGAAATGGAGAGAGCGCTCCAGAAACTCACAGGCTAAGGAAGAAGTGAGAAACGTCCAGTTATAATTATTTATAAGCTGATAAACCCTGTGGGAGATACAGAGTGACATGAAGTTCTGGAGTTGCAAGAATGATTTACCTCTGGGGGGGTGGTGTATGTGGAGGGTGGCTTAGAGAGCAGACTTCATGGAGAAGGTAGTGTTTGAACTCACGGCATGATGAGATAAGGATGGGGGAGAGCGAGGTGGGGGGATGGAGGAAAAAGCATCAAGAATGCCTGTGGTGTGGTAAAGTGAGTGATGTCTGTAAAGAACGGGTAGTCGTAGAGCTTGGCTTAAGTGAAGGGTCTTACAGACTAGCACAGAATAACATTGCAAAGGTACGTTAGGGCCACAGGCCTTTTGTGCAGGGCTGACAAGTTAGGAGAGTAACATGAACATTTTTTTTTTAAGATTTATTTATTTATTTTGAGAGAGTGAGAATGAGAGAGAGAGAGAGCACACGAGAGGGGGGAGGGTCAGAGGGAGAAGCAGGTTCCCCGCTGAGCAGGGAGCCTGATGTGGGACCCGATCCCGGGACTCCAGGATCATGACCTGAGCCGGAGGCAGTCGCTTAACCAACTGAGCCACCCAGGTGCCCGAGTAACATGAATATTGCTATGTATTCTATGCTATGTATGTATAAGCACTGGCATAGGTACATCTGTACTGTATTATCTACCCCTTTACCTTATACACAGATGAACATGAATCCAAGTGCACCTAAAATTCCTACACCGCCTGTAAGACATCCAATGAAACACAGGACACAAGATGCTTGTGACCCACGGGGCTACACGGGGCCCACTTCACCCATCAACACCCAGATCATGGTTGTAGAATTAGGTCTGCACAAGAAGCTGCATTAACACTCACTGGAAACAATGTTTAAAGGGATCTCCAAGTCTTATCTCCTACTGTAGAGACATCTTTTCTACCTGACTTCTATGCCATCTGCAGACAAGGAGCTGTCGCTCCCCCTGAGGATCTGCTCTCACTGAAAAAGCAAAAAGTCCCTGCCTCTTCCTGTGACAGCATGCAAACCCACACACACATAATTATGAATGTGTGTATGCAAAATATATACATTAGCGGTCCTCAAATTTGAGCATGCATCAGAATCATCTGGAGAGCTTGTTACAACACAGATGGTCGGTTCTTACCCTCAGAGTCCTGCTTTAGTAGGTCGTGGGAGGGGGTGGGCTAAAGATGTGTGGTTAGAAGAACAATATCAAATCACAAAGCCAGCTGTGCCCATCAGCACACATCCATGGGGTTGAGCCTGAGAACTTTAAAATGACCTCTTCTCAAAGAAATTGGGCTATGGGTAAAAAAGGCAACAAAACAGAAAATAAGACCTCCTTTCCTCAACTCCGGAGGGCTTATTTTAGTTTCTCGTGATGACAGTCAATCACTCTCTTCTTGTTGCCATAATGTATGATACACATAGTGAATACTGTGAGCACTTGCTAGTGGGCAAAGGTTAGGGGAATCTTTGAAGCTGATAAAATGTGGGAAAGATGGACAGATTTGCTTCAAAAGCACATTACAGTTTGCTAAAGAGGCAGCTGCAACTGGTCACCTAAATTTGTAGCAAAGGAAATGTACACACATACACGCGTGCACCCATGTCCACATCTATGTGTGTGTATATATGTATAGATAGATTGTTGGGGGGGGGTCCTCCTGTTGGTTGTTCTGAAGGATTTCCTTTGAGAGATAATAAATCAAATGAGCGAAGCCTGAATGGGAGGAGTCTGACTTATCTGGGATTTTATGAAGATAGAGCCTGACATGTTTCATTTGTTTAATATCCTGTAGACCTTGACTTGAGCTTTGCTAATATCATCATGTATGACAAAGACTCAGACTGCAAACCCAGCACAGCACTTTAGCAATTGCTCTCCTTGGACAAAGAACTATTTACAGATAAGATTAAATTTATGTGGGCTGATAAACTAAACATTATCTGGTACAAACTGTCCACCACCCCGAAAGGAGTTGATAAATACATCAATAACTCATCAGGATTTCTACAGAGAGGGGGCCTCTTATCAGAAGGCCATCCAAGCTATGACAAAATGTCCTGAATAGCGAGAAAATGGTAGACTATAGAATGGGGAAAAGACTGGACACTTTGGAGTTTTGTCTTGTACAACCCAACAGCTTAAACCACCCAGGGCCATCATCTGAAAAAACCAGCTTTCTCTTCATTGTTAGCTACAGCTGCCCAACCCATGAGCTCTCTGATTTTAGGGACCTATGTGAAGACTTCTGCAATGGCAGTAAATGGCTGGCACAAGATTAGAACCGTGTTTCTGCCCTGGAAGTGCTTTGGTGTGGGTTTATCTGAAGAAACATGCACCTTGCACATCTTCAAGAGCTCAAGAAATGCACTAACTTGAATTACAGGCTAAATTAGTGGCTCTGTGTCAGAGACTTTGCAGTCTTGAAGCTTTAGATGATGGAAACTGCAAGGAAAAGAAATACTTATTCATCCAAGTGTCTTGGGGTGATTTTGCACTTGCTCGGCAGACTGGTCCCGCCCGGGGACAAGCAGGCTATTAATCCCTATGGGACGTCATTCCTTCCTTCCTAGTCCCAGGTTAAGTCCCAAGACCCATGAGCAGGTGGTGATGAGAGAAACATCTCCAGGGTCTATACAGCATGTTACACGGTCGGCTCACAACAAAGTAAAACCCTTAGTGCTCAGCTGGTGCTGTAACTTGGGTATTTTTCATATCAGCTTTTGAATCGCTGGTTTTAGTCAAATGGGCACAAGAAATGACATCAAGGATTTAGAAAGGAATCAATGTCTTCAATGAATGTAAATGGACTGTTCTGAATTTATACTCTTGGTGACAGTGGCATCTCTATTTGTAGATCTCTATTTTCAAATATTTTGAAGTTTTCCCTCTGCAAGGAATTAGCAGCTTGACTTCAAGATCGACAACTTCAATAGAGAGCCAAGAGCCACTGTCCTCCAGGCTCCTTATTGCCAGTCTTTTGTTTGCAAAATGCTACCCCTTTTCTCCCTGGGAAAGCCTCAGGTCAGCTGCCAGACCCAACAGATTTTTCTTAGTCATCCCAACTATGTTAGGGGCAGGCCATGGAGTAATGTAAAATGACACAAGTGTGTACAAAGTTACAAAGCCCACAGGAGCTAGCCCTCAGCACGGTGCACGTATGCACTGACTGGGAGGGAAAATGGGCGGCTTTTATTTATTTCTCGGGCTGCCAAATACCAATTGGTTATAAAAATTATATCAATTCCATATGTCTCATTCCAAAGCCTCATAGATTGGTGGAAGAGGTTCATCACCTGTGGGCTCCACACGGAATGAGTAAGGCACCCAGGTTGCTGGGGGCTGTGGCCCTGTTGATGAAGGCAGTTCCCTATGTTGAGACATCACTTTTGGTTAGCTTGGTGTATCTGTGGGTGGTTGGAGAGAAACACTAGGGAAAGAGGTGACAAGGGAGGTTTTTGAAAAGAACTCTAAAGGCAAAACAGTTATTTTATACAGAGTCTTAGTAAAAAATTGCTTTAAGGGAAGGCACTGTGATCTAGTTGGTTTGAAAGATCTTTTTCAACCCAGAACTACGGACTTGCCGAATTAAAAATACTCATTAAGATTAACTCAGGGAACATTTACTGGGCTCCCACTATGTGCTGAGTCATTGGAGTTATAAAGATAAAGATGGCCTGATCTTGTAAGTATGCATCAGATACCATCACCTCAATTAGAGATTGCAAACAGGATCTCCAGAGGAGTGAACAGTCTCACCAGAAATATGACAATCATCGAGGAAAACTAATAACGTGGCCCCATGCTAAGTCTTTTTAACTACCCCAACAGTCACAAGGATGGTTAAAATGTCCAGTCAGAGATCATGCACAGTAATGAAATGTGTTTTTTCATTATTGTCCAGTTGAGCTGCGGCCATTTTCTTAAAGGACAGCTTTCAGGCAGGACTCAGAAAGGCAGGCCCCGCTCTCATTCAGGAGGGTCGCCGCCCAGCTGGAGCAAGCCAGCATTTTGGTTACATGCCCACTTGGTTAGATCAAGGAGACCTAAATCTATCCATTTGCTTATTCAGACAGTCCCTACCACCAGAGTATCTTCGATTTCAAGGTCTTAAGATTTCTTGTGCTTACATCTTCAAGTACCAATAAACACAGTAATCTCTGGGGTCAGGGAATAAAGAAGAGGTTCACATTTTATTTGGTTTTAGGGCATTGAGATATGTTCTAAGGGACTGGTTGGTTATCATTGACATGACAGGGGCATAATCTAGGCAGATTGCAAAATGCTTTATAGCTCATCCTCTCAGAATGATAAGATTAAAAAGGAGAAGGGTATCATTTCTCTGTAAAGACTACAGTGATTAAAACATTCAAATTCTGTCTCCCTATACGTGCATACGTCTGTACATACATATGTACTTACATCTTTGGGGTTTTGCTATAGGACGGCCTCTGTAGGAAGCTAGAAATTTGTTTCTGCTGCTCCAGTTCTGCTAGCAAACTAACCAACAGGAATGAGTCATCACCAAGTATGAAGGAGGGAAAGTTCTAAAGACTAAACGTATGTGTGCCTAAGAGCCTTATCACCTGTTCTATCCTTCTGCAACTTAGAACAAGAGCCAGGTGTATACCGAAGTTTTGGTACAAGCATTTTTAACTAACTTGCCAGTCATATGGCTTAATTTGAGCATGGAGAGCTAAGACATGCATGAAGGGACAGGCTGACAGTTAGCTGTTCTCCTAACACTCAGCCAAAGGAAACGTCTGCCTACAAAGAGCTGCCTCCCCGAAAGAATCCTGCTAGGCCTGGTGACATCTCCAAACCTAATTTTCTACATTGGAAGGCACCTAGGAGGCATGCAACAATCATCTAACAAATGAATGAACACGTGAACAGATGAGTGAACAGATGAACAGAGTGAACAGATGCTTGCTCTAGGACCAAGCATGGGAACCCATTGCACTGTTGCAAGAAAGCTCCTGGGCTGATGTTTTGAGTCCTGCGGTTCAACATACAGCCTCCCCGACCCCGCCACGATCGCCCATGGTCATGTGCACACAGCCATCACTCTCAGGCTGGCTCACCTGGAGGAAAAGATTTAGCCCTGAGACAGCCCCCTTTGGGGAGGGTGTCTGCCCGGAACATTCCACGAGTCTCATTTTCCTGGCCTGGCAACAGTCATTTTGGAAATACTGAGAAGCAGTGAGAATGGCATGTTTATAAGATGGCATGCTTTCCTGTTCTGTGCAATGTTTGAGTGCATCCTGCATACGACTCTGACATGCAGGATGGACTGGTTATTTTTGCTTCCCGCTTAAAGATAGTTTTGCTTTTCGGAGAACAAATTCACCTCATCAAGGCTTAAAGGCTGGGGCAACGACAGGTGCTCACTTGACTCACACTGGGCTCTTCACAGAGTAAGACCTGGTACACAGTTAATGCTTAATAAATGCTTTCCGATAATAGTGTTATCCTAGTTTAAAGAATAATCAAACACAGGCATGAACTTACAAATATACCCCCAAAGTGATCTCTATTGCTCTTGGAGAAAGCCTCTCAGGTGGATCTCAGACCGTGTGGAAAGCCTGTTAAGGTTGCCCTTACGTCGATGACTTCAGGCCTCAAATGAGGTCAGAAACCCCTTGATTGGAGCCAAGTACCTGAGGTGGGAATTGTGTCAGAGGGCTCCTTGTCAGGACACAGGATTTCCGTTCCGTCTCTCACCTGCAATGAGATGCGCAGAGAAGGAGTAGAAATGGATCTTGCAATGTAGGAAACTGGATGAGAAGCAGGGTCTTTATTTGGAAAACACCGGTCAATATAGAAACGTAGGTATCGCTTAAGATCCCTCCCTCTCCTTCAACACTCCTATCCGAGTGTCTACGACTTCCTTTCCTAAATGCTCCCCATACTGTCCCCTCTCCCTAGTCCCTCCACCTGGGCCTAGGCCCAGGCCTGTGTTACTTCTTGCCTGGAATCCCGCAGCATCCACAGCCTTCAGTCCTGTGGGCTTCCTCCCCAGCCTCTGAGCCCATAAAGATGATGTACTCTCTCTCCCCCAACATAATAAAACTGTGTCACCACCCCCCTCACCCAAATTCTCAGTGGAAGCAGGATTTTTGTCTGTTTTGTGTACTGTATCTTTATAGCCCCAAACAGTGCACAGTAGATGCTTGATTAAGTATTTGTTGGTTGAAAAAATACATTTCTGCTGCACTGACATCAGCATGAATTCCATCCTCTTTAACACATCCCAAGAGGACCCTGACATTCTAAACCACCAGCTCTTGACTCAGTTCTCATGTTCTCCATGTCTCTGCCCAAGTTCACCTCCATCCCCCCTTACCTTTCCCTCCGAGTTCTCACACTCCCATCCACCTGGTCACCCTTAGTCATCCTTCAAGGTTGGGGTCATTTGTACTCTTTGGGAAGCCTTGTCAACCCTCTCTGGTTGGTTGCCTCCTCTATGTTCCGGAATACCCCTGGGAACTTTAATTATAGGACTCACTCCACCATGCTACAATTGCTGGTTGGTTCCACTGGGCTGAATTCCTTGTGACACGTGATGTATTTTATCCGTGGTTTTCTCGCTCATGTCTGGCATTCCTCCATCCACCCACCCATTTAGCCATTTGACAAATAGTGACTGGGTACCTGCTCTGAGTCCCTGCATTCCAGTGGTACACAGAAGATATTCAATAAATGTATCCCAAGAGAATGTGTTGCTCCTTCTTATCAGATGACAATAATAGCAACACTTATATAGAACTTAGGGCATACTGGACACTAGTAGATGCACTTTATACTTACTAATGTATTATAATTTAAGAACAACTCTATGAGATCAGGCTGTGACTATCATTTCACAGATTTAACAAAACACCAAGACCCAGAGATTGTAAGCCCCTTGCCCAATGACACAGAGCCAGTAAGTGGAAGAGTCTGGATTTGAACCCACAGCTGGTTCTCTCACCTCACGGTACCATGCTGCCTCCCGGATGTATCCTCACGGCTGAGATATTTGTTAGAAAGCGTGGGACACGTTGATAAATCAAGGGCCTTTCACACTCTATCGCTCAGGCTTTGTGGCGGGGACCCAAGCTGTCAGCTTTGCCTGTGCCGCCCGGAGTACCAGTCATCCTCTTTATACAACAGGGAGGCAGCGATGGCATGAGGACCAAAGTTGTCTCAACTCGTAATGGCCCCAGTCCTCTGAGAATGAGGACATCAGCCTTCAAGTGTTTCCCGGCTCCTCAGAGGAGTGCAGGGGGTGCCCTATCTAATCTTGACAGGAAATATCAGAGACACTCATGAGATAAGCACCCAGTGAGATGTGAGTGTGAGATGGCCCCGGCAGGTACGCGCCAACTTCGGAGGCCTGGGGGTCTCCATGCTGTCTGGTTTCAGCCTTTACCACATTTTTCCACTTTTTCTTAACTTTCTCCTCAGTTTAAGGGCTCAGATGAGTCTAAAATGATTTGGGGCGGGCCTGAGGAGTCTTGTTTTACATCAGAATAGACAGGCAGGAAGCAGGCGGTGGCTGAGCACCCCAAGGCACCCCTGAAGCCTCAGAATGCTGCAGGGCAGACCTGCTTCAAGCACTGAGGGGGGCAGCCACACGTTTGCCCTTCCACCCTTTCCAGCCTGTTCACGGGGTTCCAGGACCTAGAGCACCACATGGAAAGTTCCAAAGATCCAGCAAGGGGTCCCGCCCCTGGTTCATTTGCATGTTTGTCAGTCTCAGAAAACCTCAGCCTACCTCAAGCCTCTCCTGAGATTTTGGCAGTCTGGGCAGGTAGTTGCTGTTCTTGTAGGTGAACAGATAGGGATTCTCCTGCAGAGGAAGGTAATACATTGTAACCGTGACCTAGAAATCAGTATCATTCATTCATCAGGCCGTATCACCCAACAATGCCTCCTTTGGCCAATTTGGAACTTTCATACCATCCTTGAAATGATGAGAAAAACCATTCTCTGGCTTTTCTTCTCTGCTCATTAGTTCTCTGAAGGAGCTCATTAATACTTTGAAATTTCCCATTTCTAACTGTCAGCCTCTCTTGCTACCTGAACTTCATGCTACCAGGCAATGTACTTCTATTTCCATAAAAAGAGAACTTAGTTTTAAGCTTCCTGGCAGCCAAGGCAAAGAGGGAAATTGGATGAATTACACAGTTGTTACAGCCCACTAATAAAACCTTACCAATTCGGTATTTAACTAGCATTAAATGATAAAAAGGAATTCTCGGGCTTTATGTTCAGTTTTTTCTTTTCTCTTTCATTCATTCAGTAGCATTAATTCCATACCTGCTATATATTAGGCACATTATTTAAGACACCCATCCTCACATTTGGGACCAGATAAGCTGTGGCTCTGGTCCTATGACCTCCACAGGTGTGGAAGGGGCCTCAGTTCTGCTAACATGGTTCCCCGACCCACAGGTATAAACCTTAGGCATGTCAAGTACACAAAGCTGTGCGCTGCCTAGAAGAGCCAAGCCAAGACTCTAAGGGGGCTCATGTCTCAGCCAGGTAAGACCCCATGTCACAGCAAAGCCCACTTCTTCGGGACCCCATCTCTCTCCCCAGCTCAGCCAGGGATTCTCTCCCCACCATCTTCCCCTCCCCAGTTCTGGCCCACCTGAGAGGGACATGCCACTGGCCTTCTCTCTCTTGCACCGAATGGTTCGTCTTTCTGTCCTGCTGGCTTCATCTAGAAAAGGAGGTGATCTTTAGAACAGAGAACTCTTGCATAGGTGGCCACATCCTGGGGTATCACCGACAGAGGCTTTTTTGCCCAGCACTTCTCCAGGTGTGACCCTGGGCCAGCAAGGAGCCTTAGCATCATCTGGGGACACGTTAGAAATGCAAATCTCCAACCCCATCCCAGACCTACTGAAGTCAGAAACTTTGGGGTGGAGTCCAGTACTGTGCATTTTAATAAGCCCTCTAGGAGATCCCAGTGCACGCTCTAGTTGGGGCCCCTCAGCAGGAGGGTTCAGTGATTCCAAACCCACCCCTCCTGATGTTCCAGAAGGAGACATGGAATGCCAGAGACAGTGAGCTGGGACAGGGACACCAACCCTGATGAAACTTCCCTCAGGGAGGACAGCAGGGATGGGAAGGAAGGGCAAACACCTGGCTTTTGTGTCAGGCAGGCACCTCTCCCCAGGGCTCCCCTTCCCTTTGCGTGCACGAACCCCCGTCCAGTAGGGAAGGAAAGCCTCTGCTAGCTGAAGACTGCTTTCATGGCTGGGAGTGAGGCCAGTTATGGGTTCTGCCTCAAGTCCCATGTCCTTAACCGGGACCCAGAGGAACAGACATGAGGCACAGCACGGCCCCCACTCCCAAACAACTTGAACGTCTCGGGGTTCAGGAATGAGTGATGGTGGGGTCAGTGTTGATCTGGGCACCTGCTTAAACGATTACCAACGCCTAGGGAACACAGACAGAAAGTGCATGGTGTGCCAGCCGGGGGAACAGCAGGTGAACCACTCAGGTAAAAGCACTGAGGGGCAGACGGGAAAATGAAGGCAACTAAAGAGTTCAGTGGGGAGAGGACTTGTTTTTGAGAGAGAGACACGGGGAGAGAGAGAGAGGGAGGGAGGGAAGGAGGGGGAGGGGCAGAGGCAGTGGGAGAGAGAATCTCCAGCAGACTCTGCTGAGCGCAGAGTCAACACAGGGCTCGATCCCACGACCCTGAGTTCTTGACCTGAGCCAAAATCCAGAGTCAGACACTTAACTGACTGAGCCACCCAGGTGCCCCATGGGCTTTTTTTTTTTTTTTTTTAGTTCCTTTTTGTTATTTTTATTAAAGATCTATTTGAAAGAGAGAGAGAGAGCATGCACTAGCAGGGAGAGGGTGAGAGGGAGAATCTTCAAGCAGACTCCCCCACTGAGCGTGGAGCCCAACACAGGGCTCGATCCCAGGACCCTGAAATCATGACCTAAGTTGAAATCAAGACTCAGCCACTCAACCAACTGAGTCACCCAGGCAACCCTAAAGTCCTTTTGTTATCTTTAAATGGTCATTACATATATGTGAACACTTGAAGGATGAGGAAGCTTTGAAAGAAGACAGATTTCCTTTTGCACCTGCTATTCTGCCACTTGGGAAACTCATGTTTGCTGTCAGCCCTACGGCCCACAGGTACTGAGCTCTCATGGCGGCTTTGTCCCTCACCTCCCTTCCGATGACTTGACAAAGGACACAAAAGGCAGGAGGCTACCAGATGGAGTGCCCTGTCTGGCTCAGTCATGGGCTCTGCCATCCTCCATGAAGATTTTAGATTCTTCAGCAATATCTTATCCCGGCATCTGTGCCCCATAAACAAGAAGCAGGGAGAGACCTTTACCCTTCCTGGGATTAGCTCTTCATCCAAATGGACAAGGTCAGATAAGAGAGTGTAATTAACTTAACCTTTTGGAAAAGGAGGGGCAACCCTTTAGCTCAAAGGCTGGAGGAGGAATGGGGGTTCCCGCCTTCTTTCAGTTTTATTCTGAAAGTGGACACTTCTAGAAATGGGAGGTCCCACCGAGAATGTTCAAGGCTGCTCTCTGCAAGGGAGTGTTCAGTGGTGGCCTGTCTTCTTCTCCCCTCCCGTCTTTCAAGGAATTAATCAATAATAGAGTCTGGAAAGACACTTTGAGAGAGTCACATCTTACTAATTCTGGTGGAATGGACATAGCAGAGCCCATGTTTTTAAGGACCTTAAAGAAGGGAAACTCACAGGCTTGAATCAACACTTTCCTTTAAGAGCCTTTCCCCAAATGTCTCTTGATTAGTCTCCTACATTCTTCCCGCTCCTCTAATGCCCTTTACACCCACTCGGACCCCTGCCCTCCTCGGTGCTCAGAGAGCATGGAGAATGACGTGGCCGGTCCACGCGTTCCCTCCCGCTGTCCTTCCTCGCGCTCCTCTGTGCCGCACACAAGTGCACGCAGGCTCTGGGGACGGCGGGGGCTGCTCTTCGTGCTCTCACTCCCCTTCTCAGTCCTAGAATCACCCACATCTCCTCTCCACAGCCTCCCTGCCACGCTGCAATTAACTGGAATGTGGGAGGGATGACCTTAGACATTCTCTCCCGGGAGAATTCCCACTCTACTGAGCAATTCCCGAGGGTACTCACCTGGCCCCAGGGCTCCAGTGCCCCGTGCTCACGCGGGGCTTGGCGTACAGTGGTGGTGGGGGGGGTGGTTCTGTGATTACTGGAAGGATCTGGGAATTGAGTTCCCCAAGGGTGGGTCTCTCCAGAACTCGTGTTGCATAAGAATTATCAGAAATGATTGAGGGGGCAGCGGCAGCATTACGAAGGGCCAAGGGAATGAACGATGTCTCCCACCCCAAATCCTCCAGCTTTGTGCCAGGAGCTCAGCTTCAGTCTGGGGGAGTGTCGTGCCGGGGTGGTTCCGGGGTGTTTCAGAAGCAGGGCTGCTCACCCTGTCTCCTGTAGCCGTGTGGAACTTTCCTTTGCCGGCCCTCAGAGCTTACAGGGGCCCTGGGGCTGGGCCGGGGAGAGCAGATCCTGGTGTAGCCAGCACAGCCGCCCCCACCGTGGGGTCCTGGGGCATGGTGGGGGAGAGAAGCAGCGGACCTTGAGCCCCTGTGGTCACAGCGATTGTGTTGGGCCCTCTGTGCTCCCCATGGAGGAGGGTGGCCCTCGTTCAGGGCTCTCTGTGTCTGTGAACGTGGACTTGAATGGACATACCTCACTTTCATCTCTGTGGTCTCAGCTAAGTCCAACACAGCAGAGACTCAAGGAGGCAGAGGCAGAGACACTCCTGCCCTCCTCGTGTCCCTAGGAAGACACGGGAGTGAACCCAAGGGGGAACCACTCATGTGTTTTGCCACAGCCCTCCGAGGCTGCCTGAGGGTCATTACACCCCTTTGGCAAGTGGAGAAAATGGAGGCCCAGAAAGACCACACGGTTCACCCCAAGAAACAACCCCAAACACAGCTGGAACCAGAACTCAGGTTTTCTGGCTCTTTACCCAGTACCCTTTGCCCTCACCCTTTCTTATGGTCCATGCCTGCAGGAGCAGCCCATGCGCTCCAGCAGTTCTAGCAGCTGTGCTCACTCTGGGAGCCATGGATGGTCTGCATTTCACCCGTGAGGAAGCCAGGGGACAGACACACCTAGGGAAGCCCCTCTGTCCCCACTGGCCTGGCGGCAGGGACCTCAAGAACTCTCCCTGGGAAATGACTGGTGCTTGGGTGGACGGGTCTGGAGACCGTGGGGGTAACTGCCCACCCAGGAAAGTTGCCCCCCTCCTTCTCTGAGCCCTTGTGACACCTACTCTATGTCCTAATCCTCTGGCCTAGAGTGTGAACCTTTCTGTCCCCATCTGTGGGCCTGCTCAGACTCATCTTTGTCCTCACCCTCAGGCGGGTCAGAGGGCACTGGGGTGCCGTGTGCCTGCCTGAATGTGAAGGCCAGGGCTTGGGCTCATTCGCGGCAGTTCATTATCACCACTGCTTGGCCACCGATGATGATCAACAGCAAGATGAAGGGGTGGAGGCGGAGAAGGAGGGGGGGGGGGGGGGGGGGAGAGGAGCAGAGAGAGCCGGGGGGAGAAGAGCCCTTGCCCTGGATCTGCTCTTTCTGGCATTAGAGGGTCTTCATTCATTCTCAGGGCCTGCTGATCCCCACGTTTCCTCTCTCAGCAGACCACCCTCATACCAACCCTTGTTAATGCATTAGCCCCCTTCTTTTCTCCAATCTCTTTGCTCCCAGAAGTCCCTCTTGCCTGGGAATGCCCATGCTGACCTCGTCCAATACATCCTACAAAGCCAATCGGAAGCCCACCCCCATGGGGCTCTCCTGATCTCTCGCCCATATCATTTTTGGGTGCACAGTCTTGCACATCACTGCTGGCTGAGTTCAAGTTTGCTCTTGTTCTTCTGGGTTGCCTGATCCTTCCAGCCACACCCTGGGTTCAGCGAGGGTGGGGTCATTTGGCATGTCTTCTGTTATCTTCCTCGGACCCAGCATTGGGCAGGGCACGTTGTAGGTGCCCTTCTGTTGCTTGGGAGAAAGATGACATAGAAGGAGGAGGAAAGAGGTTTGGCTGAGCTGGAATCAGCCCTTCTCCCCTGGAGAGAGGGTAGAAGGAGGACAGCCCCTGCAGGAAGGGTCACATTCCTTTTCTCTGCCCGTCCAAGCAGCAGAGTAGGTTTCTGGAGAAACATCCTGCTGAAGGGTCAGACCCACTAACGGGTCCTTGTTCAAAGAAATCAAAAAACAAATCACTGTCTTCTCCAAGGGATGGTGTGAACCCATTGCCATGGGCCATCCGGGGACCCTGTCTGCTCTCCTTGCTGCTGGCTAATGTGTGCTGAATGCAGCGGCTCATGGGTCTCAGCACAGCACATCAACTGAGGAGATGGGAGCAATTTCTTGAACCAAGGAGGAAGAAACCAAATTTCCATCACGGGAATTCTAAACTAGGGCAACTTGGATGGGGGAAAAAACGGCAAAATCAGGTGTCTGTCTGGTGCCCTGGAAATGTTCACAGTTCTGATGTTCTATCCCGTCCACAGACTGATCCCAGCTGGCCCTGGGGGACCTCCATAGTCCGGGGAAAGCCCGTCATAGGTACAGTAAGAAGGGCCCACATGTGGTGAGGGACTCACTGAGGGCCAGGAGCAAGCCACACACATGACATGTGTTGGTCAGGGGTTATGATCAGGAATTTGCAGACGGGATGCTGAGAGCCTACATTCACACAGCTAATGAGGAGTGGAATTAGGACTTCAAACCCAGGTCGTCATCATTCAAAGTCCGTGCTCATCACGGGCACCACCCTGGGGCCTTTGAGCCACGTGATGGGTGGAACTGCTATGCGAACCTGATCCTCAGTGCCCCGCTCCAAGTGAAGTCACCTGCATAGACTCGGAGGAGACACCCTGCCTCTGGGAAGAATAGGACTGTGGTGGCCCAGACCTGGCTAAGGTGAACTCCCCAGGAGGTCAGAGCTGGGCTGTCACTGGGTATGGGAAGGGTTCCTGGTGGCCCAGAATCATCGTCCTGGGGCCCTGCAGGCATCCTGCAGCCCCTCCATCAGAGCAGTGGGCACAGTGGGTGTGGCGGTGAAGGTCCTTCCTCTCTTCCTGCGTGCCAAACCCCCAGCAGGCACAGCAGGCCCCTGGGGCCCCAAGCCACTCACCATGCTGTTCCAGAGATTCAAGGCGAGTGTGCTGGGATCCTGGAGTGGTTGCTCCCCCTGAAAGAGAACCCAGATAAGAACCCCTGTGCGCCCCTAAGGATGGGGTGACCTGATGCGCACTGTGAAGCTCTCCCTGGCAGAGACGGGGTGGCCCTGACCTGTCCAGACTCTCTCAGTCCCATCCCCACCAATAATGGTGGGTACTTACAGGACCCTGTCTGGGGCCAGGGCTCAGAGGTGGGGGCCTGAAGACGGAGGTCAAATGTCTGGCTGCTCTTTGTTAGCTTAAGGCTGTACATACTGAGCTAAACAGAAGGAGCCGGTGATGGGGAAGTGAATCAGGTGTGGTCTGAGTGGGGGTGGGGAGGATGGGGACTAATATTCCTCCTCTTCCTTTTAAACCACTATCAGAATATCACTGAGGTCCCAGAGGGGACACCATGACTCCAACAGGCAGGATCCAGGAGCCTGGAAGGAGGGAGCATCCCAGATGCACAGGGCTAAAGCCTCGGCGAGAACTTGCGGAGCATGTGTGAACCCATCATAATGCTCATGTGAGTCAAGAGGCATTTGCCCAGTGACCTGGTGGGTGGGTGGGGGCAACTCCAAGTACCCTCCCTCCCAGGGATGGATGGTAGAGCATGCGGAGGGGGGTCATGTGGGCTGCCTGGAGATTCTATCCTGAATAGGCACAAGAGCTAGGAGAGACTGAGGGCTCCTAAGCACCAGTATTGCTCTGAGTTCCATACACATACTTATTTACTCAACGCAATCCTGACAATCAGCCTAGAGGGAGAGAAAGTAACAGCCCTGACCTCACAGATGAGGAACCAAGGCACTGAGAGTGCAAACAACTTGCCCAAAGTCACACATCTGGCCCGTTCCAGAGCCAGACCTGCCTGGATCAAGTCCATGCTCTACCTTTGGGCAGCTCTGCTTCTAAGAACCTACCTCATGGGGCTACCCAAGCCCGTGGGGGAAACTATCAAGAAAGTATAAGAGAATACCGCAGCCCTTCTCCCCCAACACTGTATATACTAGGCTTGGGGAAGCCCAGACAGGCTGGGTCTTCTGTGGAGGTGAGGGCGGGAGGGGGGAGGCTTGGTTCAGGCTCCTCACGGCAGCCCTCACTCACCGAAGGTGGGGTCTCGTAGAAGGCAGGCTGGAAAACCACCGTGAAGGACTCCTGTTTGTTGTACTTGCTGGAGGCCAGGAGACGGTCCCAGCTCTCCTGAAGAAGGGAGCAGAGAGGTGGGCACCCAGAGCACGAGCAAGACCCAGCCTGCCCATCCTCCGACCAGGGAGCTCTGAGGGGCCCCGAGGTCAGGATCACCCATCTGCACTGTTCAGAGTTAAATGTTATTCGGAAGCTCCCCCTTATCTCGCACATTGGGGCCCTTTGATGAACTAAATCAGGTTTTCATTTTCCTCTGAAGCCCCAGCATCAGGCGATATGTGAGATGGACCTGAAATATATTCTCTGGGAGCTCAAGAAGTACACACCAGCCCGGCACGTGCTAGAGCCCCGTGCTCTCCTCAAGGGCTGGGTTCTGTAGAGGGAGGAGCTGTTAGCCACTCCAAAAAGGTCATGTCCAAAGTGAGAAGAGCCATATACAGCTTCATGTAGGACTTGCTTCTTAAATAAAAACCATCACTGTAACACAGGTCAGGAGGAACTTGTGCTTTGAGCTGTTTGCTGACAGGGATGATGGTGTCCACTGAGCCATCCACGCTCCCTTGGATCCCTTCTCTAAACCGAATGGCTCATCTTCTGGAATCCTGACTTGCCCTGGGGCTGTGGTCTGGGAAGCAAGCCCAGCCTGGGCAAAACCAGCTCACCAGCCACGGATGCATGGTGCAAGTGGTGATGGCAACCAAAAGCATTTCAGAATGAACTTGCAAAGTTCTTCTTGATCTTTGACTTTAGGTACCACGACCGCCCTCCCCCCCCCCCCAACCAGTGTTTAGTCCCCACTTCACAAAAGGAATACCAGCACATCGCCGGGAAGAGAATGCAGAGGGGCTCTCTTTGGTCCCTGACTCTCATCCCGAGTTCAGTGGAAGAAGTCTGACGTTAAGGAGCTTGCTCCCTCCCTCCTTGTTCCTACCATCCCTGCTCTCTCCAGAACCACCTGCCCCTGGGGGCCAACAGCCAGCCTCCCAGGGTGGCCTCACCTGATAGGACCACTGTGTCACCACCTTGGAAAACTTCGAGGTCTCCCCTGAGTCCCTGCAGGGCTCTGCCGTGGGGCTGCTGGTTAAAACAAGCCAGAAATGAGAGTGTGGGTGCCATGTTGGCCATTCAGGCTGCCCATGGGGGCAGTAGGGTGCTGGGGGGGGGACACTGGGAGTTGCTTAAGGAGTGTGGAAGGAGAAGTTGGAAGTCTTAGAGGTTCTGGAGAAGGAAGGAGGCACACATTGGGGAGAATAAAGGGTAGGGTCTCCCTCATAGGACTTAAGCATGTGGAGTGCCTCACACTGTGCCTGACACATGGCGGTCAATGAACAGTTTCATTTCACTTTCCCTTTTTACCTGAGCTGAGTCCCTTGGTCCCAGGGAGAGACCATCAGAGTCTCAGAGAGATCCACCAGGTTCACAAATACTTTGGGGACCTAGGAGGGGACAAGGGAAAAGATGAGCATTTGCAAGGTCACCACGGCGGCCCAGGGGCTTCTCTGGAACCCTGGGTTTGAGCCTTTTTGGCATCTGGTTGAACATGGCGGGCCTCTCCTTGATTAAAACCTCCTTTGGGAGGTGTTTGGTTGGGGTCTGTCCAAAGTGGCCAGCACAGCCAGCCCTGCCATTCACCATGTGTCATGGGGACAGGGCATCTCCCCACCCCAGTGTCAACAGGGGAGCAAGTCCTCAGGGGCTGTGGGCCTGACGGGAAAGCTGCCTCCCTGGGGAGCAAAGGGTGGGGGTGAGAGCTCCCTGGGTTCTCAGAACTGCAGTGCTCATAAAGGTCACTTTAGAAAGGGAAGGCCCTTGGGCTGCCCCTGCCCCAGACTTAGAGGCTTCAAGGACGAGGAGGGTCACTGCGACCCCAGGGAGGAACAGTGCTCTATCCCTTCTTCCTCCCCAGAAGCCTTGCTCAGAAATGTCCTTCTCCCTTGGGTCTACGTTTCCCTCCTGAGTCCATTTTCCTCATCTCAGCCTAGGGCCACTTGAGAATAAACTGGCACCTGCCCCATCAGCCCTTGGAAGGGCAGCTTCCGTCTCGCTGCCCAAGATGTAAGCAGGGAAGGGCAGCTCAGGGCCTGTGGTCCCCAGGCATTGGGGAGCTGCAAGCCTCACCTCCCGGTGCAGGTAGTCCAGAGCCCCAGCTAGCACGTCCAGGCCTCCCGCCGCGTGACTCTGCTGGGAGAGGAGAAATGTGCTGAGCGCAGGTGGGGACGGGCACGTGGGTCTAAGGATGTGCAGGTTCCTGCCAGCCTGTCCCTTTCTCTCTCCACCCCTATCTGAGTCCTTAAGTCCAGGAGTAATTGGTTTCCCCTCCCCTTTGGACCTGATTTTCTTCAGAGCAAAGTGATTCCATTAGCCTTTGGGACTACGTCTGGTCCCAGATTTTTGTCCGTTATCTGACTTCCCCAACCCGTCACTCAGGAAAAACCAGACTCTCCCAAATGGGAAGTTCCATGGCAGGGAAGGGCAAAACAAGGTCAGGGCCATTCTAAAGCTCACAAGGAGGGAGGGGACACCGGACTATTCCCAAAGGCTGATGGAATCAATTTTATCTGAAGAAAATCAGGCCCAAAGAAGGAACACAATTAATCCCTGGATTTAAGGACCCAGATGGGTCCCAAAACTTCTACATGGCACCCTTTTATCAGACCTCCCCCTGTCACTGGGCCCAGGGAGAAAGCGCTCAGGGAAAGAATCTGAGCCAGCTCCTGTTACTGAGGATTTCAAGACACCTCCTACCCTCCCAATTCTTTGTTGGTCATGAAAATAAATAAACAAAGGAGAGGACCTCAAAAATCACCCTGGTTTACCTTTCCAGGGTAAAAAAACCACAAAAAACTAATAATAAATTTTACAACAAGGTAAACTCCTAAGCAGCCTGCAAACCCGCTGTCCCCTGAGGCGACTTGACTCAGATAGGAAGACATGGGAGGCTGAGTTCCCTTTCTGTCTCCTGGGGGGACACAGGCAGGGACTCTGGAGACAGCTGTCCGTCACTGGAACTGGAAGAGCCCTGAAGGGCAGCTCCCGCTCTTGCCTCCTGCTTTGAGCAAAGGTGTCCTCTCAAGGCCGGTTCAGCCTGCTCTGTTACCATAGCCAGCAATAGTCTTTTGTCTGTTTCCTGCAGTCTATGCGAGTCTCTCCCTGAGCATGACATTCAGTATCACACTTTCCCTTCTGAGGCGTCTTGGGAACTCTGCCTAGAAAGGTCCTTGCTGCCCATCTTTACCACATTCAGGGCATCCGTCTTCCCTAGGGACCCTGGGGGATCCCTGTGTGGTTTGACCCTGATGGCAAGCCCTGCTGTAGAAAACTCCTTAGTCGGGGTGGTGGCAAAACAATAGTTTATCTTTGACTTTGATGTTTTAGTTTAAAGGCAAAAGCATTTGTGCATTGTTTGTCCAACTAAAAATAAAATTGAATAGTGCGTAATGGATATGTACACACAGAAATGCACTGTG